>NC_041045.1:9991811-10725858 GCF_900634775.1 Gouania willdenowi
CATAGTCAAACTCTAGGCAGTGGCTATACGGCTGCAGGATCAATATATCGACATTCTATCCATACACAGCACCCGTCATTGGCCAGTTTAGGTGACGTGACTAAGACTAAACCTAACCGTACACTTAACCCTAAAATTTGTTGCAATATGGGATTATAACCTAACCCTAACCCTAAACCTAAACCTAACCCTAAGACGCTACGTACGTGTACTTCGGTAAACCAATAAAACCGGGGGTCGTCTGTACGGCAACCATACGAATAGACACTTTCTAAATTCTACTAGTACTCAAATTTGGCAAATAAACTCTACAAGTGAAGCAAAAAATGTCACTAGTAAACCTTATATGCTAATAAGGGGGCAGGGAAAGTAAATGCAGGCTTGTCATTGGCTTTTGAAAGTACTCCAACCAATCAAGGAGCTGGATTTAGTTCCTATACGGTACTTCATTTGCATTCGTCTTCATCTACTAGTAATACCAGTTAACCTTTTGGCTTTACTAGTACTGCTAGTAGAATAAAAAATAGTACGAAATAAAATAAAAATAAAAAGTAGTACTAACCAACAAAGGTTTTTGGTGCATTAGTGCGCGAGTAGAGTTTACTGGTCAAGCAAAATCATCTACTAGTAGACAATTTTGTGCAACTAGTAGTACTAGTAGACTTGAAATAAGTTCATAGTAAAAATTCAAAAACATTACTAATACTACTTGTAGAAAATGACATTTCAGAGCTTAATTTGGGCCGGATCATGACGGTGCAAGATCCAGCACCTCCCAGATTTGACCGGCACTTATTTGCTTAGATCCAGCACCTCATTTTTTTTTTTAGGTGTTTTGATTAAATATTTAAGTATTATATTTGGACAGCATCGTCTTTTATTGAGATTACTTCACTGGAAATGTCATTGTACACACAACACTGAAAAAACTGTGCACGAGCGAGGAAGAGAGAGGAAAGTCAGGCCACGCCCACGCTACGTTTAAATTGTAATTTTTGCGCAAATACAGTTTCTCTGTCAGCTTGGAAGACGGTAGGAAGTGGCTGAAAAAAAAAGGCAGTTGGATTTAAATAGCTTACTGTATTTAAGCCAAGCCAACGTTGTTTCTGTGGAAATCGCGGCGCAGCAGCAGTTAGCGTAGCGAGGAGCAGCACCTGCAGCGATGATGCTAATGCAGGAGAAGCACACGTTTTATTTACTTTTCTGCTGTGCGACTCATTCATTAGAGGAGTTATGGCCTTGTGGGTGTACCTTTGTGGTGAGTGGCTACATTAGCGGTGATTTTACGCTGTCCTTGGTGCTGAAACGTGGCAGATTAACGGCCATCACTCAGAGAGAGAGAGAGAGACGGATGAGCTCCGTAACGGGCGATTATCCGTGCATCTTTGACGTGATTCAACATTCTTTTATTTAACATTTAGGTTAATTGGTTGTTTGTGTTCCAATAACCTTAAGGCGCTTTAAAAAATTTATTTTGTGACATTTTTGCCTCTCTTTTAATGCCGTTCCAAGACCTGATGATTTAAAATTAATATTTTATTATTGACATACTAGTACACCTTACTAGTATCGTAAAATTGCCAATAGTAGAAATTTTTGTTTCATTTGACTTTACTAGAAAAGCTTTGAGTTTTTACTAGCAACATCTTTTAGCTCTACTAGTACTTCTAGTAAAGCTATTAGTGAAGTATTAGTATAACTAATAGGGCCGGGTGTCCCGATCCGATATCGATATAGGATATCGGTCCGATGTTAGCCTGAAAATGAAGATCGGATATCGAATTAAAATTTCTGGATTCTCTGATTTTTTTTAAAATTATTTATTTATTTCTTTTTAATTGTAGAATACTGTAGATATTATGTTAAAGGTTACAATTTCTGTAACCAATTGGTTAATAATAACTGGGTATGTTTTTCTCATACCTACTGTTGCTGACTATTGTTCTCTGTTTGAGTAACATCACTTGATCAAGACTTTTCAAACATTCCACACCACAAAATAAGTCATTATAATGTTTTAATTAAGAAGAAAATTAAAAGAAAAAAAAAGTATGTATGATTCATGCTGATATCGGATCAATATTAGTATTGGCTAATACGCAAGGCTGCAATATCGGTTTCATATCGGAAATGAAAAAGGTGTATCGGGACATTCCAAATATGTATTAGCAATTGCAACCAAATCCAGGTCTCTGATTGGTTGTAATATTTTCAAAAGCCAACGGCAAGCCTGAATTTGCTTTTCTCCGCCCTTATTTGCACATAATACTTTTGACTTCACCAGTAGAGTTTACTTGCGTAGTAGTAAATCAAAGCTGAAAACCTGTAGTAGTTTAACTATATAAACATAAAACATAAACATAAAGCTGGGCTTACAAATGAGAAATGAACATCGAATAACGAGCAGCTTGATTGAAATGAGCAAAAACATGCCTGTGTGTGTGTGTGTGTGTGTGTGTTGCTCGTCCTGCGTCAGTGTTTGACGAAGACGACGATCACACTCCTAATTAGTTTACACGCACGCACACGCACGCACACACACTCATTCTGCTCCTTTTCTCACATGCAGCCTTCTTGTCGCCTCCTCCTCTTCGTTCTGATGCTGCCTACTCTCCCTCTTTATTACTCACCTGAAATCCCACACAGTGATCCCTCTCCCTCCTCCTCCTCCTCCCTCCATCCCTGCTTCCCTCCGAGAGCTGAGGAGTGTCAGGGTTCCTCTGATCAAAGCCGCGTTCACCACAATTGAGGACGACGTGTGGCGGGATGAGACCCGTGGACCGGAAAACTTCAGCTGGGCTCCTTTTACTCTGACTCGCCTTCTTCTTTGTGTGTGTGTGTGTGTGCAAAGGAAGCCATGCTATTAGATAGGAAATGTTACAGGCCAACTGGGCTGTGAAAGGCTGAGCTCACCTCGAGCCCTGAAAGCGCCAGGCTGACAGATATACAGTCTAGCCGCCGAATACAGGATGTTTTTTCATGTTTTTATACCATATTGTCACAATTGGACAGAAAGCTGCTGGGAAAATTGAATAAATCCATAGTGTAGACCTCAATAATCAAATAAATGTTGATTTTTGTTGAAAAAAGCTGTACATTTCCACCTGAAATTTAGTTTCCATTTTCAACAATATCTCGGATTTTAACGGCATTCTTTTGTGGGAGGTTTTTACCTCATCCAGGGAATACTGGCAACAAACTATGACAAAAATGGTGTCAAGAAAATCACTGTCCTCCTAGTCTGGCAAAAAAAAAAAAAAAAAAAAACAATAAATGGAGGTAAGAATGAAGAACAAACAGTTCTATGCATCCATCTATGGCAATAATTCTCAACCTTTTCAGCATGTGACCCCCAAAATAAAGGTGTCAGAGACATGAATATTGAAGAACAGTCATGTGGAGAGAGGGAATAAAGGGGAGAGCTTTTTGGGGCCCATCCATAAAGTCAGCAAAATGGTGGTCCATTGTTTCATAAATCTGTGATAACCACATTTATGTATTTATTTGTCTGAATAATACCCACTGTTAACCAATAACTTTATTTTTGTTTGCATCATAGTATATTGTCATCTTAAAGATGTAAATCCTTGTTTTAACCAGAAATTCCACCAAATATGGTGGAAAATGGTGGTGAAACGGGATTTTAAAAACCACAGAAATTGATTAAAAGTTGCAAATTAGAGTGGCCAAAAATCGGGCAGACAAAGTGTTAAAAAAGGTTCAAAGTGTGTTAACTGGCAAATCATCAATTGGTTAAATACGCAAAAATAAGCATGTTAGGGGGAAAAGTGGTGGAATGGGTTGAAAGTGGAAAAAAAAATGTGCAGAAAAGGCCTTGGAATTTGATAGAGAAGTGGCAGAAATGGGAGTAATGTAGCAAAAATGCATTAATAGGTGGACAAATATGGCAAGAAGAAGTGATGAAAATCGTAGTAATAAGCAAAAATGGTCTTTAAATTGGTTTGTTGAAGGCGTCTGGTGACCCCCTCCCAGTGTCTCGCAACTCCAAATAAGGTTCTGGCCCCAAGGTTGAGAACTCCTGGTCTACGGGACTCCACATCCCACAATGCAATGCACCAAACATTTCCAACAATGTCAATAAGAGAGTGTTTACAACAGTGTCGCAGCAAAGTTCAAGCAGCAATAACAACCTTTTTCCTTTGTTTAGGAAGTAAATAAGGCCTACACCATGACTTTATCTAATAAACTTGCTGTTTTCCCAAAATCAAAGGAACAATTTTGCTCGAATCAGAATTTAAGTGAAGGAAAAGAGACAGTAGGACACCACCATCGTCCAAATCCACTGAATTTACGGATCGATGATCTTTTCGACGGTGTTGTCATCCCTGTTTCGAGTCATCGGGTACAAATGAGTCACAACCAAAACAAGCAGAGCTGAGGAAGCCTTAGGGCAAAACCTACAGTCCAGTTTCCTCTACTAAGACACCAGAGTCAATGGTCCAAATTAAAAGTTGGTAAGAGTTGAACACGACCATGAGACGAGTGCCGAACAAACAAGCCACAGACAGAGAAAATACTAAATGTGTTTCAAAGCTTTTGTTTAAAAGAACATTGATTCATGCAAAGCATTTTGGGCGCTTTGTCAACACTCTGTTTCAGTCCAAGAGAGGCAAACAACAACAGAGAGAGAAGAACGGCGGGTAAAAAAAGAGTCTCGATGCTTGATGAGCTACCAACAAACCCCCCACCGGCATCGGCAGGAAAACTTCTTAGCAGGATATTTTTTTACTCTCGAAACGTCTCTGTGCTTCGTGATGTCCCTCGTGTCATAGTTTGGAAGTTTCTGCATCACCCGTGTGTTTCTACCTCCAGCTGGGAAACATTTAACCTCTGCTTCCTTCCATTTCGCTTCTTTTGGGGTGTTGGCATCGTGTTTTGAGCTGGAACAATCAACTAATTTTGTTTAAAGGTCAAATCTATAAAAATAAATATGGTAACGCAATCATCTGTAGTCGGTTTATTTCTTAAAGCTCCTTATATTGATACTTTCTACAATCAGCAGCAAGTACTTCTTTTAAAAGTCACATTTTGTGAGTCAAGTGAATTGCTGCATTTCAATTACCCTTGGAATTGCGCAAAATCAAAATTACGCAGTAAAAACTGGTAAAGGAAACACCGGAATTTAGGAAAAAGTGCTTACGCTTTCATGAGGAGGTTTTTACAGACGTTTCACGAGACATCATTTATTCAGACAATGCTTTTCAGGAAATTGACATGATCTCCTGTCAACTGCCAGTCTTCTTCAGAGGCGTGTTCTTTGATGTGTCGTATTAAAATTTCCTGAGTACATCAAACCTTCACATATTTTTAAAGAGGAAGACAAAATTAACTTGATAGAATTACTACGCGGAAGTCAAGGACACATCAAAGCCATCAAAAGACGCCTTTGAAGAAGACTGGCAGTTGACAGTCGAAACATGTAAGGCAAAAAAAAAAAAAAACAGTCTGACTAAATTAAACCTTAACATATTGTTCAAGAGGAGGACAATATGAACTTGCTGGATATTGAAATGTAGCACAAAAGACCAATGAAAACATTTTTTTCACAATTACGCGAAATTACATGACGTACCGAGACTCTAAAACAACAATCCATGGAAACGCATTCAAAGCGCTATTATACTTGCGTTAACATTTGCAAAAAACTATAATGCAAAAACAGCTACTGTTTCCATGGAGTGTGCTAGATATGTATTTTTTTGTGATCTTAAAACATAGTCGGAGCAATTCATTCAAGCAGCAAACAAAGCACTGGCAAATAGCTTGTATTGAAGTCCCTCAATCAATTCTCTTTGTTCTGCTTTTTGTTGTGGACTTTAATTTTCCATGTTTCTGCGACTGCGACACGCAACAGACACGTTTCAATCCCTCGTCTTTTGTCTCGTCCAAGAGGAGCTTATTATATGTTTGGGCATGACTTGTTTCTAATTTTCTCTACACACTCAAGATAACTATTTCAGCATTGATCATGTGTGGGGGGGCGAAGACAATTTGGAAAACAGCCGCAACAAAAGGGGCTGATTGCAGTATTTAAGCGGAGCGGCGTTTCGTGATGAAAAGTTTTCAGCAAAGCAGCTGTTGTTGACTTTAGCAAAAAAAAAGGAGAACAAAGCGTGAAAGTCACTGGCACCAACCTTTGGAAAACGCTGAAGACACTTTTGTCCCTTTCACACTCGAAGATAGACATTTGTTTATGCGAAGACGCCAAACAGTCTTTCTTTGGTCTCATTCAGATACCAACCATACGCTGAATTTGTGGCAAGCAGGGGGAGCATTGCCCCCCCGCTAACCCCAAGTGGTAAAAAGTTTTCATTATGGTTTTCCCATATTCATTTGAAAAAAAAAATTAAATTCTTAATACAATGTACATAACACACACACTTTAAATGCCATAAAACACAGTGACTGTACAAAACTGTTTAGACTTTAGGTTGGTTCTTCTTTTGTTGTGCAACTTTTCTTCACAATGTAAATGGTGAAGCGACACGTCACCCAAGCAGTTCATGTATGGTACTGCAGCAAAAAGTAAGCCCAAAGCAGCCGCCGGCCTGATTTTATCATGTATTTACAACTTTAATCTAATATTAAAGATTATTAATGACACGGTCAGCCTTACAGAGCGAAAAAAGTAAGAAGAAATCAGAGCTGCTTTCTTCTTGTAAATAAGACGTTACATTTACATTTTTACAGCAGTTTACTGTTTTGGATTAAATGCTGGGATTTGTTGGATTTTTGAATATCTTAGGAAGATTTTCAGATCATTTTTGATGGAATAAATGGATTCAGTAAGACATGGCATCACTTTAAAGGTTTGTTTATGTCCCAATTTTTTTCTTCATATTTGATAAAATAATTGACTGTGTTTGCTGTGATGGTTGTGTCTTAGAATGGTTCATATGGTTAGAAACAAAAGATTCTAAGCTTTCAAACGGTATATGATACTTGTCATATGCTGCTGTAGTTAATCCCTTAAGAAAGTGAATGAGTTAGAGTATGCATTTTGACCCGTATGTTACTAAACATTTATGCATTATTGTATATGTTACATACATTGCGGTTGGAGCAAATCACGGCTGTTTATATCTTTAATTCTATTTTTTTCTTTTGCCACCCCTGGAAAGAGTCTCAAACTCCGCCTATGATAACCGGTCGTTATTTACCTGTCATCCAACGCAATATTGCATTTGAGATAAAACCACATAATTCCTACCTCTTCACACACTTTATCTGCCCATAGAAAAACAAATTGACTCGCTAAGTGCTGCCAGATAAGGAGGACGGAGACACTACCCAGAGCAAAGCTAATGTGTTGTGTAACAGCAGCGTCACGGGTCATCTGGTGTGAAAGAAGCCACTACGTGTCCCTGAAAAGATGCGAGGCTGAGCGTTGAGGAGGTTTGTGAAGATGGAAGATTAAACGCTTCGTCTTGAATCTTTTTCAGATAAAGTGGATGCGCGAGGACAAGCAGAGACTCTGGTACTCGTTTCAGCTCTGAAGTATTGCATCAACCCTGAGGACAAAGACACTGAAAACAAAGGACATAAAACCTACTCATTACCTAAATTAACTCAATATCTGCAATTTTTCTTCTGTAGTCTAGGGAGCACTGCGACTTAGACCAAAGGCCACTTTGTGCGTGATAATAGAAGTACGCAACTTCTATGTAGATACCCACTTGGAAACTTTAAGAATTTGTGAAATACTGTTAAGGGTCAAACATTTTGATGCACTGTAGGCTCAATTTTGAGTAAATCAAAAATCTGTTTCAAAGTTTTGTCGAGGACAGTCTGAAGATGTGCTGTAGCAAGTTGGGTGTCAACTGATCAAACATTGTGGGAGGAGATACTGTATGTTTAATCGGTTTTATACGGTCATTTTTGAAAAATAAAATATAGTAACGGACTTTATGGTTGTGTTTATTTATTTTCAACATGTAAAACTGAGCAGCAAGTGTTACAAGACAAACAGGCTTTCGATATACTGTATAGTTCAAACTCTCACCATTCAAAATTTCACCATATTTTGCACAATTGTTGACCTTGAATACAATAATACGCAATCATTTTAATAGAAATGTATTTAATAATTCAATAATAATGAATTATTTTAATATATATGTGTTTTTAACAATTTAATAGTAATTTTAAAGCAATATTGGCAGGATTTAGGGACATTTTGTTAGTCAAATTAGGTAAAAACACTAAATCCTGAAATAGAGTTTGGAAGAAGATAAAACAGTAAAAAGATAACATCTCTTAAGTAAAATCTCTTCAAACCTGTGAGTTTTACAGTCTGCAGAACCTTGAGTAACACGCCACGTCCCGAGCCTTTGATTCTCCACACCAAAACAAGCGGGAGTACGACTAGAACGAGAAGAATGTCTGAGATAGATTTCACAATCCTAATAAGACCCTTGCTAGAATTGGCAAAAACAGACAAAAAAACAATTCTAACACAATCTCTATAGAAAACCATAAAGTTCAGTTCTTTCTTTAAACTAACAATCTGAGTCCAGCAGGAAGTCTGGATTCACAGCTCAGGCTACAGAAAACTCATTCCTCTTTTATTCTGCTCAGCATCCGTCGCGCGTGTCCCCCACCTTTGGCATTTCCGACAACGAAAAACCTGCACTTTTGTTTCACTACATTTCCTGCACTCAGTGTAGCAGAACGCAGCATGACCAGTCGTGACATCTGGAAAAAAAAGTTTGACTTTCTTTGGCTGGTTAGAGCTTCGCGGTCCACACAGCGACAGCTCAAAGGATATATTCAACGTTTACAGGAGAAAATCGGAAAAGCTTTACACCTACAGGTCAAGATATCCATAAAATTGTATATTTTTGTACATTGAAATAAAAAGAAATGTGAACCAGCTTTGCTTTTAGACTGAGTTATCAGACAGTTTTAACTGGTAAATAGTACACACGTGTGTGTTTTAGTGTGTGCTGATGGTGGTCACCCTTTCAGGCTGATAACCACTATAGCCCCCTGATGATAACTTTAGCTTTTTATTGATTTTTTCTTTCACTCAGGATTATTGTGTTACTTGTGACTCAGTTTCACTCCCAGCTCAGGAAGAGTCGTGCCAGAAGACGAAATGACTGTAAGAGTTTGTAATCAGCCATCGTATCTATTGCTGCGGTTATTGGTGGATCAATATTTCATATCTTAGCGTGAAGCTACAGACCCTAACTGTGTGCATGTTTATGGAATAGAGTGTCTCCTTCACTTAGCTTTAGCTTGAGTTTTCTTTATGTGAAATAGAGCAAAGTCTGAGAATGCTGTCACCGTCTTAACTGCAATCAATAGGTGTTGCCCTAAATTAGCATGGAATAAAGGCCTTTCTCTCTTAAAGGGATCATCCCCTGTTTTTACAAATGTGGCCTAAAACCTTTGAAATGTACTTATTAGGAGATCAACACACATTAATATGCACCATATCCGTTTTATTCAGCATTCAGCCTGCTTTTTAGATCATTTAGCAGCTTTTTCAGTTAAAATCTCAATTTGTGTCACGGACTGTTGAAGTATTCCCACCCAAAAGGACTTCTATCTTCTAGGTTTGTGTGTCTTCAACATGCCTTAATCACTCGCTAACTTCAGTCACGAGAGCGCGTCAGCACAATGTTTAAGGGAGAGTAAAAGTCCCTTATAGGAGAGCTGTTCTTCTCGGCTTCATTGTCTACGACCAAACTGCAGAGTTGTAACTGTGTGTAAAGGCGCCAGAGACCACTGTTAAGCTTATTATCATTTATAACACAGTATATAGTCATTTTAAAAATAGGAATCCGTGTTTTAATAAAATGGGTTCAAAATTGGGTAAAATGGAATTTTCAAAAGCACAGAAATTGGTTATAAGTTGCAAATTAGTGTCACGGTCCGGTGTGGGTGTGGACCCAAATGCAAGGAGAGATGGAGGCAGGATAGAGACATAATATTCTTGGAACCAGTCCATGTTTATGCCTCTTAAAATAAAACATAAATCCAAAACAGGAGGGAGCAGGAACAGGGAGCAAGACCAGACACAGCTGAACACGAAGAGGGAGACAACGAACCTGACAACATCATAACGAACAAGCAACCACACTGTGACCAAGCACACAGTTAAATAGTGGAGGAGACCTGATTAGGAATGGGCCACACCTGGGTGAAAACATGAGGGACCTAATCAATCACCAACCAAGCACACAGACATCACTGGGGGGTGGAGCCACAAGCAGGAATCCCTGAAACACAGACAAGAGTTAACACAAGACGAGACTCAAAATAAACAAAGACACAGAATAACTAAACTCAACCAACAGAACATGACATAACCCCCCCTTTAAGGAGCGGGTTCCAAACGCTCTCAAAACAAAAAAAAAATCTAACCACCCAAACACCAAACCAGGGTGGGTGGACTAGGGACCCGGAGGAGGGTCAAAACAGTTCCACACATGAGGGGGGAGCCGGCGAAGCAGGGGACCAGGAGTCCGGCGACTTCCCATGAGGCGGAGCCGGCGAAGCAGGGGACCAGGAGTCCGGCGGCCTCCCATGAGGCGGAGCCGGCGAGGCAGACGGGAAGTCCTCCGGCGAAGAGGGCTCAGACGAGGCAGACGGGAAGACCTCCGGCGAAGAGGGCTCAGACGGGACAGGCGGGAAGACCTCCGGCGAAGAGGGCTCAGACGGGACAGGCGGGAAGACCTCCGGCGAAGAGGGCTCAGACGGGACAGGCGGGAAGACCTCCGGCGAAGAGGGCTCAGACGGGACAGGGCAGGCGGCGGCCGGGTGCGGGGAGCCGGGACTGGAACGCTAGCCTAATAGCTAGGGGACACAGGAACGCTAGCCTGGGAGCTCGGAGACACAGGAACGCTAGCCTGGGAGCTAGGAGACACAGGAACGCTAGCCTGGGAGCTAGGAGACACAGGAACGCTAGCCTGGGAGCTAGGAGACACAGGGACGCTAGCCTGGGAGCTAGGAGAAACAGGGACACTAGCCTGGGAGCTAGGAGAAACAGGGACGCTAGCCTGGGAGCTAGGACAAACAGGGACGCTAGCCTGGGAGCTAGGACAAACAGGGACGCTAGCCTGAGAGCTAGAAAAAACAGGGACGCTAGCCTGGGAGCTAGGAGACTGGCGGGGCTGGCCCTTTCTTTTGGACCGACCTCTACACCGTTGCAGGCTCCGGGGTCCTCCGGCAGCCAGTCGAGTCCCCGCGTACACCTCTCTGACAGGATCCTCCTTCAAAGAAATCCTGCACGTCCAGGCCTCACGGCCTCCATATCGCTTCAGGCTCCGGGGTCCTTTGGCAGCCAGTCGAGTCCCCAAGCACACCTCTCCAACAGGATCCTCCTCCAAAGAAATCCTGCCCGCCCAGGCCTCACGGAAGAGGTTCTGGAAATAAAGCAGTCTTTCTACAAACTTCTTCTCCGCTGGGTCCACTGGTGGCTGGTTCGTTCTGTCACGGTCCGGTGTGGGTGTGGACCCAAATGCAAGGAGAGATGGAGGCAGGATAGAGACATAATATTCTTGGAACCAGTCCATGTTTATGCCTCTTAAAACAAAACTTAAATCCAAAACAGGAGGGAGCAGGAACAGGGAGCAAGACCAGACACAGATGAACACGAAGAGGGAGACAACGAACCTGACAACATCATAACGAACCAGCAACCACACTGTGACCAAGCACTCAGTTAAATAGTGGAGGAGGCCTGATTAGGAATGGGCCACACCTGGGTGAAAACATGAGGGAGCTAATCAATCACCAAGCACACAGACATCCCTGGGGGGTGGAGCCACAAGCAGGAATCCCTGAAACACAGACAAGAGTTAACACAAGACTAGACTCAAAATAAACAAAGACACAGAATAACTAAACTTAACCAACAGAACATGACAATTAGTGACCACAAACGGCAAATAATGGGCTTTACAAATTGTCTTGAATGTGGTTAAACTGGCAAAAAACAAGGATGAAATATGGTGAAAAGAGGTTAAAAGTGACAATAATGGGTCAACATATGTGACATTAGGTGGTGGAAAGGGTTTGTAAGTGCCAAAAATGTCTTGAAAATGGAAAACATGTGCAGAAAATGTATTTAACTTTGAATGGAAAATAGTAATAATAATGTAGCAAAAGAGTAAAAGAGCAAAAAAAATGGCCAGTTTGGTGTAGTTGCAGAAAAAGTTTAGAAATAACCCAAAATGGGCTTGAATTGTAAACATTTTTAGTTTCCCTGATAGACCCAAAGGTTGAGAACCCCTGATTTGGAGCAACCAGAAGCAGCACAACTTGTCATTTTGACTGAAAAAGCTGCTAAATGATCTAAAAAGCAGGCTGAATGTTTCACTCCAATAGAAAACAACAGGATGTTTACAGGCAGTGGGGCCCAGTGACATCATCAATCACATGATTTCAAGATGGCGGAACACAGGCTCTAAAATTGTAAACTTCATCAAACATGGTGCAAAATAATGCGGTTTTGTGAGGCATATATGTTCTAATAAGTACATTTCAAAGATTTTAGGCCACATTTGTTAAAACAGTGGAGGTTAAAGTGTACATTATGGAGTTTGTGCATCTGCTCCAGAACAAAAACCTGGTATTTGATAAACAGCAGTGCTCGGGTGAATGTAAATTACTTGTGTGTGAGTGTTTTCTGAGCGTCTCTGACTCCATCTAAGCACTCTGAGTTAAGATGAGATCAGGCTGACATTAAATCAACTGTCCCCGACCGCAGCTTTCAGGTTAAAAAGTGAAAAAAAAAAAACAACAACAAAAGAAAAACACATTGCTGGTAAAGTTTGCGCCGTACTGAAGCGTCAACGATCCCTGGAGGTTCCTGTTGTCGTGCGTCCTGAGCTCAGCACATTACAATGGCATTTTCGGATGCGCAGCAGATGCAAAAGGCTGAAGTCATTTTCCTTGGGAAAAAAACAGTGACTTTTACTCAGTAGCATCTGGTGAAAAACCCCAAAGAGAGGGTCTGAGATGAGGCTTTGTAAGTGAAGAACGACGAAGTATCAGCTTTTATACACACGCGAAACTGGCTCTGAGAGAAAACGTGACATTATCTTGCCCGTCTGTTCCTTTTGTCCTTCACACAATATGAACTGCTGACACATAAATCCTCATAAACCCACTCCCAGTCATTTTACTGAAGTCGGCCTGCAATTAAACCAGTTATTAAAAGACATGAAGCATGTATACTTTACCACAGGTCAGCATGCAATCTCATGAAATATGGTGAAGCAGCAACGCGACTTCCTTTAATGTCTCAATATAGACGAAGCAATAAAAGGTGCATTTTACAGATGTGCTGTAAAACAAGCATCATCATCATCACGGCCATGGCAGGGAAAGTGGCAGCATGGCAGTTTTAGATTTTACACTTTTTAATGTATCTTTAAGCGCCACGTCCCAATTTATCATCAGTTATTGAGAAAAAACTTAAAATGTGTTTAAATTATGTTTAAATCTATTTTCAGCCTGTTTTATATGTGTTTTAATACTGTTTAAATCTGTTTTTGGTCTGTTTTAATTGCATTTTAATACTGTTTAAATCTGTTTTAGGTCTGTTTTAATTGTGTTTTAATACTGTTTAAATCTGTTTTAGGTCTGTTTTAATTGTGTTTTAATACTGTTTAAATCTGTTTTAGGTCTGTTTTAATTGTGTTTTAATACTGTTTAAATCTGTTTTTGGTCTGTTTTAATTGTGTTTTAATACTGTTTAAATCTGTTTTAGGTCTGTTTTAATTGTGTTTTAATACTTTTTAAATCTGTTTTTGGTCTGTTTTAATTGTGTTTTAATACTTTTTAAATCTGTTTTAGGTCTGTTTTAATTGTGTTTTAATACTGTTTAAATCTGTTTTAGGTCTGTTTTAATTGTGTTTTAATACTGTTTAAATCTGTTTTAGGTCTGTTTTAATTGCGTTTTAATACTGTTTAAATCTGTTTTAGGTCTGTTTTAATTGTGTTTTAATACTTTTTAAATCTGTTTTAGGTCTGTTTTAATTGTGTTTTAATACTTTTTAAATCTGTTTTAGGTCTGTTTTAATTGTGTTTTAATACTGTTTAAATCTGTTTTAGGTCTGTTTTAATTGTGTTTTAATACTGTTTAAATCTGTTTTAGGTCTGTTTTAATTGTGTTTTAATACTGTTTAAATCTGTTTTAGGTCTGTTTTAATTGTGTTTTAATACTGTTTAAATCTGTTTTAGGTCTGTTTTAATTGTGTTTTAATACTGTTTAAATCTGTTTTAGGTCTGTTTTAATTGTGTTTTAATACTGTTTAAATCTGTTTTAGGTCTGTTTTAATTGTGTTTTAATACTGTTTAAATCTGTTTTAGGTCTGTTTTAATTGTGTTTTAATACTGTTTAAATCTGTTTTAGGTCTGTTTTAATTGTGTTTTAATACTGTTTAAATCTGTTTTAGGTCTGTTTTAATTGTGTTTTAATACTTTTTAAATCTGTTTTAGGTCTGTTTTAATTGTGTTTTAATACTGTTTAAATCTGTTTTAGGTCTGTTTTAATTGTGTTTTAATACTGTTTAAATCTGTTTTAGATTTGTTTTAATAGATTAAAATCAGTTGTATGAGTATTTTAATGAGTTTGATTGACTGAAGTATGTTATAAGTTTAAATGACTGTTTTAATAGTGTTTTAATCTTTCTTTAATCTGTTTTTTAGGCTAGAGTATTTTAATATGTTTAAATGATTTTAGTGTCTCATAGGAGGTTAAAAAGACTTACGTGTGCTTTAATAGAGTTTAAATCTCTTTTAATACTGTTTTATGTGTTTAAATACTGTTTATATCTGTTTTAGGTCTGTTTTGTAAGATTTAAATGTATTTTAATGGGTTTAAATGACTGAAGTATGTTATAATACATTTAAATGACTTAAGTGCGTTTTATATTGTGCTTTAATCTGTTTCATTTGTGTTAAGTGTTCTAATACTGTTCAAATTTTTTTTTTTTTTGGTTTTAAGAGTATTTTAACATATTTAAATGACTTAAGTGTGTTTTAATAGAGTTTAAATCTGTTTTAGGCAAGTTTTATTAGTGTTGAGTGTTTTAATACTGTTTAAATCTATTTTAGTTTTGTTTCAATAGTGTTTTAAGTATTTTGATACTGTTCAAAATTTTTTAAGGTTCATTTTAATAGTGTTTTAAATGTTTTTTTTATTGATTTAAATTAGTTTTAAGTGTATTTTAATATGTTTAAATTACTTTAGTGTGTCATAGTAGGTTCAAATAACTTAAGCATGTTTTAATAGAGTTCAAATCTGTTTTAAGTTGATTTTTAATATTGTTTAACATGTAATGTAATATGTATTTGGTGTTTAAAAACCGTTTAAATCTATTTTAGTTTTGTCTCAATAGTGTTTTAAGTGTTTTGATACTGTTCAAACCTGTTTTTAGGTTTGTTTTATTAGATTCAAATATGAGTTTAAATTACTTAAGTATGTTTTAGTAGGTTTAAATGACAAGTGTATTTTAATAGTGTTTTAATCCATCTTTAATCTGTTTTTAGGTTTAATTGTGCTTTAAGTGTTTTCATTGACAAATCAGTTTTAAGAGTAATTTAATATGTTTAAATAACTTGTGTGTTATAGTTGGTTGAAATGACTTAAGTGTGTTTTAATAGTGTTTAAATCTGTTTTTGGTTTGTTTTGATAGTGCTTTAAGTATTTTTATACAGTTTGAATCTATTTTAGTTTTGTTTCAATAGGATTCTGTTAAATCTAATTTTTTTTTAGGTTGTTTTAATAATACTATATATATTTTTTGTGAGTTATAAATGGTTTAAATGTTTCAACAAGTTAAAATGAGATTTAAGTTTGTTTAAATATGTTTATTTCTAAGTGTTTTTTAATAGGTTTATATGCGCTTTGTGGACTTTTTATAAGTTTAAAGTGTGTTTTCATGGTTCAAATATGCTTTAAGTGTGTTTTAATTGATTAAACACGATAACTTTAAGTGCGTCCCTTAAAGGGACGACGCGGGTGACCAACACTACAGCCAAATAATGCTTTCCACTCATAGAAGTGTTATATAGATTATCCCTTTAAAACGATTGGTTGAACCATTGACTAAGAGCTACTTAGAGAAGTTAGAAGGAAAACAAATCTTCTAATGGCTGTAATAAATAACAATAACGCAGCAGTTTCAGGATGCAAAAAACTAAAAATGAGGAAAAAATTCATCCAAAGCATATTATGGAACTTGTTTTTTTTACGTTAACTGAGAAGCAAACGAACAAACAAAAATGAGTTAACATCATGTTTGTGTGTGAGCTTAAAGAAGAGTGCTAATCTTTAACAAAGCTAGTGATGATGGTTTTGGCACGCTGCCTGCTCTGCTCTTTCTCTGTCAGAGTAGCACCAACACAGTCGTCTTTAAGATTAAATAATGAGTCAGCCAGCAGTCGGCATCGGCCTGGGGACACACAGGATGAGTCGGATCAATCTGTTTATCCCCAGCGCTAACCCAGTAAAACACTGAGTCTGGGACTGGGAGAACCTCCGACACTGTGAGGAAGGCTAATTCTCCGGAGAGAACAAATCAAATGATGGACATGCAGGAGGATTTAATGAAAAATATCCGAGGCAGTGTCGACACTCATTATCCCTCCAATAAATCTTTGCTTATGAACAGCGGCAGAGCCACAAGTGCACATTATTTTTAGCGCGTCAAAATGTTTCTTTACATTAAAGTCTCGCTTTGGAAATGTGACGTATTCTTATGTGTATATTTTCACAGTAAATCAATAGGAATAAATCCAGAAAAGAAGAAGAGCTGCCATTGTGAACAAACCTCAAAGTGAGTTTTAAAGCGATCCGCCACCTTTTTTCTTTCTTTTTTTTTTTTTTCAACACAAATCTGGCTTCAAATCTTTAAAATCTACTTATTAGAAGACTTGTGTCTAACAAAACACATTATAATGCATAATATTTGTTTTATTAACTTTTAAAAATGGGACTGCTTTACAGTTTTAGAGCCTGTGTTCCGCCATTTTGAAATCAAGTGATTGATGATGTCACAGGGCCCCACTGCCTGTAAACAGCCCATTGTTTTCAAATGAAGTGAAACATTTAGCAGCTTTTTAGATCATTTAGCAGCTTTTTCAGTCAAAATGACAACTTGTGCTGCTTTTGGTTGCTCTAAATCAGGGGTTCTCAACTGGTCTCACCCTGGGACCCACATTTTGCCACGGTCAGTATAACGTGACCCACTTTTTTTTTTTTTTCCAAATTCAATCAAAGCTGTTGAAAACACACATATAATCTTTTTTTCAAACATAAATCTATATATTTTTCTGTGCAACAGGCATTCTGTCAAAATAAAAGTTTCTTTCAAAATCAAAGACAAGCCAACATGAGAGACAGTAAGCATTAGTGGGTTTTTTCTGACCAGCTGTCCGCGACCCACCCAGTACAGGCCCGCGACCCACTTTTGGGTCCCGACCCACCAGTTGAGAATCGCTGCTCTAAATATTCAGAAAAAGTTAAATATGTTAATGTAAATTTCTTGGTTTTCTAATAAGGATAAAAACAGTTGTTTTGTCGTTGATCATGAAACAGAGAAGAAGAGCTCTCCAAAGTGACCTTTTACTCTCTGACACGCTCTGGTGGCTTAAATTTATTCAACAAGGAATTTTTAACCTCTACCAGCCCAGTTATGTTATAGATGTTTGATGTATTTTTTTCCAAATATTTTGTATGTGCAAGCAAATCAATTGAAGTGTGATTCCCACCCAAAAGGACTCTTATTCTCAGTTTTTATTCTCTCTCGATAAACAACAGAGGTTTACATCGACATCTTCAACTTTTTCTGAATATTTAGAGTAACTAAAAGTAGCACATGTTGTCATTTTGACTGAAAAAGCTTCTAAATGATCTAAAAATCAGGCTGAATGTTTCACTCCAATAGGAAACAATGGGATATTTACGGGCAGTGGGGCCGTGTGACATCATCGATTACTTGATTTCAAAATGGCGGAACACAGGCTCTAAAACTGTAAAGTCGTCCCATTTTTAAAAGTTAATAAAACAAATATGGTGCAAAAATAATGTGTTTTGTTAGACATAGATCTTCTAATAATTACATTTCAACGGTTTAAGGCCACATTTGTTAAAAAAAAAAAAAAAAAAAAAAACAGTGGAGGATCCATTTATGTCAAACACAAAATTGTAATGACATTGCCCTGACTATGTGAGCTTTTAGCTTGTAGATCTGGACATAATCCAGACACAGTAGTTAAATCTACAGCTCTACACCCCCCACCCCCCCTTTCCCCTTCGCTGCTGCAGTAATTCAGCCGGTATTTAACAAAATGAGGTCAGATGTATTTCAGCAGGTCGAGGATGTGCTCACGAGCGTATATTTACAGGAACACAGACAGAGTGGGCTACACAGTGTGCTAAGTAGCTCAGAGAACTTCATTTCAACTCGTACTAACATGCTCATTCACAGAAGGAGGACCGTTTAGCCAGAAAACTGACCAGTGGTGCTACAAAACAAGCTTTAGGAACCAGTTCAGACGTAAAATAAAACCAAAATTTAAAAGAAAAACAGCTTTTATTTCGAAACATATGACCTTCAAATGATTGATTAGTGAGTTTTACACTATGTCTTTCATTCAATATATTGTCACTGTGCTGTATTACCTAAAACAAATGTATATCAGCTAAGAAAGATTCATGACTATATCCACATATCTATATCTAACAAATAAAATATATTACCTAAAAAGTACAACTCTAATTAACTAAAATATGTAATAGTTTGATCATTTAGACCCCAAGTGCAAAACTCAAGGCCCGGGGGCCAAAACCGGCCCTTTGGAGCATCAAATTTGGGCCGCATGAGAAAGACATGAATCAGTGTGTAAATGAAACTCAACATTTGGGGCTCTGTGTTTATAATGCATGAGTCCCGTAATTTTTAATTCTAAAAATTCTTACAAAACCATTTCCTCAAATTATTTCATAACACTTTTCTTAATTGACTAGAAATTGAGTCACAAAATTGAGGAAAATTAAAGTGAATATCCTGTTGGTACTGATATATGTCACTTATGTTACTTTATGTTGCTTTAGTTACTTTAGTTACTTATTGCTTGTTGTTTCGGGGGTAAGAGAGAAAGAGAAAAATGTCACGGAATACATTTTTTAAAGCATCACGTGAACACAAACAAACAATTAACCTAAATGTTTAATAAAAGAATGATGACTCAGCATATTGTCTCTCACTCTGTGACCGTGGATCAGTGGTAGAGTGGGTTGTCCAGTAACCGAAGGGTTGGGGGTTTGAATCCCGCTCTATCCAAGCCTCGTATGAATGCGTATGGTTTGTGCATGAATGTCGGTGGTGGTCAGAGGGGCGAAATGCGAAACGCCCCGGGGGAGCTGTGACTACATTGTAGCTCACCACCATCGGTGTGACTGGTGTGAGTGACTGGTGTTTATGAAGAGTGGGTTCTGCACTCGCTTTGAGTCATCTCGGAAAAAGCGCTGTATAAATCCAAGCTATTGCTATTATTATTATTAAATCGGCCATGTTTCAGCACCAAGGACAGCGCCAAAGTCACTATACTTTTAGAACACAAAAACCCACAAATACAAAATATTTATGAACTTTTCCAGCATAACTCCTGTAATCAGTCACCGCAGAAAATGAAAACAAAATGCGTGATTACCTTTTATTTGTCAAAAACGCCAAAAAATGTACATTTCCACAGAAACAACCTTGGACTTCACTTATTAGCTTAAAACAGCTCTTTAAATCCAACTGCTTTTTTTTTTTTAGCCATTATCTACCGTCTTCCAAGCGGACAGAGAAACAATTTTTGCTCAAAATCATACTTTTGATGTAGCGTGGGGGCGTGGCTTGACTTTGTTCTCTCTCACTTGCGCTCAGTTTGTTTTACCTTCAATTTTGTGCGTACAATGACATCTTCAGTGATTTCAACTCAATAAAAGACATAGCTGTCCAAATATAATACTTCAAAATGTAATCAAAACGCCTAAAAGCAAATGAGATGCTGAAGAAAAGATCCAATCAAACAATAAAATAATATACGTAGAAGTGCAAACTAGGGAAAATTAATGTTGAAACCACTCGCCTTCCAGCTTGACACCGCTGATTTAAAGAAATGTCTATAAATATTAAAAAGTTAAATAACTGGACACTTTCTATCCATCAAATCCTGACGGTTTTCCTCCAACACAGTCGAGAGTTATGAAAGTAAAGCTTATCGTCAGCGCCCAAATGTAACTTTGCTCTGTTTGAACGTTTCTTTAGTGGCTCGGTGCCCTGAGGGTTAATCACATCACGATTAGGACCAAAGACCACCCGGCTGAGGGAGCGCTGGGATTACATGTCCAAGTGGAGTCACCGTGTGAGGTCCTTAGAGGAAGGAAGAGGACGCCATCACCACCTGTTTGGAAATGGGATCCTGTCCTCACCTGGCAGTGATTACACTCTGCCTCCCCGTGCTGGACCTACAGAAGGTCGGACGACGGCGAAATCACTGTCTATCGATCTCATGCAGAAACAGCACATCTGTCTTTTTTTTCCACTACGACTTTTGAGGCCAACAAACTTTGGGAACACTGGAGGTGAGTGCGTGACAAAACCCAGCTCATTTTCAGTATCGTCCTTGAAAACATGCATTTATCCAATTTCATTTGCTTAATATGTTTTTTTCTGCAACTCAAGCTATTCCGTTAAATAGAAATCCTTTGACATTGTTCTTTGTTAAGAAAGAGCGGAGGATTGAGTGCTTTTTGTATAGCGGCACAATTGATAGTTTTATTTCCACGAACGTACACTAATGTAGCTTAGTTAATTTATTACATGGCTCTAAAGCAGTGGTTCTCAACCTTTTCAGCCTGTGACCCCCAAAATAAAGCTTCCAGAGACTGGGGACCCCCACTGTATCTGAAGGTGATTGAACACATGCATCAACATTGAAGAACAGTCATATGGAGACAGGGTCATCTATAAGGGGGAATAAAGGGGAGAGCTTTTCCATAAAGTCAGCAAAATAATGGTCCATTGTTCTATGAATGTGTGATACCCACAAAATAATATCTACTGTTATCCAGGAAGTTTATTATTTTTTTGCACTAAAGTATATAGTCATCTTAAAGATGTAAATCCTTGTTTTAATCAGAAATAAAATAGTTTAAAGTGACCAAAAATGATGGAAAAGGTGAGGAAATGAAAAAAAAAAAACACAGAAATTGGTTAAAAGTTGCAAATTTGAGTGGCCAAAACAGGACAGAAAAAGTGGTAAAAAAGAGTTCAAAGTGTCAATTTTGGAACAATTGTAGAAAAAATAAGTATAAACTGGCAAATGATGGGCATGACATTCCTTGAATGTGGTTACATTGGAAAAAATAAGCATGAAATATGGTGAAAAAAAGTTAAAAGTGACAATAATGGGTCAACGTATGCAACATTAGGTGGGAAAAGTGGTGGAAAGGGTTTACAAGTGCCAAACTTGTCTTGATAGTGGAAAAAATGTGCAGAAAAAGCATTGAAATTTGATGGAGAAGTGTCACAAACTGGGAGTAATGTAGCAAAAATGCATTAAAAGGAGCAAAAATACAAGAAAAAGTGATATGTTAGAATTTGGCATGTCTGGTGTAGTTGCAGAAAAGGGTATTCTTAGATTCTTGAAGGCATCTGGCGACCCCCTCCCAGTGTCCTGACCCCAAGGTTGAGAACCCCTGCTCTAAAGCACAAAAGCAAACTAGCATTCAACCCTAAAAAGGCCCCAATATATCAGAACCTCATGGAACATATCAGTATAATACCATTGAAAAAGAAACCCAAAGATGTCTCAAAAGTCAACCGTTGGCTTTCATTGAGTCTCACAGTAGATCGGAGATATGATGAGTAGCGAGACAGCAACCCAAAAAAAAAAAAGAATCCCAAAAGGGGGATAGGGCTCAGGGTGCAAATAAAGCTCGACACGATGGCAGAGGAAAACGTAGCCTATGGAGCTGTAAGATTCACACATAACCCCAAGGACATGACGACGGCTCTGTCATCCAGGGAGTGACTAGGCAGTGGCAGTCACTCGCATAAAGCTTCGCGTTTATCTCTGAACTTGTCAAGAGGATGACAGCGGATGTGTCTCCTCGACACTGACTTTTTACCCTCAGTTCCCCGTGGCGACAACATTTCGTGTTAGGCAAAATGTGTAAGACAAACAGCCAAGTTGGAGTTTTGAGTATCCTGTCACCACTTACAGTTCGGTATGTGGGGGAAATCAACATGATAGTGTGAGACTCGCACGACAAATTAGGACTTTACCAACAAAAAGTTACAAACGAAAGCCGATGTTTGATCAGATGATGGCATAGTGTAGGTTTCATACATCAGGAGTTCTCAACCTTGGAGTCAGGACTGCATTTGATGTCGCGAAACACTGGGAGTGGTCCCAGATGCTTTCAAGAAAGAATGTTTACCCTTTTTCTTGAACTACACCAAACTTGGCATATTTGTATTTGGCAAATGAAAATTCACGTAGGAGTTTATCTTATTTATTTATATTTTTCCACAATTCCTATGTCCTGGAACTCCTCCTAGGCTATTAATGCAGCACTAACGACACATGTTATATAGGGGCAATGTCAAGGATGTGCAGTCAACCTTTTTTGAGCCATAATATCAAGGTCAAGGTTGTGTCACGTGTCAAAAGATTTTTTTTCTAAATCTCTACAATTATTTATTGTACAAGTTTAATGCTTACATTTATTAAAAGCTTATCTCCAGTGGAGTATTTTATTTAATGGACCAAAGCTGTACGACCTACCAGTAAAAAGATTGGTAGAAGTCAAAGTTCATGGCATCACAAAAACATAGTTTTTCCCCTATAACTTGGCCACTGGTACCATTGAACAACAGGTACCATTGAACAACTTTTCCTTTCAATGTGTGACCTTGAGCCTTGCTCACAATCAGACTTAAGGTAAAAAAAATCAAAACAAAGTGAGACCTCCACGCTCTCAGGACGACAAAGCTCAAAATCCCTATATCTTGGCCACAAATTGACATACAGTGGTCAGACTAGCACCATTGAACAACGTTTCCTTTCAATGTGTGAGCTTGACCTTTGCTCGTGGTCATATTTAAGGTCAAGGTCAGACTTCTGTTTTTCCTGCGTTATTACTCTCAATTTAAATCCTAAAAAGAACCAACTTGTCAACAAATCCAGATACAGGTTGTCATTTTTGCTATTTATTTCTTAATTTTCAACTGCCAAGTACGTATTCGCTTTGAAAATCTTTTGCATATTTTTGCTCCATTTAATGCATCACTTTTAACCTCTTTTCACCAAATTTCATGGTTATTTTAGCCAATTTAACTACATTCAAGATTTGTCATGCAAATTATTTATTTAATTATTCCTCCTTTGGGCTCCGGCACCTTCATTTTGGGGCTCGCGGGCTGAAAAAGTTGAGAACCACATTGAAGATCGTTTGTTTGAAAGAAAGATGGAAAGAGGTAAAATTGCGGCTCAAAAGTTTGCTTCGATCTCTAATCTAAACATCCTTTGAGTGACATTTTCGGAAAACTTTCCTGCATTGCATTTTGGGATGTTGAGTCTCGTAGACGGATGCGTAGAGGTGTTTCTTTTTTTTTTTTTTTTACTTCATTCTGAGAGTGATTTCTTGTTTGCCCCCAAAAAACTCTGCCAAAATGACTTCCCAACACATTTCTGGTGTTTTTACTAAAAGCTGAAGCAAAACAATGACCGATGCTGACACGAAAAGATTGAAAATCCTGCCTGAAATTTCCAAAAGTGCATCAAAACCAACTCTACGTAGGTAATCTACTGATCCCTCTTCAGTCCAAGTGTGTACAATTCGTTAGCCAAGCTAAGTTTAGAAACACAATGAGTAATTGGCTTCCTGATTTATTGAGTTAATGACTACCAGGCGAGCTAGTCATTTGGTTTATGTCCCTGGGTGATTGGCTGGGGTTTGTTAAGTGACCCTTGCTCCTCTAATTACCAGTGGAGAGCTCGTCTACATGCTAACAACATCCCACTAGCTGAACCCTGGAGGCATGGCTAAGGGCGATGTGGAAGGGAAGCGAGCACGTTTTTTCGCCCCCCCATCACATGATGCTTCCTTTAAAAAATAAATAAATAGTTGAGGTGCTGATGTCTTATTACATAAAGGAGGGTGAATATAGCTGCGGAATAAAAGTAGCTCCACACAGTTGGGTAAGCTGTCGATAAGTCACGCCTTTAAATGCATTTATGGCTTCAACACAAACGAGAAAAACAAACCCTTTCCTTTCCACATTCCCCGTCGTATCAGTGAATCATTGAAACGAGCCTGACTCACATTGTCACAACCTGCGTAGGCTATAAACGTCCTTTAATGTTACCAAGTGTTTTGAATGGACCATAACACAACTATAATTCCTCACTGTTCCTATTTTCACAAGTCATTTGAACCGTCCACGATCACATAACCAGATTAGACATTTCCATTTACACAAATATCCACAGGCTTCCTCTCTCCAATAAAGGTCTAATGAAAATCTGACAAAACAAAATCACTGATTTTTATTGCTCGCTCCTCTTCTACAAAAATCGCCCCGATGCAGAATTATACTTTTCTCAGCGTATTAACAAAATCATCATTTGCTTTTATTCTGAAGGGGTAGAGTGCCGGCGTTTCAGTTTTCCACAAGTAGGTGGCACAACGTTTTTCAGTATTTACCACAAAGAGGGTCTTTAAAACAATAATCACAAACTATTCTTTTGAATTTTGATTGCAGCATTATTTATTTAACAATTGTTGCTATAAAATGATGCATTAGAGACTTTAGTGGCGTATTATCACAGCGGGATCACGAAAATGTAATTCTCTTATTCCGAGGATCACATTATCAATGTTAATCGTTTTTTTTTTTGTATTTTTGTTGTCGTTTTGAATGAGTTCAAAGTCTTTTTTTTCTCATTTAATGTGTTTTTGTTGTGTCGCGTGTTCATATTCATGTTTCAGTTGTGTGTCTTAAGATATACTGAGATTTCTAATTTGGCGATATAGAAAATGACATTATTACGAGTAACTTATTTTTTACTTCATAGCTTGTTTTGTATGAGAATATTCGTTTTTGGAGTCGTTGCTTTCGTTACTTCTCAGAACCATAGATGGATTACCGCATGGGCAAAATGGGCATGTGCTCAGGACCCGAGAGCCAATCGGGGCCGGTGACGTTCAGAGTTTTTTTTTTTTTTTTTTTTTAACCAGGTGAGAGAATAGTTAAGGAAAAGAAACATTTTAATCAAAGTGCATCGTTGCCACGTTGTAAGCAAATTCTACAGTTTCTTTTTTGAGTAAACAGAATGTCACATATTATACATATTATAAAAAATTGAGAAAAAATTTGATTTTCATGTTTAAACTGCACTTTTTTGTTATTTAATAAGGTCAACTTTTTTCGAGTCACGTCAAAATGTACAGCTCTTAACCTAAATTGTAAACTTGTAATTCATTTACACGTACATCGGCAATTATTTAAGGTAAAAAGAGAAAAAAAAAGAAATGACGTGCATGCATAAAGCAACAGATTTCTCAGTATTTCTGACACACCTTGAAGTTCGTTGTGTGAATGCTCGGCTGAGCCGGAGCGAGGAACGTGGGAAGAGTTTCAGAGGAAGAGGCGAAGAGGGCCCCGAGGTGTCAAGAAGACAGAAACCAGCCAATGTGTTTCCTCTGCAAAAGCAATTAGCAAATGACTCCCTGCACTGCACATTTCCTGAGACCAAGTACAGAGGCAGGAGTAACACTGCAACACTATCTCTGTCTCTGTGTGTGTGTGGGTAGTGATGGACATGTTTTAGTTAATGCTTATTTGTGCCGTCCTTTTCCCAAAGGTCTATTCACCATTAATGAACTTGTGAATTCCTAAGCCCTGTGTGTGGTTTTACATTGTTTGATGCAGTGGTTAAACCCGCAACCCCCAAAATAAAGGTTCCAGAGAACGGGGGGACCCCCAGTGTAACACAGACATTGAACATTTTAGACCAGTCATGTGGAGACAGGGCCGTCAATAAGGGGGAATAAAGAGGAGAGCTTTTTGGGGCCCATCTATAAAATTTGCAAAATGATGGTCCATTGTTCTATGAATCTGTGATGACCACATTTTTTTTTTTCATCTGAATAATATCCACTGTTTAGCATTATTTGTGTCATGATATATAGTCATCTTAAAGACGTAAATCATTGTTTTAATCAGAAATAAAATGGATTAAAAGTGACTAAAATGGTGAAATGGGATTTTAAAAAAACCACAGAAATTCGTTAACAGTTGCAAATGAGTGACCAAAAACGAACAGAAAAATTGGTAAAAAAAAAGGGTCCAAAGAGTCAATATTGAAACAATTAGTTGAAACAATTGGTTTAAACTAGCAAATAATAGCAAATTTAAAAACCACAGAAATGGGTTAATAGTTGCAAAGTAATGGGCATGACATACATGCGGTTAAATTGGCAAAAATAAGCATGAAATATGGTGATAAGAGGTTAAAAGTGACAATAATGGGTCAACATATGGCAATTTTGGTGTAGTTGCAGAAAAAGGGTAAAAAAATGGGCTCAAATTGTTCAAACAAATTTTTTGTTTACTAGTACTACGATACTTTCAAAATCTCACTAATAGTAATATTACTGTCTAATAGTAGTACTAGTAGATCTAATGCAAATGAAGTAGGAGAGATGAGAACCAAATCAAGCTTTCCGATTGGTTGGAATACATCTAAAAAAGTTAACGGCGAGCCTCAAATTGTTTTTTTCCCGCTTGCTTATTAGCATATAATGCTAACTAGTACTACTAGCAGGGGTTCGCAACCTTTTTGATTGCGAGACACTGGGAGGGGGTCACCAGATGCGTTTAAGACACTATATATAATATATCATATATTATAATAATTTTTGCCCATTTTTGCTTATTTTAAACTATTTTCATCACTTGTTCTTGCGATATTTTTGCTGTTTTTAATGCATTTTTGTTACATTATTCCCATTTCTGCCACTTCTCCATCAAATTTCATTGCCTTTTTGGCAAATTTTCTCTTTTTCAAGACATTTTGGACATAAATAAACACTTTCCACCACTTTTCCAGCTAATGTTGCATATGTTGACCCATTATTGTCCTATATTAACCCTTTTTCCACCACATTTCATGCCTATTTTAGCCAATTTAACCACATTCACAAGATAGCATGCCCAATATTTGCCAGTTTACACTAATTGTTCCAATATTGACATTTTGAATCCTTTTTTATATATATTTAACCTTTCATATTTGCCATATTGCCATATTCTAATCTATTTTCATTGATTTTTCTTGCAAAATTTTTGCTCCTTTAATACATTTTTGATACATTACTCCCAATTCTGTCACTTTTCCATTAAATTGAATTGCCTTTTATTTACATTTTTCCCCACTATCAAGACATTTTCAGCACTGATAAACCACTTTTCCCACTTATTGTTGCATATGTTGAGCCAATATTGTCACTTTTAACCTCTTTTCACCATAGTTTATTTCTTGGCATTTTTGCCAATTTAATCACATTCATGATTTGTCGAGCCCATTATTTGCCAAGTTAAATTAACTGTTCCAACTTTTTAAATTTACATCACCCCCCCCCCCCCCCAATTCTGCCATTTTTCAGCCAACATTTACCTTTTTTTCTTTGTTGTTGTTTTTTGCCACTCTAATTTGCAACTTTCAACCAATTTCCGGGGGTTTTAAAATCCCAATGCACCAACTTTTCCACCATTTTTGGTCACTTTTAACCCATTTTTTTGCTTCACCAGTAAAGTATACGCAGTTGTAAACCTAAATGTGAGTACTAGTAAAGCTTAACTATGGCTGATATCAATGATATCTAATTAATATTTGAACGCCTTTCCATACTTTTCTGTTTCCGTCCATCCATCTAACAGAAAGGGTCAATAATCCGTGGGTTTGTTGATAATTGGTGCAGCAGTTATGACCATGCAAATCATCCCATTCCGCTGACGGATCCCAAAGCAAAGCTGTCCATGTTTTATTGATCACGACAGCAAACGTAGCAGCAACCAGGGAGCTAGTTAGCCACATCTCCTGCTTCTCCCCTTTTCTTGTTAGCGCTAAGAAAACACTTTTTAGGCCAAGCAGGCGTTGGACAAACAAAACCATAAATTGGTCTCATCACCCTGGTACACGCTGACCTTTATGCTCTGCTTTAGCAAACAACGGCTGGCTGGGAAGGCAGGCCCACAGTTACACATTACAGTAGCCAGATATTAATGAATGGAACAACAACAAGGTCACCCAGCAGCAGCAGGCTTACACGTGTGAAAAGACCGCAGCCAGTTTTTCACCCATGCACAGCACGCTCGCAATCTGTGTGAAATTAATGCGTGATTTAGGAAAGCAGGAGCTAGTGTAATTACAGTCTGTCTAGTAATCCCATTCTGGGGAGTGAATGAGAGCGCGATGTGTTCGTGCTCGCTGGTAGGAAATTCTTCAAGGGTGGAGAAATTAACAAGCTTCGGGACGGAAAGGGAAACGCAGTGATGCAGAACGACAGTGAGGATGGAGACGAGGCTCCACCTGAGGAGAGTCTGATCACAGAAACGCTCGACGATGATACCGTTTGAAGCAATTCATTATAAAGTCATCCGACAAGCCGACTATCCTGTGGTGCACGTTGTAGATTTATGACAATACTCGAAAACAGGTTGGTAGTGGCAAACTAAAAATCAGGGATCGCAGCAGACTGAGAAGGGAAAACAGACACATTGGCAATAACTGGGGTGAAATATAAAGCCTGAATAGTGAAAATAATGGGCAAGGAGACCTATGGAGAGGATGGATGGACCTAATTACCCAACAGCACACAAATACACAACGGGGTCATGAACCCCAGAAAGAGATAGTTAGATGATTATTACTAGAACCATCCCTAGCTGTGTGTCCGTTACCCTTGGAGATGTGCAAAATCTAAATAGCGCAACAAAAACTGGTGATAAACACCTTAATTTCGAAAAAAAAATAAACACTCAAATATCGCTAAAATGTTTTTACGTTTTCATGAGGAGGTTTTTCCCACATTACAGTATTGAAATGAATCGCAAAAGTGCTAAGGAAACACTTTTTCCACAATTACGCATCACAGGATATGAGGTAACTGGTCACATGACCACTGCCCTCGAGAAAAAGATGATGCGGTACTTGTGGATTGAAGAGGAGACTCAGTCATTCTAAGCATTATACTTTAAAACTATTGTACTTTGTCGACATTTAGAAATATTGCTTTTATTTCGTGAAAATCTGTATTGGAAACAGCTACTGTTGTTACAGTTATTACTATTACTTTTTGTTGCTTGAGACTATTGATATTGCTATTGCCATCATAGTTATAAGAATTATCATTATTATCATTATTATTATTATTATTATTATTATATTGGCCCCCTGTATAGGTGCTGAAGTTCTTAGTTCTTTTTTTTGGGGGGGGGGTTGTAATCATTTTCTCTTTTTCTTTATGATTATTATTGTTATTATTAAAATGATGCATATTATTATTTATTTATTTTATTTATTTATTCAGTTTATTTCCGACATGGTTACATTCACTTTTTTTTTTTTTTACATTTTTTTTTTTGTACATGCCGAAAAAGGAGACAAGAGAAGCAGTTTGCTTATCTGGGTCCCGTCCCCTGTTTTACCATCACAAATTTACATGGGTTTACATGTCTCTCTGGTCAAACATTCTTGAGTTGTTCTGAACAGTCCTTTTTTGTGTATTCTCATCTGTAGTCAGTGTTGTCTTTTTTTTTTTTTTATTCCTCCTCCTCTCTATCGTTGTTCGTGTTGGCCTTGTTCCCTGCCAGACGTTGTTAGCATTCCTCCAGTGCAAGAATAGTTCCTCTTTCGAAGGTGTTTGGAAGTTTTTTTCCCTTTTCATCCATAGTGTCACCACTCGGGAATGTGTCTTTTGGACACACAAGTTTGCAGCTTGTTTTGTCTCTACATCAAGGTTAATCCAGCTGTTGTTAGTTCTATTGGCAGTGTTGTATTTTCCACTGTTAGATTTAACTTGTATAAACACATAATTATATCTTAGTTCATAAGCAAACGTGTTTCTAACTGCACATATGACAATAAACACTTTGAATTTAAATTTAATGTAATCCTTAATCACCCCACCACCTAGCAATTGAAATGAATTTTCCACATTTAATTCAGTCTCCGTAAAATAATCACAGTCTGAGTTTTGTTTCCAGTGTTTATATAGATCTGGGTCCACATCCATGATTACCATCAGTAATGTTGTTGTTTAGGTGGATCCTTCGTATTTTCCCAAGTCTTCCATCGTTTTGATGAGGATTGGTTTTCCGTTCTCTTCTCCCAGTGGTGTGATGTAAATTCTGCAGTTCCTTGTCCACGTCTTTAAAATCTTTCCTCCTTTTTTTATTTGGCGTGCCTTCCATGCGATGCTTGCATTTTTTTTTGTCAGGTTTTCATTAATAAAAACCTTCATTTCCTTCAGCTTTCTTCCTTGCTTCAGTAGTTCTCCTTTGAATTTCATATTCGTGAAGGTTTTTTTTACAGCTCTGTTATCATTTTTCTTTGGCAGGAGATGGCAGGAGTTGATGTTGTCAGGGTTCAGGACAATGCCCTTCGACTCCAGGTAGTCAATGACCTGTTGTTCAATCGATTTTGTTTCTTCGTCACTCGCGTAACTCCTGGGTTTTATCTTTAGGCCTGTGATGATGACATCATTCTCTCTTTCCTTTTGTTCCAGCTGTTCAACCCTGGCGTTTAACAATTTTATCTCTTCAGCGTTTCTTTCATTCTTTTCTTTCAGTACCTTTGCTTCGCTTTGTAGGTTTTCCAGTGAGTTTTCCAGCGTCTTTTCCAACGACTTTGTCTCGGCAGATAGGTTTCGTAGACCCTCGCGTATCATCTCCTTGACCTCTTCCAAACCCGAATTGGGTTCTGAAGGGCCTCCCTGCGGTTTTTTCACCATTTTCCTTCAGTCTTGGGCCCAGTTTTTCAGGCTGTTCAGCTGTAGCCAAGGTCGTGTTATCGGAGCGAATAAAAACACGTCTCCTCTCTCCAAAGACCAGTGATGTATACACAGTATGTTTCCTTCTCTCTATATTCATTAATTATGTTTATGTATATCTATAATTATTTATTTTTCTCCCATTAATGGTATACTACTATCATTATTATTTATTCACTTTTTCCTTGTTGTAAATATTGTCTATAGCCGAGGTTCCCAAAGTGGGGTACGGGTACCCCCAGGGGTACGCACATTGCCATGGGGGTATGTGAATGAAAATGAAAAACAATGACAACATTGGAAACTAGAATGTAAATGAAGCAGTTGATGCTAATTCTAGGCTAATGTTATTGCTAGACTAATGCTAGGTGAATGCCAATGCTAGGTTATTGTTATTGGTAGGCTATTGTTAATGTTAGGCTAATGTTATTGCTAGGCTAATGCTAGGTTAATGCTAGTGCTAGGTGAATGCTATTGCTAGGCTAATGCTAGGTTAATGTTAGGCTCGTGTTAATGCCAGGTTAATGCTAGGTTAATGCTATTGCTAGGTGAATGCTAATGCTAAGTTATCGTTATTGTTAGGTTAAAGTTAATGTTAGGCTAATGTTATTGCTAGGTTAATGCTAGGTTAATGTTAGACTAATGTTATTGCTAGGCTAATGCTAGGTTAAAGCTAATGCTAGGTCAATGTTAATGTTAGACTAATGCTAGGCTAGTTCTATTGCTATGCTAATGTTAATGCTAGGTTAATGCTATTGCTAGACTAATAATAATGCTTTGTTAAAGCCATATCCCCAATGCAACTTTGGAGCGGCAATTTTAACCTCTTATACCTGGTTTTTTTTTTTTTATTTTATTTTTTAACCAAATAATATTTGTCTGATGGATCTATGAGTCCTACATTATGTCTCCAGCAGCTTTAATCTAAAAAAAAATATTATTAAAATGACAACTGGTAATGAGATTCCCCCGCAAAAAATATAATAAAAAAATAGTTCTCAGATTTTACTTCAGACATTATTCAATACAACAACTAAACACAGTAAATTAATGTGTAGGTGTGTTTTTAAGGAAAAAAGGTTAAATATCACGAGGTTACCACCATCTACTACTACTACTATGAATAATAGTAGCAAAATACAATGAGTAAGTGTAAAACAAGCACATTTCAGTTTGGATTCATCCAGATTTCACCTTGGAAAAGTGTCTTAACCCTTTACACACCAGGCCTTAGGTCAGTTTAACATCAGTGTATTAAAGCACTATGCGTACATGTGTTAGTGGCGCCATGCCTGCTTTTGGCAGCGATCGCTCATTGCAAAAAATCAACACAAAACAAACAGGATGCAACTCTGGCTAGCAGTTGTTGACAAGTACGTGGATAAATAAGTGGGTGCGTTCAAGTGGGGCGAGCAAATGGAAGGAAGTTAGGGAGGAAGGGAGGGATTCCAAGGAGTGTTTAAGATATTAGTTGTCCGTTAAAGATGAAGTACTCAAGTACAAGTAAGTCGTACATAAAATACTCAAGTACAAGTAAAAAGTTGCTCAATTAAATAGTACCCCATGTAAAAGTTACTAGTTACTTTCTTGCCACGGTTCACAAACATCTCATGTATAAACTTAAAAAGGAAGACATCAAAGCTTGCACAATTATAACTGAAAGTATCTGTATGAAATAAAAGGTTAGTCAAAATGTGCAATTTAAAAAAAAATTAAAATAGATGAACATATATGTATAGCTACAATTATGAACTCTTAAACTGAGGAAAATAACCTTTATTCAATGTTGTTTTGGTGCCGTACTTTAGGTTTAATCTGATTGGTCGTCCATGATGTGATAGGTTTCATTGTTGTCTAGTTATTTCATTTTTTTTTTTTTTTTTTTTTTTTTTTTGTAGTTTCACAATGTCCGATAATCATTTTAAAACAAAAAATAAATTGAAAAAAAAAACTATTAAATAACTGTTGGGTGCAAAAATTTCACAAATGACTTTACTTCTTATAAAACACACTTAAGTACAAGTAAAATGACTGATTTAGAAATATACTCAAGACTCCATTACATAGCACCATATTAACTTAAACTAGTGCAGAATGAATGACATCTTTTCAAATAAACCTTTGTAAAATATATATTATTCTATAACTGTATTAAAGCAGGCTTGGATTGAACTGATGGGACTTCCTATTACTTAACTTTGTTTTATTTTGAAAATGCAACCACAGTGTAAACACCTCTCTGCAAAAGGTCAGTGCACACGATAACCTCAATGTCCTTCCTGCAGCTGACGTGACATTTCCAACGCAACAACCTTGCCCTGTGTCTGCTTACCTTCTCCCGTGGGGAAGCCATTGTCAGTCCACGCTCCCCACTGTGGCCGTTCTGACGGTTCCCTGTAAGGGGGGAAACAAACAGCAGCAAGGTGAATAATGGATCCTGAAAGTTGTTTTTTTAGCTTCTTTGTGCAGCGGAGCAGCAACGGTGTCAATACGATTGAGAGTCCATGCACATAAAGTAAATAAATTGTTATTGGTACCATTTTATTGCACTTTTTGTCTGTTTTTTATTTTGATTCTCACTGACATGAAGCTATAGAGTATTTTTTTTTACAACTTTAACACCTTTTGTGAGCAAATAAAGATGGAAATCTAGCTTTTAGACCATTATGAGTGCATATTTATTCAGATTTTGGTGCTGCTTTTAGGTCAGACTGTATGAAAATTAATTCAAAGTAAACACTTCACTTACTGTTTACTCGGTGGTATTTAAGTGAACTTTGGGGCTTATTTGATGCCGTTTTTCTCATTAATTTAATAAAATCCCGCACCATATCAAATTAATGTGTTGATTTTGGATGTGTGGTCTATTATTTTTGGTACATATTTTAAAGCTTGGACCAATATCTTTGTATTAAGTAAGACATTTTTAAATAATAGCCATCCCTGCTTCTACGTCTCTCAGAGTTTTCTGAATCACCTTGAGTCTGAGAGTCTGAGACAGCGGAGGCATTTTAATTAGAAAGTAATTGCAGTTGGGGGTGATTAATAAATCTTATTATCAAAACAGACTGATCTTCGTCTGGCGCGTTGACATAAAAGCTCAGGCAACGGAAGAGCTAGCGCGCCCTTCATCTGATAATGTTGCCGATGTTGTTTTCGAGCCGAGCCAAGCTTGACCCGCTGAACTAAGACGGTCGCTGCTTACAAGCCTTGAACAGAAGTAAAGTGGCTTGGTTATCATCAGTAAGGCTGTACTTTACAGATATAGGCCCATGTCAGACCTTATTTTGGTTAAGTATGGTCTGAAGGTCTTATTTTGGTAAAATAAAATGAAGTATATAAAGCCCAGTAGACATATATATAGCAATATTAGGGTAAGAAGTTCACTTCTAGAAGAAAGTATGAAAATTTGTACATATTATGGCAGACCAATGGTTCCCACTCAAAATCAATAAATCCAAGATGGCCACCATACGTATTGTCAATTTGTATATTTTGTCATAACTTTAGGACTATTTGACATAGAAGCATGATCTTTTTGGCAAATTTTAGTTTTTCAGGCTCAAGGACTTCGATAATATATCTTAAAATACCGTAAATTGAGCTCAGAGCAAAATCCAAGATGGCCACCATCCGTCTTGCGAATTTCAATCTTACCATAACTTTGGTTCTGTTAGACGGACAATCCTTGTCCCCAAAAACCTATGTCACGTTTCTACGTCAAACAGAACTGAAATTATGGTAAGATTGAAATTCGCAATATGGATGGCGGCCTTCTTGGATCTTGCTCCGAGCACAAGTTATGGTGTTTCTGGATATATTATGGAATTTTTTGACAATGAAAACCATTCACCACTGAGATCATGCTTCTATGTCAAATTGAACCAAAGTTATGACAAAATAACCAGTTTGTGAACACGGATGGTGGCCATCTTGGATTTCTCGATTTTGAGTGGTAACCATAGGCTTGTCAGTGTGGATCACATTAAAAATAGACTCAACATGTTAAAAAAAAATAGTATTAATAATGTACAAATTTTCATGCTTTTTTCTTAAAGTGAACATCTTTTTGATATATCTGCCGGGCTATTTCAATATGAGGTGTTTAACAGCTCTATATTGCAGTAAGTGAAAAACTAGGTTACATTTGGCCAAAACCATCAGAAGAAGAACCAACCTAAAGTCTCAAAAGTTTGGGACCATTAAACTGAAAACTTGTACTTATAGATTTAAAAGAACAACAAATGAATTAATACATATATTTTGTACAGTCTCAGTGTTTTATGGCATTTAAAATATTCGTATATTATGTACATTATATTAAGAATTGTACCCCCCCACTGTGGGGCGCAGTCATTTTCGTAAAGTCCTTTACTTTGTGAATAGAAGTAAAGTGGCTTGGTTATCTTCAAGAAGGCTATTTCAGACCTTATTTTGAAAAAATAAGGTAAGTATATAGAGTATGATCGCTCTATATCACAGATGAAAATCTAGGTTACACTTATATAACAATAATAACAAGCCCATATAACCCAGCCATTAAAATTCCCTTTGTCTGATGATTCTAAGCTGCGATAACCTCATCTGGCAATGACCTATATTCATCATTTCCCAGCTGTGCTACATCATCTTTCCCTCTTATTTTTTACCCCCGTCGCGCTTTTGCTACAGGAAACTAATGTTTCATAGTCGTGGAGAAAATGTTGGGGAGAAAAATTAAGCAGCAGAAAGATTGAGTCCAATGAAGCGAGGAGAGAAGTGTGTAAAGAGATAATGGGGCGAGATTGTGATTCAAGGAGGGGGCGCGAGCAGCTATTTTTAGTCTCCAGCTGTGTGAGTCATTCTGTCGAGTCGAGCCACTGGTAGACATTAGCGTAGATCAGGGAATGTGGCCAACGTGACGCTTTGAAGATGCTCCCTCCTATAAACATTGGTCTATGAAATATGTACACCAGTCTGGCTGCTGGTGCTCAGCGGCTACGCCGGCATTGGATTAGCATAAAGCCGCGCGAGGAAATTATCTTAATTAAGCGAGGCTGGATTTTTGTGTTTGTAAAAAGTGTGTCAAATGAGACACGGTTTGCTACACGCCTTTCGTTAGTTATTCTTTCAGCCAACAAGAGCTTCCAATCCAGTTAAAAGCCTTTAAAGTGGAAAAATAGGCAACGTTTCACATTATTGCAGCTGAAACTTAAACAGGAAATCCTTCTTCCCATCAGCGAAACGTCACCAAATTTTGCACAAAGGTCCTGTTTTATCCCAGATTGCCTTAACTGCAAAAACAGGCCAATCGTCCTTAAAGTTTAACATTTTAAAAATTCACAACAAATCAACCATATGTGCGACAGATTTGCAACTTCCACCAAAATGTAGCCTCAACACTGAAAATACTTTTGTACATTTACACCTATTGCAACTTTTGACATCCATCATTCTGTTTTTTCAAAAACAGAAACATTTTTGCTGCTTTTAATGCATTTTACTCCCGTTTCAGCCACTTTTCCATCAAATGTCAATGGATTTTCTGCACATTGGTTACATTTTCAGCACTTTTAAAACATGAACACCACTTTTTCAACCAAATGTTGCATATGTTGACCCATTAATGCCACTTTTAACCTCTTTTCACCATATTTCATGCTTATTTTTGCCAATTTACCCACGTTCACGCTTTGTCATGCCCAATATTTGCCAATTTAAACTAATTGAAGCCCATATTGACATTGAAAATCGCCAAACTTTGCACAAATGTCTAGTCACATTCCAGATTGCCTCAGCTGAAAAACCATGCCAATAGTCCTAAAGGTAGCACTACAGCAAGCCTAAACTTCAGCATTTGGAAAACTCACAATAAATCAACAATATGTGCTACAGATTTGCAACTTCCACCAAAATGTAGCCCCAACACTGAAGAAACTTTTGTACATTTAAACCTAATGCAAATTATGACGTCCATCACTATATTTTTTCAAAAAAAGACAAATAATTTACATTGTACATTTTACTCTCATTTCAGCCACTTTTCCATCAAATTTCAATGCCTTTTCTGCACATTTTTCCATTTTCGAGACATTTTCAGCACTTTAAATCCTTTACACCACTTTTCCAACCTAATGGCACATACGTTGACCCATTAATGCCACTTTTAAATTTTTATCATCATATTTCATGCTTATTTTTGTCAATGTACCCATATTTACCATGTTTTAATCAAAAATGGTGGAAAAAGGTGGTGAAAAGGGATTTCAAAAATGACAGAAATTGGTTAAAAGTTGCAAATTAGAGTTGCAGACAGAAAAAGTGGTAAAAAGAGTTCAAAGTGTCAAAATTGGAACAATGAGTTTAAACTGGCAAATAATGGGCATGACAAATCATGAATGTGGTGAAATTGGCCATAATAAGCGTGGAACATGGTGAAAAGAGGTCAAAATTGACAAGAAAATCGGAGTAGTTAAGCAAAAATGCATCAAAAAGAACAAAGACATGGCAAGAAAAAGTGATGAAAATAGGTTAAATATATAAGTTTGGTGTAGTTGCAGAAAAAAAGGCTAAAAATGGGTGCACTGAGAAGCATTTCTGTAGTAAATGGATGAGAAATAATGTCAATGTTACTTCTCATGTGCTGTTTATTCTTTCTTGTTGACATTATCTGCTTTTCTATTCATTCTTCCCACGGTAACTTTCTTATAGACATCCATGTGCCCACTTTTTAAATGGTTTTAGTTTCTAAATAGTAAGAGTATACGTGGAATGACTGGCCTTCATGGGCAGTAACCTAACCTAACCTCTTACCAGCCAATAACAGGAAACACTTGACGCACACGCCCGTCTTTATGTCAGCGTCTCAAAGATTTGCATGAGTTCTTTTTCCATTTGCTGTTTGAATTCCTCCGCATCAAAGTAATGAACCAGAAGCCTCTCTAATGCCTAAAAATGGATGGTTTCACTTATTCAGATTGTTCCGAGAATATTCAGAAAGCCTTGAGATCACAAGGTTTCAAACAGCGTTGTTCATTCCGTTTCCCTCTGTTATGTTTTGGTTCAGGCAAAGCTTTGGAGGTAAAAACTTTATATGGTAATGTATATGGTAATAAAGTCACGTTTTCAAATGGCCTGTCTCGGAGTGATATATGCTTATTTTGATCTGATTTATTTCCACTTTCCACTTTCAAGACATTTTCAGCACTTTTAAAGCCTTTCCAGTACCTTCCCAAACTAATCTTGCTTTGAGTGTATATTTTTCCCCTAAAATGTATGCTTTTTGGAGGCATTTTTGTGTATTTTGTTGTCATTTTGCATTTTTTAGAGTGATTTTTGTGTATTCCTGTTGACGTTGATTTGTTCTCATTTTCTGTAATTTTGCATATTTTTTGGAGCAGCATTTTTGTGTTATTCGTCGGCGTTTTGTGTATTAATGTTGTTTTGTTCATTTTTGTAGTAGTTTTTGGAGTGTTTTCTTAGTTTTTTGTCTTTCACTGTATTTTCCTGCAATGTTATAATTCTCTGTATTTTTTTTAATGTATTCTTGCTTTTGTTTTGTGTATTTTTTTAATGTATTCTTGCTTTTGTTTTGTGTATTTTTTTGTCATTTTGTGTGTTTACTTTGGGGGCTGCATATAATTAGACCGAGGGGCCACCAGTTACTCCTGTCTGCCTTATAAGTGCAAGCTTATTCAACACAAATCAATTCAATTAATGCTGCTAATCTGCCATTTAATTAAACAACTGAAACAAAATTATTACCATATCAAGCAGAGCTCCAAAAATCATGACGATAAATAAACATTTCACTAACCATTGGCGTCTTTGGACTGAATCCATTGTTGTGTATTTCCTCTGAAGTCTGTTCACAGTCTCCCACTCCCTCTCAGGTGCTCCAACTCAGTGATAATGACTGATAGAGTGACAAGCCCTGTTTCCTCCTACAGGTGCACTCTGGGAAGTGTAGGACTGCGTCCAAATAGTCACTCCTATCTCTTTACTATCCACTTTTTCTTAACTTCTGGAAGTGTTTAAGTGATAAGAAGCGTTCCAATTCTCTAAAAGTGAAGGAAAGGAGGCTCAATGCTTCCTTTATAACCTTCTTTAGCCTAGGAAAGACTGATGCATCCTTTACCAAAGGAGACCAGATAATACTGATCCACAATTGTTTGTGGCAACAACATTTAAAGGGACCCGTTAATCAGAGTGTTCACAGAAACTCACAATGGCTGAAAACAGAGCACTGTGTCGTTCTCGAAAAAGGGATCATTTTTAGCTATATTATGTTTTATTCAACATAATCCATTCACCTGGAACGCTTTGAGTGGTTTTACATTTTTATTAATGCAACATTTTGTAGGCCTATTTCTTGCATTAAGTATTTATTAAAATAATACTTATTTTTGATTAATGTTGATTTCTGAGTGAAAGGTGAGTGCGAGCAACCATTTTCAATGTAGCTGGGTTTCCATTACAATTTTTTACAAAATAAAAGCAATATTTCTAAATGTCTACAAAGTATAATTGCGCTTTGAACGTTGCTTTGGGGAGGAGCCTCGCAACTCGCGTGAAATATCATCCTGTGAGACTTTGCCACAAGAAAATGGACGCTCCAAACCTCCTTATAACACTCCGTATTCCTTTTTTGTTTCACGTCTAATGTGGCACTAATAGTTTTTAAGTATAATGCAAAGAATTTTTTAAATTTTTTTAATTCCCATTTCTATTATCAGTTTTTATTGCGCTATTTAGATTTGAATGGAAACACAGCTTGTGACATTCATTTAGTTTCATTTTTGTTCCTTGTTGCCTGGTAGCCTCTTTTCCTTTGATTTACATTCAAACCTTGTGATATTTGAGATTATATCAGCGGCTAGAGGCACAGGGGAAAGTGTTTTCGTAAATTTGTAGTTTTGTCACTAACCTTTGCTGTCGCCTAGTGGAAGTGCATCTGATTGTCAAAAACAACATCATGGCCTTTCTTTAACTCCTTGAGGAAGTCTCCTAATGCTGCGTTCACAACGGATGCGCCACGAAATGTCCGTACATCCAGATTACATATAAAGTCAATGGATAGATGAGTCCCATATGTGAAATCTTTCCTGTGCGGCCCGATCCGCAAGTCAATAGCGTTGGCCGTGCGAGCGCGCTCCCGATTTTACCCATATCCGCACGAGTTGAAAATATTGAACTCCTGCGGCTGTTTCGCATGATGAAAGCCAATCACAGTCTTTGTTGACGGTGACGTCAGGCCGTCAACACAAACACCAGTCTGTTCACCCATTCAACCATGGAGTAGAAGCTTTGTGTGACCACCTGGAGCTCTATGACACGGCCTTGATAACCGAGACCGGACGAGGAAGGATTCAGCGAGGAGGTGGTAGTAGCAGATAAAAGTTCTCTCTGTAGTTTTCATCTTTGAAAGTCGCCACTGAGCTAGGATAGCATTAGCCGCTAATCACTCGACTTTTTTCACCGGTGGTTTATGAGAAGAGAAAAAGGAACGCATCTTGTCGCTTCAGTAGGCTGTGAATTTCACCGAGTTGGATGTGTCGCTGGTGGGCGGGGCTCGTATAATGCAAATGTGGACATTTTTTGATCCTGCGGAACCTGCGCTGCGTTTTGTACGGCAGATGCGTCCGGTGCATTCGGTGTCAACGCAGCACAACACCTTTGGACCTGTGGATGATGTCACAGGGTTCAGGAAAAGTGGATATCAAAGGGTAGGAGGGAATTGTTGGATGCAGCCTTAGTTCTTTGATCCATTTCAAGATTAATCTCAACACCAATCATACGAGGTTATGAAAGTTGGTAATGATTCAGGAGGTGTTTGAAAGCTCAGCCCATTTGAACTCAGTTCCCCTTTCGTTCCTTTTCTGAATCATCATCTTAAGAGCATGTCTGACGTCCTTTATCTGCCTTACACCTGATCCTCATTTCTCCTCATTTCTTTTTACAGTCTCAGATTATATTCCACGGGAGGACGAGGGAATTGTGTTTCAAACCCATTGCAGTTATACTTGTCATGGGTGATGTTGGAGTGTGTCAAGTAGGCAGTGAGTTTAGTCTTATTTTAGATTGTTGAGGGTGGGGCTTTTCCTCCACCACAAAGAAGTGCATACAGTATTTGATCTCTGTAAGGTCTTCTTTTGTCGATGTAACATACTCGCCACAATTGGACTGCTTGATCTATTTCTGAGATGAAAGCCAGACTGTAATAAGTGAGCGCAGAATGAATCCCGCCTTGGTTTTTCCATTGGTATTCAGAATAAGTCAGAGACGTGCACCAAGCAATTGCAGTCACAGCGTTGGATGTTTGGAATCAAGAAACACGTTTTTAGAAACCGAAACACCAAGAAACAACATCAGGGAAGCTTGTTTGTTGTTTTCGTTTTTTTTTTTACTTTTTGGTATTATTCAGAATTAATCACAGGAAAGATGTAACAAGCTGGACTCTGTCACATTACTAAATCCCATTAATACACAAAAAAAAAAGAGAAGTTGGTCCGAAATGTCAAATCCAGTTATGGAGCAAAGAAAAACTGTTTTATGTAAGATTTAAATGGCTTTAATCCTTGCCACGGTTGCTCAGATTACTCAGACTTTTCCATTCCACTATGACCAAAACATGAATAATTCACAAAGCCATTAACTGAACCCAATTTGCCCGTGGCCTCTTTCTTCCAGCCTCAGCAGAAATAAAACATATTTAAAAAAAAAAAAAAAAAAAAAAAAAGCTCTAACCTAGAACACATCCCATTAAATTTAGAAGGTTTTATTTTGGGCAGCGATGATTACTGTGATGATCGTTTCTTATATAATACACATGTAGGTACGTGGATGAGGACTCCATTGATGCACCACTGTGCCTGAAGGTGGTTGAACACAGACATGAACGTTGAAGAACATCCATAAAGTTCTGTGAATCTGTGATATCCACATTTATTTATCTGAATAATATCCACTGTTATCTAGGAAGTTTAGTATTATTCGCATCATAGTATATAGTCATCTTAAAGATGTAAATCCTTGTTTTAATCGGAAATAAAAATGGGTTAAAAGTGACAAAAATGTTTGAAAGTGTGGTGAAATGGGTTTTTAAAAATCACCAAAATTCGTTAAAAGGTACAAATGAGAGTGGCTAAAAATGGACAAAAAAAATGGTAAAGAGTTCAAATACTGGGCATGACAAATCTTGAATGTGGTTAAAATGCAAAAATAAGCATGAAATATGGTGAAAAGAGGTTCAAAGTGAAAATAATGGGTCAACACATGCATTATTAGTTGGGAAAAGTGGTGAAAATGGTTTTTAAGTGCAAAAATGGGAATAATGTTGCAAAATGCATGTAGAGGAGCAAACATATGATTTGAAAAAAGTGATTGAAATAGGTTAAAATATGGCGATACGGCAAACATGACTTAAAAACAAAAGAAAATAGTGGTAAAAATGATTTAAAGTGTCAATATTAAAAGAAATAATAAAAACAATTACTTTAAACTGGCAAATAATGGGCATGACAAATCGTGAATGTGGTTGAATAAAAAAAAAAAAAGAGGTTAATAGTGGATCAACAAATGTAACATTAGGTGGGAAAAGTAGTGGAAAGGGTTTATAAGTGCTCAATATGTCTTGAAAGGGGAAAACATTTTGCAGAAAAGACATTTCAATTTGATTAAGAATTAAAAGGTGCAAAAATGTGGCAAGAAAATGTGATGAACATAGGTTCAAATATGGCAAGTTTGGTGTTGTTGCAGAAAAATTTCCAAAAATGGGCTCAATTGTTCATTGCTCCTCCAGAGCCTCAGTTCATTTCTATCTGATTCCTGAAAAAAAAAACGCCTCCATTTAAATTCAGCGACATTGAGCTCAGATCCGATCGTCAATAAGACACCACACGTCTTCTGCGCAGCACGTTTGACACTTCCTCTAAAAGTTTAGTCTTCACTGTGATGAGTGCTGTCTAAGAAAGAAATCGTCCAACATGAATTTTTCATTAAATTCAATAATCTAAACCCCTCTCGGTTTGAAAAAACGCACGCAGGAGGTATTGACGGATGTGTCCACTCGAGTGACAGAAACGACACGCCGTGAATCAGAAAAACGTCCGATGGATGACGACCGGTACGTGACATCTGTTGTTAAACTTGAGCGGGCCTCGGCGTGTTTCGTGTGCGGGTGTGAGATAATATTCACAGGAGGCTGATGGGATTGATGGAACTAATGAATAGATATGGGTTGTGCGTCACATTGAGCGGTTTGGGCTCCAGTTTGCATCGCCTGGAGGTGGAGGCGTTCATTCTCACCAACACAATAACCTTGCAGAAAATAAGCAAAACGTGTGCACAGACGCATGCAGGACTGGTTACAGATGTTGCAAGTGCATTTTTATCATCAGCTTCACATCTGGCATCTTCCACTGTTTTTACAAATGTGGGCTAAATTCTTTGAAGTGTACTCATTCGTCCATAAATGCCTAACAAAATACATTATTTTGCACCATATTTGTTTTATTAACTTTTAAAAAATAAGACTACTTTTACAGTTTTAGAGCCTGTATTCCTCTATCTTGAAATCACATGATTGATGATGTCACATGCCCTTACTGTCTGTAAACATCTCATTGTTTATTCGAAGCATTCAGCCTGATTTTTAGGTCATTTAGCATCTTTTATCAGTCAAAATGACAACTTGTGCTGCTTATGTTTGCTCTAAATTTCCTAGTCGACAATGATGCAGAGAAGAAGAGCTCTCCTAAGGGACCTTAACCCTTTAACACATGTAATATCATCTCCGTCTGTTTTTGTGTGTCCTTATTTTGTCAGTAGAATGGTCAGTAAATGCCCTATGACACTTTAGACTGTTCTACCAGTGTAATATCAGTTTAAAATAAACAAAAACGCAAATTTTTTTTTTTTAGATATAATAGGAAGAAAACAATGAAAGCTCACATGAATAACAGATTTTTCAACAAATATACAAAATTTAGAAAGTATAAAATTAATTACAATAAAAAAGTCGAAGCGATTTAATCACAGACTTTCTACAAAGGAGGGAACGTGATTGGAGTATTTTCTGTGTTTTTCTCATCTTTTACTGTGTTTTCCTGCAAGGTTATAATTCTTTGTATTTTTCTTAATGTATTCTTGCTTTTGTTATGTGTATTTTTCCATCATTATGTAAGTTTGCTTTTGGAAGCCGCATAAAATTAGACCAAGGCCACCAGTTGCCCATGTCTGACCCAAGGTTTATCTTTCCTTAAAAATGTGTCAAAAACTATTGAATACTTTTGTCGTAACCCTGCTAACAGACAAACAAATAAATACATGCCAGTAAAAATGTGACCTCATGACTCTTCAGAAGCGTGAAAGAAATCACCATAAACAGATTTTTGCACTTAACATTTATATATTGCAATGAATTGATATAAATCAGTGCATCAACATCACTTAAAAAACTAGGCCGCGTGACACATTCATAGTTATGACACATCCACATAAATGTCACCACAGCAGGAATAAAAGGGATGGCGTCTTTGTTTCTGCAGCTCAGCCACCCTTAAAGGAATAGAGTGTTTTCTGTCCAAATGCAAAGACAAAGTGCACTATGTGACTAACTATACCTGAGCCCATAAATCAATTTTTGTAATGTTGATTCAAAAGTACATGTCCTTTTGCTTGCAGGGAGTTTCTTCACAAACAAACGACATTGGCGCAGCGATGCTGTGAGACTCCAAAGAAGAAATGTCAAGTTCATTTTCATCGTGTGTGATGGCTGGGTTGAATCCAAGTACTTTACGTTATTGTTTTTATTGGCACTTGTACTTTTTTGAGTGTATTACTAAATCACAATAATAATTTTATTGTACTTAGATACGTTTTCAAAGGATTAAAGTTGTTTTTTTTTTTACAGTTCTACACTCAATCGTTACGGAGTAAATGAGTATTTTCTGTTATAAAATGATAATTGGACATTGGGAAACTACAAAAAATGTAATTACCAGACAACAATTGAGACAACATAGGCGACCAAACCAACTGTTTTTATTATTCTGTTTTTATTGTGATGTGCCCTCGGGTGGCCTGAAAGGCGATTTTAAATAAAATAATTTCTTACTATTATTATTATTATTATTATTATTATTATTATTATTATTATTATTATTATTATTATTATTATCCACATGATACACTTAGCATGGCATTGTTCTAGAGTTCATACAAGTAGCTATACTTAGAGCCTGTTTTAGAAAAAAAATATTGTACATTTTGACAAACCTTTTATTTTACACAGATGCCTTTGTGTAAAATAAATTAAATTCCACTTGTGCAAGATTTGTTCTCTTCCTTTTTAAGTTTATACATGAGATGTTTACTGTATGCAAGGGAACCGCGACAAGATTTATTACCAAAAATGAACGTGTGGGGTGAAAGACACTAGTAACTTTTACTTGGAGAACTATTTAATTGAGTAACTTTTTACTTGTACTTGAGTATTTTATGTATGACTTACTTGTACTTGAGTAAATCAAGTAACAGTACTTCAACTTGAGTAAGATATATCAGCACTCTTTACACCTCTGCATGTTACAACAGGGCGTATATAGCATAGTGCAAAAATATATTAAAACACAACATATTCTGAGAGAAACAACACTTTATCCATTTTTCCCTGTTAGGTGAAGTGGTTACATTTAAGAGTGAGATTTCTCTTTGTGTCTCAATAAGCAAAGGTGTTAAATCTGGCAACCAATTACTGATCAAACTGTCTTACTTCCCTCACAGGAAATCAACTCTCCCGAAGAGCAATTTGTATATTTTGACACATTCACAGTAATATGGGGTTATCTTTCCTCCGCCTTTGTTGACTCTTCCACAGTAGTTCTTGATGATGCTCAGTAGAAGGACTTAATTTTATATAAAATGCTAAATTGAGGAAGAAGTGAATATACAAGAATGAGATGGAACAGCTGAAGCATGATGAGAGTCATTGTGAAATTGTGAAACTGAGTGGAAATGCTATTTTATATATTCCCCATCCTGGTGACGCTATTGTGCTGCTCCTGCTTCAACGTGTTACTACGGTAACGGCCTGTGATCGGCATATAAAACACATTCAAACATCATATCCACTGCTGAAATAGGATGATAATAGATTCAATATAAATGGCTGGTTACAATATTTTAAAAAGGACCTATAAGTGGAGTCAGTACAGTGGAGAGGGTCGATCTTTTGTCAAAAGACAACCAACCTCCACCACCTGAGCCGTCTTCTTCGTCCCACTTCATCGAAAAGTCAATTTCCCCAAAGGTATTGCTGATATTTATACTTCAGACTTCATGTTTCTGTTTTTATTACCCTCATGTGGAGGTTTGGTTGGACTGAAATGCCCTCTGGTGCATCAACTTTGACAATTTTTTGAAAAAAGGAACAATGCGTCTGAGCAATGGTGTGTATGAAACTGTAGGAAAATAATGGATAAGCATGTTGTGTTAAAGTTACTCTCAAAACTAATAGTTTCTCAGACACGAAGAAACTACATTTTCTGGTCTGATGAAACTTAAGTTTGACTTTTGGCCTGGAATGAGAGCGTCATATCTATAGAAGAGGAAGAACTGCTGGTTACACCATCCCTACTGTGAAGCACGGTGGTGGCAGCATCATGCTGCAGGGTAGTTTTCGTGTCGTGAGAACTGGAACAAATAGAGTTTACTACCAAATATGGATGGACACCAGTTATCCTTCAATCTTAGAAAAACAAACAATGATTTTTGGTAACCGTGAGAAAACTGCAGAATTAAAAATTTACATTGATAATACTGAAATTGAACAGGTAACAGAGACAACATTTTTAAACGTAATAATTGATGATAAAGTCAGTTGGAGACCATGCATCAGATACATACAAAACAAAATAGCGAAGAACATCTCAGTAACTAACAAAAATAAAATTTTCACTCTCAAATTCAACCATACCTCTCTTATTGTGTGGAAGTATAATTAGTATAGTATTAGTATTAGTATAAGTAAGAATATATTATTTTGTGATAGAGGGGGGCCCTGGCAGTTTTTCATTTTTCAAAGGGGGGCATAGCTGAAACAGTTTGGGACCTGATGCAAATGAAGTAAGAGATATTATAGCAAAATCAAGCTCCCTGATTGGTTGTCATATTTTTGACAGCCTGAATTTGCTTTCCCGTGCCCCCTTATTTGCATATTCGGCTAATTAGTGAAACTAGTGACATGTTTTGCTACACTAGTATAGTCTACTCTCGCAAGTAAACCAAATTTAAATACATACACTCAAATTTCAACATTAGAAGAGCTTAACTATGGTTGATATTACAGCAAAAGGTCAGGCTACTCTAACAATAAAACAATATTTTCATACGCCTGGAACCTTTGCCTCAAAAACAAGTAGAAGAGGACAAGTACTCATGGTAACATCTGAACGTCTTGTATCGTCGCTGCAGAGCCTCAGGAGAAATACTACCTGCTGGCTCTTATCTGTTTTGGCAGCAGGGAAATCATAAATGTGGGTGGTGACAGGAAATCCAAGTGTGGATACTGTTACTGTGACTGCTAAGAACATCATGCACCTGCTGAGAGAAAGGAGGAAAAAACACAACACTGCTGAGAGTGAAACATTAGCAAGCAGCCCATGGGTGCTCCAGGGGAGCGGCTCATTTGCAGTCGGCTGAGGCTGTGACGGACGCCGTTTCACGGCTCCCTCTGGCAAAATCTAAAGTAATTATTCCCATTTTGGGGTTCTCATTTTTTAGCATCGCTCTGATCCATCGTGGATGAACAAAACAAAAACCAAGGTCAAAGTCATTTCTACCTTTTGACAAAGACAATGCTTCCTTATACTGATTGAAAAAAACCCTACAAATACTTATAATGAATAAAAATACACACTTAGTTTTAGGTTTGCATTATAAGAACCTTTTTAGTTTTTCTTGTGGTCATTGTCAATGTTAGTGGTGCTGCCGTTGTTGTTGTTGGTGGTGGTTGTCATTATTATGATCAAGGCCCGAAGAGCAACGGTGCATAGGACCCTATTGTAATGCACCATTGTTGCGTAGGACCCTATTGTAATGCACCTCATTTTTGTTATTTTTTTTCTTACAAAAAAAGACATCACATTTTTGATGGCCTTAATTTGAATGCACTTTAGGACTGGCGAATAATTTGATATTTTGTGGGAATTGCACATGTGAATGGCAAACTGACTCAATGGGGGGGGGGTAATAGGTAATAGTTAATTAGTTAATTAGTTTCATGTACAGCTACAAAATTCTGTAGAATTCTGACATCATCATTGGTAGAACTGATGCTATCATCACTGTAGAAGTAGGACTGATGACATAATCACTATTACCTCCACCAACATACAGTTGTGATGTCATCAGTTGGAACATTAGAACATTGGAACGTTGGTCCTACCTGGCTAATCACTGCCCTTTGTAGCCAAGTGGGCACCAGAGCCAATCACTGGAGAGCCCACCTCCATGCCCCACCCATTTTAGAGCATACAGTGGTTAGTGATTGGATTAGAACATTGGAACATAGGGATGATATCATCACTGCGGAGGGAGGACTGATGACACCATAAGGTGCAAGATTGAATTGGATTAAAAACAGGATATTATCCTTTTGTCAAATTTGAACAGCCACTATGTTGCATTTTCTTTTATTCAGACAATCTTCTTCAAGCCATTTACTTTGATCTCCTGACATGTTTTGACTGCCAACTGTCAGTTTTTTGCAGAGGCGTCTGCGGATTGGTCTCATGTGTCCTTATGAGTGGCTTTTGGGCATTTGAACAGCTACTATGCTATGGTTTTCTTTTATTTAAGCACGTTTTTTCAGGAAATTTACTTTGATCTCCTGATATGGTTCACCTGTTAAATGCCAGTTTTCCTCTGCTGATCGCTTTGATGTGACCTTATGAGTTCTTTCTGAGCGTGTCCAACTTGACAGCTTGACAGAACTGTCTTGTTGGCCGTAAATGTGTCCAAGCATTGGACGCATCGAGGCGATCCTCAGATGCCTCTGAAGAAGACTGGGAGTTGACAGTGGAAACATGTCAGGAGATCAAAGTAAACTTCCTGAAAAAAAGCAGCGTGAATTAAATAAACCATAACATATTATTCAAAACAGATGCTGATAAAAAATTAAATTAATGATTTGTTACAATAAATAAAACAAGTCAATCCTTTTTTGGTTTAGCATCATGCTAACAACGTCTCTAGAATCTATTTATTGAGATTCTATGGCCTGAAATACAACTATTATCATCATCATGTTGGTTTGAGCTTCATTAATGTGCAAAAAAAAAAGAAATGTTTCTCGCATCCCTCAAGCACACATGAAACGATCTCCTGCTTATTAACATGCCTAATGTGTCTGTTATACTGACGATATTAATAAGCACAATGTATCTCCGCGGCTTGACAGAAGCAGACAACGCTCTGCGGGCGATGTAGCTCATTATATCTGACGATGACATGCTGCACCCGTGAATACCTCGCTAATGTTTGCTGGTGGATTCGACCTGCAGGGCGTGCTACTGTTAATTAGCTCCTTCGTCCACGTCATAGCAATACTTACTTTCCCGGGCATAACGAGGCTGAGCCGTGACGCCATCAGTCTCTGAGCAAACTTCACACCTCAATGTAACACGATGGCTCTTTTGATGAATTTGTAAAATAAAATAAAAAAATGGATGGACGTCAGATGGTAATAAAATAGAAGAATAACACACAAGCATGCTCGTCTGTTAGGGTTCCCCTTCAGGAAAACACAGATCCACACACAATGACAGCCGTCTACAGTATAAACTACAGTGTGCATACAAGCTGATTTCCCCCTCCGTGCATTTCTGTACAAAAAAGACACTCAGAGGAAGAATCCCACAGGCACAAGGCTGCAGAAGTCAGAGCGGCTTGATGCACGAATACGTTCAACGGATCAGTGAAAGTCGAGAAGTAAAAGCACAGAATGGATACGAGATGGGAGACAAGTCACAGCGAGGAACACAGACGATTTGTTGCATTATCAAAATTCATGTCGGCATTTAGAATAAAGACCAATCTGAGCTTTAACACTGGAAATAACAAAGGTTTTTTATGCATTTATTATATATATTTTTATTTCCATCTTACAAATTGTTGCCATTTTGTTTATTTCCATTGCAATTTTGTGCATTTTTGTTGTTGTTACACAGATGTTTGATGTCATTTCTATTGTTTTTTTGTGTGGGCTTCCTTTTTGTGGGGTTTTTGTGTGTTATTGAAATATTTGTGTATTATTATCCTTTTGGGGGGTTTTCCTGTCATTTTGTATGTCTGTTTTGGAGTCAATTGGTCTATTTTTTTGTTACCGTGACTTAAAGCTTACCCATGTTTAATGGCTGCTAGCATTAGCATTAGCGTTTATGTATTTGTTTTTCCATCTGTTAGCAGGATTACGTCACGAGTGCCTAACGGAGTTTGACAAAATTTGAACCAAAGGAACACCTAACACCATGGAGGAGTCTTTTACATTTTCAAGGGGATCCGAATCAATATATTGATCTGTCATCATTGTCGAAATTTCAAATAATTCATATTTTGGTTCGTAATTGACTGATCTTTATTAAATTTGACTTAGTTATGACAGGTTTGTTCTAAATGAGTTTGACACCCCTTAATGATGTAACTATAACTACTTTTTTAAGTAATTTGCAAAATAGGGATTATGATACCTGTATTATATGCACAATTTTTTGCTTGAGTCTTAATGAATTCCTTTGCATTCGAAGCTCAAAAAAAGAACTACTGCTTTATAGAGGCTGTGGCATATTTTAAGGTTAACGTCTTTAAAACTTTTAGAATCAGTTTTCTGCTTTAATGGGCAAATATTTTCCTTCCTTTGGAACTTTTTTTTCCAGAAAATTAATGAATCTGTAATGAATTGTCACTGTGAAAGTTTGCAGTTTGACTTCTGGATATGAACAAGCCCTTAGATCTTCAACTTTTTTCAAACCCGGTCCTAATGAGCCAATTGGACACACACTTATGGACCGCCTAACGCTGAATATATCTCCCCAAAAGGAAAACAAACTTTATCGGTTCACTAATTACAGCTGCAGCACTCAACAAAAGTAGGAAAGGAAACATTGAAGTCGTCGAGGAAAGGTTTAATTATGTCATCCATATAGTTTGTGCAAGTTTTTATTTTAATGCTACTACCAGGGGTGGACTAGCAGTCGACACAAAGTAGGTCCTTTCTGGTTTTTCTTTGACGATATGGTAACAGGTGGCAAAAAATGGTCCAAAAGTGTCAAAATGTGGCATGAAAAGAGTGAAAAGTGACTAAACTTGGTAAAAAGCAGTCAAGAGTGGCCAAAAACTGGATAAATAAATAAAAACCAGGTGGTTTTTAATGGCCAAGTGAAAGTTATCTGGCAAAAGTTAGCTTGTCTGGATGAAAGTGCACAAAAATGTTTAAGAAAGGACGAAAATTGGATAAAAGAACAAAAAAAATAGGAAAAAAAAATCATATTTATTGGCAAAGGATGTATGAAAAAAAGCTGGATAAAGGAGGTTGCAAAATGGCCAATGGAAATAAGTAAAAAGGGGTTAAAAGTTTCCAAATGTTAAGGTTTTTCTGGGGTAATAATAATTCAAATTAAGACATAAAGAGCCACATGTTGAGCATCACTGATTTAACAGCTCTACGTCCCAGTCCACCCCTGGCTATACTACTACTACATATTGTGCTGCTTTTTGGACCCAACGCAGATAACCATATTATTCAGTTTTCGCTTTTAGTATTGGAGACATACCGCAGGCATGTTTTATTAACTCTCCATGATAAATCATACATGCAGAACAGGCACGGAATAATCCCCAAAGTCAATATTTTCATCCTTACAACTGACCTAGGGATAAAAATTGCGTGTGCGCGGAGGCAACACCACACCTATTCCCAGGATCATGGACTTCACAGTCTTATTCGGGAACTCTATAAACAAATGTGCGGAAGAAAAAAAAGCAATTATGAAAGGTTTAAGCAGAGCAGAGGCACATTTACGCAGCGGCGGAGCGTGACGGCTTACTCTGGTAATCCTTCGGCAGAAGAAAAAAAAACCTGCAGTCATGTCGACTTCAGATACTGAGACAAAGCTGTGGTAACAAACCAATAAAAGCTTATTACATGTGTAGAGTTTCCCTGGAGAATGGGACGACTTTAAACAAACAAAACGGAGAATTCCCCAACCTAATTAACTGATGTGGCTGACACGCGCCGGACACAGAAAAGTGATCAATCCTCCGATCAATGACACTCCCCTTACATCTCCTTGACTTTCCAGGGTCGCTGCCTTCATATTGACTGCAATTAGAAAATACTGGCTCAACCTTCCAGCTCTGTAAAGATTTCCTCGGAATTTGTGGCACCGTATGAAAGTAAATCAGACGAGTGGAAGGTTTTAGAATGAAACAATGAGAGTTGTGACAACACCTACGGTGCATTAACTCCTATTTATGGTTTCCCACCGACTCCATAACTGTTACTGATGACTTCATGCTTCGAAAGCAGTGGTTCTCAACCTTTTCATCAGCCCAGGATCCCCAAAATGATGGTCCATTGTTCTATGAATCTGTGATAGGCTACATTTTTTTTTATTTATGCTGAATAATATCCACTGTTTTCCAGAAAGTTTATACTTTACGCCATAGCATATAGTCATCTTAAAGATGTAAATCCTTGTTTTAAATCTGGTTAAAAATGGTGGAAGAAGTGTGAAATGGGGATTTTAAAAAACAGCAGAAATTGGTTAAAAGTTGCAGATTAGAGTGGCTGAAAAATGGACAGAAAAAAGGGGTAAAAAGGTTTTAAGGTCAATATTGGCTTAAAAGTATGGCATAAATATCCCAGTATCCCAAAAATTGGGAATGTGGTTATATTGGTCAAAGTAAGCATTAAATATAATGAAAAGAGGCTAAAATGGGTCAACAAAATGCAACATTAAGTGGAAAAAAGTGGTGGACAGGGTTTTATAGTGACGAAAATGTCTAGATAGTGGAAAAATGTGCACAAAAGACATTGAAATTTGATGTAGAAGTGGCAGAAATGGGATTCATGTGGCAAAAATACATTAAATGGAGCTAAAACAAGGCAAGAAAATGTGATTAAAAAAGGTTTAAAATATGGCAATATGGCAAATATGACCAAAAACAATCAGAAAAAGTGGTAAAAAAAATAGTTCAAAGTGTCATTTTTGGAAAAAAAATTGTAGCAACAAAAAGTTTAAACTGGCAAATAATGGGCATGACAAATGATTTAGATCTAAAGATATACACAGCCACAATTGATTAAATCACTCAGGTTCCTACTGTGTGTTAGCTGAGATTAGAGATGTTGTCCTGACTCTGAAATGCTAATCGCTCCCAATCACTGGGATCAAAACCGTCATGTTTACTGAATAATATCCTCTAGTTCTGTTTATTTTTGCTCATTTAAGTGCTTTAACTTTTTTATACCCAAGTTTTTCGACGCTTCTGATATCACCCAAATAAATAAATCCAGAGTCGAGCCCGAAAAACTCACCCACGTCAAACGCTTTCGCTTGTCATTCACGGCTCGGTTGAAAAAAAAACATTTAAAATCCTCCTGCGAGTGCAATCAGCTATATTAATTAGATAGTTACGTCTCAAATCACAGTCGTTTGGCTTGTGGGGATTACATCGGAGGTCCACTGGATTAAAGACTTTTCCTGTGCACTCGTTAGAATAATCAAGAAGGTTTTACTACAATTTGCCTGCTCTGCAAACCCGGAGGGTGGCTATCAGACAACTGCTTTTTCTCCATTTCCGGGTTACAACCATGCAGGCTGCATGTAATTCTTGCTTTGTCAAAGTACACAATGTAACTTGGAGAAAAGAGAAGAGAATAAAAAGGAGGTGGTAGAACGTATTTTCTCTGCTGCTTGTTATTCTGTTGTGCTCCGAGAGAATTTGTGCCAACGCACACATCCTGCCTCATCAGCAGCAGCGCGCCCCTCAAAAAAAAAAAAAAGGTGCTGAAAAGACACGGGGAAAGGGAATAAAGAAGGAAGTAGAGAGGATGAGCAACGATATGGAGAGTACCAGCAGAGGAGCAGTCCAACAATGGTGCCCCGTTTGGAGTTTGATGTCCCTTTGAACAACAGCCAGCAGAATATGTTGCAGCAAAACTAGTCTTTTTTTTTTTTTAAGTAAAGAAGAGTTTTGAGCTCACATGTTGGAGACTCTAAATATACCTTAAAAGCTTATTGTCCTGATCTTTAAGTCAAAACTCACACGCTTTTTTTCTCTTATATTAATAACAGGCATCATAGACGTCCTCTAAATACAAACACCTTTTGATGTGACATTTTGCATTTTTTTGATTGGATATGCCTCTGTTTTACTGTGAAAAACTGGTTTTATTTATCCCAAAGACTGTGCAGCAGAGGTGAAACGACCAGAGCTCTGATAGTTCAGTGGAAGATTAACGATCGATGAAGGGCATTAAGACCAGCACAATCAATGCAAGGATCGAGCACATAAACAAATTGTACTACAGATCTTTGTGGTAAAGCTGCGTAATTATAGTGTCCACTTAGTGCTTAAAGGGATGTGTATGGCGGGTTTTGTGGTGGTTGACTTTGATCTTTTCCTCTCTGACTGGTTCACCATTGGAGGAACCCTCTTGAGGTTTTGTTATCTGCAATTGTGGCAAGAAGAAATGGAACCAGAATGCTTGTCGCCACAGGAACTATGCTGGTTCTGGTTCCGGTTGGAAACCATGAGCTATGATGTGGGTTGGGGCGATTAGAAGCAGGAACAATAGACGACAGAACAAACAACTCAACTAGTTCTTTGAGAAACCCAGTGGTCAAACCTATGGTTCTGCTAGAACTTTCTTAATGAACGTGGTCAGAGCCAGAATCAGATCCATGACATCTAGAACAGGGGTTCTCAATCTTGGCGTCAGAACCCAATTTGGGTCACGAAACACTCGGAGGGGGTCAAAAGATGCCTTCAAGCAACAAAAAATAATAATTTTCGGTAGTACGCAAATTATCATAGGAGGTACATGAATGAAAATTAAAAACAATGACAACAATGGAAACTAGAATATAAATAAAGCAGTTAATGTTAATGCTAGGTTAATGCTAATGATATGTTTATGCTAATGCTAGGTTTTTGTTTATTACTAGGCTAATGCTTTTGCTGGGCTAATGCTAGGTCAATGTTAATTCGAGGCTAATTCTATTGCTATGTCAATGCTTGGCTAATGTTATTGCTAAGTTGTTGCTATTGAATGGAATAGAATAGAATAGAATAGCCTTTTATTATCATTACATAACATGTAATGATATAGAGCTCCCCATAAAAATACAAACATATGGGGGCTAGGTTAATGCTAATGATAGGCTAATTCTATTGCTATGTTAATGCTAGGTTAATGTTATTGCTATTGCTAGGTTAATGCTAGGTTAATGCTATGTTAATGCTAGGCTAATGCTATGTTAATGCTTGGTTAATGCTAGGCTAATTTTATTGCTATTGCTAGATTAATGCTAGGTTAATGCTATGTTAATGCCAGGCTAATGCTATGTTAATGCTTGGTTAATGCTAGGCTAATTTCTATGCTATGTTAATGCTTGGTAAATGTTATTGCTATGTTATTGCTATTGCTAGGTTAATGCTAATTGCAAGGCTAATTCTATTGCTATGTAATGCTAGGCTGATACTATTGCTAGGCTAATGCTATTGCCTAGGCTAATGATAATGTTATGATAAAGATCATACTAGGTCAATATTAATGCTAGGCTAATGTTAATGCAAGGCTAATGCTATGTTAATGTTAATGTTGATGCTAGGTCAATGTTGATGCTAGGTATTTGTTATGCTAGGCTAATGCTAGTAATGCTAATGCCAATGGTAAGCTAATGCAATGAGATTATGGGCCAGCACCTGCATCCTCACTTGCATTTCATTCAGGAAATGCAAAATTATTATTATTATCATATATTATTCCTCAACAGGATAGGTAAAATTAAATGTAAGGCTACACTGTGTATGAGATTATAGTGTTATGTTTTTAGGTGTGCAGGTGTAGGGGGTACATAGCTTCAGGTTAAATGTCTGAAGTTTGGGAACCCCTGATCTACATCAAACTTGTCATATTTTGCCCTCTTTTAATCACTTTATCACCATATTTTTGCTCTTTTCAATGCATACCCTTTCCACCACTTTTCCCACCTAATGTTGCATACGTTGACCCGTTATTGTCACTTTTCACCAAAAAAAGGTGGTCAAAACAGAACACTGTTTTCTTCTTCGAGCTTATACACTGAGCAAACCCTGAATGCAAAAGGGGGCAAACAGTTTTTAATCAAAATGATCATCAGAAGTGCAAGTCAGTAAACAATATTGAACTTAAGGAATCTTAAAGCGCATAACATGAACCTGTCTAGAAGACATTTTTCTTTACGCATTACATAAAAATGCGAGGTATTTCTATTGCACATGACTCCATTTAATGCTTTTGCCCGGCACTGGTTGAAAACAGGATGTGACATAGGCATTTTCTTCTTCATAGGTTCCTTGTAAGCAGCGCAAACCATAGACATAATATATGTAGACGCATACGTGGCAGCAGGTGATGCGGCGTCTACGTACTGTATATACCAGTATGTCTATGGCGCAAAGCCCATAGTGCATCCTCCGCTTCTTCCGTAGCAACTACAAGTGCTAAAATGCCAAAATAGCGATAAGCGGCCGCATGTTTACATGTTTTTTTTCAGGGAAGTTGCGGGAAAAATGCGGGCTTTTGGAAAAATTGCAATGTCGCACTGAATTTGTGTTAAATAGTTGCGATCGCAACATTGCGAAATCCTGGAGGGACTGCATTGTCACGTTTAACCTTTTTTCACCAAAAAAAGCTGGTGATATGATGATTTAAAAACCACATGAGTGAGAGTGGTCAAGAAAGGACAGAAAGAGTGGTTTAAAAAAAAAAAAAAAAAAAAAAAGAACTTTCCTACTGAATGTAAATTAGAAAAAAAGCATCCAATACTCGTCGTCCTCCTGCTTTGCCAGAACTCTAGCTGACGTCTGATTGGGTATAAGTTAAAGTATTAAGTAAAGTTAGAAGGTCATATTTCAGGCTGGGTGTTGTTGACGCCCACACAGTTTGTGCTCATCCTAAATTAAACCCACATGGTTTCATATCCATGAAATTTAAATGGAGCAAACACAAAGCCCAGCTGACAGTTGGTGAGATAATTGCACCAATGATCTAATTGTTCACAGACCTTTATGTATAAAGCTCATTTACTTCCACCGGCTCCCACTGGGGCATCTCCTGTTTATTGCTTTATGCATGGATGTGTTTATATGCATATGATGTATTACATCATGTTCCCTTTTCTCGTTAATCATCACACCTACTCTTATTGGACAGTGGGTTAAATGAGTTGTACACGTTAGACATTGAATAGGATGTGAAAATCACAGTCTTCTAGTAATGATAATAAATGTATACTCCCCATAGGGGGTTTATGTAAACATGCTGCACAGGCCTTAAACACTGGACCAGTCGGTGGAGGCCACTGGTTGGACTGGGTTGCTCCCACAGGTTGACCTTTCATACACACTAAATAGATATATATACAGTATGTGTATGTGTGTCGTTTTTTTTGACGTCTCCAAAACTAAAGTGGCAATATTTATTTATTTATTTTTGTTTATTTTTGTTTATTTTTTTGTGTTTGCAAGTCATCCAACATTCAAAAAACATTATTTTACTCATAATAGTTTTTTTTTTTTTTTTTGTATGTATGTATTTGTCAATTTATTGATCTATTTATCATTTTTATATTCATCTATGTATGCATTTATTTAATTGATGTCTTCTGTATTATGTTTTTATTTCTTTATACAACATTTCTTTATCTATGTATTTATTTATTTATTTGATCATTATTTACACAATATACATTATTATGAAATTTGATTTTTTTTAAATTTTTATTTAGTTGATATACCCATCCATATTCATGTATTTATTTAATAATTTATCCAAAATGTTTTCTCATTTTTATTTCATGTTATTGATCTATATTTATTTTTTCTTATCCATCATTTATCTTTTTATATTTATTTGTCATTTATTCATATGATTTATCTATATTTCTTTCTGTATTTCCTTATTTATTTGATCAATGCTCCCTCTGTTTCGCTTTTCATAATCCCAATTTTATTTTCATTAATTTCATACATCCAACATGCATATTTATTTGTGGAATTAATAATTTATCCACCATGTATCTTTTTATATCTAATTTTGTTTTATTTGATTAATATTTCCACATTAACTCATTCATTTATTTGTTTAATCATTCATCCAACATTTAGCCTTTAGGAAAAACAACACATTTGCTAAAACATGTCTAAAACATTAGGTTTATGAATGTAAAAATATAAAATAAATACATATATCCTAAGTTACAAAACTCAGTAATCCATAGAAATGTATTTGCGCACATATGGGTATCTACAGGCGGGGGGAGGGGCAAGGGGGGGTGGGGTGGTGGGGGTTCAGGGCTGGTGCAGACGCTCTGAAGTGAAGGGCTTCACTTCAGATGCACATCAACAGACCCCCACAACAGCCCCCCACACTACAAAAGCTCACGGCTCTTCAGCTCCAGATGAGAAGAGGCTCAGTTTGCATCAAACCAGTATCAAACCAGTGACCTTTTCACTGGGAATGAAACTCGAGATTACCATACCACAGATATGACTGAGTGGAGAAAACAGTCACCACAATATAATAAGTATTACTCTGTTACTCTGTCTTGTGCAACTTTTTTAGTGTGTTTCTGTTCACATCTTATATATTTTTGTGTTCATTTTGTGTTTTTATATTTTTTTTTAACCTTACTTTTGTTTCTTTAAATCCTTTTGTGTAGTTTTGTTGTCAATTCATACATTGCTCTGTTTTTATGGTGTATTTTTAGTCGTCTTGTGCAGCTTTTGTGTAATTTCGTGTGTTTCTGTTCACCTTGTGTGTATTTTCATGTTTTTAGTGTATTTTGGTTGTCATTTTGTAAACGTCTGTTATTTTTGTGTTTTTATGTCTTTGTGTGTGTTTCTGTTAATCATTTTGTCCGTTCACTTTTGGGGGCCACACTAAACTAGACCGTGGGCAGCATGTGGCCCCCGAGCCTCCTGTTGCCCATGTCTGAGCTGGAGGTGATAAAATGAGCAACATGTATATACACTGCAGTAGAATCAACACCTCCCTGATTACTTTGTAGTTCAAATTAAAAAAAATGACGCGTTGCCTTTATGTCCCTTATTATTATTATTATTATTATTATTATTATTATTATTATTATTAATTGTGTATTCAGGAGTGTTTGTTTTTCTCTGACCAGGCTAACTGTAAAGATTGGTGCTGTCGAGTGCTTTGTTTTGCGTTTGTCGGACGCCTACAGCAGCCAGTTTGAAGAGGTTTGCAATAAAAGCTGCGATCAGAGGTGGCGGCTTTCAAGAACCCAAACAAAGCCATTAATTTATCCCACTAAATAAGCATTATTATTATAATACACTTTCTCATCATTTAGAATATCTTTCTAGCGGGAATAAAGTGAGATTTAGTTTTTTTTCTTTCTTTCTTCATGTAAAAAAAAAAAAAAAAAATAAAAAAAAAACAGTGAGTCCTTGACTACATTAATAACTGCAAAAAGACACCAAAAAAATACAAATGCACGCAAAAATCAATGAAACACACAACATTACAGATAGTGCAAAAAGGACAACAAAAATACGACACAGAAAACCACAAAAATATAGCTACACGATGATAAAAAAAAACTGCAACAAAAGAACTTTAAAAATGTGTGAAATTACTAAGCGCACAAAGAAAAAAAATTCAACAAAAATGTACAAAATGACAAAAAACAACCCCCCCCCCTACAAAAAAAAAAAAAAAAACAAAAAAAAAAAAAAACACATTAAATGGTTAATCACAAAGAAAACAATGAAAATAGTTACAGAAAGACACACAAACTTACAAAACTATTACAAAAATTTGCAAAATGACTCCAAAAACACACAAAATGACTCATAACAATTAAAGTAGACAAACTTAAACTGACAGACAGAATGACAGGTAAATGTAAAAAAAAAAAAAAAACAACAAAAAAAGCAAAATCACTCAAAAAAAACCCACAAATTGATTAATCACACAGAAAACAACAACACATATGTATAAAAAGATAAAAAAAAAAATGTACAGGAAAAAACAAAAAAAAAACGTGCAAAATGACAAAAAACTACAAAAATACACAAAAACAACAAAACACACAAAAAAAAAACACAAAATGATTAATCACACAGAAAACAACAAATAGCTATAAAAAGAAAAAAATAAATACAAAACAACTACAAAAATGTGCAAAATTACTCAAAAGACCACAAAAAATACACAAAAACAACAAAAAAAAACACCAAATAATTACTCACACATGAAAAACAACAACAAATAGCTATAGAAAGTCAAAAAAATTGAGCAAAGAAATAAAATAAATGTACAAAATGATTAAAAAACACACAAAACAACATCAGATGAAGACAAAGTGACAACAACTGCAAAACAAAAACTCACTTATCTGTGACATTGGGTATCTTTGCATTATTATAGATTTGGCATTTTATGAAAACTGTGTTAATAACAAAAATGCTCCTGTAACGAAAAGGCCTTACTACTGCTCGCTCTCTCTCTTATTCTCTGACACACATACACACACACACGCACGCACACACACCTTATGCACGCAATATTGCTGCCAGTACTGAAAGCAGCTCCTTTTGTTCCAATCACAAAAGCAAAGATAAAAAGAACTCCCACACAAACACAACACAACACCCACAGTAAACAAACAGAGGCTGATGTCTCGTTGCTGCTTCCTTTAAACTGAGAGAAAAATAATCAGAATAATGCGCTGCAATGTCACGTCTTCAATTAATTTAGAGCACGGGTTCTCAACTGGTCTCATCCTGTGACCCACATTTTGTCATGGGGACATTTTTTTTTTTTACAATTTAACCAACCAAATTTAGTTTTTCAAAAATAGCTGTTGAAAACACACATATACAGTATAGAATTTTTTTTTTTTTTTAAACACAAGTTTATATATTTCTTTCAAAATAAAAGACAAGTCCAACATGGGACATTAAGTTTTTTTTTTTTTGACCAGCCGTCTGCGACCCACCATGTACAGGTCCGCGACCCGTTTTTGGGTCCCGACTCACCAGTTGAGAACATAGTCAGTAACGCAACTCTTAAAACCAAAGAACACAATGTGCAAACAACACCATAAAATCATATAGATTAGAACAAGAATTGAAATAAAATTAGCAGGTATAGTTAATGATTTTTAATATTAATATTCACTTAAGAGAAAACAAATGTACAGTGATTGTAAAGGCTGTGTTTCACATTATTTATACCTGTTTAAATAATAAAAAAAAAGGAATATTATTTTTTTTTTTTTTTTTCCCCGCCCGACTGTGAGTAAAACCTCTTTGGGCGAAAAGTATTTTAAAGCCCTTCTTTGTTTCATGCAGAGGAGGATTTATCTGGACTAAGCAGCTTTGGTCGTCCAGTATTACACAGTCTGTGATGTCATAATGTTTTGTTGTGCTGATTTTTGAGCTGCTTAATATTATATGATCATATTTTATCAGAAAAACCTTGTGTAACATTTTTTCTTATTAATAAATCCATGATAGGGATGTTGATATTGGCTTTTTTGATACATATATATACGTCGAAATACCATCATTCCTTTATTAACCGATACCGATATATACAATTACCCATTGGTTCACAACCTTGTGTTCAGGAGCCTTTTTTTTGAACAATTTGAGCCAATTTTTTCTCATTTTCACCACTTTTCTGCAACTACACCGAACTTGCCACGTTTCAACTTATTTCCCTCACTTTTTCTTGCCATATTTTCGCTCCTTTTAATGCATTTTTGCTACATTACTCACATTTCTTCTTTTTTTTTTTTTTTTAATTTCAATGCTTTTTCTGCATTTCCCATCACTTTTCCCACCTTAAGTTGCATATGTTGACCCATTATTGTCACTTTTAACCTATTTCCATCATATTTCATGTTTATTTTTTTTTCCAATTTAACCAAATTCATGATTTGTCACGCCCATTATTTGCCAGTTTAATCTAACTGTTCCTACTCTTCAAATTTCCCATTTCTGCCACTTTTATGCCAGTTTTGACACTTTTAACCCTTTTTACGACTTTTTCTGTCCGTTATGCAACTTTAAACCAATTTCTGTGATTTGTAAAATCCTGTTTCACCACCATTTCCACCATTTTTGCTTATTTTTTTTCCCAATTTGTCTGCACCTACACCAAACTTGCCACAATTTAACCTATTTTTGCTCCATTATTCCCATGTCTCCACATTTTTTCCACTTTTAAGACAATTTGGGCAATTTAATAACCTCTTTTAATCACATTTCATTCTTATTTTTGCCAGTTTAAATGAACTATTGCTACTTTTTCATATACAAAGACAAGTGGATGCATAGGAAAATAGGTTAGCAGAACTCCACATCCCATAATGCAATGCAGGGAACAAAAACTTTAAAGCAGAAAATTCAAGGTTTTACATCTTTTTTTCTCAAGCAAATGATTTTTGATTTTAGGATCTATGAGGCCGACACTTTGTCTTTGTCTGGTAAAAAAAAAAAAAAAGCAGCTAAATTATCCTCCCTCAGAACATCATTACAGATGTGGATCTATTACTTCATTCTATATGCAATGTTTAAGTCTCTGGTAGTACGTTGGAATAACAAAGCCAAGGCCTCCTTTAAATACACTTCATAAGGCTTTGAAGTTATTTATACAGACGCTCATTTATTCAGGCATAGACGACCATTCTCCATGGTCGCTTTGCTTTCTAGGACGAGTCTCTCTATACGTTTACATATGTCTCCTCAGTGTGTGTGTAAATCCCTGCGTTGGTGAAGTGTTTATCGTCCCTTATGTTTCTAGAAGATCACGCAGCCTCTCACTCATAGGCGGTGTTTGAAAAAAACATGTTTCTTTTAATAATTTTGTGTAATTTTGTTGTTAATATATTTATTACTCATTGTTTTTGTGTATTTTTAGTCACCTTGTGCTACTTTTGGGTAATTTTGTGTGTTTCTGTTCACATTTCATATATTTTAGTGTTTTTTTTTTGTATTTTTGTCTGTTTTTCCTAAATTTTGTATGTTTTTTAAATCATTTTGTGCATTCAATTTTTGTTAATTCATTCATTACTCTGTTATTTTTGTGTATTTTTGAGTAATCTTCTGTTCATATTTTAAAAATGTTTGTTGTATTTTTCTCTAATTTTGAGTAATTTTGTGTTTCTGTTCACATTACATTTATTTTTGTTGTCTTTTTGGGTTTCTTTAAAATCATTTTGTGTATTTTCGATGGCATTTCATACATTACTGTGTTATTTTTGTGTATTTTTAGTAGCCATTGTTCAACTTTTGGGTAATTTGTGCATTTCTGTTCACATTTTATTTATTTTTGTGGTCTTTTTTGTGTTTTTTCCTCAATTCTGTAAGTTTCTTTAAATAATTTTGTGCTTTTTTGTTGTTAATTCATACATTACTCTGTTATTTTTGTGTATTTTTTGTCGCCTTGTTCAACTTTTGGGCAATTTTGTGTGTTTGTTCATATTTTATAAATGTTTGTTGTATTTTTTTTTTTAATTTTGCATGTTTATATAAATTATTTTGTGCATTTTTAGTGGCCTTGTGCAGCTTTTGAATAATTTATGCGTTTCTGTTCACATTTCATATATATTTGTGTTATTTTTTTTTTGTCTTTTTGTCTTTTTTTTTCTTAATTTTGTATGTTTTTTAAATCTTTTTGTGCCTTTCATTTTTGTTAATTTATACATTACTCTGTTATTTTTGTGTATTTTTTGTCGCCTTGTTCAACTTTTGGGTAATTTTGTGTGTTTGTTCATATTTTATAAATGTTTGTTGTATTTTTTTTTTTAATTTTGCATGTTTATATAAATTATTTTGTGCATTTTTAGTGGCCTTGTGCAGCTTTTGAATAATTTATGCGTTTCTGTTCACATTTCATATATATTTGTGTTATTTTTTTTTTGTCTTTTTGTCTTTTTTTTTCTTAATTTTGTATGTTTTTTAAATCTTTTTGTGCCTTTCATTTTTGTTAATTTATACATTACTCTGTTATTTTTGTGTATTTTTAGTCATCTTGTTTAACTTTTGGGTAATCTTGTGTGCTTCTGTTCATATTTTAAAAATGTTTGTTGTATTTTTCCTTAATTTTGAGTAATTTTGTGTGTTTCTGTACATCTTTGTTTCTTTAAATCATTTTGTGCATTTTTGTCAGTTCTTACACTTATTTTTGTGTATTTTTAGTCGCCTTGTTCAACTTTTGGCTTTATGTTCACATTTTTTATATTTTTGTGTTATTTTGTCTGTTTTTCCTTAATTATGTATGTTTCTTTCAATCATTTTGTATGTTTTTGTTGTTAATTCATACATAACTGTACTTTTTGTGTATTTTCAGTCACCTTGTGCCACTTCTGGGTCATTTTGTGTGTTTCTGTTCACATTTGTGTTATTTTTGTGCTTTTTTCCTCAATTTTGTAAAATTTCTTTAATTCATTTTGTGATTAAACTATAACAAGGAGCCAAAGTGTTGTTGTGTCTTCCGTCTTTGCGCTAACGCAGTTTCCTTCTAAACTTCATCCTCCGCGCTCATTACTGTCAAATAATAATAGAGCGTTGGCACACGAGATGAATAAAATATGGATTAAACGAAAGGCAGAGCTTCATACATAAGTCATTGACACCAACAGGTCAGAGGCTTTAACACCGGCGCTCACCGTAGTCACAGCGCATCAACCCAATTACATTCAACAGCTTTCATTCCCGCTGCACCACGAGCTCACCCGAGAATGGTCAGAATCGCAATGAAAAGAATGCAAATTTTCTTCCTCAAATAACTGTCATATCGCTTAATTTCACTTTCGATTTACCTGCCCTGAGAGATAAAACCTTTTCAGGAGACGCTCTGCATTCTGATGGGGCCTCAACACTTTTATTGGAAGTTTTTTTTTTTTTTTTTAACACGCTCAAAGGAAAAGTTATTCTCCCTCAAGTCCTATTAAAAAAAACAAGTAAGCAGAGAATAACATAGGAGAGAGAAGCTTTAATGTCTCGGTGTTGAATTCTGCCGCATGGATTTAAAATCTGTTTTCCCAGAGAAACAAATGGCGGTTAGAAAACAGAATGGTTCCAATAGCTCACAGTCCACCACATGCCACAATGGAACAATTACAAATTAGCGAGCTCAGGTATTAATCCAGCAGACGACAATTTAGGATTGGCTATTTGGCAGAAAAAAGCGCCTTGGCCCGAATCAAAGGTTGGGCTGAAATCGCTGACGCTGGGGGACTGGTGTCGTTAAAAAAAAAAAAAAAAAGAGAGAGAGAGGAGAGGGGGGGGCGAGCGAGTCTCACGGATGGGATGAAAGCCAGTGTAGCAGAGAAGCAGAATGCTGCTGTTTCCTGTTAATGACACACTTGGCCATTGGTGGCCACGGTTTGGACCAAAAGCCAGGATGTCTGGAGAGAAAGAGCTAAACAACGCACAACAAGATAAAAACACAGCTCAAGCCTCATAAATCTATACATTGGAGATCGATTGCTTGAAAAAAAAAAGTGAAAAGTTGAAATTGCTGCGACAAAGTTTGTTTTAATCTCCCTCTTATCGACATATAGGCTGTGTGTGCACGAAAATGTACTCAATGTATAAACTATCTACTATGTCGTATGATTAGCATATGGAATCCAAAACTAATAAACTAATTTGAACAGAAATCCCTATGAAATCAAATAAAAAAATATGTATTCATTTAATACACATTTGATTCATTCGACAAGTTAAAAGACGAAGTCCCTTGTCAAGTCCTACCCCTATTCTTCATCTTTAACAAAAACAAAATCCTATGAAATGAACTAAATGGACAATACAAATAAATACTTTTTGGAAACCCTCCAGATAACTTCAAAACAAGAGTCCTATTCACAAAACCGTTAAAAACTAATGCTGCGTTCACACCAAATGAGTTTCGGGCGTCAAAATCACGCCTCACGCCCCTAGTTGGACACTTGTGCTCATTGAGTCAGACTCCTGTCACCGAACATCAAAGACGCTCTGGACACGTGTCCAAACATAAGAGGAGAGCCCATTGAGCGCGTTTATGGGAGGGGCTTCTCTGTTGGCGGTGGTGCATCATACAATGGGTGATAATGTGGCGATCAGTTACGTTCAGTGACTGTGAAGTGGTGGGGAACATTGGGTGAACGTACCATAATGGAAGACAAGAAGAGATGCTTTCATTTTGAAAAGAAAATGTTTGGCAGAAAAGTTTTGCGCATTGTGGGCTCAGGAGTCTCGTCGATGTGTTTTTACTTCATTTACCTGCAAACACTTTGCCAAAAAGTGACTTCTCATCACATTTCTGGTGTTTTCTTGGACATTCTCTCAAACAATGACAGAAGTTTATTTTGAGGTTTACATGGAAAAATCCGAATCCAGCCAAAAATAATATCTGGTGAGAACGTGGGGAATACCATAAACACACTAGAGCAAAAATATAGTCATGCCAATCAATGTTCTTTTTGTCTTGAGAAGAAACACAATAAATCAAAGTAAGAATGAAGGAAAAAACATGTCTATGAAACTCCACATCCCACAATGCAAGGCGCAAAACCTTTCCGAGAAATGTCAATCAACGGAGAGTTCATGCTGGAGATCAGAACAAACTTTCGAGTGACAATTCCGACCTTTTCCTCTTTTGATTCATTAGTCTATATAAGACCTACACTATGTCTTTATCTGATAAAACTATTTCGTCTCCAGCAGCTTTAAGGTCATTTGTCACTGGCTTTTTTTTGGTCAGTCATCCGTCAAACTAAGTAATTGGATGTTTCTTGATGTCAACTTTTGTCCAGGGCAGAAAACTGCATGGTTAAAACTTTTCTTTGGGTGCCTCGCTCCACCACAACGCACAAACACTGCACTGCAGAAACAGTTTCATTACTCTGTGAAAACTTTTGAAGACAAAAAGCAAGTTACCCTTGCCATCGCTCATCCGCACCAACCGCTCCCTAGCTGAAAACGACTCTGCACCCCTGGCTTAACCTGACTGGTGGTGATAATATCAGATATTTGTTATTCAGGCAAGGCTACATAGAAAAGTATCAGATTTTACTTGGTTTGTGTAACTTTCTGGACATTTCTTGTTGGTAATCGAGCTCGCCAATCAAAGCTTAAACTCTTTCATCAAAGTGGGAAAACCTCCCGCCTTTGCCGATGCCACCTGATCAAACGGCACATCCACGACTCTTCTGTCTAATTAAAGAGTGACACCTGCTAACAGATGGTGCTGTTGTTGAGGAGTTACATTTCGGCGAAAGAAGTAAATCTCTGTGGAAATAACACAGTACCACCTCGCACATCTGCACCCTAGCAGAGCTAATTAGGACTTTAATCTCACGTCAGATTAAAAAACCACGAGCAGAAGCAAACTGTGGGCCTTCATCTCGTCTGCTGGGCACCATGTGACCATCCTTCCCGGCCTCGTGGCCTAATTCTGCGAGACAGAGTGACAGTTCACCTTTGCACAGCTGTGCGTCGCCATCAGGTCTAAGCCGTTTAGGCGTATTCAGGTTCTCCTTCTCCCTCGTGAAAGATAATTTTTGTCAGAGGGGCTCGATGCATTATGCAATGGCTAAGTGGATAGGTCGTGTCGAAATTAATATGATATGAAATGAGAAAAAGGAAAGAGATCAGAGGTTTTTGGCGAGGAGTAATGAAACATAGGGATGTCGAGCTGTAAAGCAACATTAGTAACAGCGATTATTTTGATTCAGACTAAAATGCAACTGAGGTTTAGTCAAAATGTAGTTGTCAGGACTATTTCAGTTATAGTGCAGTTTCAGTTTTATTCGACTATACAGTATCAGCAACAGACACAGCAGAAAGATTCAATTAGCAATTATCAACCTTATATAGGATTATATTGGTCTTTGTATATACACACAGACCGACAGACAATCACATGACTTCTGATTGATTGATTTGGTCCCATGCATCCCAATTCTAGTTTTATTTTGTTGTGTAATTTTTAAAATGTCACTTAAAACAAACCTGACGAAAACAAAATGAACCCTCATATAATAGAGGTATAAAAAGAGTTGTAATCCATATTTTTTGTGGAATGAATTTTTTCTTAGATTTTTGTATAACCCTATCTGTATATCCCTTCCCTTTTCATCCATTTGTAATGGGGAATTCAATTATAACTTTTTGCCCACACTTAATATCCAATTTTAACCAAAACCGACTTATACATCTACCCCATTTGCCCGCTACACCTAATTTTATGTCACATTATAAATCTTTCCTTTTTTTTCTTTTTTGTTTTGTTTTATTCATTTTAAACCAGAAACAGGAAAACTGAATAAAAACAAGCAGCATTTTTCTATTTTAAAATTAAATCTGGTTCTGTTTGGGTGATATTTGGATATTTGCGGGGAAACTAGGACGAGAGCTTCATGTTTTAATCTCACCACACAGACGGACTTTTATTCTGCTGCGTTTGATAAACAATGATCTTGTATCATGTTTTCCACCTCACACTGATGGCAGAGACGTAATTTGTGTGTCGATGACGTTTGGTTAAAATATTATTAATGCTGGGAATCCGAATCTGTGAATGTCTGCCAACATGACGGTGTTAGGCCCAAATAGTATCCAGATAAACTGGTGACTGGGCGGAGTTTTGCTCCTGGCTCGGACATAAAAAGAAGCAACGCATAAATCACATTACTGGTGAATTGAAACGTTATCAATACATAAATAAATCAAAACCAAAAAATGGATGTTACGTAATGCACATGATATATGGAACCAGAGGTGGTGTAATGAATCTACTGGTGCTCCTTGTTTCTTGTGATCAACTTCCGTGTGTTGACGGCTGCTGTTACAGTGGTATTTAAAATGTGCAAAACACACATTTTACTGTCTTCTTCTTGAATAAAATGTTTTTTTTTTCAGGAAATGTACTTTGATCTCCTGACATGTTTCAAATGCCAACTGCCAGTCTTCCTCAGAGGCATCTGCTGAACGCTTTAATGTGTCCTTATGAGTTCTTTCGGGGCGTGTCACAGTTATTTATTCAAGTGTATAGTTAATGGTTATTTCATGTTCTGTGAGCCTTGAGTTCTTTTGGTTATAATTTTAATTTCTCGGAGGAGATGTTTGTCATTGTTTCAATGATTGATAGATTTTAAGAAAGTTTATAAACATTTTTCAAGGACAGATGAAATGATTATGCATAATAACTGAATTCAGTCTTTATTATCAAGAGAGAAATGCATTTTTAAACATTATGGACCATAACAATTTATTTATCTTCTGTCTAGATTCAAGAAAACCTCAAGTATTTTTTGAGTTTGCCGAGGTCGTCCCAAGTGTCTTCTTCTTTGAAAGTCAAAATATTGTCACCCTACTTTAGCGTCTGCGTACGGATGTAACTTTGAAGTGAGTTGAATCTCAGAATATTCACAACAACAACCACCATGTCTTGTCAGCCAACTTTACTTCACAAATACCAGTGATCATGTACGCTTTAGCGCCTTTCTTCTTTCCTTTGACAGAACTGCGCCACGCTTACATTATTTATTAATCACATTGCTTTTCTTTGGTAAATTGTGCATTTACATCAGCTGTGATATACTGTCAGTATCTGTTCAAGCTGAGAGGTTAGTTATGATTTCCTGGGCGCCGAGCTAGTTATCATCTTTATTGCTTGTGGGAGCAGTCGAGTGGCAGACTTTAAGTGGCCTCGGTGGACGCTACGTTCTGTGTTTGTCATTTCCAAATCCCGGTCCGTCGTCTGGATGCAAGAAAAAATAAATCAGATTAAATTTAATTTGCATTCCCAATCAGTGTCGGGGAGATAATGTAGCTGGTGTCCTTAAAACTCCCAACACAAGTGGCTAGTGAGGCTACTTATTTTTTCTGGGACGACTTGTTGGATGTTTGCCCGACGGTCGTTGGCCAGGACGCTTTGGGCATCGGCTCAACTCTAAATGAGAGTCCATGGATCAGCGTCCAGAAAAGCCATCAAGGGCGATTTAGCCCCAGGAGGAGAGACCAAATAGCATGCTTGGATGTAGGAATAAAGAGGGAAAGGATGGTAAAAAACTCATGTATTTCCATTTAACCCTCCTATTGTCCTTGGGGTCAATTTGACCCCAATCAATGTTTATCATTCAAAAAAGTATAGTTGAATTCATGTTTTTTGCTTTGTATTTCATACATTTTCATAATTAATGGGTACAATTGATTAAGCATAACATTTTCAAGATGACATTTTTCAATGTGATGAACACATATTGCACGTATCGGTGTCCATATGGGGTCAATTTGACCCCGTTCAATGTTTATCATTCAAAAACTTATAGTTGAATTAATATTTTTTTTTTTTTTCTGCTTCATTTCATCACTTTTCCTAAATGGATGGGTACAATTAATTATGATTTTTTTTTTTTTTTTTTTTTTTTTTTTTTTTTTTTCATTGTGCTGAGCATATGGTGCATACATTGGTGTTTCTCTGGGGTCAATTTGACCCCAAGCATTTTTTGCTGTGTGATACTTGTCTGTATGTGTGTGAGAAAATTTGGATGAAAACTACGTTGGCTGACATTATGCTGTCATTATTATGACATGACACCTGGCATTAGCATTAATAAGGTGTCATGAAGGTTGTCATTAAGTGTCGCTCGTTACCCTAACCCCACGAGATCCCTCCAACTCACCCAAAAAATGCCAACATAGCTCCAAAAGTGTCATAATTTAGCAAAAGACACTTAACAGCCTTCATGACACCTAATCTATGCTAATAACAGATAATTACACTGTAATGTAAGCCTTATGTATAAAAATTAGAGTAAAACGTTATCAAGGGATTATTTACGTATTCAACGAATAAACGAAGTGTCTGACACAAAAAACTTGGTCAACAATTTTCTAAAAATAATTTTCTGGAGGCAAATATCCATAGGGTCGGATTGACCCCAAGGGTAAAATGTGTTTTTGAGGAAAATAGGAGGGTTAGTACATACGTAGCTGTTTTCACCACAGTTTTTCTGGACTTTTTTGCGTTCCCTCCTTGTGGGTTACCGTAGCGCAATGTTTGTTTACATTTGTTCATGATTTTTTTATTTGCACTATGCTGAGATGCGAAGGGAATAGTTTAATATGTTTTGAATTGTAATGTTATGTGGTATAAAATAGTTACAGTATCTGATTTCTTAATCAGAAAAAAAAAGCTACTGTGAAGGCGCTGTTGCACATTTGCTTAAACCTGGGTAAAAGCTTGAAATTGTTGAATGACAGAGCCTCATTTACTTTTTATTTTGGGATTGTTCCGTGCATTTTAACTCTTGAGGACAAGCACAGCAATAAAGTTGCAGTCATTTTTAAGTGCATTGAAAATAAAATAATCAAAAATCGAATCGAAGCTCAAATTTTTCTTTAAAAAGTCATCCAGCCCTACTTCCTCCCTCGTATTTCTAATACCTGGAAAAACAAAAAAAAAAAAATCACTTATCCTCTTGCATCGTTACAACATTTCACCAATGTGAGTATTAACTGTGCCAGTGAGTTCTGTTTCAACCTCCTGTAAGAGAGGAAAGAAACCAGCTTGCATCAGAAGCTCTGCCTGCTTTGCCCACTCAAGGTCTGGCAGCTCATTAGGGCTCTACTCTCCATCATGTGTGAGGAATCACCCGCAGGAAATCCACTTTTTTCCATTTCCATTCCTCCTGCTGCTGCAGAAATTGGGCTGAGCTGTTAGCGTGAGCAGGTTAAAGCTGCGTGACAGTATTTGTATGAATTACACACAGCTCAGCGTCGCTCACTCTGCTTCCACCTGCCTCCCAGGTCCCAGCGGCTCCCCTCGTCGTCGCCTTTTTATGCAGTGAGTGAGACACATTAGAATTTTCTTAGGCGACGCGACAGGAATTTGTGTCACACTCTTATGCTCACTTTAACGTAGAGTGCAAAAAAAAATCCTATTGTCCAGATAATGTTTCTTTAAAGTTACTGTATATAGAATTACATAGCCCAAAGGAACACACTCGCATTATAATCTAAACGCTGTATTTTGTCTTTTTTAGTCTTGAGCAAGCTTGTGTATCCAATATTTTTCATGAGTAAAATGTTTACATTTGCTCCACATTTACCAGTGCTGAATCCTTGAGGTTTCCAGATTTAACGTCAAAATTAGAATGCAATGCGTTCACATTAGATAGTATGAAAAGATTGAGTACGTGAGAAATACCCTGTTGTATACTATACTGTATGTAAAGTTAGGGGCCAAATATGGACCAGTTTGATCTCAAGTGGTAGGTAGGTGGGGGGGTGATATAAGCGTTGGAAAACTTCGAGCCCCTGAAAATATTGTGGAATTTCTTTGAATTTGAGTTTGCTATATCTACAACTGAATTATTTGGTAATTTACAGAATAATTCATAATTTTTACTGTCTTCTGTGGGCCAAATTGGATGCGCTAGAGGGCCAGATTTGGCCCCCGGGCCTTTGAGTTTGACACCAGCTATGAGGAGCCCTTTTTTATGTCTGCAGAGTGGGCACACTAGTCATACTCAACCGTCCCATGATGCATTGAGAGCGGAACGTAAAATGGTCCTGGGACCGGGCGCAAGCTAAAAGTCAAACATTCTCTTTTCAAAATAAAAAGCATCTCTTCTTGTCTTCCGTTAGTCCGACAACCTCATCAGAACATCACTGAAAACGCAGTGAAGGAAGTTTTCTCCCGCTCAAAACGGAAACGGTCACGCGCAACCAAAAACAGGACGTAACAACACACGGCAGGGTTAAGAACCACGTTCTGTGCCTATCAAAATAAAAGAGGTGGCTAAAACATCTCAAAGACAAGGTATGTTAAGAACACACTCCAGCAAGGACTCTTAAGTTTTGTCAGTCGCACAATGGCGGGTCTACGGAAATCTCCAAAATGTCGGCACGAGTTTTGTGGATCAAATGAGCACATGGTGGAGAATGATCGGCTTTTTTCTGGTTCGGGTTAGATATGATCGGGCTTGGGCCAGGTCGGGTCGAACTTTGTAGTTCCGATTAAAGCTCTATTCTTTTGGGGTAAGTGTTTCTGCACCTGCCCTTATAATATATATATATGTATATACATACTTTTGGAAACACAAACGGAAACTGATGCAAAACGTTGTCATCTAAACAGCGATGTTGATCTTCACAGTTGGACGGGATTGCAACGTTTCCTGGATGTGGGTTGACTTTCTCTTTCGTTTCCCTGAACAGTGTCATCATCCTGGTGATCCAGTGTGTATCTATCAAAGGACTGCAAGTAAAGCCACAAGAATGATTGTCCTGGTGGCAGGGCGATGGTTGCACGACGAGGAGGGGAAGAAGTGGAAATTCAATCAGTCCTATTCCTCACTTGTTATTATCGTGGTGGATATGAATGGGCCCAGTTCACAGGGAGCAGAGAATTGTTTTGCTCAGCTGGAGTCTCATATATATACAGCTTCAATAGAGTCCCAGCAAACAGATCAAAACCTGCACGGAGACTATCAAAGCCTTCGGAGCACGACGAGATAAATGCACGCCTGGTGGAAAGTTTGCATTCTTCCTCCCCTGCACAGACATAAACAATAAAAGGTGTATTGGCAGATGAAACGGCTCTGCACATTAAGTCCTATCTCTCTCACCTTTATGCTTTCATACATACAAAAGATACACACATTAAATCACCCCACACATCATGCAACACAACAAAACCTCTCCAACGCTGTAATAAAAGACAGCATGGGTGTTTTCTGTAATCCCAGGGTGAATTATTAACCTTGTTGGAGAACGTAATACCAGTAGGTGGATGGGATACAACTCAGGGGCTTTGTTTTTCACCTACGCATCGCCTTGTTTAAAAACAGAAGTTCTCAACACTGGTGTTCGCCAGATGCTTTTAAGAAACTCGGATTGTTTTTTTTCTTTTTTTTGAACAATTTGAGCCCAATTTTGCTTACTTTCCTGCACTCCAAACTTGCCATATTTGAACCTATCACTTTTTCTTTCCATACTCCCATTTCTGCCACTTCTTCATAAAATGTCAGTGGCTTTTCTGCACATTTTTCCCACTTTCAAGACATTCTCGGCACTGATCAACCCTTTCTACCACTTCTTCACCTAATGTTGCAAATGTTGACCCATTATTGTCACTTTGAACCTCTTTTCACCATATTTCATGCTTTTTTTTTGCCGTTTAAACTAATAGTTCCTACGTTTTAAAATGACATTACCCAAACACACACCCCACCCCCCTTTCTGCCAATATTGACACTTTGAAGCCTTTTTACTACTTTTTCTGTCCAATTTTAGCCCATTTTTGCTTATTTTTACCTTTTAACCAAACATGCCATACCTATTTTCATCACTCTTTCTTGCCATATGTTTGCTCCTTTTATGCATTTTTGCTACATTACTCCTGTTTCTTGACCAATTATTGCTAATTTAAATTAATTGTTCCTATTTTTTAAGATTACATTACCCCAATACCCCATTTCTGCCAGTTTTAAGAAAATATTGACACTATTGACATTCTTTTTACCACTTTTTCTCTCTTTTTCTGGGTCCAATTTCAGACCATTTTTGCTGATTTTAGCCTTTTTGTGCAATTACACCAAACTTGCCATGTTTTAACCAATTTCCATCACTTTTTCTTGCCATAATTTTGCTCCTTTCATGGATTTTTGCTACATTACTCCAATTTCTCCAACAAATTTCAAAGCTTTTTTGGCACTTATAAACCCTTTCCACCACTTTTCCCACCTATTATCGCTTGTATTGACCCATTATTGTCATTTGTCATGCTTATTTTTGGGAGTTGGAACTAATTGTTCCTATTTTTTTAAAATGACATTACCCCCTCTCCCCCCATATCTGCCACTTTAAAGCCAATATAGACAATTTGACCACATTTCACCACTTTTTATGTCCGTTTTTGGCCACTCTAATTTGCAACTTTTAACCAATTTCTGTGGTTTTTAAAACAACATTTTCCACCATTTTTGGTCACTTTAAACCCATTTTATTCCTGATTAAAACGAGGAATTGCATCTTTAAGATGACTATATACTGTAATATGGTGCAAATAAAAATAAACTTCCAGTGATTATTATTCAGATAAATAAATACATGTGGTTATCACAGATTCATAGAAAATCACAGATTTAAAAACAAATCCCCATGTGCTAAATGTCCTCTGCAGCATGTTAGAACATGCACGTGCTGAGTGTTGGGATGGAATCAGCCAAAGTGGCTCTGGTCACAGTTTGATGCCCATCAGAGCCAGAGGCACTGGGATTGGGGCCGGAGGTAAACGCATGGAGTTCAGTCAATACGAGGCAGTGAATCAAGCATGTTTTTTTTTTTTTTTAAATCAAATGCACACAACACTTCACCAAGACACACTCACACAAACACAAACACATGCATATATATATGCCAAAAAATGCACCAAGTGTGTGAAATCGTGTCCACGGCGCCAATCAAGCGAGATTCCCTCAAAAACTCTGAGCTGTGATATCGATCGGTCCGACGCTCCTGTGTCCAAAGATTGACACGGACTGATCAATCAGTTTCATCTTATATTCATTTCCCCTGACTCTAAGGTTTTTCTCCAAACTATAGCTTCCTTAAACCAGACATTCAATGCCAAACAAAGATTGTGATACGATGCGTGATACTTCATTAAAAAAGCACAACAATCGTCAACATTTAGGGGTTCTCAACCTCGAGGCCACAATCCAATTTGGGGTCTCGAGAAACTGGGAGGGTATCACCAGATGAATTTAAAAAAATTCATTGCATGTTTTTGATTATTTGTTTTACCATTTTCCTGATACTACACCAAATCTAAAATATTTTAACCTATTTTCATCAATTTATCTGTGTATTTTTGCACCTTTTAAAGCCTTTTTTTCTACTCTACTCCCATTGTTGCCACATCTCCATCACATTTCAATGTATTTTCTGCACATTTTTTCCACTTTCAAGACATTTTTGGCACTTTTAAATCCTTTCCACCACTTTTCCAACATAATGCCGCGTATGTTGATCGACTATTGTCACTTTTAACCTCTTTTCACCATATTTCATGGTTATTTTTGCCAATTTAACCACATTCAAGATTTGTCATACCCATGACTTTCTAGTTTTTAGGTTTGAACCCTTTATTACCACTTTTTCTGTCAGTTTTTGGCCACTGCAATTTGCAACTTTTAACCAATTTCTGTGGTTTTTAAAATCCCATTTCACCACCTTTTCACACTAACCTCTTTTCAACATATTTCCTGCTTATCTATTACCAATTTAACCACATATACAATTTGTCATGCCCAATATTTGCCAGTTTAAACTAATCATGCCTACTATTTATTTAAAAAAAAATCCTATTACATGCATTGCTGTCTTAAAAAGATTGCACTTCTGGTAGTGTTGACCTTCGACAGCATGTGCAGACAAAGTAGAAAAAATTTAAACAAAATAAATAAACACATAAAAATTCAATTTCATCACGTTTTCTGCCATTTTTGGTCACTATTATCCCATTTTATTTATGATTAAAACAAAAATGTACATCTTTAAGATGACTATATACTATGTCTGTGATCAACCACCTTCAGGTACAGTGGGGGTCCCCAGTCTCCGGAAGCTTTATTCTGGGGTTCGTGGGCTGAAAAGTTTGAGAACCACTGGTCTACATAAACCTTTACAAAGCTTTCCATCAAGTGTACTTTGAAGCTATATTACAATTAAATATGAATCTTGTTTTGTGTTTGACTAGGTTCAGAAAAAAAAGTCATTAATTCTGCATTTTTGGATAATTTCAGAATTCATAAAAATTATCCCCATTGACTAAAAACATCTTTGTTTGTGTGTCCACTTGATGCATGTTATGGGTTCTTATCTGCAGCCTTGGTGAAAAATGCATAAAAGACAACAAAGGGGAGTCATAATAATATATACAAAACTTCATTTGGGTCACTGCTGCTTTCTTTCTTTCTTTCTTTCTTTCTTTTACCTAATTGCATTGAAATGCATTATGATAATATGTGGCTTGTGTGATTGATGGCTGATTTAAAAATCCACCCACACTGCCTTTAAAGTCAAAGGAGGCTCCTCGACACAGATTCCCAACATTGGAGATGTTTTGGAGTATTTTTATTCCAGATTTCACCTGGAAAGATACTAAAAAAAAATGGCTAATGGTGGATGTCAATAGCTGCTTAAGTGCAAGGACTTCATTTGTCAGGGTTTTAGTGAAATATTGCCACTAGAAGAGTTTGGCCAGGAGCCAGGGTGAGATAATTTTGTCAGTTTCCCATTTTCCTTTCACTACAAAACTGTTAAACCACAACCAAAACACATCACAGGCTGTAGAGAAGAGAGAAGAAATAAACCTGTTGATGTCTTCATTTCACCTCGACCAGTATCAAGAAATATTGATGTTTCTTGTCCGTACACAAAGCAATGACTATGATTGACATCCTTAACAAACCTGCAGTGGTTATTTACTTAGCATCATCTTTCCTTCTCTTTTTCATAAATTACCTATATAAAAAGATGTCTGTGTATTTGTTAGCCTGACTTTCCATCTTGGGTATTATACTCATTTTAGCTCAGGGGACAAATATAAAGAATCCAACATCAACGCAAACATCTCTAAACTGTTGCCTGGTTTTCCTATTGAACAGTTTGCCGACGACTTTATATCGCACACGGTCAATATGAAAAACCGCTAATTGGTTCAGTGTAATCTCCCTGTTTGACATTTACACCAATGCGTCATAAATGTGAGGCTTTCGGTCAAAGGAATCAGGGTGAAAAATAAGGAGACGAGAGACTTAAAGCTCACCTGACTTTCAGACGTTTTGTATGACCTTTTGTTCAGATTTGTGCGGCAGCGGTTCAACAATATCTGACAGCAGCATCTTCATCTGATCTGTGTAAAACCTTTACCCACGCTAAAGCACAGAAACACCCATGCTCAAGGACTGAAACACCTGATAAAAGATGGATCCCAGACAGTGGAAAACCTTGGTCACACCTTTGATTAAGGGTCACAGAGGTAATAAAAAGCCTTCTTTTGATAGTATAAAGGTGTAGGTCTCTCACCACGAACACACATGGTATTAAAAAGAAAGACCTCACTGGTGCCCACATCACACTTTGCCAAAATACTCTAAGAAACAAAGAAATAACCTGTGAAAAATGTCCATTATCTCAGACTTTGTAACACCACAAGTATGATCACCTACCTACTGACTGAAAATTAGAAATGTACGGATTGATGGAAACATCTTTCAATATGCAGTGATGGAAACAGGATGCAAAGACGAGGAAGGAAGGAAGGAAGTCTCTGGATTCTCACCCCACATTAGATTCTTGGATTACATTAGATTCTAGCAAAAAAAAAAAAAAAAAAAAAAAACTTTTACACCACTGCCACAAACTTTTCTTTACTTATATATTTCTCTCTCCCTCTTCCTCGTCAGATTGAAAATATTTCTACTTCAGCGCCTACATACAGGAGGAAATATAGAGAACCACACAAGGAAGACACATCTCAGCTGCTCCAGGTCCAAAGCTTTTGATGTATTGGTTAAATCAATAAAAACAAATAAAATTACAACTTCTAGCAACAAAATTGCTTTCAGATTCCTAAAGCTGTTGTTTTTAGAGTTCTTTTCCTTATTTTAGTTCTTCTTCAAGTTGTTCTTTGAGTTCATCTCATTCAAGTTCTTCTTATTCAAGTTCTTCTTTTTCTTCTTGAAGTTTTTGAAGTTCTTTGAGTTATTCTTCTTAAAGTACTTTTTCAAGTTCTTCGTCTTTGAGTTCTTCTTGAAGTTCTTTGAGTTCTTCTTTTTCTTGAAGTTCTTTGAGTTCTTCTTCAAGTTCTTTGAGTTCTTCTTCTTCAAGTACTTTTTCAAGTTCTTCGTCTTTGAGTTTTTCTTGAAGTTCTTCAAATTCTTCTTTTTCTTGAAGTTCTTTGAGTTCTTCAGGTTCTTTGAGTTCTTCTTAAAGTTCTTTGAATTCTTCTTTTTCTTGAAGTTCTTCGAGTTCCTCAAGTTCTTTGAGTTCTTCTTCTTCTGACTAAGATAGTGAATGTTTTTTCTGACATGTGAAAGGCATTATTTATAGTTGTGGACACTGATAATTTCTCTTTTATTACATTTCCCCTCTTTGAATGGCTTTGATTTGCTTTCATTTAAAACCACTGCACTCACCTTCCAAGTTTTTAATCTCCTGCACATTCCATTCCCGGGTTTGTATCTAAAATACTCAACAACACATCTCAGCTTTCCCTCCTCCTGCCGAGATACCAAAGCAATCTGCCTCCCTGTCCTTATATATAGGCATATGTTGAAATAGTGTTTACAATCCGTATGAGGTCTCCAATCTCCCCGAGATCTGAAGTGAACTGAAATTGTGTTGTGAGAAAGTTTCCACCCAAGCTCTTTTACCGCCCGTACTACAGTAACTATCTCCAGGGAGCAGGTGTGTTTCAAGGCAACCTTTGTGATTGTCATCTATTATAGAGAGGCAACGGGAAAGGAAGTTTAAAATTTCTAAGTCAAGAGGAACCCGACAGACACACAAACACGATTACACACATACGCTCACACACCCAGTTTGGTTTCTCATTCATATTTAACACTGCAATCTGTTGAGCCGAGTCCTCCAGGGGCTGATTCTTAAATAATGAATAAATGAGGGAAATAAAGCACTTCTACTAGTGGAAAGGCACAAGAATAAAGGACGATTAGCACTCTGTGTGTGTGTGTCTGTCACTGATGGCTCAATTTTTACGTGCTTTTTTTTTACATATTTTTTGCTGCTTTTTTGTGCTGTGATGGATTTCCTCCACATTTCCAACTCAACTTCACTATTATTCATCCAGAGTCTGATGCAAAGGGCATGTTATTGTCATATAAAAGAAAGTAATATGCATCATAGATCAATACAACCAAGATCATTAGCTCGCGAAAAAAATTGATTTAAAAGGTTGAAATTGTCGGTCGAAAGTTGGTTTTCAGCACCACCTTAAACACTCTCTTATTGAAATTGTCAAAAAAGTTTTGCACATTGCATTGTGAGATATGGAGTTTCCTAGACCATTTATTTCTCAAATGGGGGTACGCAATAGCACGAGGAAAATTAACAAATTAAAGCTTTAAAAATATGGGGTTTTAGAGTTTTTATTTTTAGTTAAAAATGACCATCATACGAAATATTCCCAGCAACTCAACTCAACTAAACGACAGCAAAAACACACAAACTAAGAGGAAATATATTGAACATAATAACAAGAGCAGACAAACAGCAACAAATTACAGAAAATGACACCAAAAATACACATGCAACGACAACAAAGACAAACTAAATGAGCGAAAACAACACAAGATCACGACAAAACACACAAAAAGAAATAGAGAAACATACAAAATGACATAAGAAGCAACCAAAGGACACTAAATGCACACACACTGAGTTAGAATAATTTAAATATGAACAAAAACACACCAAAACGACGACAAAAACACACAAAAAAGAAAAATATACTGAATAATGAAAGGAACAAATAAACAACAAAATAAAAAAAATAAAAAACTATATAAACAAATCTATTCAGGAGGCACTAAATACTGTTGAATTCAGCTTATTTACAAAATCAAACATAAGGGAGGGATACTTGCATTCTAAAGTAGGAGGAAGGGGGTACTTGAGCCAAAAAAGTTTGAGTACCACTGGTCTAGACAAATGCATCGTAGAGTTTTTACTTTAATTTCTTGTGTTTCTTTGCCTGACAAGGAGGACAGTTATTCCATTTTTGTCCATGTGTGTTCCCGGTATTTTCCGTGATGTCACACTAGCATCGCACTTACAAACTCTTCACAGAATACATTGTAACACTGGTTAATTGAACAAAACTGTACAAACTCTTGATGCATGATGGGAAATCCTGTGGCGAATGCATGCTGTAGTATTTAATGAATTAACAATAATGCAGAAATGCACGTATGAAATTGAACAGCTGAAAACAACGGCAGGCATGTCTGTAGCACAACAAATGAATTTAAAAAATCAAAATAAACGTAATCAACTCTTATCTGTAGCGGAGGTGAAAATAAGGTACAGTTGAAACCGCTCTGTGCACTTTATCTTTACATCAAATGATGTGTTTCTCACACTTTTCTCCCTGAAACCAAGTGTTAATGATGTTCCTCACGTGTTCTCTCCTTACCGTGTTTCCACCTGATTGGAGGTCAAAGGTCAAAAGCAGCTCCGATTGACAATTGGCCTCAATCTACGATGATGTACAACAGTGAACCTCAACTGCTGCAGTCGCAGGAGAAAACATCACCGTCCAATCACAAGCTAGCACCCACGGGAAAAATGTCAACGCTATTAACTGAAAATACACAGCAGTTTATACTTATGATCAGACACAATGTCACGTCAGGGCAACTGGAAGGAATAGTCACACCAGAAGAAAAATATAACAAGAGTATAACAGCAATTCAAGGGGGAGACATGTGCATGAAAATGATTGAGATTTATATTACATTTATATATTTAAATGTAACATTTTGTTTTTAGATTTAACATTTAGATTTAACATTGACATTATATTTTTATGAGGAAAAAATATATCAAAAAACACCATTACATTTATATACTTAAATGTAACTTAAATGTATTTTTACAAGAAAAATGTATCAAGATTTACTTGACATTTTTGTATTCAAATGTAACATTTAGATTTAGATTTAAAATTTAGATTAAGGTTTAACATTTAGATTTAACATTGACATTATATTTTATGAGAAAAAATATATCAAGATTTACATTACATTTACATATTTAAATGTAACATTTAGATTTAGATTAAACATTTTGATTTATCATTGACATTATTTTTTTACAAGAAAAAAAATAAATCACAAATTATAAATGATACAAAAAGTTGCTGTTAATTTTAGCATGCACAACTTTACAATCGATTTGTATTTTAAAGGAGCAGTATTATGAAAAAATCACTTTAGAATGATTTTGCTCCAGTGATATACAATCATTTAGCCTTATTCAGAGGGTCAAAGTTGAAAAAGTTCTGTTTCTTCTCTCCCTTGTTATTCCACATTTTGTAAAAAGTCAGCTACAAACGAACAAGTTGAATTTTTCTCGTTTTGTGATGTCACAATGTGGAAACTCCTCCTCCCTCTCAAACTACCTCACAGATAAAACAAACATAGCGAAGGCAGGTTGATTTTACAGTCAGTATATAGATAAACTGAAAATCACACTATTAGTTTCACTTTTAGAGAAAGATCAGTGTTGGGAGTAACGTATTGCAAAAGTAATGAGTTACTGTAATATATTCCTTCTTTCAGTAACACAGTAATATATTGCATTACTGAAACAAAAATCAGCAATATATCACTTGTTACAATCTCAGAAACTCAAGTTACATTGAGACCTTAATGAATTCCACTAAAAATTCCAATGAAATTGAAAAAAAAAAAAAAAAAATTTAGTCAAAAAAGTGTTGAAGACACCACCGAAAATTTTACTCCCTTTCTGAGGCGTATAAGAACCGACTACCGGACTCCTGCAAATCATGAAGCATCACCATGGAAACAGACTGCACATTTGTAAAGTGGAATTACTCACACAATTTTGAATTAATTCATTCATACCTAATGACACCTGAACATTAAGGCTTTTTTGTTGTTTTTGTTTAATAGATACATTGTTGTTTGTATATTTTCATTAATTAAACAGGACTAAATTCACTCTTTTTTTGTCATTGTGATATAATATGCATTTGCTCAGGTTTTAAGTGATTCTATTATTTCAACATAAGATTTATGTTTAAGTTATACAAACTTTTATTTGGTGTATAGCCTTTTTGGCTCTTCAATTACATAAAATTGTAATTACAGTTACATTTTACATTTCCAGTCATTTGTTTTATGATGACTGATAGAATGTTGTATTCCGAAAGAATATTTTTGTTATGTTAACCTATGTTTAGGCATTGTTTTGCAAATGTTGCACGTTTTAAAGCATTGCATACATGTTTACATTGTTAAATAAGCATATGTTAAGGGGCTGATGACTGATTCAAAGGTCCTAAAAATATGAGTTTTACAAGGCAAGTGTTTTGTGGCGTCACATTTGTCGACATTAATCTGTAATGGTATCAATGTAATAGGATTAGCATAACATAAATGTGCAATTAGCTAAAAGTAACTTAAGATGGTAATATTGTATTACATATATGTGACGTTTTTATGCCTGTGACTAGTAATATAAAATGTATTACAATTTTATTTAGTAACTTATCCAACACTGGTTGTAATAGAATAATTTGTTCAGTGACCTCTATGGATTCATTCACAAAGATTAAAAATTAACGTCTTAATTGTCTTTAAAAAGTCTTCAATTCGGGGCTTATTTTACACATGCTTATCATAATAAAAGGTAATTTCAAAAGGATTTTGTTGCCCTGTTTTGAACATCTTTGAACAGTTGTGTGTTGCCAGATCTGCCGCTTTCAGACGTCCTACATTAGGTCAACACGGGGGTTAAACCAAAGAAAGAGGCCTCTATAAACATAAAGCATAAGCCACACTGTGCAACCACAACGATGAGGCAGGAAACAACAAAGGAATCTCCTCCGCTGCAGGAAAGTGTTTGAACCCACCGGCTGTGATGTTATCTCTTCAGTTTGCTCGCCCAGTGACACCGGCGGGGGAGGGTGGGGGTGTGGGGGGGCTTCAGCCTCAAAATGATTGACACCTCGCCCGCCTCCGTGACTCAAGGTGAATGCTGAGCCTCCACTCATCGATTCCCATCTGAGATACACGTGTGTGGAGCAAACAAGTCAATTATTTGATGGATGTCAAACCTCAGTCTTCATCACCTCCTCTTTTTTTACATCAGCACTTGTTCTAATATTCACTTTATTTATCGTAATGTTTGGCCTGACGCTTGGGAAGAAATGAGGATTCCTGAGGACAAACGCGTTCATTTTAAATCTAATTAAAATAATTGAACGTCAAGGTCGCAGCTTTGAATGACAACTCCGCACTTCGTCTGCACATCTCTGAGTTCTGCCACTGGAGGCCCTACAGTAATAGAAAGCACCAAGACTTATGAGGTGCGTGTAATTAAATTGTTCCCGAACCGGTGATAACGTCGACCGAGCACAAAGGCGTCGAACCACAGTGAATAAAACCTGTGAGTGGAACTCTCACTGAAGTCCTTTGAGTTCCCATGCATGATTCTGTAGTCTTTCACAATAATCCGATGAAAACATGGAAATTCAAAATTTTGACAAAGTATAATTGCGCTTTGAACGTGTTTCCATTGAAGCTCAATTTGGAGCCTTGTGAAATTTTGCTGCAGGAAGACGGATTCTCCACACCTCCTTATAACACTGTGCATTCCCTTGTTGTTTTCACATCTAATAATGTGGCAGTTATCATTTTTATGTACAATGCGAAAAAATCTCTTGGTCTCCTTTTTTGTCCACACGTACAGCGCCACGAGAGAAATGGTCACGTGACCACGGTACGTCACGTCATGTGATGCGTAATTGCGTAAAAAAAAAAAACGTGTTCATTGCGCTTTTGCAATACATTTCAATATTAAAAAAAACATATTCTCATGGTAGCATAGAAACTGGCGATGGAAATACCTGAATTTTGAGAAGAAAAAAAAACACTCAAATGTCGCGAAAATTTTTTTTACAATTTCATTGGGAGGTTTTTCCAAATGTTTCCATATTGAAATGTTGCACCAAAAGTGCAATGGAAACTTTTTTGGAGCGTCCATCTTCCTGCAGCAAAGTCTCGCTGGATGAGATTTCACGAGAGTTACGAGGCTCAACCACCATCAGTGGAAACACGTTCAAAGCGCAAATATACTTTGTCGAAATTTTAGATCGCTTTGATTTTTCAAAAAGCTTTCATGGAAACACAGCTAGTGAGGTCACTTGGAGTTATTGTGCAAGCCCTCGACGCCTGAACCTCCCCCGGTCATTGGTAACCAAGGAAGCCTGAGCGTGTACTTCCTGTTTTACCAACACAGGGTTGGGTTCACGGGAGGATGTGCACACGGCCTCTATTTAAACCTCTACTGAGGAGAATTTGTTACACTGTCTTCAAAGGCGTTGCCATAGTGACGCACAAAGCATTTCTACCATTTTGTGTGTTGCGTCACATCATTTGTGAGGCTGAATCAACAATATTAGCTTCCTGATATTTGTCTATTTTGGTCACAAAGTAAAGGTTTGGTAAGTCTGAAGCTTGTTAAACAATGGATACATACTGTAGCACATCATCTGCTGGATGGATGAACTTTGAGTTTCTCCTCAAGTGCTTTCCATAATTCAGAACCATGAAGGAGTCTGAGCAGATGTTTCAGGGGCGTTTTCATCTCCGCAGCGGAGGAAGTCAGAAACGCGTGATGTGTGGATGTTTCCAACGTTACGATCCTGTCCAATCAGACGTTAAGCTTCGTCTCCATCGCTTCCTCTCGCACTCACACGAGCTGGTTTTCAACCACAACTGTATGGTTGTCGTCTGCTGCTTGTCATGACATATTCTCTCCTCTTTTTTTTTTTTTTTTTTCTTTTGTCTCATCTCGTCCTCGGTTCACCCTGAATCGCGGCGCCCTCAGTTCATCGTCAGTGCTTAACCTGGGACGGTGACACAGAACTCGCACGGCTCACTGCACATGGACTTCAATCACACACTCGGTGGAGATAAAAGGATTTGGAGTCAGTGTGGAAGAATCCTAAACAAGGATCCTGTGTGACTTGCACACACACACGCATGCAAACACCAGAGTTTGAAGACTGTGTGGGAGGGAGTTATACTGTGGTAATTTACCAGATTAATCAATGTTATTCATTTATTTGTATTTCATAACTTCACTTTTTAATGTTGGATGTAAAAACTAACTGAAACACAAATAAATATAGTTGACCCATTTCCTTACTATCTTCTTATGCTACATTGACCATTGTTTGTCTGTTAGCTGCTTTATGCTAAACTGTGATTATTAGTCAATTAGCATGATGATGGCTGTGTGTGAATGTTAATACTTTTTAAATAGGACTAGTGATAGGGACCCAAAAGTGGATATCTGCCTTGTAATTAGTGAGCCGGCAAAAAAAAAAAAGAGATTTGTGCTTTTATTTTGATGGGGCTTCATTGGGATTGTTGAAGACTGTTGAAGATGCACAGACCCTGAGAATAGAACTCCTTTTGGGTGGGAGTCCTTCAACAGTCCCCGATTTACTCGCTAACATCAGCCACCAGAGCGTGTCAGCGTACTGTTTGAAGGAGGGTAAAGGTCCTTTATGTGAGCTCTTCCTCTCTGCTTCATTGTCTACTAAAAAAATGCAGGATTGGAACTGTCATCCTCTGCAGTCAACTGTTCTTATGCCTTTTCGGTACACAAGAGGTTTAAATCAGCATCTTTAACTTTTTCTGTTTGGCATAGATAATCTAATAAGAAGATTTTAGGCCAAACATGTGGATTATCCTGACCCTTTAAAGGCCGTTGATGGTTCCCATTTCCACAGCTCCAGTCTCTACACTGGTGAATGGACTAACTGTGATTTATCTAATGCTTTGGTTTTGTTCTCTCAGCAGTAGCTGTGTCTAATTCTAAATTCCGTAATTTGATGTCACATTTGCTTCCAGTTCCTCCATTCATTGCCAGAAACCAGCATGCAGCTCTTTTTATCTTTTTTTAAACCCACCTGCAGGAATTCAAAAAAGAACGAAATAAGCAACGTCTAATGGATCCCATCAGTCGATCATTCTAACTGCACATTAACGCATCAATCTATCAAGGTCTGAATAGTGGACAGGCTTGAGTGTGAGCTACAGAGGAAGAAAACAACAGTAATCTCCTGTTTACACTTGACTGAAAGATGACATGTAGTGTGCAGAGCGAGCTCTCCCACACACATGATTCACATGAGCACTCAGTGACAGCGTGCTCGCATTAGCTTCGCTATCATGAGTGCACAATGAAATGAGGATTACAAAAGCTTGGATAGAAGCCCAGAAATCTTTCAAACAGACGACAAACCTGCTTTTTTTCCTCAGTCGTTAAGTGGGCGGGAAAAGGACAGAGAATGTCACGATTGTAGGACGTTACACACTGCTCAAAATGTCATATTAATCCGTAAAATTCCGTCACGTAATCTAATGCAGTGGTTCTCAACCTAGGGGTCAGGAGCCCAGACATTGGGAAGTGGTTGCCAGAGGCTGTTTTTGAACAATTTGAGCCACATTTTGCTTATTTTTACACATTTTCTTCAACTAAACCACACATGCCATATTATAATCTATTTTCATCACGTTTTCTTGCCATGTTTTTGCTCCTTTAAATGAATTTTACACTACATTTCTCCCATTTCTACCACTTTTTCATCAAATTTCAATGCTTCTTCTGCATTTTTTTTTCCCACTTTCAAGACATTTTCAGGACTTTTAAACCTTTCTCACCACTTTGTTCCACCTCATATCACATACCTGGGCTCATGATTGCCACATTTAACTTCTTTTTACCATATTTCATGCTTATTTTTGCTATTTTAACCACATTCATGATTTGTCATGCCCATTATTTGCCGGTTTACACTAATTGTTCCAATATCGACATTTTGAATAATTTTTTCCTAATTTTCTGTCAGTTTTTGGTCATATGTGTCATGTTCTTATCTATTATCGTTGATTTTTCTCACTACATTTTTGCTCCTTTAATAGATTTTCGATACATTACCCATTTCTGTCACAAAATTCAATGCCTTTTCTTTAAGTTTTCCCACTATCAAGAGATTTTCAGCACTTATAAACCCTTTCCACCACTTTTCCCACCTAATGTTGCATATGTTGATCTAATATTGTCACTTTTAACTTAATTTCACCATATTTCCTGTTATTTTTGTTATTTAACCACATTCACGTCTATTTTTTACCAGTTTAAACTAATTGTTCCAAAATTGACACTTCTTTGCGGGGGGTCACTGGCTGAAAAGGTTGAGAACTACGAGAAACTAACAACTAAAGCCAAGCCTTAAGCCTCGTCAAGGAAATATAAATAAATCCTAAAAAGGCAACGCGGCCCCTGACGGATACATATGTAGCCACCGTTTGTCACAACCAGCAATTACAGCTCCATTACGTTCTCCCAGCTCCAGATCGGTCGTGTGAACGCCACCTCGAGTCGTGGGCGAGGCCATCAAACTGTCCCGGTGATCCACGATGGTGCACGTTTGTGTTTGTAAGGTGCTTCCTGCTATGCATACGGCAATAAAAACCCCTCGGGTGGCATGTCCACGCTCACTCTGTCTCTCTCAGGGCTTTTATTGCACTTCAATTCAACCCGACTTGTTTAGTGCTTATTGATTTTTTGCAGAGTGATGATGCTGTTTGATGAAAAACAAGGTTTAATTGAAAAGCCATTTAGTTTGTGCTGCACATATGCAGCTAATATAGATGGGAGGGCTGATGATGGAATAATTGCAGTCATTCAAAGTGGAGCGAGGAGCTTTTGTTCACCATGCTTCACTGATCTCCACCAAAGGATTAATAATTACATGCATTTCAAGGCTCGTACATTTGTATAATTATGGGTGAAAGGCAGCAAACATTTTTACTTTAACTTTTTGACAAAGTTCCTCTTTTCAGGTGAGGGAGAGGACATTTATTAATTCATTAAGACAAGGAAAAACCTTCACTTACCCTTTGCGGTGGATTATTGTTGTTCTGTTGATGAGTCGACATCAAAGCAATCCGAGAAAACAAAGAAACGCAGCTCTGTTAGCTTCCCTTACTCATGTAACATTATTCCAGGTGATGATACTTCTTGAACATGGATGAAAAACATGCTGTAAACACAGAAACACAACACTATTCCAATACTAGACTTTAAGGCTACACATTTCTTAATTTATCACCATGCAATGTTGAACAAATTTTTTTTTTTTTTTTTTTGAAAACATAAATGTTTTAAAATCATAAATACAGTGAAAAAATGGAGGTGACATTCTTAAAAAAAAAAAAAAAAAAAACGAAAGAAAAATGTAGCTCATGTTCCTGGCTTGAAATGTACAGTACATATTTTTCTTAAGGTGTGTGTGTCGGTGTGTTTGCATTATTTTTATTATTTCATAGCTTGAAAAATCCCATCATTAAAATCAAACAAGTTATGCCATGGCTAATTCCTTTTGTCTTCTTTTTGATTACTATGTTAAAGTTTAATTTATTCAGAAAACTTTTTTTTTTTTTTTTCAGGAAATTGACTTTGATCTCCTTTGATCTTTACTTTGAACATTTTCATTCTCCCACACCCGGGACTCTCTTCTCCAGAGACCATTGGGGCAACAGGGACGTGGCCAGCCTGACAAAACTATCAACTTGGCCACGCCCAGGAAGAAAGAACTCATAAGGATACATCAAAGTGATCAGCAGATGCATTTGAGACGAAACATGTCAGGAGATCAAAGTAAATTTCCTGAAATTACACACTGAACTATGAGGTTGTTTTTGTTTCATCTGATTCGTCAGGATAATATTCAGCCCTTCTTTGTTTTCTTGAATAAAACACTCTGGATTTAATTTACAATAATTGCATGTTTAATGTCGTCTCACTTGTCTGATTAAATGATAATTGCCCACATGTAGCTCAACTCGCTGCAGCGGGATCTCTCCGACAGCTCAGGAAACATTCATATCTTCACCATCGTTCACATGAATATAATGTTTGATTTTCAGATTAATTAAAAAAAAAAAACAATTAATGTGGCTGCTTGTGATTGGCTTTGATCTTTCTGCATTTCCACATAGACCAGAACGAGGGCGCTGCGTGTAAAACGGCGGAGTACATTGACAGAAATCACAGGTTACGTCTATCCATCTTCTATAGCTGGGTCCTTGCTGCACGAAGGCTCACAAGGCTCTGCTGGTGCTGAAAGGTCCACGTTCTGAAGCAGAGGTGCTGCCCACTATGGGTACATGTTTGGGTCAATCCAATATGTGAAATTTCTTTACTTTATTATTGACATTTTAACTCCATTTGTGACCTTTTCTTCTAATTTCTTCTTAAATATACAAAAACCCACAAAAATATGATGTAGTCGATAATAAAAGAGGAGGAAAGGTGAAACAACCCAACTCGTGCGCTGGGGTCGTTGTTAGTCACTATGTGAATTATAGCAAGTATGGAAATTACACGTATTTTCTATGAAAATACGTGTAATTTACTTTCACGTTTACTAATAAATAAATAAACTATACACTCTGCTCTTCCATCTTGGCCTTGACATCAATGGTTGATTATAGTTATTAGCCAGCAGCAATTTACTTTGTTGACAAAAATATGTGACTATCACATTGCTCTCAGTCAGCAAAATGATGGTCCATTGTTCTATGAATCTGTATTTATGTATTGATCTGAAAAATATCCACTGTTATCCAAGAAGTTTATTAATATTTCTGCCATAGTATATAGTCATCTTAAAGGTGTGAATCCTTGTTTTAATCAGAAATAAAATGGGCTAAAAGTGACCATAAATGGTGGAAAAGGTGGTGATATTGGATTTTAAAAAACACAGAAATTGGTTAAAAGTTGCACATTAGAGTGGCCAAAAACTGACAGAGAAAGTGGTAAAAAAAAAGTGTCAATATTAGCTTAAAAGTGGCAGAAATAGTGGTTTTTGGTAATATAATTAGAAAAAGTAGGAACAATTAGTTTAAACTGGCAAGAAAAAGCATGAAATATGGTGAAACGAGGTTAAAAGTTAAAGGTTCAGGTTAACATAGGTCAACATATGCAACATTAGGTGGGAAGGGTTTAAAAGTGACAAAAATGTCTTGACTGTGAAAAAAATTGGCAGAAAAGGCATTCAAATTTGATGGAGAAGTAGCAGAAATAATGTATAATGTAGCAAACATGTATTAAAAGGACCAAAAATATGGCAAGAAAAAGTGATGAAAATAGGTTAAAATATGGCAAGCTTGGAGTAGTTGCAGAAAAAGGGTAAAAATGACCAAAAAAGTGCTCAAATTGTTCAAATCGCGACCCTAAATGGGTTCCTGAGTCCAAGGCTGGTAATCTCTGCTATTATTAACAAAAAGAGAAACTAAACAAAACATTACTGATTTATTACCAATCAATCCAGAACATACCCATTAGCATCCATCTGTTATAGAGCTTTTAGTGTTTTTGTTGGTCCAACGAACTCAGGCCAACTCCCGCTGAGCACTTGTCGTGGTTCACAGTGACTCTTTGGCTCCAGTAGATCATGAAAGTCTGATGAAAGCAACCAGGATTTCTATTAATATGACTTTAAACAATTACCCAGAGCTCAAGGCTGCACGCTGACTCCAGCTTCCAGAGCGAGGGGTGGGGGGGGGGGATTAAAACAGATAAAGTGGCTACCATGGTAACAAGCTAACTTGGCAGTAATTAGTAATTTGATTCATTTTAAAACATAGCGTTCATTCTCGCTTTGAGGAAACATCACAATTTTATTTTATTTCAATTAACCTAGCAAATAGCAATTACTTAACAATAGCATCAACATTAAAATAGCAACAGAATTAGCCTAGCATTAACATTGACCTAGCATTAACCTAGCAATAACATTAACCTAGCATTAGCCTAGCAATAACAATAACCTATCATTAATATCAGCCTAATATCCACTTGGCATTAGCCTAGCAATAGCATTAGCCTAGCATTGACATTAACCTAGCATTAGCCTAGCCATAACAATAACCAAGCATTAACATTAGCCTAGCATTCACCAACCATTAGCATTAACCTAACAATAACAATAGCCTTGCATTAGCATTAACCTAGCATTATTTATATTCTAGTTTCCAATGTTGTCATCGTTTTTAATTTTCATTCACGTACCACCTATGACAATTTGCGTACCCCTGGGAGTACCCGTACCCCACTTTGGGAACAGAGGCGCTATACAAATAACTTGCCTTTCTTAAAAATACATTAAAAAACACTAATTAAGAGATGCTTATTGTAAAGTGTCTTTTTATGTTCTTTAACCTGAAGTCAAACTGGGTGTAATGTGCATTAAGAAGTGGTAATAAGTCATCATGGGGGACATTTTTAAGTCCTCGTGAATTTGTAGATCAAGCAACTTTCGTGCGCGTGCTTCAAATGGAGAAAATATGGAAGTTCTCAGCAGGAATGAACTTGTTCTCCTGATACAGAAGATTCATGACAGGATCTTTAGGCTCCGGCTATAACTGGAGCTGTCACAGCTGTGATGATTCCTTATACAGTAGAACTGAGAGGTGATACAGACTCAAAGCTATAATTAAATGTCTGTTTGCAGTCACCTCAGACTCCCTGTCGTGTGCTTTGAGGCTCAGGCGAGGCATGACACCAAAGTGAAGCTATTGGTGCTGAGTCATCTGACTGTGAGCAGGTGCACCTGCGCTGTCAGCTGGGTGTAACGCCGGGGGTAGAGGTTAAGGGTGGGTGGGGTTAGAGGATGGATAGATGGATGGATGGCCGGATGGATGCGTATGGATTTACAGTCCAGCACGAGAACGTCAGGTCAATACATCAGAGGAGATGTTGCTACATCTGCCAAGTCTTTTTTCTGCACATGATACGACTGTAAGAAGGGGTGGAGCAGCACTGTTCTAATCGGCGACTCCCACTTTAGTTTATTTATTTATTTTTGCTAAAACAATGATAAAGCTGCTAATAAATCAGTGATACTTCACATGTGGCTCTTTATGTCTTCATTTGAATTATTATTACCCCAGAAAACCTTAAAAGGGGAAACGTATCTTTGGCTTTTTTTTGTCACTTTTCCCCAAATTCAATGTTGGCTTCCTTTTGACAACAAAGATCCCTTTTTTAAAATTTTTGTCCATTTTTTTTAAATTTTTTTTTACCAGTTTTTATCCACATAAGCTAACTTTTTCCCCAAAAAAATAATCCTTGTATTCCTTTTCCCTACATTTTGCCGTTTTTGGTTCCACAATATTGTACTTTTTCATTATTGTTTACCACATTTTACATATCTGAGCTACCCTTTGCCATTACACACCACCCGTTTCCTGTTTTTTTGCCAATTTTTTGCCATTCTTGACTGCTTTTAGCCTATTTTACTTTTCTTGGCAACGTCAAATGGCTGATCACCATTAAATCAATCGATCTAACCAATACGTTTTCAACAATGAATCCCTCTGTAGAAAGTGAAGGGGATGAATTTTTGTTTTTATGAAAGTGCGTGTGTCGCATTCCCTACGGGTGAGACGCACTTGCCTGTATGAACTCATCGATCCATCCATAAATAGGAAATCCGTGTACCCTTCGTTCTTTGTTTTTTTTTTGTTTCAAAACCAAATAGAAAAATATAAAAAAAAACAGATTTTTTTTTTTGTTTCATTAATTTAAAACCAGAAACAGGAAAACCCAAAAACCATACAAGCTGAGTTTTTTCTGTTTGTGTGATATTTGGATATTTACGGGGAAACTAGGACGAGAGCTTCATGTTTTATTCTCACCACACAGAGGGGACACACAGGGGGGCAGACTTTTACTCTGCTGCGTTTGACAAAAAGTTTATCTTGTATCATGTTGTCCACCTCACACTGACGGCAGAGGCGTAATTTGTGTGTCGATGTTTCGTTAAAGAGTTATTGTTGCTGGAATTTCGAATCTGTGAATATCTGCCAACTTTACCGAACAGTGTTACGGTCCAAATATTATCCAGATAAACTGGTGACTGGGCAGAGTTTTTCTCCTGGTCCAGACATTAAAAAAATGCAACGCAAAAGTCACATTCCTGGTGAATTGAAACAAAATCAAAACCAGAAAACGAATGTTAAATAAAACATGCGCATATGTGGAACCAGAGGTGGTGTAATGAATCTTCTGGTGCTCCTCGTTTCTCGTGATCGACGTCCGTGTGTGTTGACGGCTGCTGTTAGCGGTATTTATGACGTGCAAAAAAAGCATCGAGGGCAGTAAAATGTTTAAACTGTTTTTGCAAAAGTGTCAAATGGTAGAAGTTCTAACAACTGTTGCTCCTCACAGTCGATCGTCAGTCGCCAGTTTATTTGGATACTATTTGGACCATAACACCGCGAAACAAAACGTATAAACGTGAGCAGCTTTTTACGAACGAAAACATCCACAGACTGAATGAAAACATAATATCCAAATATCACACAAACAGAACAAATTAAAAAAAATTATTTAGTTACTTTGATTTGCTTTTAAAACGGAATAACCAGAGAACGAGTACACGGATTATAGGACAATAATAATGGGGTTTTTACCAATTGTTCTTTAATTGTTCACGAGACAAACTCATTTTTTTGATATATGGCCAATTTAGTGAGGGGGGGGTATGTGTCGATTTTTGTGCGTCCTTATTTTTCTTCCATTTTCAGCTGCCAATATCGCAGCATCTAACTCACCTAGTATTCATCCGATCAAACTAAAAATGTACAGTGTGACTATTGACTAATCTTGAAACAACTGGTAAAAAAACTCAGTCAAATTATTACTGATCTACATTTAAAAACAAATCTCTTCATCCAGCTCTTCCTCTTTCTTCTCAGACGCTGCTTTTTCTCTCTCTGCGGTGTTTAATTTGCAGACGTGACGCTAAGATTAACACGGCCGCTGACCTTTCTGAAATTACCGCAGAGTATTTGGTTCTCTCACAACCTTCCTGCCTTTGAAGCCCTGAGAGAAAGCGTCCTCTCCCTCAGACTCGCCTGCACCTCTGGAGGAAAGTGGGGCATCCCTGACATGTGCTGCAGGACACTTAAACCACAAGTGTTGAAATGAAAAATACATATACATACATAAAAAAATATACATATATATAAAAATCTGCTTATTTTCTTTTTCAGCAAATACAGTATCTCATTATGTTAAAATATGAAACCAGACGAACTGGAATAATGTTGGCCAAACGATTCAAAATCCTTGTTTTGTAGAATATAACGCAATGATAAGCCACAGCGTTATGACAACATGCTGATGTTTATATCAGGGGTTTTCAAATTTTGGGTCAGGGCCTCATTTGCCTTCAAGAAACTAATAAAAAAAAAAATTTTTAACAATTTTTGCTTATTTTTACAATTTTTTTTTTTTTCAAAACTACACCAAACTTGCCAAATTTTTGCACTTTTTAAAGCATTTTTGCTCCATTACTCCCATTCTGCCACTTCCACATTAAAATTAAATGCGTTTTCTGCACATTTTTTCCACTTCCAACACTTATGATTCATTTCTACCTAATGTCACATATATTGACCCATTATTGTGACTTTTAACCTCTTTTCACCATATTTCACGCTTATTTTGACCACATTCACAATTTGTTTAAACTAATTATTCCAGTATTGACATGAACCCTTTTTGCCACTTTTTATGTGGTGTATGCAATATTTTAACCTATTTCCATCACATTTTCTTGCAATATTTTTGCTTCTTTGAATGCATTTTTGCTCCTTTACTCCCATTTCTGCCACAACTCCATCAAATTTAATAATTTTCCACATTCAAGACATTTTGGGCTGACCTAATGTCACATGTCATTTTGAACCTTTTTTTTTTTTTATTTTACCATATTTCATCCTTATTTTTGCCAATTTAACCACATTCACGCTGTTTGCAATTTGCAATTAATTCTGAGTTTTTATCAGTATTCCAGCAACATTCAATGCATTTTCTCACTTTCTCACTTTTAACCTCTTTTTCATGCTGATTTTGGCCAATTTACCACATTCACAATTTCTCATGCCCATTATTTTCCAGTTTAAACTAATTGTTCCAATATTGACACTTGTTTGAACCCTTTTTCTGACCATTTTTTCCCACTCTAATTTGCAACTTTTAACCAATTTCTGTGGGTTTTTTTAAACCTTATTTCACCACCTTTTCCACCATTTTTGGTCATTTTTGACCCATTTTATGTCTGATTAAAAGAAGGATTTTTACATCTTTAAGATGACTATATACCATGGCACAAATAATAATAAACTTCCTGGATAACAGTGGATATTATTTTGTATTAATAAATATATAAATGTGGTTATCATAGATTCATAGAACAATGGACCCTTATTTTGCTGACTCTTCCCTTTATTCTCCCTTATAGATAGCCCCTGTCTGTGTTGAACCACTTTCAGGTAAAGTGGGGGGCCTTGGTCTCTTGAGTCTTCATTTTGGGGGTCACAAGCTAGTTTATATTGGGAAAAAACTTTCTCCAATCATCCATGAATACCTTCCTCTCTGTTTTGTTTTGTCTGGAGAAGACGAGCAGGGCCCGACACAAAGACGTGCACGTCCCTCAGCCCCACACATCACCGCTGATTGCCAATAACGTCCACTTTAGGAAGATCCGCCGCGTAGCGGTGCAGAAATGGCCGTGGGAAATTGTAGCCAAACATCACAAGCGGATTGAATGCTATTGATTGGCGTCAGTGTTTGTTTTTATCCTCGTTCAGCGGCGGAAAACATTGGCATCAAATGTTAAAACAGCAATGCTTCACTATCAGGATGAAAGGCTTTCGAGGAGCTCTAATGACGTCGCTTTAGGAAATCAGATCAACTTCACCCAACAATCGCCCTCACATCACCTGATTCTGCACCTGGCCAGTTGTTTTTAGGGCGGGCTACCGGACGACTGAAAACGCCACACACTTTGTTCTTCTCCTTCTTCTTCTTCTACTTGTTGTGTACACGAGTTAAAATCGCTACTCCTCTGTTATTCGTGAATGTATCGGGCTGAAATTTGGTAGCTATAATTTATAGATCTGTACGCATCAACGCACGAGCCCAATTTTTCGATTTGGGGCCCAAAAAGAAAAATGTCAATTTCTCATTTGTTTGCGAGTCAAATATTACGACGGTTGGTGATACCAAAAAATTGGCACATACCAATATATAAATGGGGCCCACTGCCCCGTGTGCGTGACGGGGGCACCAGGGGGGACTCAGAGTGCCCAATTTTTGAGTACTCCTTTGTTTGTTCTTGTTAGATCGGAATGCAGTTTGGTAAATGCTCAGAGCCGTTTGTTTTTTTTTTTTTTTTTTGTTTTTTTTAAATGGGGCCTGAGGGCCTACCCCTAATTTCCGGTAAATTACAAATTCATAGGAACATAGTCGTGTGATATGTCGTTTCAAAGGTAATTCAACATAGATTACCATTATGCCTCTCACAATTCAATTTTTTTTTGACAATTCCCATGAAAGTCGTTTTCTCATTTATTTGCAAGTCAAATATTGCAACAGTTGGTGGTACCGAATCATTGACACATACCAATATATGAATGGGACCCATTACTCCGTATGTGCCAAGGGGTCGCCAGGGGGCCCCATTTTTCAAATGACTACTCCTCCGTTAATGCTCGTCAAATCGGGCTGTAATTTGACATGGATATTCTATGAGCAGATGTCAAGAGCGTCTTAGAGACCGTTTAGAAAGCCGGTCATTTCTAAATTTATCGGAACATACATCGTCGTGTGATATATCATTTCAAAGGCAATTCAACGTAGATTACGATTTTACGTCGCACAATTTGATTTTGATTTATTCGGTGAAACCGAGTCATTTGACTGAATTATCGGGAACGTGGTAAGTGCTATTCGGCGCGGAGACGTTCCGCGTGCTCGGCCGCTGAACTCTCTGCTGAGTTTTACAGCTGGACAGACTCAATTAAACGATCCAGAATAATAAAAAAAAAAAAAAAACGTTGAGTTTCCTAATGACACAAAGTCTTCGTCGACCATTGATTTACGACTCGGCTCCTTGTCGATTATGGTTCCCAAGTCCTTTTATTTGTGCACAGACTCAAATAGACTCAATCACCTGATTTGGTGATTGTATCTAAACTAAGATAAATCAGCATGTTTTTAGATGAATCAGCATGTTTTTATCACAATGATTTAAAAAGGATAAATATAAGGATTATTTTGTACTAATCCTCACTAAGTAACATTTAAGGAAGCTTAATACATAGGCTACTAAATCCCCATCATGCAGAGATGTAACAATTCCATGTATTTATGCTGGGAAATAAGAACAACTAATGTCTTCAAATAAATAAAAAATAAGCTCACATCCTGTTTAGATTTTTAAAAATTTAGTTTTTTATTTATTCATTTAAAAACACTCATAAAATGTTAAATATAAATGTTGCAAATTAAAGGTTTTCCATTGATGAATAAATCAATATTACAAACATTTAATTTCAAATGAAAACATTGCATTTATTAAATGATTAAAGACAGACTTTAATTAGGTTTTTGACTGAAAATGAAATAAAATGTAACGTTATTGTAACATTAAAAAAAAAAACATATGTGACACCACAATATTTCGACAGGGATTAATTAAACTCTGTGAACATTTAATGAGTTTAAACAAACAAAAAAAAAATGTAATTGGATGTTTTTTTGGTGCCGGGAAAAATGTTCTACTTTATTAGGTTATCAAGACTTTTATCAGATTAAAAAATATAAAGGATGCTCAATATTTAAAATATGACAATGGATCTCAGTGTTTAACTCAAGGACGGAGGTTTTTTTGTTTATTTTTCTTTGTCGATCACTAAACACAAACATGCCGTCACCTTGTCCACATGTGACGCTACGACAGCTGCCGGAAACCATTGCATCACGTGACGTCCAGAGGTCCCACGTCACCCTAATGCAACACGACAGTATCTGCATCACATCGTGATATACAATTACACCTCGGGATACGTTCACATTCATAATCCAATTAGTTTAGACTCTGCGATAAGAGCTGCTTGTTTTTTTTTTTTTTTTTTATTTTAATTCCCTGATACAGATGTGATTTATCCTGTTTGGAGGGATAATCCCACAGTGGTAGTATTGGGCCAAGCCAAGCTCCAGTGAAGCCAGGATTGTTTATTTGCAAAAATTCCTTTAGCGGCGGCGAAAAAGCCTTAGCGTGACTAAGCTAGGTTATTTTTTTTTTATTTTTTTTTTTCTGTCACTCCCCACATGCTGGAAAGAAGAACCCATGTGCTCATTATGCACCTTAAAGCCAAGCAGCCACAATCTCCGACCCACACACACACACACGTGCACGTTCTCGATCCAACTAATTAGTGGGATTGGAATGAATGATGCGCCCTTGGCTCGGCCCCCGTGACCGTCCGCCCTCAGCCTTTCTGTTTGCTCTGAGCCCACCGGGGCCCGCTAGTTGACAACCAGTCACGTATAGCTCAGCTCCAACACGTTGGCCACACGCCTTTGATGAGCCCCTCAGTGGGCAGCCGCACTCCTATCAAAGTCAGCAAACATTATTCAATGAATGTCAACAAGTGCATCCACAAAGCCATGAGCATGACTTATTTTTTTTTTCTTTTCCCCCCTGTGGGAGAATGTAGATACACAAGTGCGCACGCAGAGGGCAAAACAGCTCTCCTACATCACCAGAACAAACCAAAAACATGCATCGAAGAGGTAACGCTCCAAACATCAAAGAGAAACAAACGCTTTTGATGTTTAAAAAATGCAGTTTCATGATCTTTTCCACCTTATATTGAAGCTGCTGCCTCATTACCATGAATATTTGTATCTTACACTCATTTCTAAGTGCTCTTCATTTCTCTCCTCGAGAAGAGAACGGCAACCTTTCCACTGAACAACAAAAGGATGACCCAAGGGACATGGAAGAGTAGATTGCACGCCTGTGTAGTGTACATTTTAGGACATCCTCAGGTCTCAGAGTGATGCATCAGGAAAAGCTCCGTCATTTACCAGACCAAATGGACTCATGGATCATCAACTGGGCTTAAGCTGGGTGCTGTGTCACCCGCTTCAATTTCTCCGCACTTGTAAACTGGAGGGAGCGGATTACACAACTCAATAAGCACAATATGCACAACTACGACATCACATTTCACTCTCACCTTAAAACAGTCAACTCTTCCTCACCCCTTTCATTGTCCCACCCTGACTCCCTCTTCCCTGTTCCCTTCCCACTCACCTAGGTGTAACACTGCCCTCCCTTTGGTCAATATGCAATAAAATAAATTATTTTAATTAATTGCAATAACAAAAAACGCATTGCTGTCGTAAAAAAAAGATGGCACTTCTTCTCATGTTGACCTTCGGAGCAGCATGTGCAGACAAAGTAGAACAAAAAAAATGTCTCGGCAAAAGCTCAGTCAGACTTAGGCCGTAAAACACGACATGGAGTTTTATTTTGAAGGAACCGGAAGTACGCTTGACAAAGTAAAAAGCCGTTCTTTCTTTTTACAAATAAAAAAAAAAAATCAAAAAATTAAAAAAAATAAGAAAAATGGATATATCAATGTATTGTTTGATTAACAAAATGAAACGTTGATATATCTTATAACCTTTACAAATAAATAGAAAAAAACAGCTTTACTCTCGTGCCCGACGCAGCACATATTGATGACGTCATGGGTATTTCCGGTTTCTTCAAAATACAACGTCATGTCTTGTTTTACGCCTTGAGTCAGTTTTATTGTTTAGTCTGATGAATTTTTTTTCTTTTATTTTGAAGTCTGAGGCAGTTTCATTTGATAGAGGTTTTGCTGAGTCATGAGTCCGTTTGGTTTGATAAATGACAGAGGTTTTCCAACACCTGATGCCTCACTCTGAGACCGAAGAATGTCCTAAAATGCACATCGTACCGTACTCTTGTAATCACGTCAGAAAATCACATCATGATGTATCAGCAGCTGCAGTTTGCAATGCTGTGTGTGTGTTTTAACGACCTGTTATAAAATCTCAAATTTTGTGATAAACTTCAACAAAATGTCTGGATTGCTTTGTTTTTTTTTTTTTATTCAATAAAAATGTAATAATTTGTTTCACTTTGTAACAACCACCTTAAAACACTGAGCTTTATTTGTCTTTAGATTGCACTTATGATCATTCTTCCAATGTAGTCTGTCTAAAAATAGCACCAAAAAGTGCTAATATACTATTTTTGTGTACTCCAAACAATGCCCTAGGCCACATTTCAACAACTGCACATCTTCTGATTAATAAAGCAGCATGATTTCAAGTAGATTCACAATTTGAAAGACAAACATCAGCAAAAGGTTAAAAAGTCATGTGTTTATAGAAATACACAAACCAGTGCGTATATTCAAGGCTTTATATTTAATATTTTAAGGATTTTCACAAACTTCCCCATGTTTATTGCAGTGGTTTTCAACCTTTTCATTCCGTGACCCCCAAAACACAGGTTCCAGAGACTGGGGATTAATCAGAAATAAAATGGCGGTGAAATTGGATTTTAAAAACGGAACAGAAAGAGAAATTGGTTAAAAGTTGTACATTAGAGCGCCCAAAAACAGACAGAAACAGTGATAAAAAGGGTTGGAAGTGTCAATATTGATACAAATAGTCAGAAGAATTTGTTTAAACTGGTAAATAATGGGCATGACAAATCTTGAATGTGGTTAATTGGCAAAACTAAGCGTGAAATATGACAATAATAAGTCAACATATGTGACATTAGGTGGGAAAAGTGGTGGAAAGGGTGTATAAGTGCCGAATATGTCTTGAAAGTTGAAAATATGTGCAGATAAAGAATTGGAATTTGATGGAGAAGTGGGAGAAATGGGAGTAATATAGCAAAAATGCATTAAAAAAAAGTAAAAATATGGCAAGAAAAAGTGATGAAAACAGATTAAAATATAGAAAGTTTTGTGTTGTTGCAAAAAAGGAGTAAAAATGAGCAAAAATTGGCTTTAATTGTTTGAAGAAAATATTCTTAGTCACTTGAAGGCATCTGGCGACCCCCTCCTAGTGTCTTGTGACCCCTAATGGGCTCCAGACCCCAAGATTGAGAACCCCGTTTAGTAATTTAACTATATACATGCAAATTCAGTTTTTTAAAGTCAATGCAAATGAGATTTAAATCATGCACATATTGCCAATCATCCAAAGGATGGCGCAACAGCAAACATTTAAAGTTCAGCATTTTAAAAAATCTGATCAAATCAACCCTATTGGCTACATGTTTGCAAACCTCACCAAAAACTAGCCATAATTGTGTATATTTAAATCTATTGCAAAGTATGAAGTTTAACTGTAAAACATGAATTAAAAATGTTTGCTCAACTGACACCAAATTTACTACAAATTTATTATTCATCAAACCATTAAAAAAAAAAGAAAAAAAGAAAATTGAGGTTTTTTTTTTTTAAAACAATATTTTGAATTTCCAATCTCTCTTGTCCAATGGAATCAATGCAAAAAAGGGGCATTTTTTTTAACATAATTTTTAACTAATGTAGTTAATAAATCATTACTAAAAATGTGGTGTAGTTGCAGAAAAATCGGCTCAAATCGTGAAATAAAATAAAATAAAATAAAAAAAATCTTAGTTTCTTTGAGGCATTTGACGACTCCCCAGTGTCTCGCGACCCCAAGGTTGAGAAATTTCCCACAAAAAAATCTCCAAATGAGAATAAGTTTGGATGTAAACAATCAGTAAAAATATTGGACAAAAACAAAAAAAACAAAAAACAAAAAAAAAGACATGTGAACGCAGGATTTGGAACATTAAAGGGTCCCTAAATCATGTTTTTTCCTTATTTATAGCAGCAGTGATGAAGATGATGTTTTCTTTACAGGGTGTGTAGATGCTGTAAAAATGATGTCTGCCAAACAGCATGTCTAACTTCCATCCTTTTCATTTCTTACAGTCATGCTCTCATTTCCACTGCAGATAGAAAAGGAGGAGGAGGAGGAGGAAGAGGAGGAGGAGGAGGAAGATGAGGAGGAGGGGGGGTAACTATACCCCAACTCCCCTTTACAGCTCTGATACATCATCTGAGTTTGAAACCAACAATAAAAAAAATAAATAAAATAGACTGGTGATGTATTCCATTAGCGTCTTTGCCACAGCTTCTTGATCTACATTTTGCAAAAGATATATATATATATATATATATATATATATATATATATATTATTATTATTATTATTATTATTGTTATTATTATCTGAGATCGTCACGCACACATGCGCATGTTGGTGCCCGTGCACACTGACGCATCGTTTGTTGTATAGTCCGAGTGTTTTCTTTCCAGACAGACCGCATGCCTGTAGCGCATGCATGTTGTTGCTGCTGCTGTTTTTTAAAACCGCATTCAACAGTGCTTTTCAAAGGAGGAACAAACCCAAAGTCGGCGTGCGTGAGATGCGCCAAAACGCGAGCCGGGACTGTCTGAGTGGCGGCGCGCACTGAGGTTATCATCATCATCATCATCATCATCATCTTCAGCAGCAGTAGCAGCAGTAGCAGCAGTAGCACGATCCTCCTGCTTCTTCTTCCTCCTCCAACACCAGTATACTGGCTCCCAGTGACGATGCCGACTGGGACACTTTTGCCATGGAGCTGCGAGATTTTCTAGAGGAGGGCGCGCACGTTCGCAGCTGCGGGACGCGGACTCATCTTTTTGCGCATTTGGAGGAAAGAAAGCGACGCCAGAAAGTGTGATTTTTAAAGAAAAGGGGGTGAAAACAGCTCGCCCTGTCCTTTTCCTTTCCTTTGTGTGTGGATTGATTTTTTTCTTTTCTCTCCTCTTCTCAGCATTCCCTCAGTCCCGTCGGTGGATTGTTCTGTTGTGTGTGTTTTTTTTTTTTTTTTTTGGTTTTTGCTTTTTTCCCTGAGAGAACCGTCTCACTCACGCGCAAGGGGGTTGCACGGAAATGTGAGGATGTGAGCGCGGGGATGGATGCGGCTGTTTTTTTGTGGGGATTTCAGCACCGGGAGAGAGGGGACAGCTCCCGACGCCGCAGCAGCAGCAGCAGCAGAAGCAGCAGCAGCATCAGCATCAGCATCAGCGCTCGTTCGGTGCGCCAAAAAAAAGACGTGGATTTGTTGATTTTTCCAGCACGAAGGTCAGTGTTAAACCACAGAAAAAGATGCATTGGACTCTATCGGTGCCTGTGTTTGATTCCCATCACACGTCGCTGTGGATTTGAGTGAGAGGACACGTTTTTTAAAACTGCCTTCAATCTCCTTTTTCTAATTCCCTGCTCGTATATATATATAATTATATATATATGAATGTCTTGAAACCGGTGATGAATCGCGCAGTTTGAAAAATGCTGCTTTGGATCGTCCTGCTGAATGCGGCTCTTTGTGTTGCCAGTGGAAATGTTACAAGGGACGTTTGTAAGGAGCAGATATGCTCGTGCCACGACGTGGAGGGCGACGTGCACATAGACTGCGAAAAAAAGAGCTTCACCACCCTGCAGCACCTCACCGGGCCCAGCTCGCACTTCTACCACCTGCTGTTGCACGGGAACTCTCTGTCCAGGCTTTTCCCCAACGAGTTCGCCAACTTCTACAACGCCGTGAGTTTGCATTTGGAGAACAACGGCTTGCACGACATCGTGCCAGGCGCGTTCCTCGGGCTGCAGCTGGTCAAACGGCTGCACATCAACAACAATAAGATCCGCTCGTTCAGGAAGAGTACGTTCCTGGGCTTGGACGACCTGGAGTACCTCCAAGCGGATTTTAATCTGCTGAGGGACATTGACCCTGCGGTTTTCAGGGACCTAAATAAGCTTGAAGTGTTAATACTCAATGACAATCTCATCAGCGCGCTACCTATCAACGTGTTCCAACATGTGCCCATCACGCATCTCGACCTGCGCGGGAATCGAATCAAAACATTGCCTTATGAGGGGATCCTGGAGCAAATCCCGGGCATCGCTGAGGTTCTACTCGAGGACAACCCGTGGGACTGTAACTGTGAGCTCGTTTCCCTGAAGGAATGGTTGGAGAACATTCCGCATAACGCGCTCATTGGCCGAGTGGTCTGTGAGGCCCCCACCAGGCTGCAGGGGAGCGACCTCAACGAGACGTCAGAGGCGGATCTGTGTCCCTCACTGAGCGGGGTAGACACCAGCCTGGTGGCTCCTCCCACTCAAGAGGAAACCTCGCAGCCCACGCCCCTTGGCAAGGCCCCGACCCCCGGGGGCCAAGGTTCCAAGAGCCACTCCAAAGCTCGCGAGAACTGGCAACTGAAAACCAAGCCCACTCCGGTGATGACGGCGTGGGATGCGGAGCAGCTGCGCAACATCACATGTCCACCGCCGTGCAACTGCAAGCTGGTGGGCTCCCGGCAGGGGCTGGGGGTCAACTGCGAGGGCAAGAAGATCGACAGCCTGTCCAACCTCAAGCCCAAGCCGTTAACCGCACACGAGCTCAACATGCGCGACAACAACATCCACGCCGTGAAGAAGAACCAGCTCCTGGGCTACGCCAGCCTCAACCTGCTCGACCTCGGCGGGAACAACATCAAGGTGATTGACAACGGAACGTTTCAGAACCAGAGCGAGCTGCGCTGGCTCTACATGGATAAGAACTACTTGGATACACTGGTGGCAGAGATGTTCGTGGGCCTCGTGAACCTGGAATATCTCAGTTTGGAATACAACGACATCCAGCTGATTGTGGCGGGAGCGTTCAGCCCGATGCCCAACCTGAGGGTTCTGTTCCTCAACAACAACCTGCTCAAATCTTTACCAGTGGATGCTTTCCTTGGGATTTCTCTGTCCAAAATTAGCCTGCATAATAATTATTTCCCTTATCTGCACGTGGCTGGCGTGTTAGACCAGCTTAATTCCATCATACAGATTGACCTGCACGGGAACCCGTGGGATTGCTCATGTAACATTGTGCCCTTCAAGCAGTGGACAGAGAAACTCGGGGCCGACGTCATTGTGAGCGACCTCAAGTGCGAGTCGCCCGAAGAGTTTTGGAAACGCGACTTTCGCCAAGTCCGGAACGACCTGCTGTGCCCGAAACTCTTCGACCGGGTGCCCCCCACTTCACTTTCCAAAAACAGCACTTTCGCTCAGGACTCGGGGACGCGCCCTGGTTCGAACTCCTACTTGGAGCCCAACCGGGTCTCCATCTCAGTGCTGGTCCCGGGGCTGCTGCTGGTGTTCGTCACGTCTGCGTTCACCGTTGTGGGGATGCTGGTGTTCATTTTACGGAATCGGAGGAGGTCGAAGCGGAGGGAGGGGAACTCGTCCGCCTCAGAGATCAACTCCCTGCAGACGGTGTGCGACTCCTCGTACTGGCACAGCGGTGGCGGTCCTTACCACTCGGACGGCGGCGCGCACCGGGCCTTCGACTGCAGCGCGCACCTTTCCACAACTAATGACGCATAAAGGAGGGGGGCCCTGCTGTCGTCAAACATGACTGGATTACAAACAACTGCTGAGTCATGACTCAGCAGGCTAACACTAACTCCTTTACCCCCAACCTGGCAACCCCCTACCCTGTAATATAAGTACACGCCACACCTCTGGCTGTTACCAGTCCCCAACCTCTTGTGCAAATCTCTGGACTAGTTTCTGACTCAGACAGACAGAAGAGGGGATTACAAGATGGGGACAGTGTGTGTGTGTGTGTGTGTGTGTGTGTGTGTGTGTGTGTGTGTGTGTACGTGTGTGCATAGAAGAGATAAAGATCCAAGGACCCTTGGGAATGATGCACGAACGCATGAATGTACATGTAAATACTCGGACTGATGTATCATAATCTGCATGACGATAACGCGCATGGTTTCAACACACACACGGAACCATAACCACCAAAGTATGGAGTGACGAATGTATAAAAAAAAAAAAAAAAAAAAAAACTTCACCTAACGGTTTCATAACTGACATATTTTGAACATTTTCACATTTCACTTTCCTCACATTTGCCACGTTTTTCTTCTTTATTTGAGACAAAAATCCATGTAAATTTGCATGTTCCATATCAGTTAAAAATTTGAAGAAAGGAAAAAAAAATTCTAAATGCAGATGTTAAATCTAAATGTAAAAGTTAAATCTAAATGTTTAATGTAAATCTAAATGTTAAACCTAAATCTACATGTTAAATCTAAATCTAAATGTCAAATCTAAATCCTAAATCTGTCACTAAATGTAAAGCTAAATACAGTATTTAAAAGTTATACAAAGTGGGCATGTTCGAGCCTTTCAATCATTGTTAAAAATGTGTAAACATGAAAAATAAATCTAAACATACATGTTAAATCTAAATCTAAAAGTTAAATGTTAGGTGGAAAGCTAAATATCTAGCTGACCTGCATGATTTCTAAACATTTAGCATTATACTTGGCAACATATTTAACATTTAGATTTAGATGTAACATTTAGTTTTAACATTTAGATATAGATATATATTTAGCATTTAGATTTACATTTAGCATTTATATTCATATTTAACAGTTAGGTTTACATTTAAAATTAACATTTGGAATTAGATTTAACATTTAGTTTTAACATTCAGTTTGTTATTTAGATTTAACATTTAGATTTCAATATACATTAATCATTTAGATTTATATTTAGCATTAAGATTCATATTTAACAATTAAGTTTACATTTAAATTTATCATTTGAATTTAGCTTTACACTTGTTGACCAAACAGACATTTTGATTCAACATAGATTTAGATATTAATTTAAAATTTAGTTTTAACATTGAGATTTAGATTTAACATTGAGATTTACATTTAAAATTAACATTTAGATTTATTTTTCATGTGTACATATTCTTAATGATGAAGAACATGCTGTTTTAAATGAATTTGTCTCTAATGAAAGAAACATTTTCTAAATGTGAGAAAAACTAACTAAATATTCAAAATATGTCGGCTATGAAACCGTGGCCGTGAGTTTTTCACATTCAGCACCCCATACCATAGAACCGAGCAAACTTGACCCCCCTTTTCATGCTATATCAAATATGACGACTATATATAGATATTAAGAATTATATATGACTATTACAAAAGTGCCATTTCTCTATTTTTTGTGAACCTGCCGTTAGGAATTTGTATTTGTTGTTTGAAGTTGTTTGGAGAAAAGAGGAAGAAGAAAAAAAACAAAGAAAAACATGTTGATGATGATGATGATGATGATGATGATGGACGTGATGCTGTCAGTGCATGTTCTTTTTCTGTTCCCGCTATCATTTGATTGTCTTTGAATATTTGGGGGTTATTTATACAAAAGTGGGTGCAAGCCCCCAACCCTGCACCCTGGTCGTCATCATCATTCTCCTTAATGAATGTAAACTGTGTTACTTTATGGCGTGCCAATTGTTGAACTTTTTTCGGATATTCAGACGAGCGTGGCCAAATTAGCGTCGCGCAGATGCTAACGCTGCAGAGTTAATGTAGCTCAAATAACAAGTTCTGTGGTTTTTTTTTTTTTTTTTTCCTTCTTTTTTTTTTTGTGTGTGTGCGTGTCACTGAATATAGCCTGCTTTGGGTGAGAGGATACAAAAAAAACACAAAACAAAAAAAACAAAAAACAGAAGGAAATCACGGAAATGGGGGTTTTATATCATCATATTTTTTCAACAAACAAGCAAATAAGTGTTTTTAATGGAGCTGTAGAGTCCTTATTACTGGCGGTGCGACTGCAAATGTGCAACTATGTCAATCAGAGTCAAACAAATTCTTATTTTTAAGTAAAAACGAGCAGAAATTCTTTCTTTTAGATAAATCGTGAAGACACTTGCACTCAGGCTGTAGCGCCGCCAGGAATAAGGCGACTCGGTTCGATTAGATCAATGTAAAAAAAGGCTGATAGTTTAGAATGCTTTTTAATATGTCTTACAAATGTTTCCTCTACTTAAAAAAAAAAAAGCGTCTGGCTATGATTCATTTCCATTATATTGTGAGCTTTTGTAAAGCCATCTTATCTTGTCCAAATAAGACGACGGAAACTCAATGTATTTACGACAAAATGTGCTGTTTTTTTTTTTTTTGTTTGTTTTTTTTTCTTCTTTTTCTTCTGAAAGTGCAGGAATGATGTTAAAAAAGGCTGGTTATTAATGCCGGTACAGGGATGTTTCTACCCACACATACACACACACAAACACACACATTTAAGCGAGAAATAATCAGATAAATGATGCTTTTTCATCTGTTTGAAATGTGCATTTTGAAGTTGAAGTTCAATGTGAACAGAAAACATGAGTGCCCGAAGCAAGGGCAGATGTGAAAAAAGCTAATTTTTGTATGACTAATATAAAAAAGTCAGTGTTTATCTTGCTATATAATTAATTACAACATAAAAAAGTGAATTTGGGCATGATTTAGAGAAGAAAATAAATCAAAAGCGGAGCACAGACGATCCATTCTTCATCCATCCATCACTCCCCATTTCATCTTGTGTTGTCTAGCCCTTTGGTTCTCAACCTTTTCAGACCGCGACCCTCATATTGAAGAACGGTCATGTGGAGATGAAGGGCCGAAAATGTTTTGAAATTGGGAAAAAAAGTGTAGAAAATGCATTAAAATTTGATGGAGAAGTGGTAGAAATGCGAGTAATGTTTAGCAAAAAGGCATTAAAAAGAATAATGGCAAGAAAAAGTGATGGAAATAGGTTAGAAAAAAAATATATGCAAATATTGGCCAAAAACTGACAGAAAAAGCGGTGAAAAATTTGTTTAAACTGGCAAATAAGGAGCATGGCAAATTGTGAATGTGGTTAAATTGGCAAAAATAGGCATGAAATATGGTGAAAAGAGGTTAAAAGTGACAATAATGGGTCAACATATGTGACATTAGGTGAAAAAGTGGTGGAAAGGGTTTAAAAGTGCCAAAAATGTTTTGAAAGTGGACATAAATGTGCAGAAATTTGATTTAGAAGTGGCAGAAATGGGAGTAATGTCGCAAAAATGCATTAAAATGAGCAAAAATATGGCTGGGAAAAAAATTATGAAAATAGGCAAAATGACCAAAAGCTGACATAAAAAATGTGGTTATAAAAAGATAAGGTGTCAATATTTTAACAATTACTAGGAACAATTAGTTTAAACTGGCAATTCATAGGCATGACAGATCGCTAATGTGGTTAAATAGGTATGAAATATGGTAAAAAAAAAGGTAAAAAAAAAAAATTGTCAACATATGTGACAACATTTGGTGGGAATGATTTATAAGCACCGAAAATGTTTGGAAGTTGAAACAAATTTGCAGAAATTTGAGTAATGTACCAAAAATGCAACAAAAGGAGCAAAAATGTGTAAAAAAAAAAAAATATATATATCATCTGGCGACCCCCTCCCGTGTCTTGCGACTCCATATGGGACCCTGAGCCCAAGGTTGAGAGCCCCTGGTCTAGCCTGTCTGCTTTATACATCCTTCTCTTGAGTCTCACGTGTGCACTTGTGCGAGAACGTGAGGGGCACGGGCAGCTTCATTTCACTCCCCTCTTCTTGTCCATACACACACAGACATGGACACACACACACAGACACAGACATGGACACACACACACACAGCTTGACCTTGGAGAACTCGCATCTTCAGCAGATCTGTGACAAACAAACGCAATCAAACCCATCAGCTGCTCCACCACCATGTGCTTCTGCTTCTCGTCCAATCACGTCGCTCGCTCCACCCCCACCATCCAATCACAAAGTAGGGAGGATTTTTGGGTATAACTACATCAACATCTCTTTCTTCTGTGGAGTGTAACCAATGCCCACCGATGATTTATCATCATTTTTAAACTCTGTGTTTCAAAGTTACATTTATATGCTTTGCGATATTTGACCTGCTTCTATTTTGTTAAATAAAGTGTGGTTGAGGTTGAGTAAAAAAAAAAAAAAAAAAATGTGGAGGAATTTTTTTTTTATTATCATCTTTTGATTTATTTCACCGACAAGTGTCTAAGTGTTTAATCTCAAGTGGGCCACACATTTTTGAGCAATTTCATCATTATTGTATACAAACCTATACATTAAATACAAAAATATGTAAGAAACTGACAGTATACAAGAAGTTTTTACTTTAAATTTCCTAGATTTGGTGACCGATTTCTATGTAATTAAGGGAAATATGAAGTAATAATTTCAGGAAAATTGTAGAATTTTGTAGGAAATTTGAGTTTTTTCACCAGTTTAACATAAAAAATGACTGCAAACATGTGATATAAGCACTTGGGAAAACTATGTGCACATGATTCATGTTTTTTACATCTTTATTTATTTTTTTTTCTCCTGTGGGTCAAATTGGATGTTCCAAAGGGCCTGATTTGGCCCCCGGGCCTCGACTTTGACACATGTGGTTTAAATCCCAGCAGTTTTTTTTTGTTCCCAATTAGGCCAAACTGGAAAAATCCACGTCAAAATATTGTGACTTTACTCTGAACAAATTATGCCTATTCACATAAAATTATGACTATTTTTATAAATACTGTATTATGACTGTTCTCATAAGAATACTTTATACTCATAACAAAAATTTTCTGATAAAAATACTTTATTCTGAAAACATTACGACTTTAATCTCATAAAATTACGTCTTTAGTCACATAAAACTGAGTTAATGCTGATAAAATTTTGACTATTTTCATCAAAATACAACTTTATTCTCATAGAATTATGACGATTCTCTTAAAAATACGACTTTATTCTCATAAAATTATGACTATTCACATAAAATTACGACTATTTTTATAAATATATGACTGTTCTCATAAAAATACTTAATTCTCATAAAAATACTTTATTCTCATAAAATTACAACTATTGTCAAAACATTGCGACTTTAATCTCATAAAATTACGTCTTTATTCCAATAAAAATGAGTTAATTCTCATAAAATTATGACTATTCTCATAAAAATACAACTATTCTCATAAAATGACTATATTCTCAAAATATTGTGACTTTAATCTTAAAAATTATGACTATTCTCATAAAAATGACTATTTTCATAAAACTACAACTACGAGTTCTTTCTGATAAAATTATGACTATTTTCATAAAAATACAATTTTATTCCCATAGAATTATAACTATTCTTGTAAAAATACAACTATCTTATGAAATTATTTTGTTCTCAAAATATTGCGACTTTAATCTAAAAAAAATACAACTTCATTCTGATAAATTTATGACTATTCTAATAAAATGACTAATCTCATAAAATTACTTTATTCTCAAAATATTCAGACCTAAATCTCGAAAAATGACGACTTCATTGTAATAAAATTATGACTGATTTTCATAAAAATACAACTTTATTCTCATAGAATTGACTTTTCTCATAAAATGACTAATCTCATAAAAATACGACTATCTCATAAAATTACTTTATTCTCAAAATATTGTGACTTGAATCTCAAAACATTATGAATTTATTCTGATAAAATGATGACTATTTTCATAAAAAAATACGACTATTCTCAAAATATTGTGACTTTATTTTTAACAAATTATGACCATTCTTTTTATAAATGCACGACTGTTCTCATAAAAATACTTTGTCATAAAAATACTTTATTCTCATAAAAATACAACTATTCTCATAAAATTACAATTTATTCTCAAAATATTGTGATTTTAATTTCATAAAATTACAACTATTCTCATAAAAATACGACTGTTCTCATAAAAATACTTTATTCTCATAAAAAATACTTTATTCTCATAAAAATACTCTATTCTCATAAAAAGTACCCTATTCTCATTAAAATACCACTTTTCTCAAAAAATTACAATTTATTTTCATAAAATTACAATTTATTCTCAAAATATTGTGATTTTAATTTCAAAGTTACAACTATTCTCATAAAAATACAACTTTATTTAAAAAATATTACGACTTTAATCCCATAGTGCTCATATTTCTTTTTTATTTCAGTGTGGCTCTAATATCAGTTTCCCTCCCAGTGTTCAGAATGTTTAAGAATTCTGGCACTTTATTCTTTATTCAGTCGTTTTCAGCTAAAATGCATCACTGTGAGGACACTCAAAGAGAGAACCACTAATATAACCCATGAAGACAGTCATTAGAAAGTCCTTTAGTTGACTGTGTTATAATGTACATAAAAACAATGTGAAAACATGTGGTTATCAAGTGAATTTTAAACAGGTATTTAAGATTCTGCTCATGTTTCTACATGTTTCAGGAGAGCTGATGTGCTTTCCTGATACTACAGGGGATTTAAGGCAGTGATTCCAACATATGGGCTTTTACTAAATACAATTGTGAAAGCACTCCAGCGTGATACTGCAGTAATAGATCTTCAAAACATGGTGTGTGTGCGTGCCAGGTGTTGCTGTGCTGCAGTCCATGGGTGAGTCAGTCAACAACAATAGGAGCCATTCATGAATGTGCTGGATAATCACTGCTGGAACCACAGCCTCTTTTACTTTAAACTCTGAGCACACAGTGCTACAGCTCTGCTGCGTTTTGGTCAGATTTGTCATATTTCAAATTATTTTCATCACTTTTTCTTGCCATATTTTTTTTATTTTTTTTGCTACATTATTCCTATTTCTGCCACTTCTCTATTAAATTTCTGCATATTTATTTTCCACTTTCAACACATTTTCGGCACTTATAAACCGTTTCCACCACTTCTCCCATATTATGTCACAATTATATTGACCCATTATTGTTTTTACCTCTTTTCACCATATTTCATGCTTAATTTTGCCAATTTAACCACATTCGCGATTGTTTCAATACTGACACTTTTAATCCTTTTTTAAATCACTGGTCACTGGTCATATTTGCTATATTGCCTCGTTTCATTATTTTTTTCTTGCCATATTTATGCTCCTTTTAATGCATTTTTGCTATTCCAATGCCTTTTCTGCAATTTTTTTTTCACTTTTAAGTAATTTTTTGTCAATTATAAACCCTTTCCACCACTTTTATTGTCATTATTGTGACTTTTAACCTCTTCATATCATATTTCAGACTTTTTTTTTTTTTTTGCCAATGTAACCACATTCCACGCCATTCATTTGCAAGTTTAAATTAATTGTTGCTTTATGAAGCTACATTTCCCAAATCACTCCTTTTCGTCAACTTTTAAGCCAATATTGACATTTTTAACCCTTTTTTTTAATTTTTTTTACCAATTTTCTAACCATTTTTTGGCCATTCCATTTGCAACTTTTAACAAATTTCTATGTTTTTTTTTTTTTTTTATTTAAAAATCCCATTCCACCATCTTTTCCCATTACTTTTAACCCATTTCCTTTCTGATTAAAACAAGGATTTACATCTATAAGATGACTATATACTATGGCACAAATGATACTAAACTTCCTGGATAACGGTGGATATTATTCAGATACAATACATACATGTTGTTATCACAGATTAATAGAACAATGAACCATCATTGTGCTATCTTGATGAATGGGCCCCAAAAAGCTCTCCCCTTTATTCCCTTTTATTTTTTGTTTTCCTTCTGTGCATTTTATCCATCATTTTGTGTATTATTTATGATGTCACTTGTAATATTTTGTCAATTTTTGGAGTTATTTTATGCATTTTGGGTTTTTTTTTTGTTATTTGTGTATTTATGGAGTCATTCGGCAAATGTTTATTTTATTTTTTCCTTCCGTACGGTTTTTTCATCATTTTGTGCAATCATGAAGTCAATTGTTGTATTTTTCTACCGCTTTGTCTATTTTTGGAGTTATTTGAAGTAAATTTGTGTATTTTCTATCATTTTGTGCGTTTTTAGAATACAATTGCGATTGAAAATGCCCACAATCATGTAACAATGACTACAGGAAAAAATGGATTGCACTATAAAGTGATTTACTGAAAGGATTACTTCCTCTCGTGGGCCAAATTGAATTATCTGGTTTTTGGATTTGGCGGCAGGCCTTTCATACATCCTGGACTAAACGCCCCTCATGTGTGTTTTAAAAAACACTGGCACTCTAAATGGACTGTGTTTAATGCTAGTTTCAGATAGGATGTTTGCTTCTATAGTCAGGATGGGCCACAAGATGCAATGGAGAGTAACTCCACAACACAAAAAGTCCCCACTTTTATCACTCATCAGTTTTCCCGAGTCGATAAAGGGTCTGAAAAGTCGCTAAGTCGGCACAACTGCAAATGTATTCACAAACTTGCAGCGCACACATTTTTTTTTCTTCCTGCAATACTTGTCCTCGTGCAAACTTTCGTGCGCTGAGAAATAATATTCTAACAGCTGTATTATAATATTTAGACTCACTAATCTATCCTGTTGGTGTAAAACCTGATCAAAATGATTTAAAATGTCATTGCAGCAAGTTAATGTTGTCTTCTTTTTTAATGATAACTTTTTTCAGGAACTTGACTTTAATCTCCTGACACGTTTCGACTGTCAACTGCCAGTCTTCCTCACAGGCATCTCCTGCTGGCTTTGATGTTTTCCACATAATGATTCCAGTAAATTAATGTTGTCTTCTTTTTAATAATCATTAATTATTATTATTGTAATATTATTCAAAAAGAAGACAACATTAACTTGCTGGAATTATTATGCGGATGTCAAGGACACATCAAAGAAACATGTCAGAAGATCAAAGTCAATTTCCTGAAAAAAAATAGTCTGAGTAAATGAAACCTTAAGACATATGTTTTAAAATGGAATTTGTAATTTGATCAGTGTTTCATCTGCACTGGGGTGTTTGTTCAGAAGTTTTATGCTGTGTGCTTGTCATTTTTTGTGGTTAAAACCTGGATTCCTGCTCTTTTGAGTCTCTGAAACAATAGAATGTGAGTGAGCAAGCTTTAATGCTAATATGGCCGTATCACAACGGGTTTGGCGCCAGATTTACAAGCAAGAACTACAGCAAGGAGTCAAACACAACATCTTCATGTGCTAAAAATGTCTGGGGCTAACAGCCGTTTCGCTCCCAAAGCATCAAAATTCTGTGTGTTGGCTCTTGTTTGGGTTTTGAAAAGCCACCCCCAAAGACTTTAAGCTCGGGTATTAGCTTTTGAAGTTAGCTTGCTGAAATTCCCATGTGTGGTGCTGAAGTGTTTGCCAGTGCTGTCCAATCTGCTGCTAGCAGCCCACGGGGAGTGTGTACTAGTGATTATCCGGCACTTTCCACGGGGGGAATTCTTGTTGTTACCCTCAGATATTATTATTATTAGCCAGGCCGCTACAGAGCACTTAGCTCCAAGGCCTCAGTGGTTGGCTTTTATTGGCGGTTTTATTTCTTCCAGGGCCACAGTGGTTATGGAAAAGCAGCCATTTCTTTAAGGCTGCGCTGGGAGCGAGTGCCGATGATTGAGTTTTGGCGTTGGCTCGAATGCAGTGGAGTGTGTTATACATGAAGGGGGAACACAGCCGCCTGACAAGGCTCGTGCAATCACTGAGCTTGTTAATTTAACTTTGAGCATGCAAACATCCTTAAAACACAACTCGAATGCAATTACATCCATAAAGCTGAATCTGTGGAGAGGGAATAGTTTGTGCCGGATGCCGTTTAGCCTGCAGCTCCAGTGGATGATTCCTGTACTTTTGGTTTTCTGACGTGACCATTATTTACCCAGATTGGCCAATACTAATAATTTGTGTTGTACTCAAGACCTGACCACGCTATCCGGAACTAAGACAAGACCAAGAACCATGAAAATCAATTTCAGGTTGAAAAGTTAATGACCATTCTTTCTTTAAGTTTTACTTTTCCTTTAAATACATTTGACAGAAAAAAAGGCTTTCAAAGCTTAACATACAAAAATACTCACATCTCAGCAAAATTGTTAAACTAAAATCCTGCAAAAACCCTTGTATCTATTTAAAAGCCAGTGATAAGTCCAGCATTGTTTAAAAAATCTGAATAAATGACAATCATTTGTCTGGTGAATGAGAAATACCTGTAAATATTGCTGTTCTCTGGCAGGAAATACAGAAAACTTTTTTCAGGAAATTTACTTTGATCACCACTGTCAATGGAGATCAAAGTCCAGTTTCAGTTCCTGAAAAAAAGTTGTCTGAATACATGAAACCATAACATTTCATTAAAAAAAAAGAAAAAAAAGAACTTGTTGGAATTACCACACGCAGAAGTCAAAGAACACATCAAAGCGATCAGCAGATGCCTCTGAAGAAGACTGGCAGTTGACAGATGAAAACATGTGAGGATATCAAAGTAAATGTCCCTAAAAAAAGGTGTCTGAATAAATAAAAGAAGACAAAATTCACTTTCTGGAATTGCTATGCCAAAGTCAAGAACACATCAATGCGATCAGATTAGTCCGAGATTTTTTAACCATAGCAAGGGCTTTCTTTGCTTTTTGGTTTTCTGACGAGCAGAGCTGAGCTGTCCATCAGCACAACAACAACAACAAAAAAGAACTGCAGTGAAAGCGCTGAACTTCTAAAGCCTCGAGGAGCCTCAACGTGGGCAGACGGATCAATCAAAGCCTAAGCGTTGGTCATACTCCCATATCTGCCAGACTGCAGAGCAAACACTTGGACTAATTAAAAAAGATCCCGACTCATAATTGACCCGATGTGGTTTCGGCCCCTTTAGAAAAAGCTGGCCGACATCAAACCAGCCTAAAGCACAGCCTTTAATCAAGTTGAGTGAATGTCCTTCTGAGTGTTTCCTGCAGCTCTAAGTAATCCTCTTCCTCCAGCCCTTACTCATCGATTAACTCATTGATTTGATTTAGCAGCCCCACATGCTCCCATCCCTCACTGGCCCCCGAATGTGGATCCAACTGATCTGATTACGCCGCTCAAACGGCAGTAGCGACTGCGGTGTAAAGTGGAGTTCCGTTGCAGCCATAAACGTGAAATTTGGGCAAAAGTTCAAGAGAAGCTTTAGACTTTAAAGGAGCATGGGGCAGAATTTGTGAAACAATAAACATTCATTTTAAGTCTTTTAATGCTAATGGCTGACATTTCAAAACCAAAAACCTACACACACATCTCGCTTAAGTACAGTAGGTGGCGATACCCCAATAACCAAGAAACAATCACAAGAGTTCTCCCTATTGCCTTGAACAAGTGTGTTGCTTTTTGTTCTGTAATTCTGGGTCTGAAAAAGCTAAAGCTAGCCTAGCCTTTCTCACTATATCTATGATAAAAAAAATACAGGCCTCTCATCTTTTTAAGTAGGAGAACTTACACAATTGGTGGCTTGCTAAATGCTTTTTTGCCCCACTGTACTTGATTTTAGTGTTTGAAGGGTTTTATTTACGTTTAAAGAATATATTTTACATTGTTTTAAACTGAAAAATGAAAAACTTTTTGTTTCATTAATGACTGAAATCATCGGGATATTTCTTTTGCTATAATCGAGCACCCCTACGGCTTGGAGACTGTTTGGTTCCGCGGAGGCATGTGCGGAGGTCTTGCAGTTTGAGCGCGGATCGGGCCGCATTTTTTCGTCCTTGTCTGAGACAGACATTTTGATATTTGTACCCAAGCCCGACCCAAAACCGACCAGTGAAAACCTCATTTTTTCCTTATACAAATGACATATTTCCGTTTGTTTTTGTACTAAAAAAGACCCAGTGTATCTATTTACATAATCCATGTATCAAAACTAAGGATAATCCATGTTCTTGTGCAGAAAAAGGATTGTATCAGCTGTAGCTGCACTCACTATGGAGTGAGTATTTCTTGCCCTATGCTCCTTTAAGTAGCAGGTTGTTTGTTTATACACACAAACACGCTCGTGTTTCAGTAAGAATGAGAATTGTCAGCCCTAATCGACTCCTTTTGGTCCACTGAGTGCAGGAATGTTGGATCTCATTGTGTTGATTGGACAAAAGTGAGGTTTTTAAAGTGGTGGGAAAGCATTAGAAAACAGCTCGAGCACAAACTGTAACAGCCAATTCAGTAACAATTTGTGATTTTTTTTATTTATTTATTTTTTATATTTTTCATCATGTCTAAAGTGACTCTGAAAAGCAAAGCGCGGACAATCAAAATGAGCACTTCCAACGTCATTAAGTGCAAATCCACAGCGCAGACATTCAAACGTAATACCTTAAATGAAGATAATTGTCTTGGTTTGCTTTTCAAAGCCTAATAAAGTGAGTCTTACACTTTTATTTACACAACTGCTCCTGAATATACTAAACCTGGTCATTCCTGTCAGCTTCTACAACCCGCTGCTCCTACTCACTGCTTCACTTCTGCAGACAAGTCCTGTATTACCTTTCTATATATTTAGTTCATTTTAGTTCAAGGGCCAAATTCAGAATAGTTTGATCACATGTGGGCCAAAGGTTTGAGGTTGGAAAACAAATTATATACATTTACCAATTTGTATTTAATTTGAAGAGATATTGTGGAATAATTTGAGTAAAAAAACACTATTATTTATGCTATCATTTCCACTTTCTCCAGCTGGGGCCAATCGTATGCTCTGAAAGGCCAGATTTGGCCCCCGGCCCTTGAGTTTGGCACATGAAGGATTAAATAATGAAATTAGGTATATAATTGTTGTGCTTTGAAAACCTTCAAAGACCTACTTCGAAGTGTACTTTAAAAGTACTCCTCCAAAATAAAAGCACACACAAGCCAACAACCCATATATTAAAGGGTCCGCGAGCCACTCTTGAGTCCCCACCCACAGGTTGAGGCAACATAGAGCTGAAAATCTTCACAACCTCCACTAAAACACAGCGTAGATTTGAATTTTTAATCAGGCATCTGTGTGGCAACGATAAACTGCATGTTTGTTTGTTTAGTTTCCTTTTAAAATATCGGCACGCTAATCTAAGGGCTAAAAATAAAACAGCAGAAGCTGAGAAGATGATAATAAAAACGTGTTTTCTTAATCGAACTCAGAGGAAAATGGTTTCTTGTCAGGCTCTCCAGAGTCCTAACATATGTTTCCGATGGTCCATATGGCCCAGACACCCACACGCCGAGGCTTTCAGGCCTAACTTAGCTGTCAAGCAGGTGCCTGAATTAAATATTCATCGTGTTGAGAGAACGCTTGAGTTCACCCTGAGACAACGGAAACGGCAGCAGCAGTGAGGAGGACGTTCGTGCTGGGGAAGCGAGTTCACAACGGTCCACTTTGTTCTGTGGGGAGTTTTATGGTTGAAAACACGCACGGAAAGATGCAATGTTGGCCCCGCAAAAAAAGACAATGTTTTTTATTCACTTTGCTTTTGTCCTCTTTATGCTCTATCACATTCATTCTTTCTATTTCTTGTGCCAAATGAATTTACGCTCCTACAGACAGGGTTAAAGGTACACGCCTATACATAACACTCCCATTCATTTTCATAATATGAGCTGGAAACTAAAGCTGCTGATAGAAAACTTCATGTAGATCGCAACTCTTTGGATAAAAAATGGCTACGTTAACATGAGAGCTTTAATTCACCTTTAATTCAGAATAAAAGGTAAATCATTTTTTTTTAAAAAATGAATGAAAATGACCCTGTAAATGTAAATGGCCATTCTGAATTCGAATTCGAAGTGACTGTTTTTTTTTTTTTCAGATTTTAATTCCGGATTGAAGAATTCCTCGATCTTGTATACGTTCATTCCGGCTTAAATTAATTCCAGTCGTTCTGAGCATGCTCGTCCTGTCGCAACATATTCCAAGATGGCCGCCCAAAGCAAGCGTTAGACTCGAGCCTAGACTATGGCTGTGTTCGAAATCACATACTAACAACGTACTACGGACGACACACACAATGAGTATATACTAGTGTTGTGTTCAAGACCGCACTCTCCGAGACCAAGACTTGCCCGAGACCAGAATGCACCGAGACCAAGACAAGACCAAGACTTTCGGGAGCCGAGACCGAGTCAAGACCAAGACCGAGACAAGCCGAGACCAAGACCAACAAGACATTTTTTTTTCAATTTAAAAAAATATATAAATAATAAAATTATGGCAAGGTTCAACAGTTAAATAACATTCTCTCTTTAATTTTAGTTTATTTGAAATACATTTGACAGACAAAAAAGGTGCCTGCAAAAAATTAACTAAAATATTAAAACTACTACTGCTACTGATAAATTCACAATTATTCTACATATTTGAAAACAATATTTTTATGTCTGCTGAATGTACAGCAAGTGTTTAAAAGCATTTCTGCCAAGAAATAATGATTCTTGATTCTGATTTTTTGAGTTTTGCAGGTCAACAGGTCACAGAGTTCACAAGATAATTTTTTAGTTTGAAAAAGCCTTTACACAGGTTATTTTTATTAATTCACTTAGTTGATATAGTTTAATTTGGTTGCTGTAATATAACTAGGATATTCAATTAACAAAGGTTTTCAACTGTAACTGTAAAAGTGAAACTTTCTGAAATAAAACTACAAACAAGTTGTCATCAGCGTAAAAAACATAGAGCTACAGGTAGATGTGGGGAACATATTATATACATACATGTAATTGGAGTCTAAAGACACACAAAAAACACCACTTTAAAAAGAAAATAGACTAATATAAGACCTCTTTACAGTTATTTGAGTGATTCTGTGCTAGTGCAACTCTGCGGCGATGACGCGCTGGTGACGACATAAACCAAGATGGCGGCGGCCCGGACTACAGCCGACAGTATGTAATAAAGCCTTAAAAGACATGGATATAATGAAAAGAGTGGATGGATAGTGGCATAAACATGCAGACTTTCACACGGACACACACGGACTTATTAAACACACACAGACCTCAGTAAACACGGTAAACGGAACAGGTTTCATCACACGGCTGGCACTAGGACCCAGAAGCAGAGTAAGTGCGTCCCCTATCCAGCCTTCACAGGCTGTAATATCATCAGTTTATCATTTTACCAGTTATTAGAGCTACTGTCTTTACCAGGGAGATAATATTTATTACTGGTGATTGTTTTCTGGAGTTTTACTGGGATTTTTACCGGTGATTAGTTCATATCTCCCTTGCGCTCCGCGGTCCAAACTGACACCGTAGTTACACACGTATGAGTGTGTCACACACGTCACTCAGTCACATTAAGGAAGGTTGTGGTCATTATACAGGGTGGATTAAATAATGAATAAAGGATTGTTTTATCCCGTTCTTCTCCGTGTTATTATCACATTATAGAAAAGTTTAAAAATAGCAGGAATTAGTGCTGGTCTCGAACGGTCTTGACGGAAAATCCCGAGTCCGGGCAGCCCGAGTCCGAGACAAGACCGAGTCAAAATGCTTCAGAGTCCGAGACGAGACCAAGACCTTTAAAATTTGGTCTCGAGACCAAGACCGGTCTTGACCACCACAACACTAGTATATACTATCTAATATATACTACAAGTATGATTAGGATGATAAGCATTCCCAATGAAGTATACTTCCATGTTTCCCAAGATGCATTTGGAACTTAAAACGACAAAAACCCGAAACACACTGAGGTTGAATATCTGCATTGATTCTCCACCTTTGAAAGTTCTGAAAACGTTTTAACCAAGAAAGTGACCCAGCAGAATCTCAACATGTGCTCATTTGATCCATAAATCTCACGAAAAACACATTTCATGCCGACATTTCGGAGACCCTCCATTGTGCTACTGACAAAGCACCCGGTTGACTTCAAAACAAAAGAGCAAGAAAAAGGATTTATACTCCAGGTTTTTTAGCATTTATTACCAATAATTCCTGGAAACTAATGCTTTTTTGTTGCAATTGTGTGAGTTTGTGTCTTCGGCTGCCAAATGTTCTCCAACATGGAAAATATCACATTCAGATCTTCTTCTCTGCAATCAAACCTTGCAGTAAAAACCTATACACGCACACACACACACGCGCACACACACACATGGTTAGAGCTCGCGCACAAGCCCACAATAAATGTTCTTAACCTGACCTCAAACAAGCGCTCGGTAAATGCCAGCTGGGTCACCGTACGCCCGCGGCACTGTGACCCACTGCCATGCACAGAGTGAAACTGTCACATCACGTATGAACACAAAGCCACACCATCACAAACATGTAAGAGCACACGCTTACACGGTTTCACCCGACAGCCCAGCACTGGATCAGGATGATTCATCCAGCTTTGGGTTTGCAGTAAGGGAAAAAGGTGGAGGGCCAAATGCTGCAGGCTTTGCAATGTAGCTGGAATACTGATATTCATGAAGACAATAAAACACAAAATTAAAGATTAATTGTAAATGGTAAACAGTGATGCAATAGTCCTAAAGGTGGCACTACAACACGCCTCGATGCGCATATATGCTCATAATCAATCTTAGTACGACGTGAATTAGTTACTGGACTCAAAACGCCACTCACTTTGTTCTCGTTGTCGTTCTCGTTGTTTACACTAGTTAAAATCGCTACTCCACTGGTTTTCGTGAATGGATCGGGCTGAAATTTCATAGGTTTAATGTATGGATGTGTACGCAGTGACGCTGGGGGCCCGATTTTCAATTTGGGGCCCGGGGGGTCCAAAAAGAAGAAAAAACAAAAACAAATGTCCATATCTCATCTATTGGCGAGTCAAATATTACGACGGTTGGTGGTACCGAATCATTGGCACATACCAATATATAATTGGGGCCCCATTTTTTCAAATGATTGCTCCGTTAGATCACAGTTTGGTATGAATACTCTAAGAATGAATATTATGAGATGTCCTCAGTCCTTTTTTCTTTAAAATGGAACCCAAGAGCCCCGGGGTCCACTCCCCATTTTCGGTAGTTTTCAAATTTATGGGAGCATAGTCATGTGATAAATCGTTTCAAAGGTAATTCAACATAGATTCTGATTTTGCCTCGCACAATTTGATTAGGGGCCCAAGGGGCCTGGGGGCCAACTCCCCTTTTTTCGGCAATATCTATTAAAGCTGCACTACCGGATTCTTGAACCATGGCTGAATTCAAACAATAAATCCCGTCCCCCACTCTGATAATGCCTCCCAGTGTCCTCCTCTCACGAAAATCCACGAAATCGCGTACAAGTGCAGAACGTGCAGTACCAGTAAAACACGTTGCCATGCAAAAGGATGCACACAACATATAGGAAAATGGAACATTATCTTACCTGTCTAGAAGAAAAACAGCCACTTGCACGTCCAAAGTTAGTCCAAGACTGAAAACAAGTTTGCACCGCGCACACGCTTCACTATATATAGCGGCAGCCAACGAGGAGGCTCCTTCTCGGACTCTGCTCACCCTTACTTTCTTTAAATCCTGTGATTGGAGCTGGAGGGAGTGAAAAATTTGTCTTCCAGGGTTTCATCAATTGAAATAATTAATTATTAGGCATATCACGCAGACGTACAATTTTTTTGAGAAATTATTACCCATCCATCCATCTTCTCCCGCTTAGCCGTTTCCGGGTCGCGGGGGCAGCATCCTCAGTAGGGAGGCCCAGACTTCCCTCTCCCCGGCCACTTCCTCCAGCTCGTCCGGGGGGACCCCGAGACGTTCCCAGGCCAGCCGAGAGACATAGTCTCTCCAGCGTGTCCTGGGTCTTCCCCGGGGCCTCCTTCCGGAGGGACGTGCCCTGAACGCCGCACTAGGGAGGCGTTCAGGGGGCATCCTAATTAGGTGCCCAAGCCACCTCATCTGGCTCTTCTCGATGCAGAGGAGCAGCGACTCTACTTTGAGCCCCTCCCGAATGACTGAGCTTCTCACCCTATCTCTAAGGGAGAGCCCAGCCACCCTACGGAGGAAACTCATTTCGGCCGCTTGTACCCGTGATCTTGTTCTTTCGGTCATGACCCAAAGTTCATGACCATAGGTGAGGGTTGGAACGTAGACCGACCTGTAAATCGAGAGCTTTGCTTTTCGGCTCAGCTCCCTTTTCACAATGACGGACTGGTGCAGACTCTGCATCACTGCAGACGCTGCACCAATCCGCCTGTCGATCTCTCGCTCCATCCTTCCCTCACTCGTGAACAAGACCCCGAGGTACTTGAACTCCTCCACCTGGGGCAGAACCTCATCTCCAACCCGGAGAAGGCACTCCACCTTTTTCCTCCATGAACCGCCACCTTAACGTGGTGGAGGGGTTTGAGTACCCGAATGATCCTGGGAGCTATGTTGTCGGGGGCTTAATGTCCCTGGTAGGGTCTCCCAAGGCAAACAGGTCCCAGGTGACGGGTCCGACTAAGAGCGGTTCAATAGCCATGTATGAAAAATCAAAATCAAAGGAAGTTCACGTCGCCCGGATTGGCGCTACCGGGGCCCCACCTTGGAGCCAGGCCCGGGGTTGGGGCTCGAGTGCGAGCGCCTGGTGGCCGGGGCTTTGCCCACGGGCCCCGGCCGGGCAGAGCCCGAAAGGACGACGTGGGCCCGCCCTCCCGTAGGCCCACCACCCGCAGGAGGGATCATACGAGGCCGGTGCAGTGTGGATCGGGCAGTCGCCCAGGGCGGGGGCCTTGGCGATCTGATCCCCGGCTACAGAAGCTAGCGTTAGGGACGTGGAATGTCACCTCTCTGGCGGGGAAGGAGCCTGAGCTTGTGTGCGAGGTGGAGAAGTTCGGACTAGATATAGTCGGTCTCGCCTCGACACATAACAAGGGCTCTGGAACCAGCCTTCTCGACAGGGGTTGGACTCTCTTCTACTCTGGAGTCGCCAACGGTGAGAGACGCCGGGCCGGGGTGGCTATACTTCTTGCCCCCCGACTTAGTGCCTGTACGTTGGAGTTTACCCCGGTGGACGAGAGGGTAGCCTCCCTCCGCCTTCGGGTGGGGGGACGGATCCTGACTGTTGTTTGTGCCTATGGGCCAAACAGCAGCTCGGAGTATCCACCCTTCTTGGATTCCTTAGAGGGAGTACTGGAGAGTGCTCCTTCTGGGGATTCCCTCGTTCTGCTGGGGGACTTCAACGCTCACGTTGGCAGCGACAGTGAGACCTGGAGGGGCGTGATTGGGAGGAACGGCCCCCCTGATCGGAACCCGAGCGGTGTTTTGTTGTTGGACTTCTGTGCTCGCCACAGATTGTCCATAACAAACACCATGTTCAAGCATAAGGGTGTCCATATGTGCACTTGGCACCAGGACACCCTAGGCCGCAGTTCGATGATCGACTTCGTAGTCGTGTCATCGGACTTGCGGCCGCATGTCTTGGACACTCGGGTAAAGAGAGGGGCGGAGCTGTCAACTGATCACCACCTGGTGGTGAGTTGGCTCCGATGGCGGGGGAGGATGCCGGTTAGACCTGGCAGACCCAAACGTATAGTGAGGGTCTGCTGGGAACGCCTGGCAGAGTCTCCCGTCAGAAGGAGCTTCAACTCCCACCTCCGGGAAAACTTCAACCATGTCTCGGAGGAGGCGGGGGACATTGAGTCCGAGTGGGCCATGTTCCGTGCCTCTGTTGCTGAGGCGGCTGATCAGTGCTGTGGCCGCAAGGTAGTCGGTGCCTGTCGTGGCGGCAATACCCGAACCCGTTGGTGGACACCGGGGGTGAGGGATGCCGTCAAGCTGAAGAAGGAGTCCTACTGGGCCTTTTTGGCCTGTGGGACTCCGGAGGCAGCAGACAGGTACCGACGGGCCAAGCGGAGCGCAGCCACGGCGGTCGCCGAGGCAAAAGCCCGGACATGGGAGGAGTTTGGTGAGGCCATGGAGAACGACTTCCGGACGGCTTCGAAGAGATTCTGGACCACTATCCGGCGTCTTAGGAGGGGGAAGCAGTGCACCGTCAACACTATGTATGGTGCGGATGGTGCGCTGCTGACCTCGACTCGAGACGTTGTGGATCGGTGGGGGGAATACTTCGAAGACCTCCTCAATCCCACCGACACGCCTTCCAATCAGGAAGCAGGGCCCAGGGACCCGAGAGTGGGCTCTCCTATCTCTGGGGCTGAGGTTGCCGAGGTGGTTAAAAAGCTCCTCGGTGGCAAGGCTCCGGGAGTGGATGAGATCCGCCCGGAGTTCCTTAAGGCCCTGGATGTTGTGGGGCTGTCATGGCTGACACGACTCTGCAACATCGCGTGGACATCGGGGGCAGTGCCTCTGGATTGGCAGACTGGGGTGGTGGTCCCCCTTTTTAAGAAGGGGGACCGGAGGGTGTGTTCCAATTATAGAGGGATCACACTCCTCAGCCTCCCCGGTAAGGTCTATTCAGGGGTACTGGAGAGGAGGGTCCGCCGGATAGTTGAACCTCGGATTCAGGAGGAGCAATGTGGTTTTCGTCCTGGCCGTGGAACTGTGGACCAGCTCTACACCCTCAGCAGGGTCCTTGAGGGGTCATGGGAATTTGCCCAACCAGTCCACATGTGTTTTGTGGACTTGGAAAAGGCATTTGACCGTGTCCCTCGGGGATTCCTGTTGGGGGTCCTCCGGGAGTATGGGGTATCGGACCTCCTGATAGGAGCTGTTCGTTCCCTGTATGACCGGAGTCAGAGTCTGGTCCGCATTGCCGGCAGTAAGTCGAAATCGTTTCCGGTGAGGGTTGGACTCCGCCAGGGCTGCCCTTTGTCTCCGATTCTGTTCATAACTTTTATGGACAGAATTTCTAGGCGCAGTCAGGGCGTTGAGGGGGTCCGGTACGGGGGCCTCAGTATTGCATTACTGCTTTTCGCAGATGATGTGGTCCTGTTGGCTCCAACATACCGTGACCTTCAACTCTCACTGGATCGGTTCGCAGCCGAGTGTGAAGCGGCCGGAATGAGAATCAGCACCTCCAAATCCGAGTCCATGGTTCTCGACCGGAAAAAGGTGGAGTGCCTTCTCCGGGTTGGAGATGAGGTTCTGCCCCAGGTGGAGGAGTTCAAGTAGAAATTATTACTTTTATGATATACTATATGATGCTAGTAAGAATTTTTTTTATTTTATATTTCATATTTGAATAATATTTTTTAATTAAAAAAAATAAATACCCCAGCTTTAAAGTAATTTTCTCATTAATTTTTGAGTCAAATAATGCGACAGTTGGTGGTACCGAATCACTTACACATACCAATGAATATGAATGGGGCCCATTACTCTGTATGTGCCACGGGGGCCCCATTTTTCAAATGACTACTCCTCCGTTAATGCTCGTTGAATCGGGCTGTAATTTGACTTGGATATTCTATGAGCGGATGTCAAGAGCCTTGCGAAGACCTTTTTTTACTCGATAAAACCAAGTCATTTGACTGAATTCTCGGGAAGGTGGTACGTGCTATTCGGCGCGGAGACGTTCCGTGGGCCAGGCCGTAGTTCATCCAAACTTTTTCACTAATATTTTGCCTAGTCTTGGGCAATATAACGACAATCAAGATATATCGAGATTTCCATTTTGCCGATATAGAAACTCCCAGTATCGCCAATAAAAATATGTTTTTTATTTGATAGCTTTCTTTGTATTCAAATATATGCTTTTGTAGTTGTTGCTTCCCCTAAACAAGCCACACTACAGAACTCACTCACACGTGCTGTCCCTTATAGGAGAAAAAGCTAAAAGTGGCACATATTGTGCAGCCGTTCGTTAATAAATGAACCTGTGTGGCATTTTGAATCAGCAAATTTAACCCAGAATTGTCTTTCTGACTTTGAGTTAAAAATATAGAGATTTATAATGTAAATCAACATTTTGAGGAAAAATATTGAGATATAGAATTTTTTCTATATCGCCCAGCCCTAATAGGCCCAATAACCAAATATGTCCATCACTCACACTAAAATGTGTGCATTTTCAGAGTCTTAATTAATGCTGTTTGAATGCAAACATACTAAGGTTACATTAAAAGAAAAATAAACCTGAGCACTACAAGATTAAAGTTGTAATTTTATTAAAGTAATAATATTTCAAGATTACAGTCTTTTGAGAATAAAGCTGCATTAAAAACCCTTCGATTGTATAGCGCTCAGAATTGACTTCAATTTTGAAATATTATGACTTTTATATCATAAAATTACAACTTTATTTCGGAAGTAATATGACTTTAATGTTGTAGTGTCCAGATTTGTATTTTAACTTGGCCCTAATATGCTGTTGTACAAGCAGCTGTTGTATTTATTTATTTTTTGCCTAAAATTGCCTCGCTTTATATATTTTTTTCATTGTGCTTTAGAAAAAAGACCAATAGATTCCTCAGCTTAATAATAATTATAATAATAAATTTCCATATCTATCTTTTCTGTTGACTCTGTTGGATGAAGAGCACATTTCCTGTTATTGGAGCCAATAACACACTGCGGTTGGGCACGAGCAGCTGGGGAACCATCATGTTTAACAAACACAAGCAATCTGAGATCACTATTGGGAAAAGCATCTCCTCTGACAGAGCGCCTGCAGGGGGGGAGGGGTGGTCCTAAAGCAGCTGAATGCATGGACAGTAAAGATAGTGAATAACATAGGGTCAAATAACTAGTTAACATCACAACCTTTCTATAATGTATACGACTTCAATGCTGGTCCACCTCATTATTATTTATATTATTCCCACAGAGTGACGCAGAGGAGAGTGTGTCATGCTGCTTTATTTTTAAGGAGGTTTTTTTCTTTCTGTGAGGAGCATATAGATTAAGAATTAATCTGCAGTGTCTGAATACACGAAGACAAAGCAGATCAAGCTAGAAAAAAAACTCAAAAAACAATATAAAAAGTCGGAACCAGTGAGAAAAGTTCAATATTTAAAGTCCAGGAAATTCAGTGATTTTTTTCTTTTTTAAATTAAAGAAAAGAAATACAACAAAGTCCGATAAAGAGTTGTGGACGTGTGTGTGTGTGTCCTTTAATATGCTTGGCACACTCTAGCCCTGACTAAGAAAAAGTCAAGTCAATTATTTTTTATTGCCATATCTGTAATATGTCTCCGGGGGCCTCACAATCACACACTGCAATAATGTTCTTCTTCTTCCACCACCAACACTTTCATTGTTGCCCAATTTTAAAGTGCTGCAACAGCCTCAATAACACGTGGAAAATTAATTCCTGCTCATGTTGTACAAGGCATTTAACACGGTAGAGTTAAATGCTTCATTACTGTACTTCAGTAGGTGTTTCACAAGTGTGTGAATATTAGCTCTTTCTAATCCTTACGGTTTGGTGGTGATTGTAAGAGAGAAAATTAAGAAAAACACAAGGAGAAGAAGAACAAGACGAAGAAGACGAACAAGACGAACAAGACAAACAAGACGAAGAAGACAAACAAGACGAACAAGACGGAGAAGACGAACAAGACGAACAAGACAAACAAGACGAAGAAGACAAACAAGACGAACAAGACGAAGAAGACAAACAAGACGAAGAAGACGGAGAAGACGGAGAAGACGAACAAGACAAAGAAGACGAACAAGACAAAGAAGACGAAGCAGACAAACAACAAGAAGAAGACGAAGACAAAGAAGACAAACAAGACGAACAAGACAAACAAGACAAACAAGACAAACAAGACAAACAAGACAAACAAGACGAACAAGACGGAGAAGACGGAGAAGACGGAGAAGACGAACAAGACGGAGAAGACGGAGAAGACGAACAAGACGAACAAGACGAACAAGACGAACAAGACGGAGAAGACGGAGAAGACGGAGAAGACGGAGAAGACAAACAAGACAATCAAGAAGAACAAGACAAACAAGACAAAGAAGACAAAGAAGATGGAGAAGACGAACAAGACGGAGAAGACAAACAACAACAAGAAGACAAAGAAGACGAAGAAGACAAAGAAGACAAAGAAGACAAAGAAGACAAAGAAGACAAAGAAGACAAAGAAGACAAAGAAGACAAAGAAGACCAATATGACGATCAAGACAAAGAAAACAAACAAGACAGACGAAGAAGACAAAGAAGACAAACAAGATGAACAAGAAGACAAAGACGAACAAGAAGATGAAGAAGAAGAAGATGAACCAGACGACAAACAACAAAAAAACAACAAGAATAAGAAGAACACATTTTAGTACAATATGTTAAGGTTTTTTTTGCTCAGATAACTTATTTGAACTCAACAGAAATAATTCATTATGACACATCAAAGAGATCAGCAGACGCCTCTGAGGAATACTGGCAGTTGACAGTCAATACATAGTTCTCCCGTTTTCCCTCTTCTTTAGACGGGTTGATACTGAAATGTTTGTACAGCACTTTGTGTTTTTTACCAGTGAAAAGCACTCTATAAATGAAGTTTACTTTATTACTTATTTAAATGTCAGGAGGACAAAGAGAACTTCCTCAAAAAAGTTGTTTGATTAAAAGAAAACTTTAACATATTATTGAACTTGCTAATAGAAAATATACTAAAATGTGATATGTATGACAGTTCCGGGCAACGCCAGAGTTTAGTGCTTTACAAACTGTCTGAAATGTAAACAAAAGCTCTGTTTTGACAAGCTACATACCTGAGCAAACATGACCTTGATCTAAAATACATTACTGAGCCGCTGTGCTGATGGTTTTCTGTCTCAAAACAGCTGTTTGGTTTGTTCTGAGTAATTTTTATTTCTTGAGAATTGTAAAGTAATTCAGGTGATTCAGTTGCGAGTATTTTGAGTTTCTGTACGGTTACTGAGGTTTGCCATAGACTAAGTGTGCCATTCTTTGTCGACCATTGATTTATGGGATATTTCATGTAATTTCAACAAATGCTCTCATTCTGAAATTTTCACCAATTGTTCAGTGATTATGTATCAGAAGGTAAACGTGTGTGTGCGCATTATGTAAGAAAAGATAATTGATCTTGTGTGAATAAAAAGACCTCCATAATATCCTGAGCTGCTGACGCAATACAACTAACATCAGGAAATCACGTCGACGTAATGGAAGTGTTCCGTGCTGCTCGGCTGGCAGAGGAAGGAGGGGGGAGGGAGGAAGGGAGGGGGAGTTGGGGTGAGCGGGTTACTGCCTCCCACACTTCCCTCTTGTTTCAGTCGAGGGAGGTTTGTGGGTCTCCAACCTAACATTTTGACTCCCTCGCTCACTCTATTGCTTTTTCCATCATGCCTGTTGGATTTCACCCACACTGTATCATCCCTATCTGGCTCTCGTTGGCTCCCAGGGGCTTAATTTATGGTTGTGGAGCAGCAGAAACACAGGGGATGACAACCCACGCTCTCCCCTGCTTTGTTAGCTAGCTACTGCAGCTGGCTTGTCGACTGCTCGGGTCTGTTTGCTGTGGAGGAGCTGCCTTTGAATACGATTGTGTTTTCCTTGAATCTATTCCTTTAATGATCGTATTTTCTGCTTCTCATTCATCACAAAAGGAAAGGAGGCCATCGTTAGAGTTAATTAATGAACGTCAACATTTCACAGATACAGAAAAAACACAAGAGGAAACTTCACTCTCGACATTCCTATACATCAATAAACCCCAATTAGTGGTCTGCGGGCCAGATACGGCCGCTGGAGCCAAATGCTGCCTCAATAACCCTGACAGTAATTCAAAAACTTTCATTACATAAAAAAAAAGAAATATGCACTTTTGCGCCATTTTCGGGCAAAAAAAAAGCAGTTTTGGGTTATTTTTGTGCCAAAAATTTACTTTTGCGTCATTGCCGGGCCAAATTTAATGCACTTTTGCGCCATTATCGAGCCAAGAATGCACTATTGCGCCATTTTCAGGTTTGCCTCATTTTTTGGCCAAAAATCTTTCGGTTATTTCACCACAAAACAACCAGAACACAACAAAAAACACTGCACGTGTTTTGATACTGGCCAACGTGTATGTGGAGCGGCCGTATTTCAAGACATCTGAGCACTAAAGCTTCTTCTAAGCAGAGCTTAAGACAGAGTGAAAAAAATAAGCCTAACGCGCGTCTTCACAACTGTACTTGACGTTAAACATGTTTTTATTATGTATATTATTTCATATATGTTAGAATGTCAGTCTTAAATAATATTTTTAAGCAATAATATTAATTTATACAATTGCAATGCTTTGATTTTAGTGAGGTTGATACACATTTATAACCAAAAATGCAATGGAACCAATAATAATAATAATCCCTAAATAATTATTAATACTAATACTAATACTAATACTAATACTACTACTACTACTAATAATAATAGTAATAATAATAACAATAATAATAATAATGGTGGAAACAACATCTTTACATATAGCACAAGTCAAATGGGAAAAACAAAAAAACAGATAAATTGTCCCTTGCCCTCGCAAACTTCACATAATGTGGCCCCTGGACAAAAGTAATTGTGGAACCTTGTTCTCCATGCATGGTGTTATCTTTAGGAAAAGGCTTCTCACAGCGTTAGTTAGTGCAGTAACAGCAAAAAACAGTCTGATACATTGAGTCTAAATGTTCAGATGTGTGAGAAAAAAAGCACAAAGGCCACCATCACAGTCGTCACACAAATGCAGCCTCATGAGGACCCGCTAAATGAAGGCACACAAACACAAAACAGAAGCACAGAGACTGAAATGGTGGTTTAAAACGGCCGCTCGGAGTCCATAAAACCCTTTTTAAAAACAAGATAAACAAAAAAAAAAACCTTCACATAGACAGGACGTGTCGAAAAAGGAACAGGGCTCATGAAATGTTGAGAAAAAACTGAAAACGAGAAGCCAAACGTGAAGCAGGAGGGAATAAACGGACTCAATTCACTGCATTTTGATTAAGAAAAAAACAAACAAGTGCATCAGTGCACAAATATGACACATCTACAGAAATACTTCACGAGTAATGAAGCTGTCAACAGGGAGAGGTGGATTAAGGAAAAAGGTTTACAGGTCCTGTGTTTGTGAAATTATCCGACGGCTCCTTGCAACTGCTTTTTACCTATGAAAGGAATCCAGCTCCTTCACCACGAGTGGTTAAACAGGGTTAAACAACTACGGCAAAGGACCATGGGGTCACAATGAATTTATTTTACCGCATTTTGAATTTTGCTGTGAATGTGACCATTTGGAGTTGATGCAAAAATAGCTTTTTTTTAAAAAAAAAAAATAATATATAGAGCTAAAAAACTGGTGGCTCAGGGGCCACATGTGGCCCTCGGTTTAAATTTATTCGGCCCTTTAAAATAAACACAATATGACCAAAAAAAAAAGGTAATACCACATAACAACAAAAAATACACATAAAATCATGAATACACAAAGAAAGGACAAAGCAACAATAATAATACACATATTAACAGTAAAAATACACAACATAAACACACATAACAAACAAAAAGAAAAAGTAACAACAACAAAACACATAACATAAATACACAAAGAAAAGACAAAGCAACAACAACACACATAATAACAGCAAAAATACACGTAACATAAATACACATAAAGAAAAGAATGAACAACAACAAAATATATAGATAATAGGAAAAATACACATAATAAAAGCAAAAATATACATAATAAAGTAAAGACAAATCATCAAAAACACACATAATGAAGAAAAGACAAAGCAACAGCAAAAACAAACATAAAAACTATAAAAATAAATAAATACAGTAAAATATACAAAACAACACAAAAAACTACAGATTACCTGTATTATTGTTCAGATTGGTCATTATTTTAAATTTGTCCCGAGTGGGGAAATCTGGTTTGTACAACAGCAAACAAGAAAAAGAAGAGTAGGACTTCACACAATGAAAATAAATAAATAAAACATAAATAACATGGCTGTATTATATATAATAAAAACATATAATAATTATGTTTAAATGATGACATGAATGTTGATATTGTTGCCCTTGGATGAGATAAAAATGACACTTTAGTGGCCCTCGCTGTGATAAATCACTGTTAAAAAGAAATGACCAACATCTCCATGTTGTCTAGATACAATTTGTGCATTTTCAGATTTTGACAACGCATCATGCAGGGGTCACATTGCACAGGTCATCTCTAACATCATTATTCAGATTCATTACCCTGGATATTTAAAGGTCATAATGACATGGGGTCGCTGCAGAGGGCGAGTGCAGAGTGCATGGTGTGCTCGATGAAAACATGACGAGCAAGGACAATCAGATGGGATTTAATTTAAATTAGTGCAGCTGTCAGCAGCGTATTGAAGAGAGGGGATGTGTAGATCAAGGGGACCGATAGATTGACTGGCTGGGATGGCGTTTGTGCTGCCACGGCTAATGTGCTGTTCATTGGATGAGCATCGTTCACTAGTAAGTTGTCCCACTTAAAAAGATGAGAGAGGTCTGTCATTTTCATCATAGGTACACTTCAACTGTGACTGAACAAAACGGTTCCTATCCAGTTTTCATTCAGCATTCACCTTTCACTCAGAAATGCACATTCATCCAAAAATAAGTATGACTTTTTGAAATTGTTACATTTATGCAAGATATAGGCCTACATACTGTATGTCTGTTTATTTGGATCTCCATTAGCTCCATTAGTCCACACCCAATACATTTGTCTTATGAGTGCAATATACAATTACATATCACACATCACACAACAAAGCAAACCAACAAGAAGTAAAAAAATTTACAAAACAAGACAAAATCAACATTCATACAGTCGGACCTAGTTCCAATGAACCATCAGACGATTGGTTAATTAACAATATACAGTACATTTACAATATATCAATATTCATTTACAGTTATATATATATATACACACATGCATAGATCACAAAATTGATCAATGTGGCTAAAAATGTTTCTGATCCACTTTTCTTGAGCAACAAATTGCTCCGTTTTCAGTCATTGTGAGTTTTCGTGAACACACTGATAAACGGGTCCCTTTAATTGTTCTCGCCACAAGGAATTGTGGGTCAGGTTATTATGTGCTCGCCTTTGGTAAATGATGCATCAGTGTTTCCTTGGCTAAAGGAGATTATAAAGGAAGCAATGAGCCTCCTTTACTTAGCTTTTAGAGAATTGGAACACTCCTTATCATGGCCGCCACTTAAACACTTCCAGGGGTTAAGGAAAAGTGGATGGGAAAAGGAGATAGGAGGGAATATCCGGACGCATTTTAAGACTGCAACCTCCGCTATGGCCAAGACCAGCGAGCTGTCTAAATGATCCAAAGTGTGGAAGGGTCTGAGTTAAAGGGGACAGCTTTTCTCAGAAACTTTTTAAGATAGGATAACCAAATGCCATCAATACCTTGATGGAGTTCGAAAATGAGAAGCGTGCAATTATTTTTTTTCTGAGTTATTGGCCGTGTTCCGTTTTTATGGACTCTGTTCGAGGTATCTTCAAAGGGGACAGCTTTTAGTAGAAATCCTTTAAGATAAGATAATCTAATTGGGTGTGTGGCTTCAGGGTATCAATACCTTGATGGAGTTCGAAAAGGAGAAGTGCCCAAATATTCTTTCCGGAGTAATTGTCCTTGTGCATTTTTTTTTGCAACTCTTTTCGAGGTATCTTTAAAGGGGACAGCTATTCTTAGAAACTGTTTAAGATAGTTAGTAATTTTATATTCTGATGTGATAATATTTTCTTACGTATGCATCTAAGTTCTTAGATTTAGGACATTTATAATGATAACCAATCTGGCGGGGGATGTTGATGACTATGTATGTTAAAAAGTGAAAGAAATACAAGATCACTGACAATCTCCCTCGACCTAGGGCTCCATGCTCCTTTATATATATATATATAATTCAATTGAATTCAATTGAAATACATAAATTGGGCGTTTGGTGTCCAAAATAAAAGAGACGATAACAGAACCGGTTCTTTCTGGCCTCACAGCTTGATTCTTGACTATCAGTTTCACAGTGAACAATGTAGAGGAATTCCACATGAGTGCAGGTTAATATTAATCATAATAGTATCCGTTCCTGAATCAGAGCGACTAAAGAGACGAGGAACCGAAAGTCCCCTTTCTCTTCGCTCTGCTCAGTTCTTTGCACAAGCTTTCTTGATTACCATCGCTCATCTTTTTTTTTTTCTTTTTTGTCTCGTCCTAGTTCAATCCCTTTTCATTTCCCCCTCAGTATTCTTTTTACAGCTGCTTTCATTTCACTGCAATCTCTCCCACCTCGCCAACCCTTTTTTTTTTTACCAGCTCTCCCACAAGCTCCGTCTGGCTTCCTCCACCTGTCTGTCATCCTCATCCTCATCCTTCCCTTCCTCTTTTTTTTATCTCACACTCTCCTCTCTTTGGTTGGTTGTTAGCGAAACCCTCGACGGGCCAATTAAGTCCTTCCGTGTGATGTGTCTTCCAACGCTCTGACTGGACAGAGTGGTTCAAGGACGGACATTAAATAGGAAAAAAAAAAGAAAAGGACTCAAAAAGGAGGCTGTGAAAAGTATCCTCAAAGGGTTTTCAGCTGTATCCGACTCACTGGATTCATGGTCCCATTACGCCTTCATTAGGGCCTGCATTGAAACACGAGCTAGCGCTGGTTTGTCAATATCTATTCATTTATAGCCTTTATTTACACAGGTTGGCCGCAATGACAGAGAGAGAGAGAGAGACAGAAATGAGTGCAAGTACAACAAAAGCAAATACAAATCTGCAATAAAATGGGTTAAAAGTGGGCTGAAATTGAGGAAAATGTGTTGAAATGGGATTTTAAAAAAGAAGACGGGAAAAGTGGTAAAAGGGTTCGAAGTGTCAATACTGGAACAATGAGTCTAAACTGGCAAATAGTGGCCATGACAAATCGTGAACGTGGTTAAACTGGCAAATATCATGCAATTTGGTGAAAAGAGGTTAAAAGTGACAATAATGGGAAATCATTGTCCTATCAGAAATAAATTGGGTTACAAGTGACCAACATGGTGGAAAAGGTGGTGAAATGGTATTTTAAACAACACAGAAATTGTTTGAAAATTGGAGTGGCCTGCAAAAACAGACAGAAAAAGTAGAAAAAAGGGTTCAAAGTGAAGACAATAAGCAGAAGAGTTTATCTATAGCACATCTCCATCTTCATACCAGAGACATCTGGTTTTTAAAAGGCACGTCACACCTTACAGGTTAGGAAATGTCCTGTAGCGTTCTATCAAACGGCTTTGATCTCAGTCTTGTTCTATCTACTCAAGGAGTGTTAAATTCACTTTGACCTCATTTTTTTTTTCCCAGAAGGAAATGCAGTAATGTTGCAGTAAATTTACTTATTTTTACCCTTTGTCTGCAACTACACCAAACTTGCCACATTTTAACCTATTTTCATCCCTTTTTAACCAGATTTTTGCTCCTTTTAATGCATTTTTGCTACATTACTCCCATTTCTGACACTTCTCTATCAAATTTCAACACATTTTCTGCACATTTTTTCCACTTTCAAGACATTTTCGTCACTTTTTTACCCCTTTTCACCACATTTTCTGTACATTCACAATTTGTAATGCATATTATTTGTCAGTTTAACTGATTTTCCCTACATTTTTAAATTCTATTACCCACAATTTAAAAAAAATAAAAAATCCCATTTCACCACCTTTTTCACCATTTTTGCTGACTTTTAACCCATGCTATTTCTGATAAAAACAAAGGTTTACATCATTAAGATAATAAATTAAACTGATAATAAACTTCCCGGATAACAGGAAGTATTTGTATTAGTTAGTTTTGTTTTTTAAGTGCGAAAAAATGTATCAAATTTTCTATTAAAATGGTTCCAGGCTTAAATATACAAAGTGCATGTGCATCAAAATACAGGACGTGGATTTGAAAGCCTTTGAGTAACTCTTCCATTGTCCTACCCTGACTCCCTCTTCCCTGTTCCTTCCCCCTTTACCTAGGTGTGGCACTGCCCTTTCTTTTTATATTCTCCCTTTAATAAAGTTGGTTTTCACCCTTCCTTAGGGAGGGCTGATGATAGTAACAAAAAAAAACAAAAGAGATTTCACTACATGTAGCATTGGTCTTTGATGTGCAGACAGGGTAGAAAAATAAATAAAAAAAATATATTGCACTGCCACAGAAAAAACCCATTTATCAATTAAACTAAGAATTCAAGTCGTTTTGTGTCTGGTTATGTCCATTTTATTCTTTTTCAGTGTGTTTGCTGTGTCATTTAATCTTTAATTTAACTAGAATCTGATTATATTCGGGGGTATAATCTTATATAAGTCTGCTGAAGTGGCTGAATTTTCCTCAACGAGAGACAGAGACTGATTTATATGCAGGCGTTTCACATTTGGACCCGTCTTCAGTGCCGAGTTCATCCGAGGTTCGCCTTTACTGAGAAAAAATGCCAACTTTCCAATTCTGCGCTGTGTAAACAAGCTGTGAGTGCTTTGTGTTAGTGTTAGCAGTGTGCGGTGGAAGATGTGCCAAATGAAAAGGTCGGTATTGTAAAGAGAGGCCCTAACGCAGCAGAAATTGTAGAATAAAACTCTCTGGGCGTATTACACAACACACCAGGGTACTGTCACATTTGCGCGAGGCTCATTTCTCTCACTGTACTGGCACTGACACTGAGAGAGATCCGTGTGTGTCAGCTCTGCAACACTTTGGAAGTCGTTCAAGTGACGTTCGCTGTGTAGAAATAGCAACTTTAAACAAATAAAAAAAATAATAATTGGCTGTGTATGCACATTGGAGCCCTAATGAGATCTTCAGGAAAGAAGCGTGTGTGTGTGTGTGTGACCGAACAATGAGGATAAATAAACTGCGTTATTGTGAGACGTTCATAAAACACTCAGATCCCTTCTGGGTTTTTTGACACGAAAAGAAAAAGCCAATGCAAACAATGGCATTCGTCTTTCTTACTAACTTGTCACGCTGCGGTGAAAACATTCTCGATAGCTCTCCCCGAAAAAAGCCTCTGAGTGACAGTTCAAGCACTGCAGTTGTGACTCTTACTCAGCTCTCTCTGTTCGACAAGCGCTCGCTGAAACACAGATGACAGACTAGCTACCAAATCATCCCGCCGCTGCAGCGAGGAAGCTGAATGTCAATTAGTGCCGCTAAATAAAACGAAGCGATTCTGAGATGCTCAATAGATCTTGATTGCGGCGAGAGAGAGGAGAAAAAAAATAAATAAAAAAATTAGAGCGACGGAGAAAAGCAATGGAGAATATTCAACAATGCAGACAGCATAGATCTGTCATGCTGTCACTAAGCTGGCAGCGCGAACAAACATATCTGGGTGTAGAACCATTGCCAGCAAACACTCTCAAAGTCTTTACGAGGAAAATAAAACAAGACACTCTGTGGTTACACGTTAGCGTAGCGCAACTGTCAAATATTGCTAACTGGCTAAATACAAGATGTTACACCTGATTGACTAGTGTGTGTCAATTAAGACTATGTTATATACATCATCAATTTTATATAGCGCTTTTCTGGGTACTCAAAGTCGCTTTACAATGAAGGGAGCAGTGTTTGGGGTCGGTGCCTTCCTCAAGGGCACCTCGGCAGTGCTTGAGAAGTGCCCTGGCACCTCTCCAGCTACCAGAACAACTTCTGTTCTTTTGGTCCGTACTGGGACTGTCTTGAACCGGCGACCCTCCGGTTCCCAACCCATGTCCCTACGGACTAAGCCACTGCTGCCCAGTTACGTGGCAATAATTTTCTCGTGATGTGCAGTCTACCAACAAAATGCTGAGTGCAAATTTGGCCTAAAACCTTTGAAAGGTACTTAAAAAAAATGTACTGAACAATGCATTATTTTGCATCATATTCATTTTATCACGGACAGCTGAAGACACACAAGCCATGAGAATAGAAGTCATTCAACAGTATGTGATTGCTTGCTTAACTTCAGCCATCAGAGCATCAGCCGTACACTGTTTAAGGGGCAGTTAAGGCTCCTTAAAAGAGATCTTCCTCTCTGCCTCATTGTCTACTATGAAACCACAGATTTGTTTCAGATCGCAACAGTTTTTATCCTCTTTTGGTACAAAAAAAAAGAGGTTTACATTGAGAACTTTTCCTGATTATTTAGAGCAACCAAAAGCAGAACAAGTTGTCATTTTGACTTAAAAAGCTGCTAAATTATCTAAAAAGCTATTGATCTAAAAAGCACCTCAATAGGAAACAAAATGATGTTTACAGGCAGTGGGACCATGTGATATCATCAATCACGTGATTTCAATATGGCAGAACACAAGCTCTAAAACTGTAAAGTCGTCCCATTTTTTTAAAAGTTCATAAAAATGAATATGGTGCACAATGATATTTGGTTCGGCATATCACTTTTAAGTACTTTGAAAAAATTTTAGGCCACATTTGTTAAAACAGTTGAGGATGACTTTAAAAACTGGGGAATAATGATGAAATGGCATTAAACGCTAAACTGGCATCACCGTTTCAGATGTACAGAATGAATTGTAAACACATCAAACGTTAAAAGACAACGGGTAGCTTGACATTTAAAGCAGTGTTGAACCATTGTGATTTTGCCCCAACTTCTTCCTCAGTACTCTCATATGCAGACAACGCCATCATGTTCATCGCAGCCATGTTAGAGCCTGCTGAAGACAAGACTCAAATGGTTATTTAAAAAAATGTAATAAAACACAAAAAGTTACAATCAAGTAATCATTAGCAAAAAGTTATTACGTTTTTGCTTAGCATCTTGTTACATAATTGACCAGTTGTAAATTGACCAGTTTTTATAAATTGCGCTCTAACATGACTGCAATGAACATGACGGTATCGTCTGCAAACGAGAGCACTGAGCAGGAGGTTGTGTCAAAACCCAACATGGTTCGATGCTGCTATGTCTATTGACAGAGACACTGATGGTGTCAGATAAACACGTCCTAAAGGTTGGAAATCATTTCAAATAAATAGTCAATGTTGGGAAAACACAATCTAATCTCCTTTGTATGCCCAGTCTCGAGAAGAAGCTAAATATTTAGTTCAGGAGGAGTTAACGCCAGCTTTGACTGAGATGTCACATCACTGCTGCTCGTCTTCTGTGTGTGTATCCGAGCACACAAAGCTCTGATACACACAAATACTCTCTGTTTGTGTAGCAGGGATTATTGGAGCTGTTCTAACAGGGAAAAGATAGAGTGTGGCTGCACACACACACACCCACACCCACACACCCACACACACACACCATCACAGCTCCAACATCTCCCATTGTACTTCACCGCCGGGGACATGCTCTGCTCATGCATAAGTCAACCACACACTCAGGCATGTGTGCACACGATGCAACAATTGCTTGGCAGTGTAATCGCTTCCACTGATTCAGCACCACGGACAGCAGCAGCACGTGTGCAGTAATGGAGATTGATAAGCAGCTCATTTTCATGAACATGCGTAACAATTTGACCTTGAGGAGGTGATTTCTGACTTTTGGCTCTTTTAATTAACTTGTTATCTTAATCGTGTGTTTGACAGGCTAATATCAACAACAGGAAGTCTTCAAGCAATGGAAAAAGCCCCCGAAATGACCAGAGTAACATGTTCACTCAATCATATAATTGTCTGTCAGACTTTCTCATCGCAGCATCGGCCTGAGTCATCATGTGTCGCACATGTCATGCAGTGTTCGGATGTTAAACGTTGTAAAAGTCAAATGTTTGATATATTATGTCATTTGTGATGATAATGTTCACCCCTGTTTGTCGTTATTGTATTACTGTATGAGGCAGCTCACTATTTCTTTATGCAATTATTATTCAAACTAGAATATTTGCATTTCCTGAAGAAAATGCAAGTGCAGGCCCGTGTCACACTCCATTAGCTTAGCATTAGCATTAACTAGCATTAGCATCAGCTAGCAATAACGTTAACTTACAATTATCATTAGCTAGTATTAACGTTAATTTACAATTATCATTAGCTTGCATTAACATTAACCTAGCATTTGCATTAAGCATGGCATCAACTAACTTTAGCATTAACCTAATGGCAGAATTAGCACCAACCTAGCATTAGTATTAACGTAACAATAACATTAGCCTAGCATTAACCTAGCATCAACTCTAACCAAGCATTAACATTAACCTACCAATAGTATTAACCTTGCATTAACACTAATTGAAAATGAGCATTAACACTAGCCTAGCATTAACAAGAGCATTAGCTTAATATTAGCATTAAAATTTGCCTAGCATTAATACTAACTTAGCATTAACAATAGCCTTAGCCTATATTAGCATTAACCTAGCATTAAAATTAGCTTAAGAATAGCATTAACCTATTATTGACATTAGTCTAGCATTAGCATCAACCTCGCTTAACATTAACCAAATAATAGCATTAGCCTAACACTGGCATTGGTCTAGCATTAGCATTAACACAAATCTAGCATTAGCCTAGCCTTAACAATAACTCCACATTAGCCAAGCAATAGCATTAGCCAAGAAATAGCATTAACCGAGCACTAGCTTAACATTTGCAACAAGTTTGAAACGTGTTGAACTAATTAGCTGAACTTGATAAAAGTTGAATGGTTTGTTATTTGCCTCCTGCATCCTCACTAAATATGAAATTATTTGGTCTCGTAACAATGAAATGTTACTGAAATAACCTTTGAAAATAATCTAAAATAAATGACAGTTTTATAGTGCGTGTGAAAAAACAAAAAGGTCATTTCAGAGCTTTGTTTACCATAAATTATTCACTTTATTCCTAAGGCGAGGCATTTATCTGCTGCATTGTTACGTGGTCTTTTACCCGAATTAACTTTTTTAACGTTTTTGATCTGTTGTATTTATTCTCTCACTGCTTTTTAACGTTTAAAAATGTGATAAAGTTAAATTATGGATGATGCGAAGGAGATTAAAGTGGGTTTAAAAAATAGGGACACACAATGGGACTCATATAATCCAGCACTCAATGACAAAAATACAATTTCATCATAATTTGCAATAAAACAATGCTGTAAAAGTCCTCTAATGTTTGAATGTGTACATTTATATCACTAAAAAAAGTCTATAAAGCAGTTTAACTACCTATATGTGTATCTAGACACACAAAATCACTAAATAATCACAATTTGTCCCTAAATGCTCACAATATCCTTGGGGTCAATTTGACTCCATTCAATGTTTATTTTTTTAAAAAAAAAAAAAAAAAAAAAAAAAAAAAATTGTCATTGACTTTTTTTCTTTTGCCTCCTATTTCATGACTTTTCCTAATTTGATGGTTGCAATTGACTTAGCATACATTTATCATTATTATGTTTTTCCAATGTGCTGAACACCTATTGCACACATTAGTGTTCCTCTTTGGTCAATTTGACCCCAAGCTGTTTTGGCTGTGTCAACAGATCAAGGTTTCATTATCAGGGGGTTATTTTTGTCTTCAACAAATAAACACACACAAAAAAAAAAAAAAAAAATTTAACAATTTTCTGAAAATAATTTTCTAAAGGCAAATACCCATGGGGTCAAATTGACCCCATGGGTAAAATGTTAGTCATATTTCAGGATATAGGAGGGTTAATATTAATATTTGTAACAGATATTTCAACCATAACAATGCTTTTTTTTTGCATTATGAAGTTCAATAAATAGACAAAACATATGAAATGAGTGCATTTACAAAAAATGTCCTTATTCTGAATCAACTACGCATTTGATTTGCAATACGAGGGGCACATTCTGTTGTCTGGTGGCTATAGAGAGCAGCACTAAGATCCACAGTTCAAAGGAACTTCAGAGTAGGAGCAAGAAACCATCTCTTTGCTGTATTGCAATGGATGAATATGCTTTGAGTGCAGCTTTGTCGGATTTCTACATGATGGTGACACTCAGGCACACAATTCCTTTTTGAACCAGAGTGTTTCTGAGAGCACTCCTGTGGAAAAGCACGTAAGAAAGACCACCGACCAATATTATAGGCAGGATGCAAAAGATAGTGTACGGCTGGTTTTATCCATGAAAATAAATACACATTATTATTTGCGTCATAGTATATAGTCATCCTAAAGATGCAAATTCTTGTTTGAATCAGAAATAAATCAAAAATGGTGGAATAGGTAGTGAAATGGGATTTTAAAAAGCACAGAAATTGGTTAAAAGTTGCAAATTAGAGTGGCCAAAATTAGACAGAAAAAGTGGTAAAAAGGGTTTACTGTCAATATTGGAACAATTAGTTTAAACTGGCAAATAACGGTGATCATGACAAATCGTAATTGTGGATCAATTGGCAAAAAAAAAGCATGAAATATTGTGAAAAGCGGTTCAAATGACAATAATGGGTCAACACATGCAACATTAGGAAGGAAAAGTGATGGAAAGAGTAAAAAAAAGCAAAAGAAATAAGCTTTAATTGTTCAAAAAATATTCTTAGTTTCTTGAAGGCATGTGGCGACCCCCTCCCAGTGTCTCAAGACCCCAAGGTTGAGAACCTCAGCTGTCGACGAATGTATGAAATGGTTTTTACTTCATTTTGATTGTGAATTATTGTTTTTTTTCCCCAAAAAAACTCGTTCACATAATGAAAGTTGTGGCAAAACATTGGCAGATATTACACTAGGGTTTAAATGGATCTAAATCCAGCCAAACTTAAATGGATATTTAAAAAAAAAAACAAAAATGGCACATTTTATAAATGTTTCCCAGTTTCTACTAAAAATACACACACAGATGTGGCTGGTCACAAAGTGTGAGTTCAAGCTGAAAATTTGCTCATGCAAGTAAGTAAATGTGGACGTTTTATCGCCGTGGCACCTGTTGCTTCACACTTTAATGTGAGTGCTCTCGGTGTCATTATGGGATAACCGTAGAGTGCACACCTCGAGCTGAAATGAGAAAAACACAGAGTGAAAGAGCAGGAATGGAACTTCCCTACAAATTACTACTTTGGCTTTCATGCCATCCACTGGGTTTACTTGTGCCACTTCCCCTGTCAGAGAGGGATGAGACAAAAAGGATGGGTGAAGCAAGAGATAAGGGACCAACTGGGGGGGAGAGGTTTTTTTATTTATTTATTTATTCATTTTTAATCTCTGTTACACTGTATTAATCCCTTTACTTCTCTGTGTTTGTGGATGGGGCCAACATTGGTATACGGCTACACAAACATGGCTTTGGACTGTCAGCTGCCAGTCTTTTTCAGAAGTGTCTGCTGCTCTCTTTAATGTGTCCTTAACTTCCGCGTAATAATTCCAGAAAATTCTTCTTGAATAATACAGTGTAATAAGGTTTCATTTATTCAGAAAACCGTTTTTACAGGATATTTACTTTCATCTTCTGACTTGTTTCGATTGTCAAGAGCCATACTTCTTCCAAGGCGTGTGCTGATCGCTTTGATATGTTCTTAACTTCCGCGTACTACTTTCAGCAAGTTCTTTTTGTCCTTTTTTTAAATAATATGTTAAGGTTTCATTTCTTCAGACAACTGTTATTCAGGATTTTTTTTTTTTTTGATCTCCTGACTTGTTTTGATTGTCAACTGCCAGTTATCTTCAGAGGCCTCTGCTGATCGCTTTGATGTGTCCTTGACTTCTGTGCAATAATTTCAACAAGTTTCTTTGAATAATATGTTAAGGTTTCATTTCTTCAGACAACTGTTATTCAGGAAATGTTCTTTGATCTCCTGACTTGTTTTGATTGTCAACTGCCAGACTTCTTCAGAGGGGTAAGCTGATCCCTTTGATGTTTCCTTGTCTTTCTTGTAATATTTACAGAAAGTTATTTTTGTTTTTTTTCTTTATATGTTAAGGTTACATTTATTCAGACAACTTCTCCTGACATGTTTCGATCGTCAACTGCCAGACTTCTTCAGAGGTGTAAGATGATCGTTTTGATGTGTCCTTAACTTCCGCGTAATATTCCCTGCAATTTCTTTGTCTTTTTTGAATAACACAAACATTATTCAAAAAGAATTTGTTGAAAATGAATGAACAAACCTTTTTAGAAGCTGGTGGTTTTTGGAACTTTCGGCTAAATTCATGTCAAAGGCTAAATATCAAATTAAACGAAGGCCACATAATCCAAACCTTTTGCCTGGAGCTAGAATTTTGGCAGAATGTTAATAAATCCCCAATGGGCACATTGTTAAAGCTTTCTCCTTTTGTGCAAAAGCACCCATAATTGTGTCTGCTACTAGTGAAATGACCAATGAGGACAATCCAGTTAGTGGGGAAACATTAATCTCCAACAAAAACTGCTCAATTCTGTCCAAACAATCAAACGTTTCCTGCACCTTCACCCACAGCCATAGACGTTGAAGTCAAAAGTTGAATAAAACAAGAGAAAAACCTTGATTGGGCTCATTTAGGACAAGCTTTGACTTTTAATTACCCAGTGGAAGCAGACTTTTATTGAGCTACACAGCTCCTCGTGTCACCTGTCCTCAGTAATTGTGCGCCTTCGCTCCTGCAGGGAGCCACAGGGAAATGTAATTACAGTGAGATCAATAGTCAGGCATCAACGATGACAGGGACAGTTCATATTATATGCAGATTGATTCATTTCCGGACATTGTTTAGTTTAATTTAATAGATGTCTTCTTGAAGCTCGAAGGTGGAGATTTCTCACGTTGGTAGAACAAGGCGATAAAGATAATTATATGGGCAAGTTTAACTGTCTGAAAACTATCAGGACTGATTAAAAATCACTGTAGGAGCAACTAACAGCAGCTTCAGAGAGAAATATGAAGGCGTGTGGAAAACTGAATGGTTTGAAGAACAGTAGAAGTCATTAAGTTTGGAGGAAAAAAGGTTAAACAAAAATAGAATAATTTGAAAATTGGGAAAACAGAAAAAATGCCGTTACATTTCTGTAATGGTGTCTTTTTGGGTATAAACCAACTGGAACTCTTCATTCAACGAAACAACAATACCGTTTTTTACTAAACTGGCCATGTTGAACACAAAAACTAAAGGAGGATATTTTCAAATGACCAAAGTTGATCACATACAGTATATAACATACTCAAAATAGAAGAAAAATACACAAAAGGACACCAAAGATGCACAAATATACAACATTTACGACCAAATATGTACAAAATACCTCCCAAAACACATTGAATGACATTAAAAACTCACAAAACAACATAAATATACACAAAGTGACAGAAAAGTATACCAAACAACAACAAAATTACATTTAAATCACTCCAAAAGTACACAAAAACCAAACTCATACAAATATACGGGAAAATATACAAAATTACAACCAGGGATGTACAAAATAACCCCCGAAACACATTAAATGACAATAAAAGCACACAAAACAACAAAAAAGACAGAAAAATATATAAAATGACAAGAAAAATACACAAAATAACTTCCAAAACTCAAATAACTACACAAAACGGCAACAAAAACACAAAACAACTTAAATACACAAAAAAGGCTAAAAAAAAAATTATAACAAAAATTGCCCCAAAACCACATCAAATGGCTCCAAAAACACACAAAACAACATTAACATACGCAAAATGGAAAATAAACAAAATTACAACACAATATGTACAACCTGACAACTACATAAAATTGCTCAAAAACCATACTAAATGGCAACACAAACACACAAAACAATATAAATACACAAAATGGCTGCAAAAACACATCAAATGGCAACAAAAACACACAAAATGACATCAACATATGCAAAATGACAAGAAAATACACAATAGATCACCAAAAATGGACAAATGTACAGTTAAATATACAAAATTACAACAATATGTATAAAATGACTTCAAAAACCTGAATAACTACACAAAATGGCTCAAAAAACACACTAAATGGCAACAAAAACACACAAAACAACATAAATACATCCACAAAAAGGCAGAACATTATACCAAACAACAACAAAATTACATAAAAATGACAACAAAAAGACACAAAACAACAAACATTTGCCAAATGACAGGAAAATACACAGAACACCAGAAATGCACAAATACACAATAAAATATATATAATGACAACGCAATATGTACAAAATGTCTTCCAAAACACCATTTTATTTATGTGCGTGAAAAATACTGTCGTCATAGACACAGAAAAAATTGCAAGTCTTGTAAATATCATGGAATTTGATTGAATTTGTCATTTTTAAGGGGGTGGAGATGTCAGGGGCTAAAACCTTATAGTGCAAACAACCTATAGAAGCCCATTGTGTGGAGCAGGCAGGTGTCTTACTCAGAGAACGTAGCTCCTGCTCTATGCTTGTCAGCTTTTACTGATGAAGCCTGTGTGCATTCTACACACACACACATCTATAGCAGGGGAGCATTGTGGAAAACAATGACTTAAAATGGGTTTTTTTTTGTTTGTTTTTTTAGCGGTTGAGTCACTTTACAGTGACAACGGCGGAGATGGGAAAGTTCAGGGTAAGGGGAGTAAACAGCAAGTGACAGACAGAGAATGTAACAGGCCATGTGGTAAAAGTGAAACAGAGGAAACTGTCAAAAATAGATGAAAGTACCAATGCGTGACTTCAGGTTTCAGAGCCCTAAGAAGCGTTGACATAATCCCACGGGACTGAAACGAGGAATCGTTTTCGGGCGGGGGGAAAGCGAAGGTCCATTCTCCACTGTGACGCCGCGTTACATATAAAACAAGATCTATTTGTCAGGTGAGGTTGCTTTTCTACCGTCCGGGAGCGTTTCTACCGAGCCTCCATTACCGAACCGCAGACATTCATGGAACATTAGACCGGCAGTAACCCAGCCGGACACTTTCTCCATTTGAATGTGACGCTTCAGTAGAAACACACTCAACAGCAAGAAGAGAACAGCAAAATGGATGATGGCACCAACAGGGTTTCAGTTCCATAAAAATGTAGTTTAATGTGTTTATATGACACTGCAGAAGGTTTAAATGACATTTTGAATTTCATTGGGGTCAGAAGCACATTTGGTGTCGCAAAACACTGAAATTTGAACAAATTTGAGCCCATTTTTGCTTATTTTTACCCCTTTTCTGCATTTGTCACTTTTTATTGCCACATTTGTGCTCATTTTAATGCATTTTTGCGACATTACTCCCATTTCTGCACATTTATTTCCACTTTCAAATTTTTTTTTGCTCTTTTAAACCCTTTCCACCACTTTGTGTCACATATGTTGACAGTGTATTTTTTTTTTTTTACCTCTTTTCACCATATTTCATGCTTATTCTGTCATGCCTATTAATTGACAGTTTAAAATAATTGTTCCAATATTGACGCTTAATCTTTTTTTTTTTAACCACTTTTTGTCAACTTTTGATCATATTGCCTATTTATTATTTATGTATTCCCATATTTTTGCTCCTTTTAATGCATTTTTGTGACATTACTCCCATTTCTGCCACTTCTCCATCAAATTTCTCAACATTTATTTCCACTTTCAAAACATTTTTGGCCCTTTTAAACCCTTTCCACCACTTTTCCACCTAATTTCATATATCTTGTCCCATTATTGTCACTTTTAACCACTTTTCACCATATTTCATGCTTATTTTTGCCAATTTAACCACATTCACAATTCAACCTATTTATCACTTTCTATTACCATATTTTTGCTCATTTTAATGCATTTTTGCGACATTGCTCCCATTTCTGCCACTTCTGCAAATGTATTCCACTTTCAAGACATGTTTGGCCCTTATGAACCCTTTTTACCACTTTTTACACCTAATGTCACTTTAACCATTTCAACATATTTCATGATTATTTTTTGAAAATGTAACCACATTCACAATTTGCAGTTCCCCCTTTTTTGCCAGTTTAAATAATTGTACCAATATGACCCTTTTTTACTATTTTTTTCTGTCTTTTGCTGAAATGTAAATTTTCCACCATTTTTGGTCACTTTTAATCCATTTAATTTCTGATTAAAACAAGGATTTACATCTTTAAGATGACTATACACTAATAATAAACTTCCAGGATAACAGTGGATATTATTCAGATAAAATAAATACATGTGGCTCTCTGGCATGCTTATTTTAGAGGTCGTGGGCTGAAAAGATTGAGAAGCACTGCTATAGAAAATGGTAATTTTGCATACACACATTAGGCCTATAATATTACATGTAACAAGAACAAATGCTGATCTAAATGCAACATGCAATCAGTCCCCTATTATTAGTTTAATTACTGTTTGAATAGAATTATGAAATGGTTGGAAGCATTAAAGATGTTGTTAGCTCCGTTGATATTTGAGTGTAGGTCATCATGAGAAGTTCCCTTCTATTAAATGCTAATTTTCAGTTAATTTTCTACACAGTGAAAAATGTTGATGTGATCATCAACATTTAGCTCATTAGACCAAACACTGTATGAGGCATGCATTGGAGAAGAAGAATGTTCAGAACCAAACATGCTAAATAGGGCTAATAGGGTATATACAGTATAACATTTGATATGTTTCAGATAATTAACAAAATTAGGATTGTTACATTGAAATAATGTTATATTACGTCGCAAATTGAAAAAAAACAAAGGATAACATGATCACCACTTGATCCATTACACGCAAAAAAGGGATTTTGAACAGTATTATGGCCAGAACAATCACAGTTACACAGTTAATCACAGCCAGTTCGCCCCGCCAGATCATCTAGTCCGGCCCCAGGAAGATTTGGTTCAAAGTAGAAATTACAGCAAAAACAGGACTTTTGTTTTCTTTTGGAATGTTACAGTGATATTAAATTGCATTTATTTTTAAAAAGCTGGAAAATTTGCACAAATTATCCCATAGAAATCTGGCAAATTTCATGGAAAAATTCCGTCGAATTCTTATAAAATGCTTAATATTCTCGATTTTCCGCTTTTTTTTTCCCTCACAAAAACACAGAGCCTGTTTGAGGTTGCATGTGGCCCTTGAATTTAAATGATGGAATGAAAAAACAAAAAAAAAAAAAACAACAGCAGCAGCAAATGCAAACCGGTGTATTTTCACCACCAGTTCATCTAATACATCAACAGCTAAACCGATCTTTGTACCGAAGGACAATAAAAACAATTGTGGCCCGAAAAATGATCTATAACCACAGGGGGCGACAGTTCCAACTCTGCGATTAGGTAGTAGACAATGAAGCAGAGAAGAAAAGCTCTCCTAAGGGGCCTTTACCCTCGGTTAAACAGTGTGCTGACATGCTCTGGTGGCTGAAGTTAGCGAGTAAATCAGGGACTGTTGAAGAACTACCACCCAAAAGGACTTCTATCCTCAGGGTTTGCCTGTGATTACTCGCTAACTTCAGCCATTATGGGTAGAATTCAACATATTTGTCCAATATTCACACTTTTCTAGACATTCGATCACCTGTTTGCTGGTAAAAAAAAAAAACTGTGTAGAAATATGTGATATTGTCCCAAAATATGCATTCCTGTTATATGTTGAGACTTGATTTTAATTAAAGAGAGAGTGCGGAAAAAAATGTGTATTTTTTAAACTTAAATCCAGTTTTTTGCGTTCGTTTTCTGCCATCGCAGAACGTCGGAGTCCCTGCTTTCCCCATGTGTGTTTGCTCCTGTTTTCCTGTTTTCTTTCGCCTGTGTGTGTGTTGTTTTTTCTCTGCTTGTGCTAAACCTTCCTTTGATGAGTGAAGAGCGGAAAGCCCGACAATCGATGGGTGCAATGGACGACAGCAAAGTTCCACCTGCTCTCTGCTCTGCCACCCGCCTCTTGAATGAAGAGGGGTAAAAAAAAAAAAAAAACCGAAGTGAAGTGCTTTCAAGGCCTGGTTATTTTCCACAGAGCATCTGAGCAAAAATTCTGTGGATAGAAATACTAGAAAAGATGAACTGTCGAACCTGGTTTATTAGAATTCTAACTTCCTGAAAAAAATGGCCGTCATTTATTATAATCTGATGGATGCAGGAACGCATCTGTGTGCAAAATGCGCGCTACTTCCGATTCCGGGTTCATGACGTCGCCGTGTCGCAGTTTGGGGTAAAAAAAAAAAAAAAAAAAAGGTCAATATTAAAAACGTTTTTGTACCGCTAAAAGTTAATATTTCATGGTTATTTAATATCATTCCGTGATTCCAAACTTCCTTTAATCTCGGGTCACGAACTCACTTCCTCCTTCGTCTCCACGACTGTGGACGGAGGCTGTGCTGACAAACATTCAGAGGAATGTAACGTTTTTATGAGCGGAAGGGTCCACAACACGGCTCCACTATGATTATTGGTTGTGGACGTACTATTCTGGTAAGTAAACATTCATGTTTATCCGTGAACACAGCATTATAAACGCTCATATTTTCACCACATAAGCAAAACAAAAGCATGTGAGGTTTTTACTCCGGAGCAGAGCATCACACGCTGGAGAAGTCAAGTCATTTATAGCAGAAAAACCCGCAAAGTCTGTGTTAACATGCACATAGTTCTAATGTCGGCAGTTAAGAAAGCAAAGCTAAGCTTGAGGTAATAAACCGAGACGGTGCATCCAAAGAAGGAGAGATGAATCATGTGACTACATATTAGTCTTTCTTATTATTGTTTTATATTATAGTTACTGTTATTCTCATTGTATTATTCGCATTGCTGTATTATCATATTTTTTATTATCATTGTATTATTAGCATTGCTATATTATCATCATATTACCATATCATTATATTTTTTATTATTGCTTTTATCGTATTATTGTTACTAGAATCTTATTGTATTACTTTGCTATTACTATTATTACTATTACTATTTTCGCTAATACTATTTTTTGTATATTATCATCAGGGCTCTACACAAACTTCTCCAGTGGTGGCACTGGTGTGACCAACTTTCTCTGTACAGTATAGCCATGCATGCTGATGAATTGTTGACATAACTGGCGTACTGTAGTTTTGTATGAAGTAAAGATTGACAGTGACTCGAGATATATTTGCAAAATGTTTTAGCGTCAATGTTCAGTTTTTCTGTAACAAGCAGTGGCTGAAGTAATTATAATAATAATAATAATAATAATAATAATAATAATAATAATAATAATAAAAATGGGTCCACAACACGACTCCACTATGATTGTTTGTTCTGCACAAGGGTGAGTTTTTCTTAAATTATTCTATGTGCTAAGAAATATGCTAGCAGCTACAATGTAAACACACACACACACACGGCTGATGCACGTTCGTGCACTACACCGGGATGAAAATACTGCAAAGTGTTTATTTTTCGTGGTACTTCTGTGTCTCTCTTAACAACCTGAGACGGATTATGTGCAAGAGGCGCGCGAGAGATAATACACGGAGGAGATGGATGGAGAGACACACACACACAGTATTTATACTAAAAATATACTAAATGAGTAAAACAAAACAAAAAATAAACAATATTTATATATCGTATTTATATCGCTAGCATTAGCTCGTTAGCATTAGCTCGTTAGCAATAGCTCGTTAGCATTAGCTCGTTAGCATTAGCTCTGTCGAAGCTTTGCCATCAAGTTAAAAGGAAAAGTAACAGGTTCAACAACTGCTCATTTAACCTGAACAGATTGCGGTTGCACTTCATTTTTTGACATGAATTTTGTATTATTTAAATGTATAAAAAAACAAACAGAAGGGTCAGGTTAACCTAATATGTATTTTTCTTGAAAATAAGGGCATAAAAGTTAACTTTGTTATTTAAACTGGTGCCATTTGCTGTTTAATGTTAATAAAATAGCACATCAATATTATGAATGGCTTTGGTTGGCTTATATAGATTTAGTAAGACATCCCGAGTAGTACTAACTATAGGAATCAAGCTGATCAGACATAACATAAAGCTTTGGGAAACTGTGCAGTCGTTAAATACAGGGAATGATACCAGATAGATGGACTTTACTAAAGCCCAAAGGGGAAAATTCAGGAGTTTTTGTGAGGAAAACAATGTGAAAGATGGCGCTGCAGGGCCGGAGAAGGAGGAGGAAGGCCAGTGAGGAGGTTCATGGATGGAAAATGTAGAAAACAACAAGACGACGGTAACGGAATCTGACTGTGAAATGCTCTCCATCCTCAGCCTCTGCCTTCCAACAAGCTTCAGGCTCCTATAGAATATCTTTCTTTATTAGTCATAAGCCGTAGAGATACAGGAGAGACTGACAGAAACCCGGCTAACGTCAGTCGGCTGATGGTCTCGCAAGAGCAACAACTCTGGTGGGGATTATTGAATTATTCTGGCATGTGAGGTGGGCATTGAGTGGAAAGTGTCTGTATGAGTGAGACGACCATGTGGGAGAGTCCATTTACACTTTATGGAGTATTCTGGGAAAACAACAGGCCCAGTGTGTTGTTTCCCAGTGGGGTAGAGTGACAAAAACAACCTCATGTTGATACTAACGAGACCTTTCTGTTGTATGTAAGCATGTTAAAAGTGTGTGTATGTGTGTGTGTGTGTGTGTGTGTGTGTGTATGTGTGTAGGTGTGCACCAGCAGAGCTGAATATAAAAACAGAGCTTCATCGCTGGTGCTGGAAGTTTTTGCCCTACTTTTCTTCACTAACACTCCCAGAAAAACACCACAATGAGCTCATGTCTCACATTCCATTATATTATTTAAAGCTGCAGTTTGTAACTTTTTTTTTTGGCATTATTTGGTCAAAACTCCATAATGATCTTTGAGCATATTGTAATTCAAAGTGGACAGTGAATCTTTTCTCCTTCTCCTGGCTCTATAAATGAGGTTTATAAATCCAGGAGCGTGACTCTCCTAGAATCTGGATGCCAGTTAATCAGAGACCTTTCTACAAACACATGTGCTCTATGAGCTACTTTTGGGCATTTCTATTGACTGAAGTCAGGCACGTTCTGGTACCCACAGTCGTAAACGTTCCAGCACAAATCCCCATAACAGCGTTAGGCTCAACATTTACACTGCAAATCATGCAGAAAAATTCAGACCGAGGTGGAGAAGCAACAGAATAAAGTCACCAACACTGAGGATTAACGGATCGCTTTTGCTTTGCGTTCTTGCTGACCTAGGTGACACACACACTGGCTTCAGAGGGAAAGCGAGAACAGACGGGATAAATCGCGTGTAAACCTAAGAGAAGCTTATTCAAGTGAATTGATTTTATAGTCTGAATGCGGCTGCCACATAGTCAGCTGAGATCACAGCCGCCTCTGTGTGTGCTTGTGGCAAGGACGAGCTGACGGCAGCAGCCGCTGCTCAGAACAGTAACTACAGATTAATATGTGTATTCATGTCAGAGTCTCTAAAACACCAGACAAATGTCCACTAACACCAGTTAAAGTTCCCACATGTGTCACTAGTCTAAATTGAGAAATGAGTCCTTACAAAATATCCAGGTAAAGGAGGTTAAGTTTCAGTTTTGGTTTCAAAACGGAGCCAAGAGGATTCTACAAACTGCAGCTTTAAGAGGCAACACTAATTACTACTGTTTTAAAAGAACATGTGTAGAAGTTGCTGGAAAGGAGAATCATGGAGAAAAGCAACAACCACTAATGCACAAATGTACTTAGTGTATAAGATGCTTTAATTAGCAGTGAAGTGGTTTCAAATCTACAATATCATCCACACGCTAATTCTGACAAAGTTATCATTGGAGGTGCTAATATGTCATTATAGGAGAAACTTAAGGTTCAGTTTCAGCTGATGGACTACCTTAGAATATAAGGACGCTTTGACACCGACGGACCCTAGAATAGAGCAGTGATTCTCAAATGCTAGGGGTATTTTTTTTTTTTTTTTAAATACATAAATCAACAAAACAACACAATCTTAAAATACTGTATTTCTATACTTTCACTTTGTGAAACATACATTTTGTTCAACTAAAATGTAGTAAAAAAAAAAAAAAAAAGAAAGAAAAAAAAAACATCATTAAAAATGAATTGTCTTCTTCTTGACATCCAAATGGGGTCAAATCCAAAAAGGTTGGAAACCACTGCACTAAAAACTGTTTCATTCCACTAACTTATAAAATGAGATTCTTTAAAATGTGTGCCATCCCTCGTTCATTCCATCATTATGCTCTATAGTTATTTTTGAATAGCTTTCTAAGCAAAAGCATTGGAAACACTCTAGGGTCCGTTTGCTATGATATTCCTTGTTGTTGGGTCGGTGTGAACACGCAAACAAAGTCGAGAGCGGATCAACAAGGATAATTCTAGAGCGATTGTTTATGCCTGTCTCGGAGCGTATCCAATCAAAGTCTAGACCATTTAGGTGCGCTGTGAACGCAAGCGCGCTCGGCAAGAATCGGAGTTGACGTCGAACGCATGGCACTGTGGTTGATCAGGACAACCGGTGCTAAACAAGTCATTAAAACACAAAAAAATACCTTTCAGTTTCTGCCAAAGGACACCCTTGGAATCAGAAGACAACCTTCCTAAAGCCTGAGCCACAGTGGAAAGCTAAGGGACAATGGAAGGGATGTTAGCATCTTAGCATCGCGTTTGCCTTCTCCGTAACGAAACACAGCTCTTAAAGTTTTCCAACGTGTGCCCTTCGACACACGTTTGCCTTTGCTGTGTGTTTGGATCTATTGAATCCCAGCCAGGATGTATTTTGCATGCACTAAAGCGTTTCTTCTGCAGCCTCAAAGTCGTTATTTACATGATTTTCTCAGGCTGAATTCAGAGACTGGGTGCCATCTCAGCCGCGGATTTGCCAGCAAAAAACTAATGTTTTTCTCTCACACAGCGGGAGTGTGTGCATGTGCATGCATGCCTCGGGTTGCCATGGTTATGCCTTTGGTGGGCTCCGTCTGCAGCCCGGATAAATAATGCACACTAATGCTGGCTCTGTGACAGCACTGCAGCAAGCTGTTGCTCACCTCAGCTCGGCTCTGAAGCGCAGACATAAATATGCTAATAGTGATATGTAACCGTGTGGCAGAGTCAAGTGTTGCCTATTCTGTTCTGAGCTGTAGAACCAGCTCTGCTTGTGTAACAGAGAAGGTGTTTCTTTGGTATTGATCAAAGAAAATCTGCCAGAGGTTTTTTATTTTTTTATTTTCCTTGGAGCAGAAATCAGGGATTGTTTCGATGCAGTTGTGTCTAATGGAGCCGCCGAATGCTGGTGTCAATATTCATGAGTGTAATAAGATCACTTTGAATATTGGAGCAAACCTGAGTCATAATTATCACACCATACAGGCAGCTCAGGGGCACATGGATCATTTTAAAAAAGAGAATATTTTCACTCTTTTCCAGCTTATTTCATTTTCTGTTACTTATTAAATCTCCACAGGGGGTTAATTTAATCCCAATATCCATATAATCATGTAATTTTGGTGCTTGGGTCAATAACGTAACCTAAATAGTTCATCCAACTGCAATTATTTTAGTTAACTGCATAAAAAAGATAAATATGTAGTAACTGTGTATTCACGCTTTTTTTTTTTTCTTTTAAATATTATTAAAATACTTCTGTAGTTCATTCTGTTATTCAAAGTGTCAGAATATCATGTCTGGTCATGACTACTGATTGAAAAAAATCTTTAAAATTACTCTAAATCTATTAAAATTTATTTTCTGCCCTATTTTACTTGTATTATAGTCCTGTGTAAGCTTTCAAATAATTTGTATTTTTATTTTAATTGTAATATTCATGCAAACCTTGCCTGATGATGCCAATTTTAGGAAATATCCTGCAGTGAAATCTTTATGGTGTCATTGACCCAAATACAGAACAACACAAAACTGATAGAAAAGCATTTTTCTATGTCCAACGTTAAGCCACAGTTTGAAATAAACTGTCAAATACACAGAGGTTGGTGAAATACGCATCAGAAGAAGGAAACCCACAAGGTTCGGGTGGGGCTCATTCACATCAGCACTATAACACATTGAACAGAAACGTGCATAAGAGAAACTTGCATAAGAGAAACTTGCGTAAAAGAAATGTGCGAAAGAGAAATGTGCGTAAGAGAAATGTGCGTAAGAGAAACTTGTGAAAGAGAAACATGCATAAAAGAAACTTGTGAAAGAGAAACAAGTGTAAGAGAAATGTGCGTAAGAGAAACTTGCGTAAGAGAAACGTGTGTGAGAGAAACGTGTGTGAGAGAAACGTGCCAAGGAGAAATGTGCGTAAGAGAAACTTGTGAAAGAGAAACATGCATATAAGAAACTTGTGAAAGAGAAACATGCATAAAAGAAACTTGTGAAAGAGAAACATGCATAAAAGAAACTTGTGAAAGAGAAACAAGTGTAAGAGAAAAGTGCGTAAGAGAAACTTGCGGAAAAGAAACTTGTGTTAGAGAAACTTTCATAAGAGAAATGTGCGAAAGAGAAATGTGCGTAAGAGAAATGTGCGTAAGAGAAACGTGTGTGAGAGAAACGTGTGTGAGAGAAACGTGTGTGAGAGAAACGTGCCAAGGAGAAATGTGCGTAAGAGAAACTTGTGAAAGAGAAACATGCATAAAAGAAACTTGTGAAAGAGAAACAAGTGTAAGAGAAATGTGCGTAAGAGAAACTTGCGTAAGAGAAACGTGTGTGAGAGAAACGTGTGTGAGAGAAACGTGCCAAGGAGAAATGTGCGTAAGAGAAACTTGTGAAAGAGAAACAAGTGTAAGAGAAATGTGCGTAAAAGAAACTTGCGTAAAAGAAACTTGTGTAAGAGAAACGTGCGTACGAGAAATGTGCATAAGTGAAATGTGCATAAGAGAAAGTTGTGTAAGAGAAACGTCGGTAAGAGGAACAAAAGGCCAACCCTCAATGGAGGATAATCAAGGTTATTACATGCTATCTCGTTAATTATTTGCAAATTTTCTGCAGAACTTAACAATTCAGAGCAACTGATTTCTCAAAGGAGGCCAAAGAGGAAAAAAAAAAAAAGTCTTGCATTGAGTTCGAAACTGAAAATAAAGAAGAGGAGAAAAAGCCATGATGAAAAGAGTGAAATACAGCTCCTGACAGCTCTTTTGCTTTCCCGATTGTGCCAAATATTGCGTCCTTTCATGCTGGGAAAAGCAAAGTTTTGCATAGAAATGTCTGAATTTAGCTGCAGCTGGATCACATTCATCCTCCATTTGGGTTTTTGATATTTATTACACTTCACTTTCATCATGCTTTGAGTTAACATGAGCGAGCCGAGCTGTTCTCGGCTCCTTTGTGAGGCATAAAGAATAAATAGACGCAGGTGACAGCGGGAGAATGCAGCAAGGTGGTTCCGCCTCCGAAAAATGACGAGGAATGAAGCGTAATTACATATGAAGAACGTACATGTGACCTCATGGCAAAGAAATGACTGTAAAGGACTTATCCTTTGTTTTTGAGATAAAAATACTGTGTACAAAGGAAAAAAAAAAAAAAAAAAAAAAAGAACAACAGAAAGAAAGAAACCCACATTCTCACATTTTATTCCTGGTTTTCCTATTTAACAATATAAAGGCTGCTTGAAGAGTTAATAAATACGAGTTATCCTCTTGTTTGACATCGCCGGTGTATCCCAAAGTGAATAAATCTTACTTTGCAGCGTGGAAGAGACTATTAAAAGTAAATCAACAAGCTTCATCACTGAACAGGGGAACATTCACCCCCAGCACTGAGAATATTGTTTTTTATAGTTTGTTTGTTTTTAATTGATTTTAAAATGCCCCATTAAACGAGAACAACCGAAAAGCTTTATAAAGTATCGCTGAAATTGTCTTTATTAAAAACTTACTTTAACAAGCTTGTCCCTTAGCGACCACTTGGCTAACAATGCTTTAGAACACGGCAGAAACATATTTATTCACTTGATAACACAAACCAGCCAAAAAATCAAATAAAATACACAAAAATGTAATAAAGTAAATTCTAATAAATGTGGATAAAACTAAATAAATAAATACAAACTTTAAAATTCCACAGGTATTCACTTAGTTTATATAATAATGTTTTTGCTCAAAATACGTGAAAACGTTCACTCATTTAATGGATTTATCATTATTGTTCACCGACATTATGGGCATTGTGGCCAAAAACTGCATGAATCTGAATCAGGAATACATTAATGATCCCTTAAGAATTTACTTACTACAGCATTACAGATGAAAAAAAAAAAACAAAAACAAAAGAAAAAGAGAAAAAAACAAAAACAAAAGACGAAACAATGAATGAAAGAAAATAAAGAAAAAAAAAAAACACTAAAAGAAAAAAAAGAAAAAAATATAACAAATATATTGTGTTAGTCTTTATTTTGTCATTTTATTCCCAAGACTCTCAATCACTTTAGTTTTCCTCAATCCTTCATTAAACACTGACACACAATCAATCTGTCAACGTGTTTATTGAGTAATGTGCTCATCTGCAAAATGATGGTGACGAATATGTCGATGCAAATTTGCCATAATCGGGATATGTAACAAAAGCATGCAGTATAAACATGAAAAGTACTCAATTATTTGTTCAGAACACAGACTTTAAACCACCCTGAAGGTGAATACACATCCTGTCAGTGATCCGGTTACCATCACAACCCCGTGAATGTCAGGATGTAATATGAAAAGCACAGTGAGCCTGTAAAATCAAATATTAACTCCCCACCTCATTGTCATTCAGCACAATCAATGCCACAGTGTACACTTCTCAAATAGCTCATGGTTGCTAATTTTTACTGGGCTTATTGATTAGCCAATTGGTTTTTCTCCACAATGATAGTTTCAATTAAATTTCTCATCATGCTATAATCTCACACTGATAAACGAGTGGAGATTGTGAACGCTATGGAATCCATACTTTGTAATTAATCGAGTTAAGCCTGGAGGTTTCGCTGCTTATTAGATGATGAGGAGAAAAGATCGAGGAATTGGCTCAGATTTCAATGAATGCGACGCGTACGCGCCGGCGTCCTTTTACATATTCACACGGGCTACGAATTAGGAAGCGGTTTACGCTTCAGAGTGGATAATTACCTTCATCTGGTCCTTTTGCTTCCAGCGCCGCAATCATTGTTTCTGTTTTTAAATGTTTACTTCTCCCGTCCCTCTGCTGAGCTAGAGCTCTGCCTGAAAGCACTGTTTAAGTGGGTTCTTAAGACCTAAACATTGAAAATGCTCAACATAATGTCAGTAATTCCTACCGATAAAACACAGATTATTACGACAATGTTTACCTTACCAAAGCCTTTGTCTTCACGGTGGTAGGGTTTAAACTCTAATAAACCCAATATGGCCCAACAATTGGATACTGTAATTATTGCACTATGTGGATAACATCTGCCTTAATTTCCTTAGAAAAAAGAAAAAGAAAAGGAAAAAAGAAAAAAAAAAAAAAAAAAAAAAAAAAAAAAAAAAAAAAAAAAAAAAAAAAAAAAAAAAAGAAACAAATGAAAAAAAAAAGAAAAGAAAATAAAAAGAAAAGTTGTAATTGCACAACATGAATTGAATCTGTTTTGGTTTCCTCAAAAAAAAAAAAAAAAAAAAAGAAAAAAAAAAAAAACACAAAAGAAAAAGGGAGAAGATAAGAGAAGGACAAAAATGAAAAGAAAAAAAGGAGAAAAAGAAAAGAAAAAAAGAAAAGAAAGAAAAGGGTAAATATTGCACAACATGGATGACATCTGCCTTGGTTTTCTCAGAAAAAAAGAACAAGAAAACAAAGAGAAAAAGAAAAGAGAACAAAAAAAAAAAGATTGGTTGAGATCTGCTTTGCTTTCCTCAGAAAAAAAGAAGGAAAAAAAAAAAAAAAAAAAAAAAGAGAGAAAAAAAAAGAAAAAGAATGGTCGAGATCTGCCTTGCTTTCCTCAAGCAGTGAAAGTGAGATGTTTATTTGGGAAAGTGTCGACAAACTCTTGGTGCCGTTTTCTCAACGTATGATTGATAAGCTTGTCTGTCAGTCCTGATGATTGCAATGAAAACAAAGGAGGGAGACGAATGTGTGGGTCGGATTCAGAGAAACAAACATGTGCAATGTTGAAATAGAGAAAAGCAACTATTGGAAAAGCAGCAGTTTGTGAATGACAGAGTTAGTGCTGATCTGATGATAGTGATGGAGCTTCACTCTTCATCTTACCACAATCTATCCATTCATCACAATTATACTGGTGTCAGAATAGTTTCAAAAGTTTCAACATGAATTCAAACACTGGGGATGTATTCGTAATATACTACTACATACTCGTACTAAGTTTGACATTAAATAAAGTATGTAGTGCATTCAAGCTTTTTTGGTCAAATCAAAATAACTTGTGCAGCTTTTGGTTGTTTCAAATAATCAGGAAAATGTAAAGATCCGTGATTACATGCTAACTCCTGCCACCAGACCGTGTCAGCGCACTGTTTAAGGGAGAATTAGGATGTGTTCAGAATCGCATACTAACATACTACTCATACTAAGTCTCGTGTCAAAATTAGTATGTAGTGCATTCCAGTTAGATAGTACGGAAGATTGAGTACATAAGAAATACCTGAATGTATACTATATGGGTCCTGGGACCAGCTTCAAACTAAAAATCAAACATCCCCTTTTCAAAATAAAAGCATCTCTTCTTGTCTACCATTAGTTTTTTAACCTTTTTGTAAACAGAGCTCTTGTTTTGAAGTTTACCATAAGTTTTGTCAGTAGTAAATGCCGGACAATATGAAAAATCGGAATAAAATGTGTATACACAAGTATTATGGATCAAATGAGCACATGTTGATATTCTACTTGGTCACTTTTTCGTTTAAAATACAAAGATATTTAGTTTCAGTGTGCTTCAAGTTTTTGTCGTTGGTTCCAAATATATCTTGGGAAACTTGGATACGTATTCAGTGGGAATGCTCAGCATCCTAATCATACTTATAGTATGTAGTAGACAGTATATACTCATTGAGTTTGTAGTGTATAGTACGTTAGTGTAAAATCCCTAATAACGCCTCACTGAGTTCCCTAATTTAACATAATTGCATTTTTATAAAGTGTGTGGAAAGTTTGAGCTGTAGAAAACACAGTAACAGAACGTATCATAATTTTATTTCCTCATTTGTGCATGTTTTCTCATTTCTTATTGTGCTTCCTGAACCTAAACGAGTCAGCACAGAATGTATGTAGATTACACGTGAGCTTATTATTTTTTTTTACCTTATTTCTAACTCGTGGTTTGTAAAACGACACATTTTGACAATGACTTTAGAGAATTTAGCTTCATGAATCCCAATTTTAACGACAAAGAAGATGCTGTATTTCAATGACAAATGTGCCTTTTGTCCTGATGGGAATCCAGCTTGTCATTAAGCTGCACGACGACTAAAGACAGATTTAGAGCTCTTGCCCTTTGGGTTTTATTTGCGCGCCCTGTGGTTTTATGCCTTCCGACCCGCAGAGAGACGACAACTTGTGTGAGGTATGAGCCGGGTCTCCCACCCTCACACAATCTTTTTCTGGCTTTAAAAACACGACGTTGTGAACAGCGTGAGGGCCTTTGTGCGATGACTCAACCTTACACAAATTGTGAGAAATTATTAGCATGCGGAGACACATTAGCAATACGACATTTTTAGTCATCGCTTGAGCACATAATGTGCGAATGTCGTCACTATCTATTTAAATGGGAGGAGGAGGGTTATTTTGAGGGGAATCCTTTAGCATGCTGGCCACATCGTACCCACTGAGACGGTTTGGATCTTTGGACTAATCTGAATATTAATGAGCACCAGATTGTATCAGCTGAGTTTGACGAGAACATGACGAAGCAGAACGGGGTGTCCGTGTTGAATCCTGGGTGAGACTTTATAACACACACACACATGGACACACAAAGCAGCAAGTGTCCTTGGCTTCTCTGAACAAATGGCTGTCAGAGGTGTGTGTGTGTGTGTGTGTGTGTGGAGGCACTCGGCAATGGTGGCAGCCGACTGATTGATGGCTGAGCGAGTCCAGGATGCTTCGCGGCGGCTCCAGCTTGGCACAGCAGAAACAAGCTGGCACTGGCAGCCCCACACACACACATGCACGCACTGAACCACAGACAGAACATCACATCACTGGGGAAACGGCTGCCTGCACACCATGCATATCTACTGGTCATTAGACCACATGTCATATTTACGAGCCAGAATCCAACAGTTTTAGAAAAGTGTTAGTATCGCAGAGCTTTGTTTACACCAGTGGTTCTCAAACTTTTTTGGCCCAAGTACTCTCATCTTCTTACTTTTGGATCCAAGTACCTCATTCCTCTGAATTTTTGGATCCAAGTACTTCCTTCTCTCAGTTTTGGATCTAAGTACCCCCTTCCTCTTAGTTTTGGTTCCAATTACTCCCCTTTTCTCATTTTTGGATCCAAGTACTCCCTTTTTCTCAGTTTTGGATCCATGTACTCCCTTTTTCTCAGTTTTGGACCTAAGTACCCCCTTCCTCTTAGTTTTGGTTCCAAGTACCCCTTTCCTCTTAGATTTCGTTCCAAGTACTCCCTTTCTTTTAATTTTGGATTCAAGTACTCCCTTTTTCTCAGTATTGGACCCAAGTACCCCCTTCCTCTCAATTTTTGGATCCAAGTACTTTTTTTCTCAGTTTTCGATCCAAGTTCCCCCTTCCTCTTAGTTTTGGTTCCAAGTACCCCTTTTCTCTTAGTTTTGGTTCCAAGTACACCTTTTCTCTTAGTTTTGGTTCCAAGTACACCTTTTCTCTTAGTTTTGGTTCCAAGTACTCCCTTTCTTTTAGTTTTGGATTCAAGTACTCCCTTTTTCTCAGTTTTGGACCCAAGTACCCCCTTCCTCTTAGTTTTAGATCCAAGTACTCCCTTCCTCTTAGTTTTGGTTCCAAGTACCCCCTTTCTCTCAGTTCTAGATCCAAGCACCCGCTTCATTTTTCTTTAGTTTTGGATGCAAGTACACCCTTCCTCTTAGTTTTGGATTAATTATCTTTGTCCGACTACAACATTTTGGCCAGATTACTAATAAAAAAATAAAAAAAATAAATTTAAAAACACAATAAATCATAATAATGGAATCAATTCACCTCAAATCAACCTTATTTAATGAGTTACACGTTTTAAAGAATCCAATTTTGTTAATTAGTGGAATTATATAGAACAGAATCATTTCTATAGTTTGTATCATTTCCGGTAATCTCCCTCCTGGTGTGGAACCAAGACTGTGCAGTTCCTGTTCTAATCAAGATCTTTTCCATCATCATTATTATAATGATCATTTTAACTAAAAAATAAACATAAAACCTAATGCTTTTAATGGTTTCATTTGTTAATTTTCCACTCTCTCTCTCTCAAGTACCCCCTGTAGAGCCATCGCGTGCCACCATTTGCGAAACGCTGGTTTAGTGTTGGCCACTGCATTGATTTTAAGGAGTTCACCTCTGTGGGTACACTTTAGTAGGGTAGCAAAAATGTGTCGTTAGTGTTACAAGCGTGATTTTTGAGTGACAAAGTTTTAGTTAGTACTACTAGTACACTCAAAATCTCACTAGTACTACTAGTAAAGACAAAATATTCACTAGTAGTACTAGTAGACTAGATTCAAGTGAAGTAGGAGGGATTGGAACCAAATATTATTTAATATTGTTATTATTTAATATTGTATTAGTAAAGTGTACCCGCTCACTGATTAACCAACTTTGAGTAATAGTACTACCAACTGTCCTTGGGCAAGACACTGACTGAACCCTAAGTTGCTGCCAGTGGTTGACCAGCGCCTTGCATGGCAACTCAGTCCCATTGGTGTGTGAATGGGTGAATGAGTTGATATTATAAAGCACTTTGGGACTACTCAGTGTAGGCATAATAGCACTATATAACTCAAGTTCATCACTAATAGAACTTAATTATGGTTTATTTAACCAGAATCAAATGCATGTGTTAATGGCTTTCTAACTACCTGAAGTCGATGCTTTTCTATGAAGTCAAGCTTTGTACGGACACATAAAGAGCTTATATTCACCGACATGCTGTAAATGGAACAATAATTGGCAAACCCACTCTATTTGCTCTACTTTTGTTGGCTGATGAACATCCTCCTTATTTCTAGGTACTGTCATTTATTAGCTCGCAACAGAAAAGACTGCAGTTGGCAGAAGTGTTGGAGTTTGGAAGAAAAATGAGTCTCCTTTAGTTTTGGAAGTTAATAAAGTGTGTTTTGTTACGTTTGCAGTAAGGAGTAAGATATCCCAAGGTGCTACAGCTTTAAAAAGGTTTGCTGCCTCAGCCATCCTGGAGAGCAGAAGGAGATGAAAATCCATTTCCAATACACACACAGCACAGAGAGATTCAGTTATTTTTGGTTTTTCCTTTCATTAGTTTTCGTTTTTGATGAAAATCTGGACAAATCTACAAAATCAAACCTGAAAATCTCATCAGAATGAGCCACAGGCCGCTAAAGAGGGTTATGATTATGATATTCTGTCGCCGGAAGGTAAACATTTCATTACACATTCCATCTAATTCATCCCCGTCGCCCCCTTTTTTAAATAACAAAACAAAGCCGAGCTGTTGTTTCCAGGACATGTTTTCAAGCTGAGAACCAATCAAACGCAGCCTCGGGGCTCGCTGCATTTCATATTCTCTCCAACATTATTCTCTGAAATTTTCAAAAACGCTGGAGACGAGGACGAGGCGAAGCAACACATGATTACTTCAGAAAATCCCGGTCCCACTGCATCGCTCTCCTACCAGCACAAAGACAGTTAATGGTTGAGTGGTTTTTAGACCAACCAGGTGGCAAAAAAATACCTGCAGGAAAACCAGCTCCGAAAGGCTGCTGAAATTAAACATTAAATAACAATAAAATGCTCAGAATCATTTTAGTTCAGGGACCGGATACGGAGCAGTTTATGAGTCATTTCAACATTATTGCGCAGTAGTTTACACCTTTATGTATACATACAATACAAAGTATGTAAGAAACCAACAATATCCAAGCAATAAATGACATATCAGTCCCAACAGGATCTTTTCCTTGAATTTACTGGATTGTGTGACCAATTTTTATTTAATTATGGGAAATATTATGTAATTATTTGAGGAAAATTGAAGGATTTTGTAAGAATCTTGTGTTTTTTTTCAACAGTTTAACATTAAAATTGACTGGGAAAACTGAGTTTCATATACAAAATGATTCATGTTTTCCGACTTTTTTAACTTTCGCCAGTGGGCCAAACTGGATGCTCGTATGGGCCGGATTTGGCCCCCGGGCCGTGATTTTTACACATGGGTTAGATGGACATATTTTAAATGTGATGTTTCCAGTTCTTTGGGAGACTTTATAAAGCCTAATTACAGCTGAAAAGGGTTGCGTTTTTGAGCTTGTAGCTCCTAATAGCTGCACGCCCTCTGCTCATCCAGCCAAAAAGACGACAGGTGTATTTGTCTGTGTTATGGTTGTAACATTGTTCTATAGAACGGAGGGGAATGTGTGCTGTCTCAGCAGAGCTATTCCTCATAAATAAAGGCAGGAGAAGAAGAAGAAGAAGCAGCAGCACATTACAAGGCAAAGATCAGTGTGATTAAACTTCAGCAGATGTTCCCTGGGCTTTATCAGATTCTCCAGTCCCTTTGTTCCACTGCATTTTTTTTTAAATCAATCATATCTCGAATAAACAAATCTCCCTCGTACCTTTTGATAAATATCCAACTGATTCGTCCTGATTTTACTCATTCTTTTTGGCAGCCGTGCACATGTGTCCTTCAGCGAAAAACCAGTGATGCTCATTATCAAGTGTGTAAGAAGAAACCACCAAGATGTTTTGATCTTCAAAGGCTTCAAAGCCTGACTTTTTTTGTAATATTAGTCTCTCTCATGCCAAGAATAGAAACAGATTTCATGTTTCTGATATTTTTTTTTTTTTTATCTAGGATTGAATCTTATCAAATCATATATTCATCCGACTCCCTGATTGTTCCTGACCTGTGGTTCTGATGGTCTTTCCAGAAACAAGAACCAGTCCTGGAGACATTTGCATCTGATAACTTTCGCAATAATCTTTATTTTTTACTTGGACAGCAGAAAGAGTGTCCTTCAGATTGGATATCTTTCGTCATTGTACACTACAAACTCATTGAGTATATACTGTTTACTATATGACTACAAGTTTGATTAGGATGATGAGCATTCCCATTGAAGTATACTTCCAAGTTTCCCAAAATGCATTTGGAACCTACAACAACAAAAACCTCAACATCTCCATTGATTCTCCACCTTTGAAAGTTCTGAAAGCGTTTTAAGCAAGAAAGTGACCAAGTAGAAGTTCAACATGTGCAAATTTGACACATTTCATTCCGACATTTTGGAGATTACATATTGTCCGACATTCACTACTGACAAACCTTCCTGTTTCACTTCAAAACAAAAGCTCCAATTACAAATACCTAAAAAAAAATGTCCAGGAAATGCCACAGGAAGTGTGTTCCGTATAAATACTCAATATCTTCCTTCCTTGGGTTTTGAGTTATTCCAAAAAGTCCAAGTTTTAAAATTGATAAATCTATTTGTCTCCAACGTATGAAGAACATAAGTGCCAAATTTGGATCTGCTAATTTGAAAATTGCAAACGCTAACCGGCGCTAACGTCTCCCGAAATTCCAACAAAAAACTACAAATTGAATTTTTCACCAACCGAGTAACCAATCACATGCTGTCATTCGTCATATGTTTGAATTTTGTCTTAACAGTGATTCCCAAACTCTTCATAGTCCCGTACCCCTTCAAACATTTAACCTGAAGACATGTACCCCCTAGTCCTGCAAACTTAAAAAACATAATATGTCATATACAATGCAGCTCTACAGTAAATTCCACCTATCCTGTTGAGGATAATAATATAATAATAATAATAATAATATAATAATAATAATAATAATAATAATATAATATTTGCATTTCCTGAAGAAAATGCAAGTGAGGATGCAGGTGCTGGCCCGAGTCACACTGCATTAGCTTAGCACCCTAGTCATAGCTTAGCATTACCTTGCAACAGCATTGACCTCTCATCAACATTAACATTAGCATAGCAATAGCATTAGCCGAGCATTAATATTGACCTAGTATTGCCTTTATCATACCATTAACATTAGCCTAGCAATATCAATAACATATCAACACATTAACCTCACAATAATCAATAGTATTAGCCTAGCATGAGCATTAACCTTGAATTAACAGTGACCTAGCATTAGCTTTAACCGAGAATTAGCCTAGCAATAACAATAGCCTAGCTTTAGCATTAATCTATCATTAGCATTAACCTATCATTAGCATTCACCTAGAATTAACATTATCCTATAGTAATAGATGAGCATTAGCATTAGCTGCTCTATTTATATTCTAGTTTCCAATGTTGTCATTGTTTTTAATTTTAAATCACGTACCTAGGTCTTAACATTTGTGAAGAAGATGTGAAGAATATGAAGAGGTGAATCCTGTAGAAATGTTTTCCCTCTGTTTATTTCACAGATGCATCATGACTGAGTCTTAAATTGAGTATATGTTTATCAGTGGATTTGAGAAGCTGCAGGAATCCACACAAAGTAAAAAAAAAAAAAAAAAAAAAAAAAAAAAAGATCAAAGATAACGTTGGTGCGTGTCCTCCTGGGTGGCGGGGTTGGGAGACAAATTTGCTGCGCGGGGACGACTGATGGAGGTGGTGGTTGTTAGTACGGCGCCGCTGGTGGTCTTTGAACATACAACATGTGATCTCTTCTGAATTTTCTTACAGTCCTTTAAGTTTAACATTCACCGACGGTAACTAAAGACAAAGACTGGGAGATTCAGCGAGGTATCAAACAGACGGCACAAGACAAGGGCTCATAAATAATGTGACATCCACTGAGGAATTTGCTTATCTATAATGCATGTTTTTGTTTGCCGTGCATCCTGTTGGCAGCTATACTTGTTGGGATATATATGACAGATCAATAGACGGATGAGAATTTATCACTGGATACAGTCGAGATTAAATATTAAAATGCGTTGGTGGTGTAAATACGTTGGAAAGCAGAAATGTCACGGGATCCCGGACCCATTCATATCTCACAGACAGTTGAGGAAATTTGCAGATTTAGTGTTGTATTTAAGGCTAACAATAAACTAATATTACCAGAAAACATTCAAAAGCACTTTATTGTTTAGCAGTGGGCTTACAAACTATTACATAACATTTATTTTAGGTCTGTGAGTATGCAGACAACAAGGAAAAGCTTTTCTCTTTCAGTATGTGGAACAAAGTGTACAAATATCAAGCAATTTAAAAGAAAACATAAGGAAAATATCTTTATGTTGTATTTTTTGTAATTAGATTATTTAATTCTTTGTTACAGTAATGTAGGAAAAGGGGCAGGTCTAATAAGTGTGTATGTGTATGCAGTAATATATGTAATTGTTTTTTTTTTAGTTTTTTAATGGAGGGAAGCCATCTGCATCAAATATTTTGCTTATTGTAATATTGTTTCTTGTATTATTGTATTTGTTTCAAACAAATAACTAAATATAAACGGATTTATCTAAAATCAAAAGGAGCAGGAGAACATGACTGTACAGACAACAGACAGATGGCGGTGGGTGGAAAGAGTCAATCAAGAAAGTTCAACAACAAACAGCGACCCTGTGGGCTGCTGCTATTTGAGTAACAGATCGATAATCCGACCCCGACGCCCGACTGCATCCGACTGCGGCCAACGTTTGGCAAACAACGACACAGCGTTGAACAAAGCATCAGTGCGTGCAGAAGTGGAGTTGCAATCGACTGTTACACAAGGACATAGTGGGGAAAAAAAAATTGTTTGGAGGTTTCTGGGTGGATTTCTGGTATTTTAATATTTCGATTTAGCTTGTTCCTTCTACACACGTTGTTTTTTTTGTTTTTTTAAACGCTTTCACCCATGGCATGTGTTCAGAAAAAGCAGTAACAGAAGGGAAATCTGACTAATCTCCACTTGATGATGGACTTTTTCTTTGTTAATTTTAAGAAGTGCTAGAATATGAATTTATTCACCAATGAACGTTCATGTTTTTTTTTTTTTTTTTTTTTTTTAAATGTGGCCTAAAACCTTGGAAATGTACTTATTAGAAGATCTATGCTGAACAAAACACATTATTATGAACTATATAATTGAATTGTCTTTCAAAAATGGGATGACTTTACAGTTTTAGAGCCTGTGTTCCTCCATTTTGAAATCACGTGATTGATGATGTCACACGGCCCCACTGCCTGTAAACATCCTATTGGAGTGAAACATTCAGTCTGATTTTTAGATCATTTAGCAGCTTTTTCAGTCAAAATGAAAACTTGTGCTGCTTTTGGTTGCTCTAAATAATCATAAATGGGCCACAAATTTTACCAGTAATTTCAACATTATTGTGCCATAGTTGACACTTCTATATATACATAAAATACAAAATATTTGAGAACTACTTTAATTTTCCTACATTTTGTGACTAATTTGTATTTAATTCAGGGATATTTTATGTAATAATAATAAATCTGAAAAAAAAAAAAAAATGAAGGATTTTGTAAGAATTTTTAGGTTTTTCAACAGTTTAACATAAAACATGTCCGGGAAAAATGAGTTTCATTTAAACAATGGTTCATGTTTTCGCTCTTTTTTTTTTTTAACTTTCTCCTGTGGGCCAAACTGGATGATCCTAAGGACCGGTTTTTACCCCCAGGCCATGAGTTTGACAGATCCCGATAAATATACTGATTCTGGATCGATTCCACCAAGTGAATTTTTAATTATTTTTTTTTTTTTTTAATTATATGTTAAGGTTGAATTTATTCAGGAAACTTTTTTCAGGAAATGTATTTTGAAATTTACATCGAAGCAATCAGCAGATGCCTCTGAGGAAGACCGACAGTTGGCAGTTGAGATCAAAATACATATTGATACTGGATCAGTTTAAAAAAAAACAAAAAACAAAAAAAAAAAAAACATTTGAGTGAAACATTCAGCCTGATTTTTAGATCATTTAGCAGCTTTTTCAGTCAAAATGAAAACTTGGGCTGCTTTTGGTTGCTCTAAATAATCAGGAAAAGTTTAAGATGTTGATGTTTATAGAAAAAGGATAAAAACAGTTTTGACTTGAAAATAATCTGTGAATAATGAAGTGCTCTCACTTAAACAGTGCGCTGATACGCTCTGGTGGCTGAAGTTAGCGACTAATCACGGACCCACCCGAAAGGACTTCCATCCACAGGGTTTGTGTGTCTTCACACGCAGCGCTGTGCATGTCCTGTGTCACCCAGCTGACAATAACAAAGCTTGTGAATGCAGCGTTGGACGATTAAACCAAGGAGGCGAAATCCTGCAGAGATTGGACGGTCACCATGTGGGATTCCACCCAGAATAATGATGAGTCGGTTTGGAGTTAATTGAGAAAACTTGTGCGAGGAGGTTTAACCTGCATGGTCAGCCGTGTGATTATTCAAATGAGTTTTTAATCTGGCAGATTAAGAGAGTAGCTGCGCCGCTGCGACATTAGAAGCACAGTCGCAAAACGGGTCAAATCTACAGATACACTTTCATCCTTTTATTTAGCAGTGGCAGCAGCACAGCTCTGATGGCAGTGTTTCAGATTTGGATTAAAGCGTGTCACAGACTGTGATGGAGCATCAAAGGCACATTGTTTTTAATCTCTCTGAGCTCCTTTTTTTTTCTTCTTTCTTTAAAAATGTTCAAACAATCCAACCTCTTCTCATGTCAAAGAGTGAAATCAGGAGTGAAGCTAATGACAGACGTTAGAAAAAAGACAACTTGCCACTAATAGAGTTACACAAAGCCAAAAGTCATAAAGACTTTAGTAAGTTTAGCTGACGATTGATTTTGCAATGTGCTTTTATTTAATAAAGCCTCATGAGATAATGTTTTGACCAAAGATGGACCTTACGCCAAGGGTGTCAGTGGCTAAATACTGAGCTGTTTAATCTTAAATGGGCCACAAATTTTACCAGTAATTTCAACATTATTGTGCCATAGTTGACACTTCTAAATATACATAAAATACAAAATATTTGAGAACTACTTTAATTTTCCTGCATTTTGTGACTAATTTCTATTTAATTCAGGGATATTTTATGTAATAATAATACATTTGAAAAAAAAAAAAAAAATGAAGGATTTTGTAAGAATTTTAGGTTTTTCAACAGTTTAACATAAAACATGTCCGGGAAAAATGAGTTTCATTTAAACAATGATTCATGTTTTCGCTCTTTTTTTTTTAACTTTCTCCTGTGGGCCAAACTGGATGCTCCTAAGGACCGGTTTTTACCCCCAGGTCATGAGTTTGACACAGATCCCGATAAATATACTGATTCTGGATCGATTCCACCAAGTGAAATTTTATTTATTTATTTATTTATTTTTTTTTTTAATTAGATGTTAAGGTTGAATTTATTCAGGAAACTTTTTTCAGGAAATGTATTTTGAAATTTACATCGAAGCAATCAGCAGACGCCTCTGAGGAAGACCGACAGTTGGCAGTTGAGATCAAAATAAATATTGATACTGGATCAGTTTAAAAAAAAAAAAAAAACATTTTTAATCATATAAAATTAAATATCTCAAGTCGTAATCGACAAATCCTTTCTAAATTTACATCGGGTTGGTTTCTCAGTTACCCCTCAAAGTTTAATATGGATCAAATCTGGATTGAGTACTTTTTTGCGATTTTTTGGGAAAAAAATAAATATAAAAAAAAATAAAAAGGTGGTTGTCCATATATTTGGACTTAATATGTGGTTATTAACGGGGGATTGAAATGTCTACCAAGTCTTTAAAATGTGAATCACCATGGTACCATGATCAGGATCAATGATCCAGATTACTGACAAAATCAGTGCTAAGCCACGTCCCCGTTGAAGCATCTCAATAAAGTCGTGTGCGTGTCATGCATGTGGCAAACACCCACCCGCCCACCAATCACAGATGATTGTGATTGTCGGAGCAGCGTGTGCATGGTCTGAAATCTGCAGAACGACCGCTGACTGATGTCTTTGATGAGGTCAAAGTGGCAGAAGAAAAGCTAGTGCGTGGACACAGCGGGATCGCCACTTTACACAGACGACCCTGACTCAATGGAAATTCTCCACATGACTCATTATACATGCTTACACACAGAGGTCGATTACGACACGTTACAGTAAAGCTTCAAACATCTGATATTTAGAGGGAATTACAGTGAAGACACATGAAGATTAAGACACTCAAAGTGCAATTAATCACCAGTGACCACCTCAATCACTTTGCCTTCAATAAGGGGGAATAAATAAAAGCCCTTTACTACTTAGTCTGATGAAGCTTGGCCATTAGACAGTGATTAAACATGAGCTCAGCTGTTTACCTTCCTAATTCATTGATTTACTTTTAGCGCTAATGTGATTTCACTCATAGGCCGGCTTTGCCATTGGGTGAGCCTTAAACGTTGTGCGACGGGATCAGCGACATGTGACGGCGTTGACGTGCAAATCGACACAGAAAAACCAAATTAAATCAACAGCATCTAATATAATCTTGTTGTTTCAAATAATCAAATTTACTTTTCTGTGCTTTTTTGTTTAGAAATAATTAAGAAATAACCACACAATGTAATAAAAACACCCACAAACAATCATGGTGAACTAAAATGAGGGTTGCCAGATGCCTTCAAGAAACAAAAAAAAAAAAAATATTTTCATTATTTATTTTTTAATTTGATCCAATTTTGTTTATATTCACCCTTTTCTGCAACTTCACCAAACTGGCCATATTATAACCCATTTTCATCACTTTTTTTGGCCATATTTTTGCTCCTTTCAATGCGTTTTTGCCACATTACTACCATTTCTGCCACTTCTCAATCAAATTTAAATGCCTTTCCTGCATTTTTTTTCCACTCTCATGACACTTCTGGCTTTAATAAACCATTAAATCCCTTTTACCACCTATTATTGCATATGTTGACCCATTATTGTCACTTATAACCTCTTTTCACCATGTTTCATGCTTATTTTTTCAATTTTAACCACGTTCACGTATAGCCATGCCCATCATTTGCCAGTTTAAACTAATTGTTCTACTTTTAAATTACATGACCCCCCCTCCACCCATTTCAAGCCAAGCCAACGTTGACACTTTGAACATTTTTTTAACCACTCTTTCTGTCTGTTTTTGCCATTTAACCAATTTCTGTGATTTTTAAAATCCAATTTCCCCACATTTTCTCCTATTTTTGGTCATTTTTAACCCATTTTATTTCAGATAAAAACAAGGATTTACGTCTTTAAGATGACTATTTTCTATGGCCCAAATAATAATAAACTTCCTGGATAACAGCGGATATTAATCAGATCAATAAGATTGAGGACCGCGGAACTAAAATATCTGCACAAAACACAAGACAAGACGCATAAATCTGATATAGATAACGCAAGTTAAACATGAGCTAGCCTCAGAAAACATGAATTGTTTAGATATCAGTGTTGTTCTGTCCATCAGATGTTTTCCCAGCGATAAACTGACAGCATAAAGATAAACCAAACAAAGGCAGTGATTGATCACATGCTCCGCTGATTACTCTCTGAAGGGAAAAAACAACAAGTGGAATAAAGCGACGGTCCAAGAGACGAGTGGGCGACTCTTCCCTTCAAAAATAAATGTGTTCGAATGCGGAGAGAGGAGACGTGCTGTGCCCAGAGTGAATCTTTTGTGTTTGAAGAGAATTCCAGCTTCAAAGAAACACGGGGCATCAGCGCGAGGCTGGGCCTGTGCGGGGCGATACGCCGCTTCAAAGTGCAACATGTCGAAGATTAGACGCCCCACGCAGTCGGGCTCATCCTTCAAACTCACTAATGGGATTCAAATGAAGACAAGACGGGAACGTCCAGTTCGAGGGTGCTTTAGAGTGAAACTGTTTGAATATTAACGTGAAGCTAGCATGCTAACGCTGTACGCTGTGTGAAAAGGGGCCATCCTGTTAAGTACTGGAACCTCAGCTTGATTTAAGTGCTGCTTTCAGTCAATCTTCAGATAGACGTGCTCTGAATCCTGACATTGAGAAGATGGAAAAAAAAAAAGACTCATTTCTATGCATTAGCATCTATACACAAAGAGGAGCCGAGGTTTAACCAACTACCTTTGTCCGAGGGCCAAATTATATCAAGTTTGCCAAGTCAAGGACCAAATTATCAGTTATTTTCCCATTTAACTTGTGTTATATTCCCACCATTATTAGTGCTATCAATATTATTATTATTATTTAGGGATACACCAAAATGAAAATTCTTGGCAGAAACCAAAAATTAGAAAACCCAGATCAAAATCGATACACAGGAAGAAATTATCTTTGGCAATTATTAGTTCCTTTGCATTTATGACTATAAATTTAGGGTGTTAAGATTCAGCCATTAGCGCAACGAATTGATTCATATTCCTACGATCCAACTTTATCGATCTGTGCTCGGCAAATTAGTCTTCAGGATGACATTAATCGATCGAAAATCATTTTAAAAGGTAATCAATGGATTTTAATCGACACAAGGAAATAACACATTGGATTTAAGCGCGGCAGACTTTTAAAACCATTTTAGATCAATTGCTGTCATCTGGAAGGCCAACTTGCCGAGCACAGATCAATGTAGTTGGATCATAGGAATATAAATCGATTCACCGATCTAATGGATGAATCGTTACACCCTTAATTAAAGCTGATCAGCTGTGACTTTATTCGTGATTTTCATTCTATGTTCGCTGTTTAAAATGAGTAGCTATTGTAATTATGTGACCTCCTAATAAATCTACATCTTAATAGTACCACTATGTGCTGATACTACTTGAAACAAAAATCACATATTTTCAAAGAGCACAATTACGAGTTTAGTGCATACTCAGGTGCATTAGTTAGCCTGTATTACTAATGCACTAAAGTCGTAATTGAATAAAAAAATAAATAAAAAAATCATCATGTAAATGCATGCGATTTTCTTTTCAAGTAATAATGTGAAAGCATTAGTGAGGCCAGAGCTTTCTAACCTCTCCAGTCTCCACGGCGGCCCCCGCTGTTTTCTCCACTTTGTTATTCGTGATTATTTACCGACGCACAGAATTTCACTCCACAGCAAACTGCCAGGGAGAGAAAAATAGGCACAGCGGTGTCAGAAAACACAGCCTAACTGTAGCGACACTGCTTTCATTACAATTTTCCCAAATTCACTTGAAAAAAATACATTCCTTAATTTAATGTACATAAAATACAAACAGTGACTGTGCAAAAATAGAGTTATTTGTTGGCGCTCGAGTCATGTGACTTGGTTCTTCTTCTGTTGCGCAATTCTTCTTCACAATTTACAACATTAATCCAAAAATGAGGATTTTTAAATACATGTTCAGCCTCACTGAGCTAAAAATGTTAGAAGAAATCATGTCCTATTTTTTTGTAAATAGGACATTACATTTAATTTTTTACAGCTGTTTTACTGTGTTTTGGACTAAATGATGGAATTAGGAAGATTTTGAAACCACTTTTGATGGAATATGGATTCAATGAGACATGGCATTGCTTTTAAGGTTAGGAGTAGGGATGAAACAATTAATCGTAAGGCAGTTAGAAATCGATTCATTGTTTTCACAGTTCATATCGATACTATGAAAACTGAATCGTAGTATTTTTTTTTAAACAGCAGAGGTCACTATCTATTTATCCTTTGCTTGTCCAGAAGCGTAGGTGGCGGGCGGAATCTCCTACTACTATCTTTCTGGCTACCTTCTACTCTTAAACATGCTCATAAATGATTCCTTACCCCTTTAGAACCGAAATAATATCTGTAATATTACGTGAATATCTGTAAAAATCAAATTTTTCTATTAGCTCTGTCTGCTCACGCATAGCATCTCTTCTTCACTGCAAGAATATCTGCATGCCAACCGACCACTGGGTTACCAGTGCCCTCTGCTGGTCCAAACAAATATCTGGCAGAAATACAGTGCAATAACTGGTCCAATTGTTGGGCACAAAATGCATTTTCAGTTGCACTTTTAAAAAGAAAACGAACTTTTATGCAGTTTTGCATTGTTTACTATAGAACCAGAATTTAAATAATAGGCTTCTTTATTTGTATTATTTCTTTATTTATTTCATTCAAGATTTATTTTTAGTTAAATCACATTGTTTTGAAACGTTTATCAAGGGATTCTTTTGACAATGAAAAATAAAAGGAAAAAAAGAAATGTTTTTCAGTTATCAGTTGTCTACAGTCCCATTTTGTAAAATAAATTGTGAGAGATTTGTATTGCGAACCCAGTATTGTGAATCGAATTTGAATTTTTTTCTTTTTTTCTAAGTTTGACAAAATAATTGCCTGTGTTTGCTTGTGTCTTAGTAAGGTTTATATGGTCAAAAACGAAATATTTTAAGTTTTCAAACGGTATATGATACTTGTGATATGCTGCTGTATTTGAGATGCATTTCATCCCTTAAGTGCGTGAATGAGTGAGAACGTGCATTTAGACCCGTCATTTTTGTATTATTGTATATGTTACACACATTGTTGTTGGCGCGAATCTTGAGACGGTCTATATATTTCATTCACAAATGGCAAGAATCTCAAACTTTGCCTATGAGCGACGCATAATATTTTTCTTATCTGTGGGTCTCACACGCACTGAGGCTCTGTTGGAGTAATATTTTTTATTTTTTACCACCTAATCCTCATCCTGTCTCTAGATCTGTGGGATCTACAGTATCCATTACATTTGTCTTGGAAACACCCGCCGAGATTATTTCTTTATCATCCGTCTGGATCCGTCCCTCCTTCCTCCTCTTCATCCCTGACCTGTGCCTGGATTTCACCGCTTTATTTACTTTCAGTGTGTCATAAGAAAATAAACAAAGAACAGCTTTCTTTCCCTGTGTGTAGAAAAGTAAACAAAAAGATCAGAGCTTTGGAAAGAAAGTCCGAAAGGTACGGTGCGATGGAGTCGAGAGAAAGAAAGGAGAAGAAAAGTAATTAAGGCGAGAGAAGAAAGAGAAAGATTGAAGACCCTACTCAATAAATCAGAGGTGCAGAGCGACCTGTCAGTCTCCAGGCTCTTTTTATTGGTCACTGAGGATCAGCCAGTGTTAGTCACTGGAGTCTTGCCGGGGTGTGATTGGAAGCTTGAGTGCATGTGTGTTCGAGCGTGTGCGCATTGTGGGAGTTTTCTATCGAAAAGGCATAGATCGAGGAGGGGGTGATAACAACTGAGCTATTTATGTTGGCTAATGCAGGGGTTCTCAACTTTGGGGTTGCCAGACGCCTTCAAAAAAAAAAAATGCTTTTGAACCAATTTAAGCCCGTTTTTGCCTATTGTTACCCTTTTTCACCAACTACACCCATATTTTAACCTATTTTCTTGACATATTTTTGCTACTTTTAATGCATTTTTACAACATTACTCCCATTCTTGCCACTCCTAAATCAAATTTCACTACCTATTCTGTAGAATTTTCTACTTTCAAGACATTTCTAGCACTTATAAGCCTTTTTCCCACTTTTTTCCCATCTAATGTTGCATATGTTGACCCATTATTGTCACTTTTAACCTCTTTTTACCATATTTAGGCCTGAGCGCCACGAGCTGCAAAGGGCCTCTTTCTCTCAGTGGCTGCACTATGAGGGAAGGGGCGGAGCACATGCGGATGCCACGTGCCCATCAGTGGCATGCACCTGCGCTTTCCAAAAATGTATAGTTCATGGTACTCAAAAAGGGGGAAACGTTGATATTTTGCTGGAATCTTATTCTCTCTTTCTTTCTGCTTTTTTTCCCGTTGTCGGAACCACCTCAACTACTTTTCAAAATCGCTAGAGATCATCAAGTGGGACACCAAAAGTCATCCATGGATTTTTGATAACTTTTACAGTGTTTGAAGGGCGGAGCCGTGAATTTTGGCCAAAAATGGCAAAATATTCTATTTTTAGACAAATTCAGATTTGCGTAAAATTTGAATCAGTTGTTAAACTCCCGACCCTAAACCAGCTCAATTTGGAAAAAAACAGACATTGGCACGTTAGCGCCCCTTAGAGAGTGAAAAAAAAATTAATTAATTACACTAATTGTTCCAACATTGACACTTTAAACCCTTTTTACCACTTTTTCTGTCCATTTTTTGGCCACTCTAATTCACTTTTAACCACCAATTTCTGTTGTTGCAAAATACCATTTCACTTTAAACCCATTTATTCCTGATTAAAACAAGGATTTACATTTTTAAGATGACTATTTAGGCTAAAATAATAATACACTTCATGGATAACAGTGGGACATATTCAGATCAATAAATAAATGTGGTTATCACAGATTCATAGAAGGTTGAGAACGACTGGGCTAATGGAATTACATTAGACAAGCCAGTCCTCACTGATGATCATAAACACCATGTGTATGTGCGTGTGTGTGATAAGGAGCATCTTTATCATGTGTTGACGTGTTCATCGACAAACCAGCCAATCAGAAGTCACGCTTTCTTCTTTTTCCTGTGGGAATTCTCGCTTCCATCCCTGAGTTCCTAAAGCTGTTGACAATCTAAGGCTCATTCGGTGCTGGCGAATGTGGACGTCACCTGACACAAGCTAGGCTTTGAGTTAATGGAAGTTAAAGGCACCCGGTGGAATTCCCAGTAAGCACACTTGGCTTTTAGTAGAACCAGTGATTCCAGAGCTTTTATTGTTTCCTAAAGGTTGAGGTCAGGCTGAGGTTAGACAATATACAGAAAACTGTCACAAAGTTGATTAAGGACCTCAAGCAGGCGTCGAAAGAATCAATGTTATGAAGGTATGACTGGGATAATTTTAATTTTAATTCTACTCTTTTAGCGAGTAGCTAAACCCTACATTTTTTTAATTCTTGATCAGATTTCTGTTTGATTATTGTCCAACTGAGGGAGCTGACGCATATGCCAAGTTGTTTACTGAAGGCCCAAACATGTTCCAGACCCAAACCCTGACAAACTTGTTTCCAATTTTGAAGGGCTGGCATGTGCACCAGATAGGATGTATAGCATTTGTGTTTATATATTCTGAAAGAGTATTTCCTACATGATGTAGTTCCTGAGATATTGGAAGAAAAATAACGATGAGCGCAAATTGGCACATAGCCCTCCCATTAAATTGGCCTAATCTCTAAGATATTTGATCTGATCAAACTAAAAATGTACAGTGTGTTCATTGAAAAATCACAGAATTTCTAATTTTTTTTTTTTTTTTTTTTTAAATCTCAAGTGCATTGGCATTTGTGAAATGACATGGTATGACCCAATACAACAATTAACAACTCATCCACTCCACTAGTGAAGACCAACTCCACAGGGTACTTCAGAGACTGAACAGCTGATGACTCGGATAAGTGCAAAAGCTCCAAATTTAGCGTGGCTACGTACCAAATGTGCAAGAGCGCTAAAAGAGAGCATCATATAATCCCACTCAGTAAATCGTGACGTTCCAGGCATGGATGGACTGGATGGTCTGACCTCCTAGCGTCGCTTAGCATAGCATTCCTGTTAATGACATCTAGGAGTTGCATAACCTATTCGTCAAGTCTTTGAATTTTTGTCAATTGGACCACAGAGTGCAGGAATTATGCACCGGATGAAAAATGAAACAATGTAACAGTCGAGAGCGCTTTGTGTTACATTTACAGTATTACTCTGTCACATCCAGTGGAGCCTTCACAGAAAACCGTTTCATTGCTCAACATTAAAAACTCATGGCACTGTGTTCAATAAATTACTTTTTACTTATTAATATTTCATCTCCAATTAATATCCATCCACTGCTCCTGTCCAGGTCGTGGATTAAATGACTTGGTTTTGTTGCTAAGCCTTCGGGGTTATTTGACTTCAAACTGATTTTTCTATCTCTTCATTGGCTAACAAATCCATATTGCTACAACGTTTTTGGTTTTTGGCTTGCCACAAATGTTTCACATGAACAATCTAAACATGCAGACTATGACCCTCCACATGTGGGTTAGGGTTCACATCCCGGGCTACTGGAACAAGACATACTGGACATGGACAAGGGTGGGTAACATGGAATTGAAGAAAACGAGAAAGAAGCTGTGTTTACATTACAGTTCAAGCGATGTGTCGGAAGTTTTGACAAAGTATGATTGCATTTGAACGTGTTTCCATCGAAGGTTGTTTTGGAGACTTCTCTGGAGGAAGGTGGATGCTCCAAACCACCGTATAACACTTCTGTTCACAAGTGCCGCGCGTATTTTCTCCAAGAGAAGTGTTCCTGTTTCCAGGTATGTCACATTCTAATTGTTTAAAAAATGTTTCCACTGCGCTTTTGCGACTCATTTCAATATGGAAACCTCCTCATGAAAGCGTAAAAATCTTTCTAGCGATATTTGTGTGTTTCTATCACTAACTTTTATTGAGATATTTATATTTTGCGCATTTCCAAGGGTAAGGGAAACAGTTTCTGTCTTCTGAAATCCAACATTTCAATGAATTGGGCAAAGTGACTTGGATTCACAGATAAAACAGTCCTTTGTAGATTTAATTTGGAAACTAAAACCAGGTTAATGCTGCCTCTAGACTCCTTGTGGCTGGGAATCAATTTGCTAAGTAACAATCTTTTACTCCGACTTTACTTTACATTTTATACACCTGCTCGGACTCTTAGCTCTCATCGTTCCTGATTTGCATCTGCATTTAAAATTTTCACCACTGTTAATTTAATATTATTAGATACAATCAGAATATGTGCCTCATAGATCGACGATTCAAACCTTGTTTATCGCAAAAAAGAAAGGAAAACAGGTCAGGAAATGGACTTCTCTTCATTTCCAGCTGAAGATAATTGTCATTTACCGTCATAAATCAAAGTGGCCCTTCAGGGGAGGATGTGCTCACTCTGCTTTGGTCTAAGAGGTGAAGCAGTGTTTCGTTACGCTCTCCTACGAGGAGGGAGTGAGTCACCATAAAGCTCCATCTTCATCTTAAGCATGTCACAAACTCATATGAGCTTGTCAAGCTGGAATGGACAGACTCCTCCTTATGTCTCTCAATGGATCTTAAGGAGGTTTCAAAGGTCACGTGGCTGACTGGAGCCTGTGACCCTCGGCGACTTAATGTGACAATAAAAATCAAAAAATAAAACTGATGTCTCCGTCTCTGGTCGACCTTGGGCACGCACAAACACACAATAAAAGTTTCAACCACACTTATTTTTGGTGTTTGTCTTTAACCTTTATATGCCATCTTTGTTAAAATAAAAAGGCTGAAAGCGAACATTTGTACAAGATTAAACTGACGTTTTCTTCCCACAGAAATCTATCCACTGCTAAGAGTGCGCATATACTTTTTGTGCCCTCCTTGCGTCTTCATATGCCGGTTCCAAGTTCAACACGAGCTCATTTTCTTATTAGAAAACATAAAGCACCTTGAAAGCTTCCGTAAGTGAGTCACACACACACATTTAATTGGCCAGTGCAGATTCTCCATTAGAGAAAATGTCAGGCTCAGTGTCTGACCAAGGACACCTAAACTGGATCTGATCCTCCAACCTCTCACTTAAAGGTGCAGTCTGCAACTCTTATAAAAATGACTTTTTGTCATATTTGCTAAAGTTGTCACTATGTAAGGACAGCTTTACATCAAACTAGCAATTTCTGTGAAAAAAAAAACAGGCTCATTGAGTCCCCCCTGCTGCTCCTGCAGCCTTTGGCAGATTGTCAGAATGCACCGCAACCGAGCAAAAGAACCAATCAGAGCCAGGGTTGTGTTTGATGGGCTGTCTGACAGCCCTGCCCCTTTCCTGGGGTTGTAACGCCATCTTTTTACAGTGTCTGGTCTGGAGGAGTAGACAATGGAATTAGTGACTTTTCTGCTTGAAAGGTAATTAGTGCTGCTTGATTTACATTTTGTTTGATTTGTATTTGTTTCACTAGAACTCTGGAGTGCATGTGTTGTTCATGTGCGCACTGCAGCCTCCGTGTGGGCTGCTGTAAGTGACAATGCGTTGCGGCTGCTGTTGCTGAGGGGTGGGAGGCTGTAAGTGACAGCGTTGGCGGCTGCTGTTGCTGAGGGTGTGCACATTGAGAGAGAGAAGCGCTGCAGTAATATGCTTAACAAGCATGTTATATTACTGTAATGTTTGCTGTTGGACTAATGTTAGCTTGTTAGCTCCTCTGAGGGAGGGACTTTGGAAAGTTTGGAGGCAGGGAAAGAGAGCGGACTGCACCTTTAAGGAATGAAGCCTCTACACAGGAGTCTCAGACTCATTGTAGTTCAGGGGCCAAATATGGACCAGTTTGATCTCAACTTTATGATTTTGTAACCAATTTCTGTGTAATTTGTCAACTGGTTTTCTGTGGGTCCAACATGAGACATTTACGCGATGGCACTACAGGGGGTACTTGAGAGAGAGATAAAAAGGAAATTAAATCAAAGCATTAAAAACATCGAGTTATAAATATTATACTAAATATTACTAGCAACTCACAAAACTACGACAAAACACACAAAAGGAGAAAAAAAATACTGAATAATAAAAAGAACAGAAACAACACAAATGATACCAAAAACACACACTAAGAGAAAAAAAATACTTACCATTACCAGTAACACACAAAACAAAGACACACTAATGATAAAAAAAAAAATAAATAAATAAAATACAGAAGATCATGATATAATACACAAAATAACACAAACATACAAAACTGCAGAGCTTGATTACCATAGACATTATATACGTAGACGCCGCATCGACTGTGGAGGGACACGTCAACAGCGCCGCCATCTTGGACCGGTATATAATTGTAATAGTGATAATAGTAATGGTTATAATAATAACAGCATAATATAATAAGAATCCAGTAACTATGATACAATAATAAAAAACAATATCAATAAACAATATTTAATAATCATAATAATAATAAGTACAATGAGAATACCTAACTATAATATAAAGTATTAATAATATAAAAAGTACAATATATGAGAAAATAATGATACTTAAAGAATAGCAATAACAATAATACAGTAGTAGTACAATCATACAATAATAATAATTATGTTATAAATGCAATGTATAGCCTTAAACATGTTGTAAAATAAAAACCTGTGCACATCTTGAAATTTCTAGGTTCCTTTTGTTCCATTTCTATCTATCTATCTATCTATCTATCTATCTATCATGTCTGACGTTTGCTACAAACAAACCCACGAAAATGCTTGAGAATTGAGCGATTTTTTTGACAACTTTAATAGTGTAAACATCATTGCTCTATAGATGTAATGCACTATAGGAGCGATTGCCACCGGTTCAAGATGGCCGCCCTGTAGACGCACCGTCGAGTGGGCGGAAGCAGTCGATGCGACGTCTACAATATTATGATGTCTACGTTGATGACGACACATTGGTTTCAACCAGGTGTGTTGGAGCAGGGAGACGTCTGAACGTTTTAGGAATTCGGCTCTCGAGGACAAGGCTTCCCCACCACCGATTTAGATCATACCAACAACACACAAAAACAAACAACAAAAACACACAAAATACAAGAAAAAAAACATACTGAATAATAACAGACAAACTACAAAATCCACAAAATGACACCAAAAAAATCACACAATGATAATGGCAAGTCATTCTTGGTCCCACATCAGGAGGGAGTGACAGAAAATGATAAAAACTATACAAACAAATCTTTCAGGATCACTAAATACTACAAAATGGGAAAAACGGGGGACTTGGATTCAAAAGTTAGAGAAAGGGGGTACTTGAGCGAAAAAAAAAATTGAGAACCACTGCTCTCAAGGTCCGGATATGGCCCCCGGCCTCAAGTTTGACACACGTGTTCTACCACCTTAGCCATAGCCCAAGTCAGCTCTTCTCAAGACAAAAAAATCAAATATGTCCAATCATCCATTGATTTTCCAAATCATTTCAACAATTATGAGCCTTTTTCATGCTAAACTTCAACATATTAGAGTGGGGTGTAAACTCAACTATGACCCCAACCCTAAATAGTAAAGTAAACTTCACATGGGGTCATAGGGCAAGACAGTGGGTGGCATTTGTGGGCCTTCCACCAACAAACAGAAGATTAATCTGAAAGACATGACATTCTTGAACGAGCTCGACCCAATTATCTAGATTTTGGACCTTTGGGATTAAACATATCTGCAGTTCTCGAAAGATTAAATATGTCTTTTTGGTTGAAAATACACAATGTCCAATAAAAGCATGTTTGTATAACCTCCAAAATAAAGCTTCCAGAGACGGCGGACCCCCACTGTAACCTGATGGCCATTGTTCTATGAATCTGTGATAACCACATTTATTTATTTTATCGAATAAAGTTTATCATCATTTGCGCTATGTATATAGTCATCTTAAACATGTAAATCCCCCGTTTTAATCAGAACAAAATGGGTTGAAAGTGACCAAAAAACAACAGAAATTGGTTAAAATCGTGGCCAAAAACAGACAAAAAAAGTGGTCAATAGTGGAACAATTAGTGAAATAATGGGCATGACAAATCAAGAATGTGGTTAAATTGGCAAAAGTATACATAAAATATGATGAAAAATGGTTTCAAAGTGACAAAAAAAAATTGTGGAAAAGGAGGTAAAATGGGATTTTAAAAAAAAAACAAAAAAACACGCAATTGGTTAAAAGTTGCCTAGTCGTCCTTGCGTGAAGGAGGCAAACCGCCACAGGTCGACCTCGTTGTTTTGTTAATGGAGCGTCATTGCCATCATAGAGTGGTTGCATGTTCAACACGTGTATATCATCGTGCACTTATTTCATCTCTGAGGGAGCCCCTTCTTTCCTCCCCGCGGATTGACAGCAGCACTCTTTTGTTTTTCCCTTTTAAATGTGTCCTTCACAAACTGAACACCCGGAGAAAAAAAATGTCAAGCGCTAATGTTCGCAATTGGAAATAAATAAATAAAATAAATCGACCAATGATAGGACTCTGGCTTGTCTTTCACGATTAACAAAGAAGTATTTTTCAGGTCATGGTAAATCTATTGAGAGGGACGTCGAAATGTATTCACACATGTTCGCACTTATAAGTATAGGGTGAAGAGTGCAACACATTTTTTATGATACTTTTTATACATTTTAGTTTTCATGGCCTTTTTATCATAAAAACACATTTTTTTTTTCAATTTTTAAAACAAGGTGCCAAGTGAAATATTTGGAATGGGTTTTATACTGAAAAAAAAAAAAAAAAACATTGAATTTGAGGCATTATTCCTTAAAAAAAAAATGACACTTTTAGCTCTTTATTTCACTACCCTTCACAAAAGTGTTTTCAAAATGTTCATATATATATATTATATTTTAATATTATAAATTTATAGAATTTTTTTTCCCACACTTTTCTCACATCAAATCTTTTCAACAACGTCAGATATAATCATAAATATACATGTTTTCACAAGACTTTTGCATATATATTTTTTTATGGCCCGGTGTTTTCAAAAAGCATTTTTTTTTCAATGAGAAAAAACACAAAAATGCATAAAAAAAGGGACTAGTGATATATTGGGATGAGTTTAATTAATAACTATAATAATTCATAATAAAAAAAATTATTAAGGAACAGTTGATTTTGTGGCGTAATACTTAAGAGCATTTATTAAAAAAAAAAAAAAACAACACTACGAGCTTTTGTACCAAATGGTGCCTTGTCATATATAGATATATTTTTTTCCCCACTTTTTCTCGCATCAGATCTTTAGGCAAATTCATACCTAACCATAAATATACATTTTTCATATACTTTTTATGCATTTTACATTTTTATGGGCCTTTTTTGTCGTAAAAACATTTTTAAAAAAAAAATTATGCACTTTTTTTTCAAAATAAAGTGCTAAGTGAAACATTTGATATGAAGTTATTACAGAAATTAGTAGGTCAATAATTAATAGGAACACTGATTTTGAGGCATTAATAACATTCAGTGAAAAAAACCTACAGTCAAGCTCAGGCACCAAAATGGTATCCTTAACAAAATGTCTTGTGTCATATATACATATTCTCCCCACTTTTTTCAGATCATATATTTTCAACAAATTCATATTAACCATAAAAAACATTGTTCATGATACTTTTTATGCATTTATATTTTTATGGCTTTTTTGTCATAAAAACACAATTTTTTTCAATGAAAAAAAAACACAAATTATGCATGTTTTTTTTTTAAAAAAAAAAAAAAAAAAAAAACAAGGTGCCAAGTTAAATATTTGGTATGAGTTTTCTACAGAGTAGGTCAATAATTTTGAGGCATTATTATTTTTATATGTACCAAAACTGTACCTTTCACAAAAGCGTCATATATACATTTTTCCCCCGACTTTTTTTTCACATCAGATCTTTTCAACGACTTTTCAGATCTATCCATAAATATAAAGTTATTTCATTTGTTTGCGATGAAACTTTATTTGGATAGAAATTAACTTCTGGCAGCAGAGGCTGATGAAATTAACTCCTCCGTGCAGTTAAAAGTGGTGCAGAGCTGGTGTTCGGCTCGTGTTCGACTCTTTAGTGTAGTACGTCTCACTCTGCTGCTGTCAACATGATTTAAAAGGCTTCCTTACGGCGTCATCCTTCAAAATGACTGATGAAACAAAGATGTGAGGCGCTTAAGACTGAGAGATCAGCTTGACAGGGACGAATAAAGAGAGGAGGGAGGGAGAGTGAGAACTATCAATCAGTGAAATACAAGCCACGTGATTGGCCCCAGAGAGAGCATCACCGTGTGTGTGTGTGTGTATAATCACCACACTTGCCAACCTTGAGACCTCAAATTAGGGAGATTTACAAAAGAGTGGGGGGGGGTTAGTTTGCTTTTGAAAGAGAAATGAAATAATTTAATTTCACAGTGTTCTTTTACTTGAAAAAACACATTTAAAGTAAAGAACAAATTCCACAGTACCCGTGCAAATGGTAAATGGTGGTAGTAGTAGAATAAATAAAATAAATAAGGCATACATTGCATAATTATCCATCAAAATAAATAAAAATAAAAAAATATTCAACAAAAGGAAAATTAAACAATAGCCTATACAACAACGGCTATAACCATGACAAAAAACTTCCCTACACATGGTTGTATTTGAAGGTGCAATGCTTCGCAGCAGAAGTGTAAATACAAAATACATAGTTTAATCCATGTTTCAGGTTGTGCTTTCATCACACATCAAACCAAGGGTTGGTTTGGCACAGTTTCGATCACTCCCTTGTCTAATTCCGGGGCAATGGCACCTATCAAAGTACATAATCATGTAAAAACTGGTTTTTTCTACTAACTGTACGTTCTGCTTACACACACACACACACACACAATATATGTATATATATATTTATTTAACATTTAATCTTAAAATACTAACTCTTAGAAAACAATATTATTTTATATACACTTACCTTTCACTATTTGAGTAGATTTTGTTCTGCCATCTGCGTACTGGCGAGCGATCTCTGAATCCGGGAAAATATCCTTCACGGATTTGTTGAAAACATCCGCAAACGTAAATGGGATGTTACTTGTAGCTAACAGCATAGCCATCTATGTCTCAGCAAAAGTAACTCCCTCAGCTCTCCATTTGGCCAGATGACTCGAAATACTGGCTGTGAACGGTGCTGCGTTGCAGAAGCCTTGTGCTTCTCATGACCGTTGATGACTCGTGAATGTCCGTTCGGCCGCCGTGTTCAAATCGAGAAGTCTGACCTACACACATTGCAGGCCGCATAACCCTTCCCTTTTGAGCTGTCCTGAATGAAGTTAAATTGTTTTTTTCCAGTCATTTTGGATTTTGCAGGCATATTTCTTCTTCATTACATGCCGCCACGTCTCTTCTTCCTCTTCTTATGCGGTGTAATCGTTATTATTGTCCGGCCGTAAACGACGCTCAGTGAAGGATAGTCCGCCCGGACAATGTCGGGCGGAAACAGGGAGAAAATCGGGAGAATGGTGGCCCCGGGACATTTTCGGGAGGTACAACTGAAATTCGGGATTCTCCCGGCAAAATCGGGAGGGTTGGCAAGTATGATGATCACAGGCCGAGCATTTAACACACACTTTACATACGTGCAAAGGTTCAATAAAACCAACTAAAAGGAGTTTAAAGCAGCTCAAAGGCTGTGTGTGAAATCTTTTTCCGCACTTATAACCATTTCCAATTTCCACCACTTTTCCACCATTATTGTCACTTTTAACCTCTTTGCACTATATTTCACACTCATTTTTGGAAATGTAACCACATTCATGATTTTTCATGCCCATCATTTGCCAGTTTACACTCACTGATATTGACACCTAACCCTTTTTACCACTTTTTCCGTCCGTTTTTGGTGATTTAGTTTGCAACTTTTAAACAGATTCTGTGGTTTTTAAAATCCCATTTCACCATCTTTTCCACCATTTTTGGTCACTTTTCCCCCATTGTATTATCCGATTAAAACAAGGACTTTTAACTGATTATGTACTCATATAATACTAAACTTCCTGGATAACTATGGATATTATTCAGACAAATAAACAAATGTGGTTATCACAGATTCATAGAACAATGGGCCATCATTTTGCTGATTTTATGAATGGGCCCCCAAAAAGCTCTCATGAAAGTTCATGTCTGTGTTCAACCACCCTCAGGTACAATGGGGGGTCCCTGGTCTCTGGAACCTTTATTTTGGGGGCGGTCGCAGGCTGAACAGTTTGAGAATCAATGTTTTAGGGAATGTTTCAAAAATGATTTATAGCCAACTGAAGCATCTGGTAAACAAGAGAATCTGTGAAGCACTTAGCAACGGAAAAGTGTAAAGAGAAAATTAAGAGCGCCCTTGATGCACGTGGACGGAAAAAAAATGTAAACCTCTTCATGTCATGAGTCCTAATCATTCATCATCCTCACACATAAACATAGGTGTGACTTCACGTGGCATCAGCATCTCAGCGCCATGTTTAGCACAGAAGGAAGTGAGTGCTCAAACGCAGAATATGGACCAGTTGGATCACACACGCCCAGTTTGCACGTCAGTTATACATTCAACATTAAGTATGGAAGGCATCAACAATATCCAAGCAATAAGTGACAGATACCTAAATGTTCTTTAATTTGGTTATTTTCTTTAACAATTTTTATTTTACCGGTAATTTTTGGAAATTTTGTGGGATAATTTGAGGAAAAACTGCATGATTTCAACAACTTAAAGCTGAAATATTTGGTAATCTACACAATGATTCATGTGCTCTAACATTTTCACTTTCTCCAGCGGGCCAAATTGGATGCTTTAAAGCAGTGGTTCCCAAACTTTTCACAGTCCCATACCCCTTCAGACATTTAACCTAATGCAATGCCATATACAATGTAGCCCTAGAGTAAATTGAACCTATCCTGTTGAGGAATAATAATAATATATAATAATAATAATAATAATAATAATAATAATAACTAAAATATTTGCATTTCCTGAAGAAATGTAAGTGAGGATGCAGGTGCTGGCCTGCGTCGCACTGCATTAGCTTATCATTTTCATTAGCATTATCTAGCATTAGCCTAGCAATAGCAATAACCTAGCATCAACAGTAACATTAGCATAACATTAGCATTAGCCTGGCATTAATATTAACCTAGTATTAGCTTTAAAATACCATTATTCGAGCATTATCCTAGCAATAGCAATAACCTAGCATCAACAGTAGCATTAGCATAGCATTAGCATAGCATTAGCATAGCATTAGCATAGCATTAGCATTAGCCTGGCATTAATATTAACCGAGTATTAGCTTTAAAATCGCATTATTCTAGCATTGGCCTAGCAATAGTAATAACCTAGCATCAACAGTAACATTAGCATAGCAATAAAATGGCCTTAGCATAACATTAGCATAGCATTAGCATTAACCTGACATTAATATTAACCTAGTATTAGCTTTAAAATAGCATTATTTTAGCATTAACCTATCATAGCAATAACACTAACCTAGCATTAACATAGCAATGTTAGGCTAATGTTAATGCTAACATAGCTGGGCTAATGTTAGCATTAACATTAGCCTAGCATTAACATTGACCTAGCATTAGCTTAACCTAGCATTAACCTGACATTAGCATTAACCTAGCATTAGCCTGCCAATAACAATCACCTAGCATTAGCATTCACCTAGTAATAGCATTAGCATTAACATTAAACGCTCTATTTATATTCTAGTTTGCAATGTTGTCATTGTTTTTAATTTTTATTCACATAACCCGTATGGCAACTCGATTTGGCCCCCGGGCCTCGAGTTGACACATGTGAACTAAAGGATCCAGAGGAATCAGGGCTTAAAGGTTAAGAAGTGAGACAAATATGGAGGAGGGGGCACAAGGAGATGCACTGGCGAGGTGGATGGAAAGACTGAGCCAAGTAAGGCACTTTTGTGTCCATTTTTCATCAGCAACGCCAAATTAGCTTCCTTCAGCATTCCCGACACGTCGACGCTCACTCTCACAAACCAGAGGTGCATCGCGTGGCGCCTTTGCTGCGAATAAAAACCCTCCTCAGCAACCTGCCGTTTCATCGCTGCTGATTCATTAGTCGGTGGCCCCCGTCCATCATCAGAGAGACACTGTGTTTTCTCTGAGTGAGCGTGAACTTGGCCCCTCTACCGTGCACCCACTACCTCCTCATCGTGCCTGTTCTCTTGTCGTGAGGCATCGCTGTCATCTGGTTCTATGTTTGATTCAGTGACCTATCGACTCCGAGCCTCTACTGCACATGTGCAGTCCAGTAAAAACTGACATTTATAAAATGATACTGTTGTTGATGCATCTGAATGGACGACGGGAACATTGGTCCTGGTTTATTGAGATAATGTTCACTGACATGTTTATAATAGCAAACAGCTGTATTTGTTCATGCAACACCTGAAAATCTCACGCCATCTAAAACATTAGCTGAGTGCAGCTCTGCAGTCAGTTTTATATAAAACATGATTCACTTGTGATCATAAAATCATGTAATCTATTAAAATGTATAGGACGCTATTTTTTTTTTTTTTCATATAAAGTTGAGGGAGCTGCCAATGTGGCAAAGCGCTCTATGCTTGTTTTTATTTCTGTGCTACAATAAGATTGCTGATTGTTTAAATAAAAAGCAAACACTGGTATAAATGGAAGTTTCCGGACTTGGGAGCATTTCAAATGACAATAAGGTTTTAAACTATGGATGTTTACGCATCGATGCTCTGAGCCCAATTTTTTGATTTGGGGCCCCAAAAGAAAGAAAAAAAAACAAACAAAAAAAAAAAAAAAAAAAAAAGACTATTTTTCATTAATTTACAAATGTGGTACGGAATCATTGGCACATACCATATATAAATGTAGGCACCATTACCCCCGTACGTGTCACGGGCGCCATCCCCCACTTTTGGTTATTTTCCAAATTTATGGGAACATAGACGTGTGATATTTCGTTATAAAGGTAATTCAGCGTAGATTACGATTATGCCTCACACAATTTAATAAGGGGCCTAAGGGTCCGCCCCCCCTATTTTAGGCAATTTCCTTTAAAGTTGTTTTCTCACTTATTTGTGAATCAAATATTGTGACAGTTGGTAGTACCAAATCATTGCCACATACCAATATATGAATGGGGTACATTACTCTCCATGTGCCTCCGGGGCCCCCGGGGTCCCCATTTTTCAAATGAGTTCTTCTCCGTTAATGTTGGTTGAATCTAGCTGTAATTTGACATGGACATTCTATGAGCGGATGTCAAGAGCCTCTCGAGATTTTTTGAAAGGGAGCTGGGGGACGGAGGCCCGCCCCCTTTTCCGGGTAATTTTCTAAATTTATTGGAACATAGTCGTGTGATATATCTTTTCAAAGGCAATTTGATGTAGATTACCATTTTACGTCGCACAATTCCATTTGCTTTACTAGGTGGAACCGAGTCATTTCACTGAATTCTCCAGAACATGGTATGTTCTATTCGGCGCGGAGATGTTCCGCAGGCCCGGTCGTAGTTCATCGGAACTTGTTAATAGTAGGAAATAATAGGCAGCATGAAGCTGGAAATACGTAGAAATATCTGTCAAAGTGAACGGGAGTACAGCAGCCTGCCTACCTGCCCGTTCTGATTGGCCGAGTGATTTGATGGGCACCTTTATCATGCGGACTTCACGTGGAATTTTTTGGGAAAAAAGAAATATAGTGGTGCATTCTCTATCCCAAAAAATATGGTAGATGTGTGCTGTTTTAGATGTGTTAATCCACTTGCATTGATCCTACATTGCAAATATTGGTCTCGTCAAGATGTAGGTCTGGTTCATGATGAAGACATTCACACAAACTCCTTAATTGAGCTTTAATGTGACAACTCCATGTCTATTTCTCCAAGGTAGATGAGGGACGCAAAGGCACCCAGAGACAATGCTATTACCTGAATGAATCAGCCCGACCAACCCCCCCCTTCTCTTTAATCGTCAACGCGTATTCCAGCTGACACCTGGGAAATAAGATAAGCAGGTAAACCTCTTAAACCTAAGTGCCAACAACAAGGCACTCTGGGTGATGACTGAATGCCACGGAGGCTTTGGAGGGAGCTGGTAGGAGGCCAACGCCACGGTTTCCTGCCAACGTTGCTCAACATGCAGCCAGCACTGGTTCTCAGTTTGATGCAAATGCAAATAGGAGCGGGAAGTAATGCGCATCAGGTTTAACATTGATTAATTTGTCTTTGGCTTCCTCCCCTGCGTTATCACAGCAAGTAATCGGCACCTTAACTTAAAGCTACTCGCATATTTTAGTTTATTACATAAAGTCATATTGTAGGCCTGTAAATCAATGAAAGTATGAATAATTTACTCCAAAAAACAAGGAAAAGTGTCAGAAATGTAGGTCGTTACTGTGATTTCTTGTATTTTCTAGTTGTTTTGTAGTCGTTGACAACCATTTTTGTTCTAGTTTCTTCCAATTACGCCGTTAGGGATGTAACGATTAATCGTAAGGCAGTTAAAAATCGATTCATAGGTATCACGGTTGAAATTTATTTTCTGAAAATTGAATCGCAGTACTTTTTTTAACCAGCAGAGGCTATCCACAAGTGTAGGCGGCGGGCGGAGTCTGTTAATACTTTCTTTCTGGCAGCCTTCTACTCTTAAATATGTTAAGAAATGATTCATTACCCCTTTAGCACCAAAAGAATATCTGTAATATTACTTGAATATCTGTAAAAGTCACGCTTTTCTATTAGCTCTGTCTGCTAGCATAGCTTCTCTTCTTCAATGCAAGATATCTGCATGACAACCGACACTGTGCTACCAGCGCCCTCTGCTGGTTCAAACAAATATGACGTAAATCAGTGCAATCCTTCTTTTTTTTTTTTTAAAGTCTAATTGTTAAGGCACAAAATAAATTTTCAGTTGCACTTTTAAAAGAAAAAGAAGTATTATGCAGTTTTGCATTGTTTATTATAGAAACAGAATTTAAATTAATAGGCTTCATTTTCATTGTATTATTTCTTTATTTATTTCATTTAAGATATATTTTTAGTTAAATTGTATTGTTTTGAATAGTTTATCAAGGAATTATTTTGACAATGAAAAATAAAATGGAAAATAGTACAGCATTTTCTCGTTTTTTTTCCCAAAAAAAAAAAAAATTGTCTACAGTCCCATTTTGTAAAATAAATCGTGAGAGAATTGTATCGTGAACCCAGTATCGTGAATCGAATCTTATCGGGAGTTGAGTGAATCGTTACATCCCTAACGCCCATTACATCAGAATGAAGAAAAAACACTTCTATGTATCCATTTAGGGGACTCCACATCCCACAAAGCAAAATGCCAACAAATTAAGTGTTTGCAAGTTTCTGTCTTTTAGCATTGACTAAAAAGATGAAGTCTTTGTTCGTCAAGCTCAAAAGAGATTAAAATCAAACACAACAGGAGCAATTAGCATTCACCTACAAACCCCTAATATTACTAATCAAGTGGACATGCTTCATCGTGGCGTTACACGATTTATGGGGGCACAGGGTTGACTGGAGAATGGGCGTGTGTTGATAATGAGTCCCCGTCACACTCTGATGCTGACATTTTGCAGCACAATGTTAATGCAACTACGTGAGTTTTTGTTCTGCAGAGGAAGACAGAGGCGACTGCTTGCTGTGTTTGAAGAATAAAACCCACGTGTTTAACCCCAACACTACCACATTAGACCCCAAGGGATATTTGCCAATTGGACACTTGATTTATTGCGAGTACATCATCTTTTTTGCCAAATTATGAAATCTGACTGGTTCTGTCCTCCTAACATTGCTGATATGACAGAAGCAAATATGCTATACGGCTAACGACATGCGAGTGCTGTAGCTCCTCCCCTCTTTTTTTTTCTTTGGGCATCTTTCCTTCGAACCAAGTTTCTTCAATTAAGATGCAATTCTTACAAAGACATTATATTCTCATTAGTGCAAGAAGAATACTGATGCGCCACCAAAAACCATCCACTCATTTGCACTTTCCCACGTGACTTGCAATTAGCTAACTTAATTGGTTCACCAGTTCTTTCTAAATCAAACAGTGGGTGGTGGTGATTGATGAACCAAGCAACTCCATGGATCCATTACATTTATGGAATATAGCAGTGATAGCTACAGTAAGTGCTCCATTTGACCCTTTCCAAAGCACAGCGGTCTGACAGCTGCAGACATCACTGGGTTTCTGCAGCTTCGTGATAAAGTCGCGGAAGCCTCTAATCCCACCTGCCTCGGTTAAAAAACGGAGGACTTACTTTACATGGAACGAAAGCGGCGTGACGGCTCCTCAGTCCGTGGGAATCTTTCGGAGCTGCCACCATCTGCGCCAATTCTCCTCATGAGCTGTAGTTTCATCTGTGAAATGAGAATGCAAATCATATTTAGTAGTGTTCGAGTGTGAACTGGCAAGGCAGAACATTCAATTCAGCCTGATATCACGGGCAGCAGGACAAGTGAAGCTGTTTCAGGTGCCTCAACAGTCCAGTAGTGCAAATATACAGTATGTAACAGGGGTTAAAAAAAGGCTGAATCTACTGGATTCCACTGTCAATGTTGAAGAAAAACAGACAAATTTAACCGTTTACTCTTAATCACCATCACATCAACATTTTCCCTCATCTCAAATCCAGTTCACATTCTCTTTTTTTTGCATTCGTCAATGTTTGACAACACCAATCAAAACTCATTGAAGGCTCCTTGGCAGCACTGTCACATGAATGTGGCTAAAACCTCGAGCTGTCATAGAGAGTTCTTGATCGATTTTCAATAAATCCTTAAAGAACTTTTCACAAAAGGGAATAGAAGAGAGAAATAAAGATCTAGAAATCTACTCCAGAGATCTTTTCTGAGTTGTCTTTAGAAACCCTAACAGTTTGACCCTAGCAATCACAAGAGGGCACTGGACTGCTGCCCATGCTTAAAATTCCTCGAGTCAAAAAGTTGAAAATCTGTAAAAGTTTGACAGAGAAAGAAGAACAGAAGGAGGGGCCAGCACAGAGAACCAACAAACCAAGTAAATATAGAAGCAGATGAGATGGAAACGAGAAAAAACAACAAAAAACAAAAACAAAAAGCAACCACAAAGTCTCACTACAAAGAGACATTTCCTATCATTTTCAAATAATTTGATCAGAATCAGAATCAGAATCAACTTTATTGGCCAGGGGTGAATGAATACACACGAGGAATTTCTTTTGGTGACCTGTGCTCTCTCAGGTAGTATAACATTAAATAATAACAATCAAGTAGAATAAAGAAATTAAATAAAATAAAGAAAAATAAATGAAAAAAGAAGTATAAACATAAATATAAGAGTAGTTAGACTTATACGTGCAAACTAAATAAAAATAACAAGATAATAATACTAGTAATAATAATAATAATAATAATAATAATAATAATAATAATAATAATAATAATAATAATAATAATGAAATAAAATAAGAATACAATAATAACAATAATAAGATAATAGTGCAGTAGTGCATTGATGAGTAGTGCAAATAGGTGAACATTTAAATGAAAAAAATTATGTCCATGTCCATGATGCTTGGAAAGAACCGCATATGGGCTGCGCGATCATACAATGTGACGGTAACTACGGTCCTGATTTCCTGGAAGTGCGGAAGCAGCCACTTCAGTAATCAAAGCGCAGTATAGGGATGAGCTTTGGCTAGGACTCATGACATGTAGGTGATGATAGCGTACAATATGTTTGAGAGACGGAGATTTATTCCGACATGTGCTGGGGATGTTTAAAGACAAGAAAGGACACTAGATTGCGAACTAGAACACAATGAGATTTCTGTTTTACACACAATTGCATTGTCGAATAGTCCTTGATCAAGGCAAGTACTTTGATCTATTTACATTTATTAGTATTATTCTGAAGTAAATCCCATTCTCGATTTGTTAACCAATATCACGCATACCGGAACTCGTCTAATTGTTGACTTTTACCATTCACTTTACCCAACTTCGGCACCTTGACAGCAACAACAACCACCTGCAAAATCTGTCAATATGTGAAGAGTTGTAATGAAAGGGAGCAGAAAAAGTCTCTCTCCAGTTCACTTCATAACACTTTAAAGACAAGAGATGAGAGACTTCTTCACTGCAGAATGCAATCCTGGGAGGCTGCACTCTCTCAAGTGCCAAGGCAATCACTGGATAAGACATGTGCCTCACAATGAATCCTCTTTGAATTATGAGACATCCAGAGACGTCTTTAAAGTCTGTATTTTTTGTTTTTCACCATCTCACCTGTTCATGAACAAAGCAGAAAGACCTTAAAATGTACTCTGACTTGTATTCTATGAGGTTAAAGAGTAGTCTGTTTTTTGGTGTTTCGTTTCACTTTGACACCTTTAAACGACTTGACGTAATGCAAATCCCCAACACACAGACAAATCCATCTCCAGTTTGGATCTAACGCCCCCCCTTGTGCCTGCCAAGCTTAATCATTATTGTTAAAACATACAAGCAACCATCCATGCTGATTTCCCCTGTCTTGTTTAACAAGGAAATGGGTCTTCCATGATCCAATGAGACATGATGGGAATGCTGTATTTAGTTGTGCTTGGGTAAACCTGCTTTTCATTCGTCAGGTGCCTTGCTTAAAAAAGTCAAATATCTCACGTTTCACTCCACTTTCAAATTAAAAGATCTTTATTACAGAGCTTAATATATCGCCTTGCCTTTGTAAATCCTATCCAAGCCCGTAGCAGGAGAAAAGGGTTAGCAAATTCATTGTGAGATTAGGAAATCTGACAAACTAATGCCTAGAGCAAGAGATACCATCAAAGCTCCTTTTTGCAGCAGAAGAAGGAGAAAAAAAATAAAACCCCATCCAACACAAAGATGGAGAGTGGTGATACATCATGTGGATGGCCTGTGGCTGGCTAGTGAAAGCATGCCTCTGGCAGCGAACGCCTCGCAAATTCAGACATATGCTCGGGGACAACTGAGGTGCTGCTTCATATACAAGTGTGATAATATATGCTAAGGGTTGCTCGGTCAGCTTTTCCAAAGAATTTAAAGCAAACACGTTTAAAGCAAGAAAATATTACAGCAAGAACAGATTCGACACGAGCAGACTTTTGTTTCGCGAAGGGATTTTGTCAAGGACTGGCAATATTAAATGTGTAATAAATAAACACATGAATGCTGCTGGCTGTGAACAGTTGCATCACTGGGGTGTTTTATTTGAGGCTAGAGCTATGGATATTATTTAATTAGCCCTGAATGTAATATATCTAAAAAAAAATAAAAAATATTAATAACAGTCTCTAATGGTACTTGTTTACCGCACGACAACAGAGTGACAAAATCTCTGTATTCTCCATCTGTGATGCCAACAACCATACGTCTGAATTTACTCTGGGATCATTTATAAATAATCAAGGTGTTCGGGTTTCTCAGAGACTCTGAACGCATCTCTGGGAACAGGCTAGTTTAAAACACCTTAACTCTGCTAATATTTGCTTTGTCTGAGAATTTCCACCAGTTTCTGAAAGCTAAAAAGTTGCTTATTAAGAACTCATTCATCCCCTCTATAGTCTTTTGTCATTGCAAGGTAAATTTAAGAAAACATTGAGTACTTTTTGAGTATGCTGAACTTTAGATGTCTGGGCCTAATCAGTAAAACAGTCTGGAAGTTATTTAAAGCTATAATAAACTGCATATTTTGTTTATTTAGGTAAAGCATGCGCAATAAAGCATACAAAACAATTTAATGCGCGCTCATTTGCCATTTTCCTCTGGGCTAAGCCCCGGATGTTTCAGAAACCTAAATTCGCCCCTGGCTGTGAATAATACAGATATCTTAAGGCCTGTGTAACGACACTGCGGTCCCACAGGTGTGCACACACGGAACGAGCCACGTGCACTCTTTTATTAGCCGTCTCCTGTGGCGCTTGCTCCCTCCACCGGCTCGTCTCCGATTCCTGAAACTGTTGACGGTGCTCAAACCTTTTTAGCTGACTCATTATTTTAACAGCCTGGCTGCCTTTTTTTAATGAACGTGACCAAACATCACACAGTAGTTGTATTCTCTCATCTGTCCAGTTTGATACCAAAGTAAAAGTACCCTCGGCTCCACAGAGAGGTAATAAGACCCAACAGGGCGAGAAATGGCCACGGCCTTTTTTCCCAGTGAGTGATTGTTTGATTGGAGCCGTTTTAGCATCGTATAAGACAAGTGTTTGTGTCAAACGCAGGGATTACATCTGCTATTTGTAGCCAAATAGACCGAACAGAAAATAAAGATGTAATGCATCTGTTTTTTGATAGATTTGGAAAAACGTCAAAACAAACGAGATATTAAACAAAATGGCTGTTTTAATGTTGGTACTTCTCGAAATAATGAGGGAAGGGAAGATTGGAAAAAGCTAAATTCAAATGGAGATGATTATCATCAACAAGGCATTGAAAAGAAACTCTGGAGCTAGTAAAGTTGTTGAACACTTCAAAACGTCTGTTCAAGGGCTCCGAAACTCTTCATTTGAAAACTTTAACAGGAGTGATGACGAGGAGCTAATTTCTGGTTTATTTCGTACAAAAATTAGACAGTTGGTTTGGATTTACTGCCTTGAGAGAAGGAAGAGAAAAATTAAGGACCCGTTAACGGGTCCTCCACTGTTTTTTACAAATGTGGCCTTTTAAATCTATTAATTAGAAAAAAACTATCTTGCACCATATTCGCTATATTCACTTTTCAAAAATAGGACTACATTACAGTTTTTAGAGCCTGTGTTCCGCCATCTTGAAATCATGTGATTGATGAAGTTGCATGGCCCCAATGCTTGTAAACATTGCATTGCTTCCTATTGGGGTGAAGCAATCAGCCTGCTTTTTAGATCATTTAGCAGCTTTTTTAGTCATATTGAGAACTTGTGTTGCTTTTGATTGCTCTAAATAATTAGGAAAAGTTAAAGATGTCAATGTAAACCTATTTTGTTTATCAAAAAAAAAAAAAAAAAAAAAAAAAAAAAAAAAAAAGAGTTGTGACTCGAAAAATAATTTATGACCGCACGGGGCAACAGCTCTAACTCTGTGGTTTGGTAGTCGACAATCAAGCAAGGAAGAAGAGCTCTCCTAAGGGACTTTTACTCTACCTTAAATAGTGCGCTGACACGCTGTGGTGGCTGAAGTTAGTGAGTCAAACTGAGAAATAAAAAAATATATTAACACGTATCAGGAGTTATACGAAGCTGCCTTCTACTTGTTTTTCTTTTACTTGGATGAATCTAATCAGTTGTGAGACTTTAAATCTATACAGTGCCCTAATACATAACCTACTTAATGTAATTATGAATACAGATCAGTAAGCTTTGCATGTATGTATGTATGTATGTATGAGCAAAAACATGGAAAAAAGCCAAACATTGTAGACACATATCAGTAATTACTGAATATATTAGAGATCAGAAAACATCGGGATGCTTGATGAGGCTGGAGCTGATGTTTGTGCTCCAAGGCTTGTTTAGTCTCCATGTTACCATGGTGCGAGCTCGGCAGGGAGGCTGTGATGTTTTCTTTTTAGACCATCACAATTACAGGAGATATATATATATATATATATATTTTTTTTTTTTTTTTTTGAGAGTAGCCCTGAAGTAACTGGTTACAGAGTATCACAACGCTTTCTCATTTATAATCCAAGTTACAAACTTGCACAATGATGCAAATTGTTTGAATATTTCAGAAGATTATCATGATTTTTTCGGAAGTAATGTCCAATATTGATGGGATGTTTTGGGGGGATTTGAGGGGAGTTTGAAAACAGCTGCTAGCTATTGTTTAATGAAACAGTGGACGTTTTCTACAAAGTCTCCAGAGATGATCCGAGTTGTCCACGAGGCTGCAGGAGGAAAGCTGTAGGTATAAATAAATAAATAAATAATAAGTGAATAATAAGGTGTTAACGCACCCACTTCTACACACTCCTCTTTGTTTTGGTGTGAGTAGCAGATAAAAGAAGAGTCCTCACTGAGAATCAGGGTTACGAGCCCCATTTGCTTTCAAAACAATAACTCTGCCAGGAGATAGTCCACTCCGTCAACTATAAGTGCAAAAAGAAATCAAAGGATGAGTTTGTTTTCAGGTTGAGCGGAAGTGAGTGATGGGGCCGTTCAGCCCATTATGGAAGCGGTGGAATTGAAACACTGGGGGATGAACAGCTTGAATGTAGATTGCAACGCGGCAGAGTTATTGGCGCCGTTATGGAGCTCATAGCTGGTAATGGCGACTCTGACTCTAATGGCTCGGATTGTTGATGAGGCGAGGGAGCACGATGGCAAAGGTCGGATGTACAGACTCAAAATTCAAAGAAATGTTTTGTCGAACCCTTTTAACCTCCTTTGGTGTACAAGTACCCCTAGGGGTACATGTACACCAGTTTGGGAACCACTGATCTTGACGTCAGACTTATTACAAGTGGTGGCAATTTCACCTTTTTTTTTTTTTTTTTTTTTTTAACAAATGATCCTCAAATTATTTTTCAATGACTTTTATACTAATTTTTTTTATTTATTTATTTTTTTGTCAATTTATTGTACATATGTTACCTAAGACAATCATAAATCACCTTAGAAATAATAATTTGCGTATTTCTCACAATATTCAATCATTTTGATGTCATAACTTCGTATGAGTAGTACGTTAGTATGACATTTACAACACAACCCAAGTTTTTTTTTTTTTTCTTTTTTTAATTTATTCAGCAGACACCATAGCTCTGCAGCTGCGCGTCTCATGATGTGTACTATATTTGGGGCGTGTATCCAATCCCCCTACTTTGATGCACCTCAGTTCGTTTGAACCGTTTGACCTTCAAGCCGCGCATCAAACGAAACGGTGGCTCCTTCAAGTGTCTATGGGAGCTATTACTCTAGTGACTCTTTGACTAAGCCCCATTAGACACACACACACACTCTTTCACACACACTCCTGCTTGAACATTACCTTTCCCTCCCCCCCCCCATTCCACACACTCCGCACCTGCTCCTCTCACCCCATGCCTTCCCCCCAGCTCGGGTTCATCTCATTTAAGTCCCTTTGTATTGAATGTGTCACAGCAGCCACTCTCCAGTAGAAACGCACACAAATGCACACCCCCGCGTATAAACATCTGTGTGCTCCTTTTACCGTGACACGCAGGCATGTTTAGATCTGATAAATGGTTTTTGGTGTCGGTGCTTTTTAAATGATTAGGCTTGCACAAAGGATAAGAGACAGAAGAAGAAGGAGGAGAGATGCTGGTGATGCTCCACTACAGCAAATATACAATTTAAGACACATTTGTCCTCTTAACCACTTCTTCTTCTTCTTCTTCTTCTTCTCCTATTGATTTTCCAATGGAGGATAACCGTATCGAGCCACGTGTCACTTATAATGACGCATGGTCAAATCATAGGTCCCCCGTTTGCCATATCCCAACGTCGACCATTCGTTTTGCTCCACTCGCGATTAAAAGTATTGGCATCTACACAATGTTCATCACTTGGCTGTTCGTCTCCGCATACAACACGACATTACAATCACCAGGGAGTCAGTTACCGTTTGATTACCTGCCTCAAATAACTGAGTACAAAGATAATACGTCACTGTGAAGGAGAACATTAGCAGTGGATGGAGTGCAGCTCAGGCTTTTAGAGTCGAACCTTCGTCAATTCACGGTAATGTTTGAACAATTATTCTATTTAAAGGTTCAGCTTGCGAACTCCCTAAGTATGTATATGGACTGAATTAAGATAATTATTTAAATCATAAGATGCATTCATAGCCATTCTTGCATGTTAATGTTATTTTGAAAAACATGACCAAATTCATCAAAAAGCCAGATTACACAGTTTTATTTTTTTTAAACAGTTAAAACAATGTTGATGGAATGATTTAAGCATTAGATTACAGAAAATGTCCATCTTGTTGATTTTTTTAAATTTGTTTAAGGGAGTGTTAACCTGGCAATAGCCAGATTGATGTGTAGCCCCTCCCTCTAACTCGAGTTCTCCAAGTCGATCTGGTCTTGCAACTGATTGGGTGAAGCGCCTGTTCACCATGATTTGCTTTAGCCAATCAAACGATAAGAAATTATGATGTCGTCATCAGCATGCGCTGCAGAGACGCTGCTACGACAACAAGACTCCGCTTGAGAAAACTTGTTTTTGGGTTAGTAATGCTGCGGTCATTATGTCGTTGAGTGACTTTTGCCGAGTATACGAGTTAAGGGCACGTTAACCATCGTCCTGTGTCGACATCTTTCTATTTTGATTCGGAGCTATGCTAATAGCGGTAGCCCAGCTAGTTCCTCTCCTCCCAACCGCTCATGTGCTAGTTTTGCTTCGGCGCTTCCGCCTTCATCACACCCGGTTATCCCGCCCTAAAACACAACACTGCCACACGATTGGTTCCAACCGTTTTGGTTCGGATTCAAAAGCCAAAGACGGGAATGGATTCTAGTGTTTGTGAACATCAGGAGAATCCATCTTGCAGGCAAGGTTAGTGTTTACTGAGTATAAGAAATAAATCGAATAGGTGATATGTCGTGATATTTCACCGGGCAATCATCATTTGGATCCAAAAGAAGTCCAAATTGATTTTTTTAATCATGTTTTTTTAAACAAAAACAAAAAAATTACTTTTGCTAACATATGCATAGCACGTAAACGCTCGACCATTAGGTGTCAGTGAACAACATCAGACCATGTTAAACTACCTGAGTCACTCAATGTATGTGGCTACTTAAAAAAAAAAAATAATAATAATAATAATGATAATAATTTAAGAACATAGAATCAGAATCTCTTGTACTAATAAAAGTTAAACTTTTTTGAAAAATGTAATTTGACAGTGAGATAAACACACCACTTGTTTTTGATATTTGTACTTGAAATACTGTTAGTTACCATTTTCTTGTTCTCTCAAGTTTATAAAAAATGAAATGCATTGCATTTAATACTATTTTGTACTTTGCATAATTATATTGCAATGCATATTGTATCATTCAGTAACATAAGGAAAATCATTTGTCGGATCAAACAGCGTCAGATGAAATGGTGTCAGGCTTCAAAATAAGAGTCATTAGACTCGACGGCCTCAATCCGTAAAAACACAACATGGTTGTTTTATTTTGAAGGAACCAAAAGTACACATGACGAAGGAGGATGAAAAGCCTTTCTTTCCCTTTATTTTCAAAAAGTTAAGATCTATTAACATATTGTTTGATAAATAAATGCATAGTTGAATGAAGTGTTGATATATTCTTTGGAATAAAGAGAAAATAAAAGCTTTCAACTTACTCTTGTATAGGACATAAGCGCATATTCATGATGTCATTTATAGTTCTGTTTTTTTTTTTTTTTTTTTTTTTTCAAAATACAACATCATGTCGTGTTTTACAACCTGAGTCTGCGTGGTGACTTTTATTTTGAAGCATGAGGCCGTTTAATTTGACAAGTGACACCGTTTCATTTGTCCTAAAATGTACACCGTACACCGCTGTACCCAGAGTAATACTTGTCCATATTTGTAATCAAACTGTTGGTAATGTCTTCCCAGTAGAAATCCATCTTCAACTCCATGAAGGACACTGATTGGTTGCTTGTCATGCATTGAATAAACACACTGAATAGAATGTTTATCTTCTATCTGACTTTAGGATTGTTTCGTGCGTTACAGTCTCAGCTAATTGATCGTTCACGTCAGTCCGTCTACCTTTAAAAATGAGCCACCGCTGCTCCTTCGGGCCGTCAAGCTGTAAATAAAAGGTGATATTCAGAGACGTTGAAGCTTTTAAGCTGTCGTCCACCTCTCCTCTAGTGATTTCTAGATGACTGATGCAGAGTATACAGCTTTTATCTGCGATAACAGACAATGTGAGAAAGATTGCTCTGATTGCCTTCCCATCTCGGGCTCTTTCGGCTCAGTTCCAGAGATACGACTTTGTAGAAAACGTCAATTGTTGATTAGTGGGTGAATTTGGAGAAAGAAGGGTTATTGTGTGTTAGTGTGTTTTTTTTTTTTTTTTTTTTTTTTTTTTTTAACGTCTTTGTGTTGAAATCCAAATTACAAAGGTTGGTTGCCGTTGCAGTTTGGCTCCACGTCGGACTAATGACAGGCGAGACGAACAGCCCTGATTCATCGCCACGTGTGACAAACACCACACCATGTGGGAGCTGTCAGTGACTCAGAGGGTGCTTAAACGATATGAAAAAGAAATTTAAAAAAAAAAAAAACCGCATCCCAACTGCTTGGATAGCACACAATCAATGTCACGCATCTCATTAAGAACAAAACATTTCAATGACGAACCAAATTACTGCGTCGGGAGGAATGAGTTTTATTTACGGTGAACAAAACAAAAACGTCAATCCGAGTTTTTTTATCAACCTCTTACCTACTCAACCTTCTTTTTTGTGGATCTTTTGTGACACTTTGCCAGTACTGGGACACCAACTGGGGTTTTAGGTTCAAACAAAAGCCCGAAGCCAAGAAGAAGAAAAAGCTTGTGATAGCACATTACTTTTGATTGACAGGGCTCTTGGCTGGCTACTGCTCTTATATAACGTGATTGGCAGAGCTCAATATGATGTCATGACTCATAGGGAGTCTCGCTAAAACAGAAGTAATGTCGAGGCCGGGCTGGAAGGTAAACAGTGCCAGAAAACATTTTGTTCCCGATTCATCATGAGGCTGTTTTTAAGTGAAAATAAACGCTGTTTCAACAGTTTGGCTCAAGGCTGGAGTCAATAAACCGCGATGGAGCTCAAGGACATTAGTCTCGTTAGAGGTCAGAGGCGTAGCAACACATTTTGGTCCCTGGGTACTAACAATATTGTTGGACCCCTACTGTAATGGGTATGTACACTTCTTTTATTACTAAACTATACTAGTAATCTTCACAATAACCTAATAACCGTATTTCATAAATCTGTTCAACTATATTTTAGTGGTTTATTGAATATTGTGTTTGTGACGTATACTTTTTTTTTAATCCGGTTAATAAAAGGTAAATATAGAATGATTAGAATCAATGTTGACACTGGTTTCCAAATTTTTTTTTTTTTTTTTTTTTTTTTTTTATATTTTTATGTCCAATTAAGATTTGACGCGCAAAAGGAATGTTCCAGCATTTAAATGCACGAGAGTGCGCATAGTTAATTTCCATTGAAAAAATATTTTGCCTAAAAAAGGAACGTTACATCCTGGTATGCGCACATTTAAATTACCGTAACTGTTCAAATTTGCTCTATTGGAAAAAAATCCAACTGTGTCTGGCAACTAAGATGTTATAATAATAATGGCTTGGATTTATTCATTCACTCACAGTCATACCGGTGGTGGTAAGCTACAATGTAGCCACAGCTGCCCTCGGGCAGACTGACAGAGGCGTGGCTGCCATTTTGCACTTTAATGTCAACCTACAAACATTACGGTAATCACGTTCCCTCTTTCATAGAAAGCCCGCGATGAAATCACTGACTTTTTTTTTTTATTGTAAATTGCATATATTTGTTGAAACATTTGTTATTCATGTGAGCTTTCATTGTTTTTCTTCATTTAAAATTCATATTATACTGGTGGAACATGAAAAATTGTTATTAAATGTTAAAAAAAACTGCCAAATATTGGAAGTCAATAGTTTCATAGGAGATTCACTGACCATTTTATAGACAATATAAGCACAGACACAGCAACAAACAGGCAGAGATGTCCACATTACAGGTGTTAAAAGGTTAAAATGCATTTTACATATATATATAAAAACAAACTTCTGAGGGACCCCCTTTGCCTTGGGCCCTGGGTACTCGGTACCCTTTACCCCCCAAGTCCAACGCCCATGGGTCAGAGCATCACATGATTTCTTTCCTCTACTTGTCTTTGACGAAACGAGTAAACGGACGGGGTTATTCAGAGCAGCTTTTCTCCGAGTGTCCTTATCAGCAGCGCAGGTGACGGAGCCGTTGTACATCAAGCGTGACAAATGAACTACACACTAAAACACTATCAGCACTCCGTCATTGGACTGAATGACTGCTGCCTTCGCTCAGGAGTCGGCGTGCGGCGCTGAAGAATGTGCTCATTATGTGAGATGGGGAATTTGGTGATATTCATAAAGGCGGCTGAGGAGAATGTTATCTTTACGAGGCGACACAGTGTCTCGGTTAGGGCCGTAAGTCATAGAAAAAAGGAACTCGATTGTGCTTGGGGGAGGAAACATTCATCAGGGCCAAACATTGGCGTGAATGAAAACATTTTGGATTCACTATGGATGTGTAAAAGTTGAATCTGAATGTTTAGTAAAGTTTGTGCTGCAGATGTTTGAAAATAAGTCCTTGAAATGCAGGGTTTTCTATATTTAAAAGTCAATATTGTTGCAAGCCTCACTCTGTTTATGGGTCAAAGACGTACATACGGAAACAGATTAGGGCCAATTTTGATGGAGAAAATAATTTTGGGCCAATTGAGAATAAAGTTGAAATGTCAAGAATGAAATCAAAATGTCAAAATTTGGGTGGAAATTTCAAAAATAAAGTCAAAATATTGAGATTGAAGTTGAAATATCGAAAATGAAGTCGAAATGTTGAGATTAACGTTGAAATTTTGAGAATAAAGTTGAAATATGTCGAGATTAAAGTATACTTTTTGAGAATAAAATATATCTGAACACTTTCTAGGAGGAGTTTGGTTTTAAAGACATTGTGGTTTGGGCAAAAATTGAGAAAAAGTGCAAAATTTGGCCTTGCTAAATTCAAAATTGCAGACTTCCTGTTAAATATAAGTTATAAATCCAAATTACATTTTCGCTAGCCGCTGTCCAATGCATACATCTATCAAATGGCATCCAGGTAGTTCAAACCAGTGGAATATTACAATCACTAGGTGGCGTTAAACAAGTCCCAAATTTGCATTAAAGAAACTACACGTTAAATTTTTCACCAAACTATATCTTCCTGCCAAATGTCATTAATTTAAACCCACAACAAGGGCCTAGGATATCGAAGTAAAGTGTCAGAAAATAAAAATATTAAGATGGACATTATGACTTTAATCTCGATATTACAACTTTAATCTGGACAATACGACTTTAATCTTGACATTACAACTTTAATCTTGATATTACGCCTTTAATCTCAACATTACAACTTTGTTCGGGACATTACGACTTTAATCTTGATATTACGACTTTAATCTCAACATTACAACTTTGTTCGGGACATTACGACTTTAATCTAAACATTACGACTTTAATCTTGATGTTACAACTTTAATCTCAATATTATAACTTTAATCTTGACATTACGACTTCAATCTCGACAATACAATTTTAATCTTGATATTCCATCTTTAATTTCGACATTAAGGCATTCTCAAAAATCTGATTGTAGTGTTGACATTACATATTTAATTGACATTATGACTTTAATCTTGACATTACGATTCCAATCTTGACATTACATCTTTAATCTTGACATTACAACTTTAATCTCGACATTACAACATTATTCTCGAAATTTTGACTGTAATCTTAGCATTATGACTTTAATCTCGACATTACGACTTTAGTCTTGATATTGCTACTTTAATCATGTCAACTTTTTCTACATTTTTCTCGACATTTTGACTTTAATCTAAACATTATATTTTAACATTATTCTCAAAATCCCCACTGTAATCTTGAAATTACATCTTTAATCTCGATATTACAACATTATTCTCAAAATTTTGACAGTAATCTTCACATTACGACTTTAATCTGGAATTTAAATTTATTATATCTTTAATCGATATTTTAAATTTTTACTTGGCAATGCAACTTTTTCTCCATAATTCTCGACATTTCAACTTTAATCTCAACATTAAAAAAATTCCGACTGTAATCTTGACATTGCATCTTTAATCGTCATTGTGACTTCATTCTCTACATTTTGACTATTTTCTCGACATTTCAAATTTGTTCTTGACTTGCTCAAAGTTATTTCCTCCATCAATATTGGCCACAATCTGCTTTTGTACATTTAAGGATAATCGCTGCAGGATTTGTCAAAAAATAGGCATCATCGGGCAAGGTTTTTTTGAATATTATGATGAAAGTTATAAAAAATGAAAAAAATATATACTTCGATATCTTATACACTACTATAATATCACTAAATAGGGCATAACATGAATTTAAAGTAATTTTAAAGATTTTTCAAAACAGCAGTCAAGGCCAGACATTGTATTTTAACACTTTGAATAACAAAAAAAGTTTCAATGACTTTAAATAACTTGTGCAATTTATTCTAACTAAAATAAATGCAGTTGGACTGAATATTTAGGTGTCATTGACCCATATGAGTGTGTCGTTTTAAAACATGGCTGCGTCACATAAAGTCTAGTTTTGTTATATTGGTGCTCCAAGACAAATTATAATGAATTCAGCATCGAGTGCAAAGCTACTAATCATGACGACGGAGACTGATTACTCCCCGTCACCAGGGGGCTGGTTTGGCTTTTTGGATAAAAGTCAAATTCGAAAACACATTTACAATGAGTTGATCTTTTTAATTTTGACCTTTATTTAACCACCGAGGCCTTTCGGCATTTAAATCCTAATCATTTCAAGTTTTTCCTGTCGAAAATAAAGGTAGAATATAAAGTAGATGGAAAAGGATAAACATGACTTGAAAATGTTTCATTAAAAGATCCAATCTTACACTGTATTCCGGTCTTTTATCTTAAAAAAAAAAAAAAAAAAAATGTCTCAGCCTGCGGAGGAGGTATAAATGCACACCAAAGCTTTAAACCTCCATGGGCAGAAATACACACACCTCCTTTAAATGGCACACTATTAAAGCTTTAATTGTAAGCATGCACAGCCAATTAGGAGATGAATTCATAGCATTGAGTGAGAAGTGGGGCAAGAATGGTGTTGATGGGGTCCGCAGAGGATTGAGTGTGCATTCTTTAAATATTAAAGTGGTTGCATTCGCACATCTGTCGCTTGTCTTCACACTAATGCACGAGTGTATATAATAAATGAGCTTCGTGCTAATCACACACTTTTTGAAAAGATGCAAAAAAAAAATAAAAAATAAAAAATACAAAGCCCATGAATTTATTTTAATTTGCTTTTTAATATAAATAGAAGCCGCACGTCTTTACTAAAAAACAACCCGAGGGAGAAAATTAAGCAGCAGGATTCCTACTTACGGTCTTTTAAACAACAGATGCACACAAAACATCAGTTTGAAATGATTGCTGTGCACAAGGGGAGAGCTGGAGGTGGGCGACGGCTTCCTCGATATCATGAAATCCTAAATAAACCCTAGGCTAGAGATGCCTAGGCCTGCAAATACTGTATAATCCACCTCAGAACGACATCTCAGTCAACTGCGGTAAGTACGCAATAAGAGTGAAAACACCTCTCTTTAAATGTAATAATGATGAGTACCGTACGTAACAATTTAAATTGAGCATTCTTAGATTATTAAACATTTTCAAAGTAGATAATTCAAAAATGTTGTGTGACCCCTAAAGTAAATGTACAAAATGACACCAAAAATCATACATAAATACACAAAATGCCTCCAAAATTACAAATAAGTAACAGAATGTATAATCGAACAATAAAAAATGCCAAAAAAGTGCATCAAAAATCACCACAATACACGTAATGAACAGGAAAAATCTAAAAAAATTATTCAAAACAGAAGCTGACAACAAAAATATACACAATTGCCACAAAATTACATGTCATGAACAGGAAATATATAAAAAAAAAAAATCATTCAAGTTACAAACTGACAACAGAATGACTTAAAACATGTACAGACAAACAGCAGAGGACAACAAAAATACAAAAAACGGCATCAAAAATACACAAAATTCCTTTAAGGGAAAATATTAAAGAATACCTAAAAAATTATTCACTAAGTGACAACTAAAGTACACAAAACACAAAAATGCATTGTAAAAATGTACAAAATAACGTAAAAATACAATTTTGTTGCATTATTAATGAGGACATTTTCAAAAAATGACAACAGAAATACCTATAAAAAATGATTCTACAGTCACAAACTGACAACAAAAATAAACAAAATGACTTGAAACGCACAGAGAAAAGGCAGAAACACACAAAATGACTTAAAATTACACAAAACACAAAAAATGCTATGATTAATTTGCTTCACAAAATACACAAAACAACAAAAGCATACAAACCCTTTGTAATTTCCTGTGATAATGCTCACATTGGTCATTATTCCAAATGTTAACATGAATGTTGATAATGAGACTTTTTCTGTGGCCCTCGATGTGACAGAAGTTTCCATCTCTTCTGTAATAAATGTTACACTCCCTCAGGTCATCATTTGTATGGAAGTCTAGCTTTGCCACTATATTCAGCTCCAAAGGCATCTTTTTATATTCAGTAGTGCTGAAAACTATTACTCTGTGAGCATCAATCCACATTTTGCATGCTATAAATTTCTTCTTTTTTTCATTTTGCTCAATTAAACTCCAGGAATTTTGCAAGAATACAAAAAAATAAAAAATAAAAACCTCCACAGTTGGAGTCTGAAAAGTTAATCTCAGGCTGATTTCCGTCAACGGATCTTATGCGGGGTGAGTATTTCTCTGATCTGGGATTCCGCGAGGCATTCTTTCTCATCTGCTTCTCAAAAGATTTATTCATTTTCATCTAACTTTGGTCTTTTTTCACATGAAATACTTTTTTTTCGGAGGGATGTGGCAATCTGACTTCAAATGCCACGGCGTGACTAAGGTTGCAACCGAATTTCCACTTGGATTACTTAAAACGTCCTTGACTCAGCCGTGTTTGAATCTTCCAAAGGGCAAGTCAAACCTGAATTATGAATAGAAATAAAAAAAAAGAACTTAAGCCGAGGAAACGGGAACGATAAAGCAAAGTTATTATCAAAACTAGACAAAGAAATTCTCCCAAACGGTTTTTCAGACCGACTTTCTCTCATTTTACGAGTCTGTTTGCATTGTTATGCACAAACACAGACAAAAAGGCAGATAATGTGTGTGCACAGAATACATATTACCATGAATGAAGGCTATTAATGTGAGCATGTTTCAAGACTACGCAACATGGCTTTCACGTTTTTTTTGAAATCACAAAGGAAAACAAGCGTGAATGTAAAAAAAAAAAAAAAAATAGATTCCCTGTCATATATTATGAATGGTGAGTGACGTACATAGAAAATAAAACCTCATAAAAGTAAGCGTATGTGCCGTAAAACACATTCTGAAAGTAATTACAGCAAAGTTATATTGCACCACTTCTCATCACAATCTGTAAATAAAACAGAACTTAGATGGATTAGAGTGTGTGTAAATTTCAGATCATATTACAGTCTCATTATCTTCTTTTAAATGCAGCAAAATGAGCCTCTTCAGACAAAAAAAATATGGATATCACTTTGTACATAGTTGGTTTACGGAGTAAATCCTGAATACAGACCCTACTGTTTTAGTGGTAAACTGTTCCAGCTGTGGTCAGGGCTTTAGACCAGATAAAGAGGGGTTAGAATAAGCTCCACATATGTAGATAACGGGGCTGTTTTTGTTTCGATTTTTCCCCTATTCCATATTAAAACTCTAGATCCGGTTTCTTCTGATCTCATGTTACTGGAGTAGAGACTTCTCCAGGCAGAGAAACTAGAACCTGAGGCTCTCATCGATGGGTCAAAGCGAGCGCTTAAGAGTGCTCAGAAACGTCCTCCTTCTCCGTTAATTATTTCCCAACATTCACCAATGGAGCAGCAACAAGTTGTTGTACTTTCGGTGGTTTTAAAGCCCAGTTTTGGACCATCTCCGGTTCTCCTGACCATCCTACAACGCTGTGAGCTCTAAGTCATCACCGATACTTCCTGTATTTGATCCACTCCAAGAGCGATTGTGTTCAAGGCGCTCCTAATCGCTCTAGACTTATATTGGAAATGTTGAGAGAAACAATCTCTCAAAAATTTTGCAGAAACGAGGTGGGGTTGACAATCGTGAATAATAAACTCCTCGTGTATGTGAGGTAAGCCGACGACTCTTGACTCATGACCCCCTTATTTGTAACGTGAAACGGAATGTCGCCAATCAAGATGCGAGCTGACTGAGAAAACTGGAACTCTGCATTTAAGGCAACACGTAACTCCCCATTTCCTAGTTGAAAGATTTGATCTCCTAGTTCAGCCAAGATCAGTAGCGCTACTTTCTGCATTTGATCCACTCCAAGAGCGATTGTGTTCAAGGCGCTCCTAATCGCTCGAGACTCTACAGAAACAATCCTTCCTTTGCGTGTTCACACCATCCAAACGAAGCGGACTATTCGAGGAAACAAATCTTAGAATGTTTTAACCGCTCTTGGATCTGTTGGTGTGAATGCACCCGAAGATTAACCTGTGGTCTGAGGTATGTTCGGAGTGAATTTGTCCCGATAATCAGCTCAGAAACAAGGCGGGGCCAACAATCGTGAATAATAAACTTTCATATTTATTACCAAAACTCCTTGTGTGTGTGTGTGTGTGAGGAAAGTCGACGACTCTCGAGTCATTACCTCGTTATATGTAACGTGGAACGGAATGTAGCCAATCAAGAAGCGAGCAACGGAAAACGGAACTCAAGGCGACTTGGAACTCCGCATTTCCTACTTGAAAGATTTGATTTCCCAGTTCAACCAAGATCAGCGGCAGCGGGGTCAAAATATCTCAAACGTGGTTGACCACTCTAGGAGTAGATTTGTTTTGAGACTTTATCAAGTTGGAGCTCCGACTTCTGTCTCGTAGGACAGAACGGTTATTATCGGAGCTCACGCGCACACAGTACAATCAAAACCTGAAAACCCTGCCTGGTATTTTATTTTCGTGTTAAGGATCTGAAACAGATAAAACATCACATCAGATTTTGAAAATCTCTTTCTGACTATTGTCATTCCCTTAAATTCTCAGTAATTCTTCACCATCCAAGAACTGAACAAAACGGATACACAACTCGTGACATTTAAATCTTCATTTTTAGAGACCCTGGTAGTGCAACTATCTCTTTCATTATCACATCGTTTTCGAGATTATTTACACATCCCTCTGTAAGACGGCATGGTAACAGTGTGACCTATACTCGGATCAAACGCGTCGAACAGGAAAATCAACGCTGACCTGAGCCGGGACAACAAATCAAGGCCCGGTGGAGGAAGAGAGTATCTCCTCTACTGTGACATTTATAATCAAAGGCAGACAACTGTCATCGCTCCCCGAGGAGACGTCGACTGTTGTGATTGTGATTGGATGAACTGCGTTTTAGCATCAAAATTGCACTTGATTTTGTTGAATTTCAGACTATGTTTTGTCGAAATAAGATTGGAACCAGTTGCTGAGGCACCTCGGACATATTCTCCCTGATCAAAAAAAAAAATTTAAAAAATAAGGAGAACTCCAAATCTGTCTTGTTCTAATAAATGTTTTAAATACCAAAAGGCCATAGTTGTTTCACACAGTCCACATTGGTAAATGAGGTATGAGTGAGGAGACTAACGCACCGACAGAGTCTTTTGTGTAACAAACGTGTTTCGCACACTTTCTTAACTCTTCGTTTCCACACAAGGAAGCAGAGAAAAATGAAAAGCACAGTAGAGACAGGCAGCAGTAGTAATAAGACCCAGAGGATTAAAACACTATCTTTAGTTCACATTGTGAGACACATGGAGGCTTCACATATGGTCGGATTAATTGGACGAGAACTTGGTTCAGACAAACATTTGATGACTACTTGTGTAGAAACCAAACCTATAGAACTTCCTTAATGTAGGACAACCTGCTCCAACAACCACTTATCAAAAAATAAAAACTCTTTTTAATCTATCAGCTAACACAAGTTTGTCCCGATTCCATTTTTGCTCACTACCTGGGTGCCGAGTCAATCTAAATTGCAATTCTGGTTTTTTAAAGTAATGCATTTTGATAAAAAACAATTAACGCAATTGTAATTTCCTTATTTTTCTTATCCAAAACCAAAAGTTGAAACGATAGAGAAACAACAAAAACAATAGTTGCAAATAAAATTTCCCTGTTCTTTATCAAGAAATGCAATTGTACACGTTATACAAGTCAGTCATTTGATTTTACCTGCACATTAAATTGCACTACACTACATTTAACGTTAACCTATGGCGACAAAATCAGACATGGTAAAAAAATAAAATAAAAATGAACTTACAAAAAGAATTGATTCTTGGGAGAAATGTTCATTGTTGTCAAAAAAAACATTGATAAGGTAAATAAAAGAAAACCTTCTACAATTAAACTTTACCCGACTAAACCAGTTCAAGTTTATGGGATTTGTTTTCACTCCTATTGGTTCTAATAGTGCACAGTGTTAACTAGATTAGTAAAAGCCAGTACGTCCTCAGTGAATCACCAACATTTCCTCTTCTGTTGTCACAGTTTGGGTTTCTGCTCCAATGAACAAGTGAATCCACAGCTACCGCCCGCTCAATGAACATGTTACCGGAATAACCTTCCTTTCCCTTTGTTTCTGTGTGAACGCACATGCCCCTGTGTTTTCCTGGGTTTTTATAGTTACTTCCTACTTTTTATCAGCAGCTGTCCGTTCCTCAGACAACACGTCTTCGATCCAGGGCTAAACGAAGCAGACTAAAGAGGAAAGACTTTAACGCACCCTTAGCTTTTGTCTTTATTTATCAGTGTCTTTCCTTTGGAATCTTTAAAAAAGCCCACGATACTAACAGCCTTATCTTGCAACAATGAGTCTATTCTATTTTATTTCATCAACACAATCTAATATGCAACGTGATATAATGTACTTCAATATAAAGTAATATTAACATACGAGGCTCTGTTATGCTTGCTTGCAACTCTCGCTTTTATATCATTCTGTTGATCCCAGGCAGCTAAAAAAAGATTTGTAGACATCCCAGATTTTATACAATCTCGGGGATTCTCCTGAGTGTTCATTAAGTCATTAAACTACCAGGTAGGGTACACAAGACGTGAGTTTTTCTCTCGCAGTTGTTTCAGGCCTTGTTTCGTCGATAAGAAGTGGCGTCTTGTAGTTTTAATCGAGTTCCAGTGGCATCTTTTACAATTTTAGAGGTATTTTAAGGTAGAGAAAGGCATTCTGATTGATACACAGTGAGTTTTATCCTCGCCCAAAGCTGCAGATTTGTTCTTTCTCTCGTTTCTTTCCAGAGTAAAACGCAGCCGTGTCACCTGAGGCTGTTGGCGATGTCCTGGCTAGGTGAGAAGACGTGTTGCCGTTACCTTTGGGTGGTTTTTTTTAGGCAGATATTCTGACAATAGGTGTGAAAAGAGCCACTAGTACCTGTCTGAACATACTGAATTACTTTACTTTCGTAGACCAACCCATTCAAGGGGAAACACCTGCTGTTAAAGCAGCACAAACACTTTTTTTATGCCATGTCTAGCTTTGCTATTTTCATAAAAATGTCCAGGCTTTGAAATTTCTCAGGGACTGTAACGAATGTAGCAGGACTTGCTGATGTTTTGCACATTTGATGCCGTTTCTTCCTCCCAATGAAAGTGTAATCATTGGGGTCGAGTGATTTTACTCAGTACAAGATCAGGTTTCACATGAGATTAGAAAACAAACAATGAATTTACTTTAAAACAGGTGCGCCCTTACCGAATCCTTTGATTCCTCTGAATTTTTCTTTGTTTAATTTGGTTTTTTCGTGAGTTTTCCTGATTCTACTTCCCCGTTGTATGAACAGCAGCCTCTCGGAGAACTCACAAGATGTGGGTTAATGCGGAGGAGGCTTTTGTGTGCTCTGATTCAGTGCAAAAGATGTGATTCTTTAACCTGGGTCTTTACGAAGAGAGCAGCTGCGTTTGGAGCTTCTGTGGATTTCAACTGTGTGATGATCTGAGATAAACAAACTGCAGACAAGCGCACTCTCACACAGTTGTGGTTGTGCCAGCATGATGAAATGGAAATACTAAATTTTTCCTGTATATTGTTTGTATTTACATTGAAGTTGTTAGTGCTTCAATTTTATTATTGTATTTGAAAATGATTTCAATATTTAATTATTATTAATAGTTTAAATGAACCCATGCTCTTTTAGCGCAGACTTTCGAAAACGGCCGATCGGATCCGTACGTCTCCATGGAGACACTGTTCCAAAACGAAATGTTCGGAAGTATGTTGGTCAGTTTGTGTGTGTCTGTGTACATGATTGTACACTGATGGTATCACTGTTGATGACATCATCAGTGTTCTAAAACAATATTTAACAGGAGTTCCACGGTGTGGATGGGAAATATATATATATATATATATATATATATATATATATATATATATATAATATTTTGGTAGCCAGAACATCACCAAAATTTTTTCAGCTGTTCCTTGACCCATTATCAATATTTCCTAAAAATAATGAAAGTAATAATAAAATCACATTTTTACAGTTATAATCCCTCAACACAGTATATCGCAAAGAGCTGTCCATGTAAAGTAGCTTGCGGGCTGAAAAAGGTAGGGCACCCAAGCTTTAAAAACATTTATTTATTGTTTTTATTCTGTTTTGTAATTGGGAGAGTTAAGTTGTGTTCATACCATTAACGTCAGTGTAGAAATTGGTAGGCTTGTGTTTTTAAGATACATTTTCTGTCCTTTTTCTGTATAGTTCTGTTAAATTGTCTTGCCACGTCTCTTCTTTTTAATGAGAAAAAAACAGGTTCAGGTCACCTTATTTTAGCCTCCAGGTGTGTCTGTCTAATTATCACCATTTGCACTGCAGACCCTTCCGCGTTCCATATGTCTTTGTAAAGGAGAAAGTGCATTTGCAATTGTGGGAAAATACTGTATTGTTGCAGGGAAAGGCCAGACTGAAGGCCTCTGAACAATGGATTGTGCACTGGGTCCGACCAACGGTATTGATAAGGAGATTTGAAATATGCTTTCTGTGCTTCCAGCGCATTGTCGCACACAAACACACACAAGGGGCTCATCGTACTGAGATTTATTCGTTCGGATGGCTGCCTTTGTTTGGAGTTAAAAAAATAAATAAAACGAAACAAAAAACTATCCTCTGAAGATCATTCGATTTCTTATTGTTCGCTGGGAGATATTTAATGCAGACCATGAAAGGAAGAAAGAGCTGTTCTACAGCTGGCAACATTTTCATGCTGAGCACCACTGGGTTTCCTCTCATCAAATATATTACCCCTGCATCCCTCCTCCTTAGCACCACACTGCGCTAGCAGCTATTTATAGCACAAACATATTGATCACTCCCTGCACCACCCTCCATCACTCTGGCCCAGAGTGAGAGAGAAAGAGAGAGCTTTATGACTCTCCACATGCTCGTGTCTGCATTCTTTCACAGGCTGCGGGATGGGAGGGGGCGAAGGGGGGGGGCGGTTGGATTGTTGGTGTCTGTTGTACGGCCGACATGTTTGTGTGGGCTTTGGGAGAAAGGGCCGTGCTGTAATTCAGCTCCAGACGGCGTAAGCGCTGAATAAACAGCCTCGAGAGGAGTTATAAAAGCCATGGATGTAAAAATAGGTAAAGCCTTCTCTCGTACGCACACATCAAAGCTGGAATATAGAAAACAGGGTCTTACTTCCAAAAACATCCTGGTGGTAGAATAGAAAAACCTCGGAATCCAACAGGACACGGCCTGATCCATCAAAACCGAACATCTAACTCAAATTGAATCAAAACACTTTTTTTGTATTTAACAGATTTTTTTTTTCCCACAGTGCAGAGGGGTAAAATGACAATATATAATAAAAAATAAGATGACAATGACAGGAAGGTTGTGGGAGGAGAGTCAGTGTGTTGACATGTTCGGACGGCGGGAGTTGCGAGTTTCAAATATAAATAATAAAATCTAAATATAGTCTTTTGGTTCTTAACCTAATTATTTCATTCAACATAATGCTAAATCTGGTGCTGCCATCTTTTGACTTTTTTAATAAGAATAATGCACAATAACTGCACATTGACCTTTGATCAAACAACAAACCCTGCAAGCTTCATCCGTGCATTTGTTGAACCCTTTGTAACTGGAAAAAAAAACATGAATATACTGAATATATATTATATTCAGGTACACATATGATTTGTTCAAAATGGTTATAATTTTGGGATTTTATTTTTTTTTGAATTAGATGTAACGTTATCTTAATTTATATATTATTAAACCAGTTTTCAATGGAAATGTATTATGCGCAACACATTTTTACTGCATGTCGAACGTTTAAGACTGACTCAATGAACTTCTGAGGTTTGATCGAAGCTGGGTCAAGAATAATTGTTTGAAAAAATATATTTTGAAATAATATTACAAAAATATCCCTTTAAATAACTTTTTTTTAATGCAGATCAAACGTTTTGTAAATGTAACTTATTTTACTCAATTGAAAACAACTAAAACAATCCTAATAATAATAATTATTATTATTATTATTATTATTATTATTATTATATAGTGCTTGCTTTTCTCTTAATAGTAGAAGCTCAAATGAAAAACGCACACAAATGTCAGAACACACTGACAGATTCCTTTTCTCTCGTCCCACATCTTTGGGGATGGACTACAGCAAACCCAGGAAAGCAGCCCATGCTGTTTCCTCCCTCACCAGAAGCCGTCTCATCAGACTGGATAATCACAAAATGACAGCAGTCCTCATTCTCGTATCTTCTGGGCAAATATGATTCTCAGAGACCATGTGGAGACTGTGATTGTGGGAGAGCTCCGAAAAGCTGCTCTGGGTATTTGGAGGAAGGGGGGGTGGGGGGGGGGGGGTACTGTGACAAAAGGGTTGGCGGGGGTTTATCAAACTGTCGAAAAAGCCACAGTGCTGACTCAAAAACTGGAGCACGTCCTTGGATGTTGGCGCGAGGGTTTGCATTCAGTCGTGGTGGGCCTGAGCATGCGCAACGAAAAAAAAAACAAAAAAAAAAAACAGGACGGACCTACAAAAGAAGAGAGGAAGGAGATCTCTCCTATCCCCTTTCCTATCCACTTTACCTTAACCCTGATCATGACGTCACTGAGTTAAGGAAAGGTACTGCTATATCATGTGATATAAGCAGTGCTTAATTTGTCAATCCAACGGTCCTGGAACAAACGCCGCGCGTTGTTCCGGCAGAAATAAAGAGACAAAAATACATTTTTGAAAGCATTTTTTTGCTAACTAAATGGGCCAATAATATCACATGAACACAAATAACCAATTAAATGAAATGTTTAATAAAATAATGATGAATCAGCGTTAAAGAAGCACGGACAATCGGCAGTAACGGAGCATCCGTCTCTCTCTGAGTGACAGCTGCCATGTTTCAGCACCAAGGACAGCGTAAAACCAGCACAAAGGACCACTAAACTTTCAGAACACAAAAAGCTACAACTTTTACACCTTTCATAAGCTCATCTTGGCTTTGAACTGAGCCTGAATATCCATATCAGAACGTTCCTCGTCCCTCCTTCTCTTCTTTCTGAGTCGTCCTCATGTCCCCTGAATAGTTCTCCTCCTGTGTCCTGTCTGTTGGAGGCGGATTCGCCTGCATTAGCATTATCGCGACAGGTGCTATTTGCTACGCTAACTGTTGTTGTGCTGAGCTCCTCCGTGATTTCCACAGAAACGACCTTAGTTTAGCTTAGCTTCACTTATTGGCTTAAAAAAGCTCTTTAAAACCAACTCTTTTTTGTTATTTTCTTCTGTCTTCCAAGCTGACAGAGAAACAATTTTTGCACCAAAAAAAAAAAAAAAAAATACAAAATTTAAAAAAAAAAAAAAAAAAAAAAAAATCACACTTTAGGCATAGCGTGGGGGGTGTGGCTTGGCTTTGTTCTCTCATTCGCGCTCAGTTTTTACACTTTTGTTACAAACGAACAATGATGCAAAAGAAAATATTCTGGTTTATCTTTTCAATTGCTTTGTTACAAATTAACAAACGATAAAAAAAAAAAAATATATATATATATATATATATATATATATATATATATATATACACACACACTCTTTCCGTTACGTTTTGTGACAAAAGAACAAAAAAACAAAAAAAAAACAAACAATATATTCTGGTTTATTTGTTGCCATTAATTTTGTTACAAACAAACAAACAATAAAAAAGAAAATATTTCAGTTTATTTATGTTCATTACTTTTTGTTTTGAATGACCATAAATGAATGATATATATATATATATATATATATATATATATATAAACAGTGTTTTTTTTTCATTACTTTTGTTACAAATTAACATAAATGATCAAAAATGCATGTATATGCACTGTATGTGTTCGAATAGTATTCTTGCATAATGAAAAGCCAAATGTGAAGTCTAACATGTTATTTTTGTGAAGGAGGGGTGGGCACCTATGAGCACTTTTCTCTTTTAATTACATGTTATGTGTAGTACATAAAATGTGTTTTTTTTTTATGTTGCTCAAATAAATAAATAAACAAGCAAACATACATTCCATTTTGTGCGTACATTGACAATTCTGGTGATTTCAATTCAATAAATATAAGACTTCAAAATGTGATCAAACCACCTAAAAGCAAATGAGGTGCTAAAGAAAAAAAAAAAAAAAAAAAAAAAAAAAAAAAATGAGGCGCTGGATCCTGTCACAGTCTGAGTTTACCTCGTACTGAGATGGATTATGAGCATATATATACTGTACATGCACACGCATGCAACCCTATTCCAATAAACTACTAAAACATGTGTTCGTTCACTATGAAAACAAAAATAATCAAAACTGAAATATTATTTTTTTTTTAGCAAAAATACTGTCTGCTCATAATCAGTATTGGGAGTAACTAGTTATTTGTTTAATATATTTTTGTAATATATTCCTTTTTGAAGTAACTCAGTAGTGTAACTCATTCCAAAAGTGAAACGTGGTAATAACGTATATTACCAGTTACAATTAAAGTAACTGAAGTGACATGCATATTTAATTTAAATGCATATGTGCTTTTTTTCTCACTGTTTTGTAGTAATTCAAATATATTACAAGTTTTGAGTAAATTGCCCAACACTGCTCATAATCGATCTCAGTACGATCCAAATCCGGGAGGTTCCGGATCAAAAATGTGCAGTTTCATTGAATTTGTGCATTTGGAGGTACTGAGATATCTACAACTGAATGAGTTAGGGCCTTGAATTTGACACATTTAAGCGACAAAGTAGTGTTTTTATGTTTCTGAAAAAGCCGTCATTGGTGCTGTTGCGTTTTGATAAGATCAATGTCCGATCTGTATATTTCCAACGTGTTTGTGGTCCAGTCCACGGAGGCTTACAGACTGTTGTGGACGACGAAAAAACCCTGAAAGTGCAGCGGGAAGGTGTTTCACTACTGATAAGGCTCCTTTAATAACAGGCAGAATTGTATTTCGTGACTAATGTTGAGCTCTTAGGAGTAAAGGCTGTAGATCCGACAGTGCACGGAGGATATATGGAGTTAGAGGTTGCACTACTCGGATGTGTTTACTTCCCCCCCTGAGCAGCCGATGAAGCGATGCATCAGGATTCACTGCAGCTCCAAGGTGAGTCACCTCAAAAACAAACACTCGCTATTGATGGACACTTTCTGGAGATTAAACATGAGGACAAACAGATGCAACGCGGGGGCAAAAAGAAACACCGCAACAAACCGCAGATAAGGGTCGAGGGCGATAACGTCCTAGCAAATTATAGCAGCACGGGAAAAACAAAAAAAAAAAGTGTTTACAGTCATAGCAGCAGCAGGAAAGAAACGTCTGGAATCAGGGCTTCAGGGAGGGACAAACCAAGGGCGATGGAACACTCGTCCACATTTTGGGTCACTCCAACTAAAGTAGTCACGTGGTCAGAAATCCTTTAAAATCTTTCTTGGCATCCACGACCATGACAGAGTGGGATGGGTGGTTGGAAATAAATGTGCAGATAATCAAAAGTCATACACGTTGTAATCTGAAGCTTATGTTTTTCACGCACTTTAGTTTGGATACGGCAAACTCGTGGAGGAAACCTTATCTAGACAAAGACAAATCCAAAACGCTTTCCCCTTCAACGGGTAATTATTTGTGCATCCACACAAAAAATGCTGCAGTAAACATACCAGGCCTGTATGTGGCGCTAAAATACACATGAAGCAGAAAAGACAACGAAATTCTTACATTTTCCTCAAATTATTCCAAATTATTCCATATATTTTGGTCTAGAAATCTCGGAAACGTAACGTGAAGATCCTGTCGGGACTGATATTTGTCACTTATTGCTTGGATATTATCGGTGTCTTACATATTTTGTATTTTATGTATACGTAGAAGTGCAAAAATGTTGAAATTACTCATTTTCCGTCATAAAATCTGTGGCCAACTTGTGATGAAAACTGCTCCGTATTTGGCCCCTTGAACTAAAATGAGTTCGACACCCCTGATATACACCCAAAAAATACCGACATAGCTCCAAAGGAGTCGTAAACGATGACACCGTATTCATCCTGATAGATATAGATTGACGGCATAATGTCTAAGACTTCACGTAAAGTGTTCCGGAGTTTTCTAACGTCTAATCCATCTATCTAACCATGGACTGAATGTATAGATCATTAATGCCATATTAAATCTAGTGCTGAGTTCCATTTCATCTCAGCACTTTACTCAGTCTGTGGCGTTAAAACGCAGCGTAAGACCAACGTATAAATCACTGCTGCTGCATCACTTTGTTTTATTTAAAGATGATTGCTTTGCCGACACTGCAACACACTTGGCTCCAGTCTCGACGGGAACTAAATGCTTGTTTCATCCGAGTGTTGTCGCCGCAGAGACATCCATTAAGGTCCCACTAATCACGACGCAGAAGGATAATGCCTTCTTCCAGTCTTACTCGTTTGTTCGCCCCCTCCCTCGCGCTGTCACTTACATGACGACAGCGCTACGTGAGAGCGCTAACTAAATAGCTCGGCTGAGATAGGCGGTCACGTAATTGATCAAGGTTGGCAAACGGCGCGCTGGAGCTAATGAATCAAGACAATGGGTGAGGAGTTTAATTAAGGCAACGAGGAGGGATTCATTAGAGGAGTTCATCTGAGGGAGGTGAACTGGTGCTAAAGTTCTCGACTGGGTCACGTGATAAGGACCTTTATCATTCAGGTCTAATCATTGGGGGTTACTTATGCAGAGGGCCTCTGTTGGACGTCCCCGTGTGGTTTGACTCAGATTAGCTCTGTGGCGACTCGTCCTGCCTGACTGATGAGATGCAGTCCTCATACGTGGGGCGAGGGAGTCTCACGGAGGGGGCGGAGATAACTCCCTTTGAAGCTCTACAATCTCCAGTTTCCCCTGGATTACAGGCCCTGGAACATACTCAGTGGACTCCACTGCAATCTAATGGTTTGGCAATGAACGTCACTTTAAAGAAGAAGTCAGATAGCGGCGGCCAGGCTGTTTACATTTACTTGATTTATAACGTCTATTCTCAAGCCATTAAAGCAAGTGGTAGAGTGTGTGGGCTTCATATTAAACAAGCTCATGTTAGATTAAGACACGAACAAACAGGTGCTCTCTTTGCAATTAAGATCAATAACTTCTGAATGTTTATAGAGAGTCTGACCATTGGCAAGTTTAGTTCAGTCAAAGTCCAACCGAGTCTTACACAGTTTGTGGCATTAAAAAATAAATAAATACTGAAAAAAACTCAAATGTATTACATTTAAAAAAAAAAAAAAATTTACATGGCACTGAAAGAAACAAAAATGAATGAATAAATGTGAAAAAAAAAAAAATGTAACACTGAAAATAATCAAATAAAATATCTAAATAAAATTCTAAAAAGTACTTGACAATAAAAAAAATTATAATAAATACACGAATAAATAAATAACAGGCTATAGTGTTTATTCATGTTTTCCTGCAGCATGATACGTTTCTTTCTTCGTACTGCGCGTCACTAAATATTGCAGCGCTTCCTGGTGGCGAATAAAGTGATGCATTTTAATGGGAATCATCATCTTAACCATAATGTGTTTTAAGGTTTAAAAAGTGAGCAGGATAGATATTAAAACCCCTCCAGAAGTAACTTAACATTCCCTAACCTGTGTTAGTATGTGTTTTAAATGCATTGGATATGAAGCCAGTATAACTGGCCCAGGGCACCGGTGGGAATAAGGGACCAATAAGTACGGCATCGACTCACACTCGGGAATCCAAGGGAAAGAAGTGAGTCTACTTAATATGCAGCCACTTATTAAATCCATATTAAATGCTTGCTTGCTTGATTTTCTCGCTGGTGTTAATGGCTTGAAAAAAGTGCCTATTATTCACTGCCATTGAATTGTATTAAAAGGTTAAAGAAGGGGTTAGCTTGTTGCTGCTACTCGCAGAGATTTATTAGGCAGAAGTGCCTCGTTATTTTCACCTCTTCACTGCGTCGTGTGGAACATTTGAGCCGTGCGTTGTTTTTGTATCAGCCGCCCTCTGACCTGCTGCTGTCACTCACTTATGAAAGCAAATAACGAAGCCATTTTCCAAATAATAGCACATTTTAGTCCTCAAGTGGGTCATCAAACGCAAACTTTTTTCCAGACAGAGTGGGATGATTGGATGCTGCCTCTAGAGAGCGAACAATGGATGTTATAGTCTCTTTATCAGTATTACTATAGGCATATCGAGAACTTGTGAAATGAGAAAGGTTATGCGCTGTTTGGGGGGCACACCATAGACTTTTTGATCTAAAGAGTTGACCCATATGAGTTAAAAATATACAGCACTTGACAGTATCAATGCTCCGAGCGGGGCTTCCCTCTTGAAATACCGACTATGTAAGTTTGTAATGCCTGGAGAACGTTTGACTTTACGGCAGTCACGCGACCAAGTCAAGCTCGGCTATATATAGTTCTCACATGACGTCACAACATACGGGCCGTCCCAGCGCCATTACTGTGGGCAGCTGAAACGAGTTTAGCCTCTGTTTACAGCCAAGAGAGCGCAATATGGTTGTTTTCGTGTTGGGTTATTGGTGCACTAATCGGTGTGATAGTTGAGTTAAATGTGGATTCTTTTGTAAGGGAAGTCGGGAAATCAGATCCGTAACTTCAGGATAAGGATTGGCTCTCAGGGCTGGACTCGCGCCACAGCTACAGTCTATGGGCTGGAGGAGCAGCAGCCACCGCCCACTCTTCTCCTCGCCGTCGCAGACCCGGTGCTGCTTTACCCCTACTCCCTGGCCTCGCCGCCATTGACGGCCCCCTTCGAAGGGGGCCAATGACTGCGGCGAGGCCAGAGAGTAGGGGGAAAGCGCCATTGACGCGGCGAGGAAGGCCCAGCAGTGGGGAGAGGAGGGCGGCGGTGGCGGCTGCTCCTCCAGCCCATAGACTGTAGCCGCGGAGCAAGCTTAGCCCCGCTTCCCACCCCAGCCCGAAGTTCCAGGTCAACTACTGTCTGCATACACAATCAGAAGAAGAAGGAAGGCTGGCCCGACTGACTGACTGTTGATTTTTGCGACAGTGCTTGCGGCCACTAGGGGCGCTTGACATGAAAGTTACCAGTCTTGCGCAAATAACGCGTTAAAGCCCCATGTACAATTATCTGATCTTGTGTGTTTTTTTTTTTTTGTTTTGTTTTGTTTTTACATTGCTTCATTATGATTATGGTGTGATATTTGCCTTTTTAAAGTCTGTTGCTGATTTGTGTTGTTTTGTGTTCTTACTTTATTCAGAGTGCAATAGGATGTGGAAACTGAAGCAATACTCGGGGCAAGATGCAATACATTCTGGAGCTGCAGAGACTAGATGATAGACTCTGAAATGTGAACTATAGCTCTTTCACCTCAGCCTCTCTCTGTGTTGGAGGATGAGTGCACTCAGACTGATGTTTGAGAGAAATGCGTTTTTTGGGGAAGCAGAGGTCTAAGACAACCCAGTCTCACTCCAAAGCGTAGAATGACTGTTTGTCCTCTGTGTAATGCGTAGACATCTTACATGGAGACGTTATGTCATCATTTTTTTTTTTTTTTTTTTTTTTTAAACAGAAATAGGTGAAATATCTTAAATATAATTTATTAAAAAAAATATATATATATATACATACATATTCCAGTGCGTGTCCAATACATTTTTTCTCAGAATAATAAAATAAAAACAATCATTGTTTTTGAGTGAAGGCACATTGAGTTTATAATGCCTGAAGTCACGTTGTTGTTTTTTTACATCATTACAAGTTTTCAAGCAATCTTTAAACTCCAGTTTAGCCTCGAGGTTTAAATTTAAATTCATACAAATAATGATAATAATACATGAATGATTCACGTAATCAGTATGGTTTTAAGCACTTAACATGTGCGTAAATCAACATCAATTTCGATACGTTTTAGGTGACCATAGTAACAGGATAAAGCAGGATAAATGGAACAAATTACAGATCGTGTACATCAGGTCCGGCCAAGTTGGCCCGCTGCCCATATTTGAAATTGTTTTATTTTACATATTTTTTAAAAAATATAAACTAAACATTTCTGCAACACAATACAGTGATTGATAAGGAAAAAAACATGTAAAGCTGATGTGCAATTACACTTTGTTTCTCGAGTTTTAAAGGAAGGCAGTGCAAAATGCAGTGTTTTGATTGTGTATGTTGTCACATTTTGTTTGACATTTAGATGTTTCATTTTATGCCATGAAACACGATAATGAAATACGTTCCTCAATTTAAACGCCTTTATTTTGCAGAGTTTATTTATTGGCATATTTTATTTCATGCACTGCAACATGATTGTTTAGTTTTGTTTTGTTCGACAGTTGTTTCTTCACCAACATAATAGGAATGTGTTTAAAATTTCATTAAATTCATTTTTTTTTAACATTCTAAAGCTTAAAAACCAAATGTAGATTTCTATACTACCAGGGGCACTTATTCCTGATGTTTAAACAATGATGATAATCTACATGGAGGACTGTCTGTATTTAGGGCCAATCAGGGTTGTCCAAAGGTCAGTGAGGCCCCATGTGCCACAGATGTAATGAACAGGTGAATGAGCCCAAATATAATTATCAGACCATGTCCAGCTCTCAGATATAATTGGTGGGATCGACGAGGCGAGCGCAATCAGCATTAAGTGCCTCGGCCATGAATGGATCACTTTTTGTTCCCTGGAAAAAAGTCGATACGCACAGAGAAATCGGCACATTCGCTCGTTTTCAAGCAGAGCTCGTCCACGTCTGTTTGTAATGTCACTAGACTCAGGTTGAACACTTAGTCCTGGTCGTTATAATTGTGCTCATCAAATGAAAACCTTCTCTTCTGACGTTCATGGTGTTCTTTGAGTGTGAATCCTCATTTTATTAATACCAGTACTTTTTTTTATACTTTTTTTTTTTTTTTTTTAAGGACCATCTTTTATTTACAGGTTGATAATGAAGCGTGATTAAAAAATAAAAAAAAAACATTTTCTTCATCTTACTTGTTTTTCCTTGCCAGACGAGGACAAGCAGTCGTTCAACATTATTTTTGTTCTAGTTTTAATTCTCATTAATTCAAAATATTGCCATTTTAATCTCAAAATATTGACTTTAACTTCATAAAATTATGATTTTATGAAGATACAACTTCATTCTCATGAATTTACAACTTTAATCTTTAAATTTTACAACTTTAATCTCATAAAATTACAATTTTATTCTCAAAATATTACAACTCAAATCTTGATAATTTGACTTCAATCTCATAAAATTACAATTTTATTAAGATACAACTTTATTCTCATAGAATTATGACTATTCTCCAAATATTATGAGTAGTCTTGAAATATTAGGACTTTAATCTCATAAAATTATGATTTTATAAAGATACAACTATTCTCATAAATTACAAATTTAAACTCAAAATATTGACTAACTTCATGAAATGATGATTTTATACAACTTCATTCTCATAAATTTACAACTTTAATCTTGAAATTTGACAACTTTAATCTCAAAATTACAATTTTACTCTCAGAAAAAAAACATTTTTATTCTCAAAATATTACAACTGAAATCTTGAAATATGACTATTCTCATAAAATTACAATATTATTAAGACAACTTTATTCTCAAAGAATTATGACTATTCTCAAAATATTATGAGTAATCTTGAAATATTAAGACTTTAATCTCATAGAATTATGATTATATTAAGATACAACTTTATTCTCATAAATTACAAATTTTATCTCAAAATATTGAATTTAACTTTATGAAATTTTGATTTTATTAAGATACAATTTCATTCTCATAAATTTACAACTTTAATCTTGAAATTTTATACTTTAATCTCATAAAATTACAATTTTACTCTAAAAAAAATGACGATTTTATTCTCAAAATATTACAACTCAAAGCTTGAAATATGACTAATCTCGTAAAATTACGATTTTATTAGAATACAACTTAATTCTCATACAATTATGACTATTCACAAAATATTATGAGCAATCTTGAAATATTACGACTTTAATCTCGTAAAATGATGATTTTATTAAGATACGACTTAATTCTCATAAATTTGAAATTTATTCTCAAAATATTGTGACTTTAATCTTGAAATTTTACTTTATTCTCAAAAAGTTACAATTGTATTAAGATATGACTTTTCTCATAAAATCACAATTTTATTCTCAAAATATTGAGACTTTAATCTGAAATATTATCACTTCAATCTCAAAATTACAATTGTATTAAGATACAACTTCATATGACTGACTGCTGGTGACAAGATTCTGTTGTATTGTTCTCAGTGTAATGAGAGTAAAGCTTTCAATTCAATTCAGATATTCTCACAAAATTATTACTATGCTAGAAATATTTTGACTTAAATTTTGAAATATTATTTTATTCACATAAAAACAACAATTTTATTCTGAAAATATTACAACTTTAATCTTGAAGATCCTGTTGGGACTGATATTTATCACTTATTGCTTGGCTATTGTTGGTTTCTTACATATTTTTTTTATTGTTTTTATTTAATGAATGCATAGAAGTGTAAACAAGGGCACAATAATGTTGAAAGTACTGTAAGTGTTGAAGTGCTCCGTATTTGGCCCCTGAACTAAAATGCAATTATGTCAATAGATGTTTGTCTGTCGGATCAGTCTAGGGTTAAAACTTTGCATTTAAGAGTTTCCTTAAAGCTAAAGATGATAGACTGTGTTTTCATCATTTTTGCCTTCCCTCTTGACTCAAACACATTGCTTAATTCAAACATATTTCACTATATTATTCATAAATACCAGTTGGCAGGATGTGAACTATGAGGACTTTGTACAAACCTGAATTCATCTCTACTTAAACCTTCCTCGATTCAAAACAAACTTTTATTTATGAGTCACTTCTCTGCTACAAAGTTCAATGTCCCGGACGTTTAAATGAATATACGACGAAAACATTTCTGTTTTTGCGAGGAAAATATAAAATTAAAGCAATATCTGCCTTGCCAAATCTACTTAGCTCAAAGGAAACGACCTCAGAAGGCTCGAGTGAAATAAATGCATGCACGAGACGGCAGAGTTTTGTTTTACTACTGGCACAACTTCAATAAGATGCAACTGCTTGAATATTTCATCTCTTCAGCCTCTTGTGATTTAAAACTTGTTTACCGTTTGTTACTGCTCCAGGATTAAATCAGTGTTTTCCAGCAAAATATGCATCATAAGACGAGGCGTTTTGATAAACTCCTTTTGGAAAAAGGACGACTTACGTTTAAGCTGCTGCATTTAAACTTAATGTTCAGTGGATTATGTGAGTGAAAGTTGCTAAATTAACATCCATTAGTGATGTGCACATTCAGTTTGGTTTTTGCTTTTCCAGTTAACAGTTTTACATCTGTAGGACTGTATTATAACTTGGAAATATTCCATCAACCTTTACGACCAGATCAATAGCAAACACCAGAGACTACGTCTGTCTTTTTTGTTGATTCTTTATTCAACAACACGCTCTCCAACAGATGCGCCCCTAGCCTATAATGCACCATTATGTACAAAAGGTGTACATAATGGTATGACGCCACTAATCACCGCAATATACAACATACTCCTTCCCACCAAATGAACAGCTACACCCATAATAAAAAACAAAGTCAACCTCAGAGAGGGTTTTTATGGCACCATTGACAAACAACAACAAGTATCTTGTACCCACGTAACTGAATGTACCAAGATAATTCTTAAGAAACTGTAAAAAGTATGTGAACATAAATACTCAGTGTTGAACAATGTCACAATACGTCATAACATATATAACTAAAATATCAGTTCTTTTTTTCTAAGGGAATGAGGTGGACTGCTCAAAACCTGACATAACCCTGGGGATTATTCTGCCCCATGTTTCTGGGTATGTCGACTACAAATTAAGGCATTTGAGAAACTGCTGTTCACAATACTATTCAGCATACCCCTACTGGCATTGTCAGCAACCAATGTTGGTGTAGGGGATGTAGATCGTTTAGTCTCTGGAATTGTTGGCATTGATACTGAAGGAACCGGCTTTACACGAGAAGTTGTATCCGGGTTGCTAGCAGGTTGAGTTGGGCTGACATGATGGAAAGGATCAAAACAAACCACTGGTGGAGTTTCCTCTGGTGCTGTAGCTCCGGCAAGCATTTGGTCCGCATATCTCTTCCAAACAAAGTCCTTGCAGGTCCGGATGGTGTAAGACACCGGACCAGTCTGGGCGTTGACTGTAGCAGGAGTCCATTTTGGACAGCTGGTCTAATTGCGTGCACAAACATATCACCTGTGTGGAAAATCATTTACTTTGCTCTTTGTTTGTGTCTCTCAACCTTGGCTTTTTCATTTTGTAGTACACTTTCTTTGGTGCTGTAGTATAGCAGAAAACTGCTCAGCCGCTGATGAAGGGAGCTCTTTCATACTCCGAACAAATCTCTCTGCTAGCCCGTTAGCAGAGGAGTGATACGAATTTGCTTAGAGGAATTTCTTGAACTCTTGTGAGATAAATTGGGGCCCATTATTGCTCACCAGTTGTTCAGGCAAGCCAAATAGGCTGAACATCTCACCAAGTTTCTCGAGAGTTTTCTCTGTTGTAGCCGATCTCATTAGTGACACTTCTGGGGCCTCTCTTCGAATAGCTGACTAGCTCATGTCACCTCAGCACTGCATGCAGATTGATGGCCATCCCAGTGTAATTTCCTCGAGCCATGAGCGAAGGGAATTTTCCTTTGACCATATACAGTGGTAGCTTAGCCGTTTGGCCATTCACCTGAAATGTACATTGATGAGCCCTTTTGTTGGTATAGTCTTGCCCTTGAGCAAGGCACCAACCCCCAACACTCCTCCCTTCATTGTAAAGCGACTTTGAGTACCCAGAAAAGCACTATATAAAATTGATATATAATAATAATAATAATAATAATAATAATAATAATAATAATAATAATAATAATAATAATAGTCTCCCCAGAATAGCTTTTCAGGATGAGGCTGGATTGTTGCAAGGGTAGGTGTTGCAAAGACTCTTTGTAATTAGTCTCAGACACCAGGGAGACTGCTGAACCTGTGTCAATTTCCATGTGTACCAGCTGTCCATTCAGCAGTGGATTAACCCAGTATCCTCCTGGCTCTCCCTTAACCGACAATACATACACTGCTACCTCATCTGATGAGCTGCTGTCTGTGGCAGTAGCATGACTTTCCTGCACGTTATGTACAAAGTGTTGTTTTAAAACTGTGCATTGGTATTTGGTTGCCATGCTTTGGAATTCTATCAGCTTCCTTACTTTTGCAGGCACGTTCAATGTACCTCCTTTTCCCACATTTCTTGCAATTAATGTCCTTACTCCAGCACTCGGCTGCAAAATGTCCATTTTTGTCACATCTGTTACATTTGCTCTGAGCTCCCTATTCTTCTGTTGAGACCTTGTGGAGTTTTGCACTTTTAATTTAGCTGATGAGATTCCTTGGCAGCTAACTCCATGGACACACTGATTTCGATAGCTTTTTCCAAGCTAAATTACACTCTCTGTTAGCAAACGTTTCTGTGCTGCTTCACTCCTCAGCCCACACACAAGTCTGTCTCTGATGGTGTCATTCAGCACATCATTAAACTCACAATGTTCAGCTAGCTTCTTTAATGCAGCCACAAACACTGTTACCGACTCCCCTTCTTCTTGGTTTTTCTTATGGAAACGAAAACATTCAGCAATTACCAGAGGCTCTGGTGAGAAGTGAGCTGCAAGGGTAGCCACAATGCTCCTGTATCTCTTGTTTATGGGCTTTTCTGGCTGAACAAGGCACCAAAGCAAATGGAAAGTCTTGGGTCCCACTATGCTCAAAAACGTCTGCACAAGCTTATCATTTCCAATGCTGTTTGCATCCACAAAGCAATCAAAACGCTCTGTATAAGAACTCCACCGCTCCATATTCTCCTCATATGGGCCAATAATACAGACCAGCCCAGCCATTTCAGCTTAAACAGCAGGTTATTGTCCGTAGCAACTATTCCTCATTTCATTAACTGTACTCACGAAATGGCTGACGTACTACTCATACAAAATTTTATGTAAAAAATAGAATGTAATGCGTATGAAAAGATTGTGTATGTGAGAAACACCTGGATGTATACTATATGGAGATTCTGCACGGACTGAAATCTATCACAAATTGCTTGGATATTTTTGGTGTGTTACATATTTTATGCATAATTTTTGCGAGGAAGTACAAACTAGGTCACAATAATGTTAAAATCACTCATGTTCTTTCTTATAATCTGCAACCTATTTAAGATCAAACTGGTCCTTTTATTTGCCCCTCAAAAAAAATTAGTTTGACATCTTTGATCGAGATGCGACTATCATTATTACTTCTCTTTTTAAGATTTAAATCCTGTCTTTTAAGCTATTGGAGGGAGTGGCCAAGTTAAAGCAACGTCAGCAAAACTGATTCAGGACCCTTTGGTATTTGAAAACCATGGATTTTTGGTAAATAACAAAATAAAATGGCTTTGATGAGTCCAATGCTTGGACACAGTTTTGTCCCTGACTTCCGCGTAATAATTCAAGCAAGTTTATTTTGTCTTCTTTTTGAATAATATGTTAAGGTTTCATTGCAGCTGTGTCCAAGCATTGGACACATCAATGCAATCAACAGATGCCTCTGGAGAAGACTGACAGTCAAAGCATGTCAGGAGGTCAAAGCAAACTTCCCGAAAAAAATGTCGAAATAATAAAACAAAATGATTTTGCTGTAACTATTACGGAGAAGTCATAGATGCCTCTGAGGAACACTGACAGTTGACAGTCAAAACACGTCAGGAGATCAAACCAAGCTTCCTGAAAAAAATGTCTGAACAAATGAAACCTTAACATATCATTTAAAAAGAAGACAAAATGAACTTGCAGGAATTTGGAGAATGGGTAGATGTTTGTTTACTGTGATGACTTATTTTGTATCTCATTTACCAAATCCATATTTTCTGTCAAAGTTAATTATCTGGACAAAGGCATGAGGATCTACAACAGCTGTCATTGAAGGTGACTTAAACTCTTGCTGGTGTGTGATGGGACATTATCGGTCATCGTTTGCCAATGACGGCTGCCAAGCTGAGACGCGGGAGTCCATTCTCTGGAGAATATTTTTGCACTTTCTGTTCTTCCTCTTCTATATATGACAGACTTACTCATCGCAAAATGTCAGCGGCGTCTCAAGAGGAGGGAGAGAAAAAGAAAGAGGAGATGTTCCTCCTAAAGATTAGTTTGGTTAAGTTCAGCGCGTCTCAAAGGCAGAGCGTTCCGACTCCATGTCTACAGGGAGAGAGAGTTATGAGAGAATAAGCAAGAAAAACAGAGCGAACAGAGAGAAAAGAATGGATTCTGTAGGGAGTGGCAAAATGGACAAAGTGAGCATAAAAACCATTGGTTGCTTGGGAGCTCTGCTATAGGTCATTGTTATGGTGCCGGGATGAAGAGAATGTCAAGCCCACTTGTTGGTTTGCATAGCAGAGCACGTAGTAGCCCTTTCCAATAATTAAGCTGTTAATAAAAAGCCTGAGACGATAAAGAACACACACTAGCACTCGACCTCCGGCTCTCAAACACTCACAATTATGTCCTGAGAGTTGCTGCCCTCGACACATAATGAACTCACACACACACACACACTGAGTCACATGCACAGACACACAAGTCGACATTTAGGCTTCAACAGTGTCGGCTACGGTTCTCTCTGAAACTCAGACCTGATGCTGCTCATCGTCTGCTGCTGCCGTCTGTTGGCCCGAGTGTGTCTGAGATGAATAATGAGGTTACAATGATAACATAGCACACACATATGTGGCGTTGTGTGGAAAAGACAGACCTGTGTTACATAACGCATTCTGCCCTCATTTGGAAGACTACTTATTGATAACCGTTTAATTCTTCACAGTTTTCCTATAACAGGTGTATTGATCAACACCACAGTATCCAAGACCAAGACTGAGACAAGCTAAGACCGAGTCAAAATCAAGACAGAGTCTAGACCGAGACCATCACTGAGTCAAGACCAAGATCGAGTCAAAACTAAGATCGAGTCAAGACCAAGGCCGAGTAAAGTCCAAGACAAGACCAAGATTGAGACAAGCCAAGACCGAGTCAAGACTAAGACCAAGTCACGACCAAGACAAAACCAAGCTTGAGGCAAGTCTAGACCGTACCAAGAACGAGTCAATCCATTTCAAAAACAATGACAAGGTTGTATGCCTCACAAATTTAATGTCATTTATTGTATTATTATTTTTTTTTAATTATGCTGTTTAGGTTGCCGGTTCATAACTGGCTGGGGAATACAGCTGGAAATTAGCCTCCATGGCTAAAGTTGCTCCTTTTATTGTAAAAGGGGATTGTCCACAAACGAATAAACTAATAAACTTAACAAATCAGTTAAATAATGTTCTCTCTTTAGTTTTAATTTCTATTAAATACATTTGACAGAAAAACAAAGTGTCTGCAATTCTTTCAAAGCACAACAAGCAAGCATCTCTTGACTCTTAAGAAATCTGTTTCACTAAATTATTGAAAAAAAAAAAAAAAAAAAAGCCACTGATGAGTCCAGAATTATTGTAAATATCTGAAAACCAGAAGTGTATTTGTCAGGTGAAAGTGTTTAGAGAAAATTTCTGACTACAAACAAGACGGATGCTTGTGGTTTTGGCAGGTGTCAACACATAAGGTAGCCCGACAGATTCCCAAGGAGGAAGAACAATCAGTGAGCCAATGGGAAATGTTTTCATTGGAATTTCAACAATATTTATACAGAAACAATTAACCTGTAAATGACATCAAATACCCAGTCTGAACAAGTTCAGTAACAAAATACAAAAACACCTAAAATTTCAAGTTCACCACCACACCCATACAGACACCACAGAAGTATTATGGACGATACAAACTGTACACTTGATATTAAAAAGCCAAAATTGTCTTCTTATAATTGAGGTTTTTTTTTTCTCCACCACACGGTATTAAAAACATGTTGCAATCAAACATAAACATCATTTTAAAATAATATGAAGAATCCATCCCATTTTTCTCATTCATGCAAATGCTGACCGTGCATGCACACGCGCACACACACACGCACACACACACGTTTACGTCTTTGATGATCTTTAAGTAACTCAGAGATTGCATCACTAATGCTATGGATTCTCACGCCGATGACTTTCATCTCTGCTCGATAGCAGTAAAAGTAGCTGCGTTGGGACTCAGAGACGACATGAATGAACAGCGTGAGTGTTTTATGTGAACATAACTCGTGTCACTGTAGTGTTGTGTTTGTCTAAGTGTGCGTTCTCTCTTACACTGGAATCACACACAGTTGCATGGGTTGTACGTGTGAGTTGGATGTGTTTTTACAGTGACAGAAAAAAAATGAATAAAAAAATTGAAGAACTGGAAATGAAATGAAAAACAAACATTTTTAAATGATAAAGTTGTAAACAGAGTTTAAACTTGTAGTTCCAAGTTATTTCAAGTCTTTTTTTTTCGACTTAAAAGGACAACGTTGAGCAAAACGTAAGGCTTTGAAGTGTTCCCTGCAGGTACAACGGGCTGCGATGAACGTTGTCACTAGATGCAATGCTATTACCCTTTGAAATGCGAAAAATCTAGATAGCACAATAAAAACTGGTGATGGAAATACCTGAATTTAAAAAAAAAAAAAAAAATATCGCTAAAAGTTTTTTACGCTTTTATGAGGTTTTTCAGACATTTTGTATGCTTGGTATTTATCGCAAAAGCTCAACGGAAACAGTTTTTAATTAATTTCAATTACATGTCACGTGACCACTTCTCTGCAAGAAAACATGGTGCGATACGTGTAAACAGAAGCAGATACCAAGATATTTCTTAACATTATACTTAAAATTACACTTTGTCGCAACTTTAGAAATATTCCTTTTATTTTGGAAAAAACTAACAAACACAGCGCCTGACATGCTTTACCTTCACCCTGTTCTCCCATATGATTATTACTGCTGAGAATCATATCCATATCTGTATGATACGAGTTGTGCATCAAAAACAACCAGCTCTGTAACTCACCGGAATTTCCTGTCACTTTCGAGCGGATCAGAACATGTGACGTCAATCCGAGCCACGCCACGTCAAGGTGATCAGATTTTCAGCTGTTCTTGGGTATGCGATTACGGTGGCGTGAAAGAAGCCTGAAATACAGCAGGACAGAGCAAAGTCAGACTTATATGATTAAAATGAAAACAGTGTTCTCAAAGTGTGGCATGCAAATTGTCTTGGAGCAGCAGTCAAGAGCCTCCGTGCATTGCCACCCACAAATTACACATTGACCTCTGTAAGACTACCAAGAAGCTACATTGCTTTGCGCTAGCCAAACGTTGCCATCAAGACTTTGCGACCACATATTTGCGTGAAAGTGGATTTTCAGCTTCGACAAACATGAAAACAAAATACAGAACAAGTGCTTTTCCTGGAGAAAGATTGAAGACTCCGCAAGTTGTGGTCTCTTGTAATGGATTTTCAATATTTGCGAGTGGTGAAATAACCCAAAGTTGGGGTCCAAAATAAAAATGAATTAGTCGCATAAAGGAAAATTGTTTTATATTCCAAGAAAAAGTAACTTTTATGCTATAAATGAAAACAGAGCAGATTTTTTTTATTACATTCACACATGCAGTTATGGGCCAATGAAAACAGTAAAAAAAAATTTTTTTTTTTTTTTTTTTTTTGGATTTCAAGAGCGTGTCATCCAAGAACTAATTCTTATATGTGACTAATCATTAGTGATGTGAACAGTCTATGTTCATATCTCAAAGCTGAGGAAATTACAGGGAGCTGAGGCATATGCAAAGTTGTTTACTGATGGCCAAAACATGTTCGCCGACAACTTTTTCCCAATTTTGTGGGGCTGGAATGTCCACCAGATAGGTCGTATAGCAGATGTTTTTGAATAATCTGATAGAGTGGGTGGAGCTGTATTACTATACCAAATTTAATGTTCCTACGTGATGTAGTTCCTGAGATATTAGAAGCTAAAAATGGAAGAAAAATAAGGATGCATGGAAAAGTTTGGGAACCACTGTTAGAGTGCCTGTTTATGCACTTTAGAACACATTTTATTTCAATTAAAAACAACACTATGTAGCCACAATCGCAATATGCTGAATAAGTTAATTTGTGGCTTTAAGGTTGCGTGTAAATAAATTAAAATTTGCATAACTGATAGAGTGACACGTTTCTGTTTGTGCATCACAATCCACATGCATGGGTTTTCTTCCATACACTGTAATCTGCTATCTGAAGTGGGGGGGATCAGTGGGAGACCAGGTTCTCTAGCTGCTTGATTGCTTCAGCCACATTATCTTTCCATTCTGCATCTTAATGCAAAGCGCTCTGAAATCTTGGTGCCGTTTCACCGCGGGGCACAAAAACAATTTGTTACTCCACGAGCCGACGACGACAACGACGCTAACCGGGATCTCCGACTGCCTTACGTACCTGCTCCTATTTACATCAGCGCGCTAAACGGTTCGTCACCGCGACAGGATGTTTAAAAGCGACGCCCTCGGAGGACATCTGCATGCGGCGCAATTAAAGCAACACCATCTGGATAAGGACAATGATTTGTTTTACTTGGCAGAATAAATAAATAATACACTTAAAACACGAGTCTTGTGACAGAGGTGTGAAGACTACTGATATATCCTATCACTCAAGTAGAAGTACTATTTTTGGTAATAAATATTGCCACGGTTCCTTTGCATACAGTAAACATCGCGTGTACAAACTTAAAAAGAAAGAGACCAAAATGTAGATTTTAGGTGTGGGAAAAGGGACAATTTTAACATCACTGTGCCATAGTTTTCAATATCAGTTTAATTCACTTGATTTTGTTGCCAATTTTTGTGCAATTTAGAGGAATTTTGTGGAATTGTTTGTGGGAAATTGCAAGATTTGTGGAAAAATTATTTGAACAATTTGCAAATAAAAATAACTGCATTTATGAAAAGAAAACATGCAAGCCCCTAAAAAAAATAGTGGTTTCATTAAATTGATGAATTTGAGACGTCTACAACTGGATTATTTGGTCATGTACGCAATTCATGTTTTCTCTGTCATTTGTACTTTTTCCTGTGGGCCACATTGGATGCTCTAAAGGGGCCGGATTTGGCCCCTGGGCCTTGAGTTTGATACAGAGTTTTGTGTCCGTTTTGGCGCGGTGCATTACGTTGTGATGCATTTGATTGTTACTTGGTCACATATTTTGTAGTTTCACAATGTCTGTTGATCATTTTAAAACATAGAATAACAATTCACTCAGTAACGGTTGGGTGTAGGAACTAATTACATTACTTCTTTTAAAATGTATTTAAGTACAAGTAAAATACCTGCTGCAGAAGCAACAAGGCAGAAATAATGAAGATTCAATAACCAATGTTGGCATTATAAGGCTGATGAATCCATACGTGATGCTTTTACTGAATAAAATATTCTTGGTTACAGTTGCTTAAGCAGAGAAAATCAGTGAAAAATACAAATAAATGTTTAAAGGAGTAGCAGAAGCAGTGTTTTAGTGAGCTTGTATCCACTAAAATGAAGCGGCCACGACTTTCCTCCAACAAATGAATATAAAGTTAACATTAAGGGACAGCAGCAGCTTCTCTAAATTATACATGAAACAGAAAACACAGCCCAGCTCGCGTAGCTTGGGACCGTTTTATATTTGATAAAGAAAAAAAAAAAAACAGATCCAATACACTCGTCCCTCCCGGTTTACAGCAGCACTTGGCAACAACATGGAGCTTGGTTTTTTATTACAGTTATGAGCGAGAAGGCGGCTTTCAGGGCTGCAGGGATTTAGCAGCTTGTTCAACGCGTGTTCCAAAACAGCCTTAAAAACTTCCTTCATCCACAGCAAAAAACAACCCAAACTAACAAGTTGTAAACAGAAATTCTTTAGGTTTTATCAAGGCAAAGCACATTTTTATTGCGCATTACTAGTACTCACGTTACTGTAATTGAGTTGCTTTTATGGGTACTTGTACTTCTAAATCAGTAGTTTTACTTGTACTCAAGTACATTTTAAAAGTTGTTACATTTCTACACCCAACTGTTACTGAGCAAATTATTATTATTTTTTGCAGAGCGGAGCACACAGAGGAAATTATTTACTAAACATAATTTTTTTCTTATGAGAATGGACACCATACTTCAACAACAAACTCCATCATTTACCATCTGACTCTGAGGTAATCATCTACAACTTTTTTCTTCGCTGGCTCAACTGGAAGGCGAAGTAGCAAGCTACAACGAGGAAGCTAGCGAGCTACAACTAGCAAGCTAGCTAGCTACAACTAACAAGCTAACTAGCAGAAGAATGGCTCTTTCCACAACAGAATACAGCAGTCTTCTCCGAAAGATTATTGAACTGGAGCCTACAGTGCGAGGAATACAAGTAAACATAGAGGTTGATGGATACTGCGGACATGGTAATGATACGACTGTGCCACTGTTTCAAAACAGCAGAGAGGATAAAGCTAACATGCTACAAGCCGGTGCTAACAAAGTTAGGGCGGATCCTGTTCCCATTGATAAGCCAACAGGTGTGAGTCCTCCCTGGAATACCTTCGGAGCTAAGCCTAAGAGAAAGTCATATCCACTTCTAAGGCTAACTGGCCCAGCAAAGCGCCCTGATACAAGTAATGAAATAGACTGGCCTGCACTCCCTTCTCACACTGCAGCCTAAACTTCAACTCCCTTGTTTGCCCAGGAACAAATGGTGGCATTATAGGGCTGATGAATCCGTGATGTTTTTACTGAATAACACAACCCTTTTATGGGACCATAGTCACCTGGGTTCAGTGATAGATTTAGTTGTATGTCATCTGCGTAGCTCTGTAGAATTTGTCCTAAAGGAAGCATATAAAAGCTAAAGAGAAGATGTCCAAGAACAGAGCCCTGAAGAACCCCACAGGACATTGTTAAACTGTCAAATTCAAAGTTTCCAATGCTTACAAAATAACTTAACTAATCCAAGTAGGACTTAAACCATTGCAGTGCTTTTCCATTTAACTTGCAATCCATGCAACAAAATGTTATGGTCCACAGTGTCAAATTCAGCACTTATCCTATAGAATGAAAACATAATCAGTGTTCAAAACTAAACAAATTATGTATCACTCATTTGGCTAACACTGAATAGTCATGGGAATATTCTCATTGTGCAGCAAAACAGAAACGTCTTATGAAAATAATCAGTAATTACAAATATTGGAGCTTATCCCTATGGGTGAAACGACACATTTCCTCTTGATTCCCTGTGTTGTGCATTTACCGATCTTTATCTTTCATCTCCTTTTAAAACTCCAACATAACTAAATTCCAATTTCATGCTTTCGAGAACAAGACATAATTTCCCTCAAGTCGTCTGCGGCCGCCGGTCCCCCACCGGAGAGGTGTGTTCAACATTAATGCAATTATTACGCACGCATATGCTGCACTTGTTATTTGGCAGTGCAATGCCCTCGGGCTAATAGGGTTGTCTGTTGGCCAGATGCTCATAGAAAAAGGGTCTACCTTTGTGTGTGTGTGTGTGTGTGTGTGTGTGTGGGGGGCCGTGACCAGGTGTGACATTTGAACCTCTCCGGGACAAACTAACTTCAATCCATACGCACAGTTTGCAGTGGAAATACAATTCTTTATATATACATGATATAAAAACATTTTAAGTGCCATGAAACACTGACTACAAAATATGTAGTAATACATTTGTTGTTGTTTTAAAAATACAAGTCATTTTTTTAGCGCTCAGGTCATGTGACTTGGTTGTTCTTCTATTACGCAATTCTTCTTCACAACGTAAATGGTGTTTCAGTTCATGCGTGGTACTGCAGCAAAAATGAAGCAGAAAAATTAGGATTTTTTAAAGCTCAGTAATTGTGATTAAATGTAACTTAAATTTAGAAATTGAGAACGCAATTGAAATTGATTTCAGGGGTAAAATAATAATTGTGACTTTACGTAATTGTAATTTAAAAGTCTGTAATCTTTGGTAAAATCCTTAAATTGGATTTTCAGATTATTCAGTTTGTTTTTTTGTGCCCCTTCTATCTCTCTCTTTCACACACACACACACACACACACACACGTACGTACACACACGTACAAACACATCAACAAGGACGAGAAGACACGTTAGTCATGTTCTCTGTGATGATGATGATGATGATGATCCAAACAAGCCCTGTGTCTTTGTACGAACAGCCCAGCTTGTGCGTGTTGACAGTAACCTCCCACGGTGCAATCCCGGGACCAAGGTGATGCTTACGCACACACACATCGCACACACACACACATCGCGCGCACGCACACACGCACACACACACACACACACACACCTGGTTAGACACATGACAGCTCAATTCTGGGTGAGTCAGCTTGACTGTGTCCTTGCCCAGACATAAGAAGGAGGCGGTGTTAGAAGTGTGTGTGTGTACTGGTATGTGTGTGTATGTACTGGTGTGTGTGTGTGCGTGTGTGTGTGGTGATGGAGAGGTATTGGCGAGAAAAGTGGGGGAAAAAAACAGAGGAACTTGGCAGCAGCAGCAGGCGACCTTGGATCAGTCCCTCAGGTGTGATTGTGTCAAAAGACCTCAATATGGGGGACTCGGGATGAAGAAGCATCATCATCATCATCATTACAAAGTGTGTGTTCATGGAGCAGACAAACTCAAGAAGCACTTGAGAAGCAATGTAGCAAAAGTAGTATTACATTACCCCGCAATAACCAACTGTCAACCACTCCTTCAATTGTCCCACCCGAACTCCCTCTCCCCTGTTTTTTCCCCCCTAACCCAGGTGCTCCACTGCCCTCACTTATTATAGCTGTCAAGTCACTTAATTTAGATTTTTGTGCTGTTCTTGACTTGAAAATAACTTTAAACTCATGGGCCACATATTTTATGCAGGAAAACAAGTAATTTCAACATTATTTTATGTAAGAAACCAACAATATTTAAGCAATAAGTGACAGATATCAGTAAGTTCACTTTAAATTTCCTAGATTTTGTGAAACATTTCAATTTAATAAAGGGAGATATTGTGTATTTTGAGTTTTTTTTTTTTTAACAGTTTAACAATAATTACTTTTTTATTTGCATTTAAAGTATTGTTTATAGGTATAGGTACTCAGTGTAACATTTAAAATGAAAATACACAATACAAATACATTTAGACAACAACTCAAACCTTGAAATCTAATTTTGCGTATTAACTTGCATTGCAATTTACTTTACAGTTTTTTTTTTTTAAATTAGTACCATTTTTTTCCACTTCCAATTTAAATCCATTATATGAAATTAATGGGAGCTTACTTCCATTTTAAGAACCATATTGTAACACTATTTAACATGTGTATAGTATTTATTTTGAAAGTCTGATAATCGTCATTGTTTTTAACCACAGTTTTAACTAAATCGGATTGTTAAAATGAAGGTAACTTAATATACTTTTTTACCCTTTCTTTTTTCTTCTTTTTACCTTCTTTTTTCTCCTTATTTTTCCTTTTTTTTCTTAAGAAAAATAAATAATAATAATACTAATAATACACTTTAACCCCACGTATTTTTAAACAGTTCTAAACCACTGCATTTTTAAGCAATGTAGATCATTTCTAAACCACTTTTTAAAGAACCTATTTGTTATTTAAACTAGTTTAAAAGTTTAGCTAAAATGGCACTTAAACAAAAAACAATTTGCCAAACTTTACAAATAAACAAGAAATGCATTCAACTTAAAAAAAACATTTTCTTGTACTTTTGAACTAATTGGTTATTTTTGAGGCTCTTACCAGCTTACTTTGGTCCCAATTGAGGAGAAATCACTTTTTCCACTCCTTACTGCTTAACAATCACATGCCATTGCCCTCAGTGTCATTAAAAAATATCAGGTGTGCACACTCACAAGTGGGAGGGGCTTCCACCCGGCCCCTCCCACTGCTTAGCAGGAGGGAGGGAGGGAAATAATATTGTCGGCTCCATTGTTTTTTTTTCTGCTGTGTGCAGCAATGACATTAATAAATAAAATTGTATTTCCTTAGGTTCAGTATAATATGGTTCGTGAGTCACTGGCAAAATTGAAGGTGAGATTAGATCCTAAAATAGCATCTCAGAGTAGGAGAAGGAGTTAAACTGAAGCTGGTGATACAGTGAAATCAGCTGCTGTGGTTACGTTGAGATTTACTGGGATTTCTGAAACTAACGTCAAGATGCGGATTGGAGCCGACATCACCTCATGGGAAACGATGAGTTTACCATGATCGGAAAAGTTATTCTTTCAGTGCAGAAATGGCAAAACTTTTAATACAGTAGGACAACATTGTGTCCATTGAGTCTGTTTTTGTTGCAAGTTTGTCTATTTTTGTTATTGTTTAGTGTATTTTTGTGGCCATTTTGTGTTTTTGGTTTGGGTTTTGGGTCCATTTACTGTGTTTTTGCTTTTGTTTTCTGTTGCCATTATGTGTTATTTTCTGTCCATTTTGTGAATTTCTGTTGTTGTTTTGTATATATTTGTTGTAGTTGTGTCTTTTTGTTGTAATTTTGTGTTTTTTGATGTTTAGTGTAATTTTCTTCTCATTTAGTGTATTTTCCTCTCAATCTGTGAATTTGTGCTTTTTGTTCTCGTTTTGGGTGCATTTTCTGTGTTTTTGCTCTTGTTTTTTTTTGTATTTGTGCTGCCGTTGCGTGTATTTCTGTATTTATTTTCTGTCCATTTTTTGTATTTTGGTTGTTTTGTTTAGTTTTGTTGCCATTTTGTGGTTTTTTGTTGTGGTTTTGTGTATTTTTTATTACAATACGGCAACAAAAATGTGTTTTTATAATTTTTGGTATTTTCGTTGCAATTTTGTGTCCATTTTGTGTATTTTTGTTGCAAAATTGTGTATTTTTGTTATTGTTTTATGTATTTTTGTTGCCGTTTTGTGTTTTTTTTTCTAATTTTGGGTCCATTTTCTGTATTTTTGCTCATAATTTCTGTATTTTTGTTCACATTATGTGTATTTTTGTTGATATTTTCTGTTCATTTTGTCTAATTTTGTTGTCGTTCTGTATATTTCTGTTGTAGTTATGAATATTTCTGTTGTAGTTATGTGTATTTTTGTTGCCATTTTGTGTTTTTTGTTGTGGTTTTGTGTATTTTTGTTACAGTATGGCAACAAAAATGTGTTTTTGTCATTTTTTGTATTTTGTTGCAATTTTGTGTTCATTTTGTGTATTTTTATGGCAAAATTGTGTATTTTTGTTGCAAAATGGTGTATTTTTATGGCAAAATTGTGTATTTTTGTTGCAATTTTGTGTCCATTTTGTGTATTTTTATTGCAAAATCGTGTATTTTTATTGCAAAATTGTGTATTTTTGTTGCAGAATGGTGTATTTTTTGTTAATGTTTTGTGTATTTTTGTTGCCGTTTTGTGTTTTTTGTTCTTGTTTTGGGTCCATTTTCTGTATTTTTGCTCATAATTTCTGTATTTTTGTTCACATTGTGTATTTCTGTTGTTATCTTTTGTCCATTTTGTCTATTTTTGTTGTCGTTCTGTATATTTCTGTTGTCGTTATGTGTATTTTTGTTACAGTACGGCAAGAAAAATGTGTTTTTGTCATTTTGTGTATTTTTTTTGCAAAATTGTGTATTTTTGTTACTGTTTTGTGTATTTTTGTTCCCGTTTTGTGTTTTTTGTTCTCGTTTTGGGTCCATTTTCTGTATTTTTGCTCATAATTTCTTTATTTTTGTTCACATTATGAGTATTTCTGTTGTTATCTTCTGTCCATTTTGTCTATTTTTGTTGTCGTTCTCTATTTTTCTTTTGCAGTTATGTGTATTTTTGTGGCCGTTTTGTGTTTTTGGTTGTCGTTTTGTTTATTGCTGTTGTAGTTGTGTATTTTTGTTGCCAATTTGTGTTTTTTTTTGTTGTGGTTTTGTGTATTTTTGTTACAGTACGGCAACAAAAAAATGTTCTTGTCATTTTTTGCATTTTTGTTGCGATTTTGTGTCCATTTTGTTTATTTTTGTTGCAAAACTGTGTCCATTTTGTGTATTTTTGTTGTTATTGTTTTGTGTATTTTTGTTGCCATTTTGTGTTTTTTGTTCTTGTCTTGGGTCCATTCCAAAAAGAATGAGGGTTGATCGCAATGTTAACAATGGGCTACAAAGAAGCAACTCTAAGAATAATTTTTAAACTATCAGTTTAATTTTAATACCAGAATATTACCACAAAATTGAAATTACAGACCATTGTATTTATTTAAGCCGACTTACACATTGAACAGGAGACGATGTAATAAAACTAGCGTAAATGTGCTAATGCTAATGACGCAGATTCCCTCCTCCAGCTTTGACCCCCAGCCTCCGTGGACCATGAACCAACATACAGTAACTGCAAACCCTGACAGCTCATTAGTGTGAATAACTTATTAACGAAGCGATCGCTTTTCTGATGATGTCATCACATCGTCTCATGTCCCGTCATGTTTACACCTGAAGGTCGAAGCTGCTTTTAAAACAGTGTGATTCCCTGACGGGCCTGTCAATGACACAGTGTTCCTTTAGGAAACCCATCAGTCTGCTCTCCAGCTGTTACACACACATAATTAGCCTTAAAAGATGGTTTATTACAACGATGGAGAGAAAAGTCCCATACACGATATTTCCTCTACTGATATAAATAGGAAATCCAGCAACTTCATTTGAAATAAAAAAAAAATTTAGCAAATGTAGTTTGATCTCCTAACTAGTTTTGACTGTCAACTGCCAGGTTTCCTCAGAGGCAAATATGACATGAATTTGACACATTTATAAGTATTAATAAAAATAATAAAATCCCCCCAAAACAAGGAGGGAAAGATATGACTCTAAGGTAGAAAAGGAATATTTCCTCACATTTAACTATTTATTCATTCAATCATTAATTTTTTTGTCGAAGAGGGAAAACAACAGCCTGCGGAGGGCGAGAACAACACTTTAAAAAAAACGACCGAAAGAAAGAAAGAAAGAAAAAAAGAAAAAAAGAAAGAAAAAAAAAAAAAAAGAAAGAAAGAAAGAAAGAAAAAGATAAAAAAAACAAGAACAAGAAAAAAATAAAGACAAAAAATAGAAGAAAAAAACAAGAAAGAAAGAAAGAAAAAAACAAGAAAAAAAGAAAGAAAGATAAAAAAAAAAAAAAAAAAGAAAAGAAGGAAAGAAAGAAGAAGAAAAAAAGAAAGAAGTAATGAAAGAAAAATAGAAGAAAGAAAAAAGAGAACAAAGGAAAAAGAAAGAAAGAAGAACAAGAACAAGAAAGAATAAAGAAAGAAAAATAGAAGAAACAAAGAAAGAATGAAGAAAGTTTTTTTCCTGATCACAGTACAGTAATATAGTGTAGATGAAGGAATAATTCTCTGCACTTTTGGATCCTCAAATCCTCTGATAACAATAAAAACATCCAACTTTATGCAACACGGTTAAATCACACAGAAAAAAAAAAGCCCTTTCCTTTAATATTTCTGCTCTTTTTCATTTAGTGAAAGCACATCTCCACAAACATCACATCACATAGAACACAGAGAAACGTTTGGATGCTTGTCGTCTATAAGTGAGATTTTTCTAGAAAAGAAAACCCTGTAAACGATCAAACATCCATATTTAATGGTCAGTGTGTGAAAGCAAACAACAGTATCATGTATGACATCCTTGTTCTGAAACATGGCAGTTTATTGTGTTCTCAGGAGGAAAATCCCTTTAAAATCAACCATAAAAGCATGAATAATGAAAGGCTGCAGGCAGCAGTGGCCCACAAACTACTGTTCATATTTCACCAGCTTTTATTTGGAGCCGACGTCATTATCTATTCTTTTTAAGTTTTTTTTTTTTTTTTACATTTGATTATTTCTGTTGTTAAGTGTATTTTTCTCATTTCTTATGTTATTTTTGTCAGGATAGAAAAAGGAAAAAGAGAGAAAGAAAAGTAGATAGAAAGAAAGAAAGAAAGAAAGAAAGAAAGAAAGAAAGAAAGAAAGAAAGAAAGAAAGAAAGAAAGAAAGAAAAACAAAAAAGATGACAGAATAAGAAAGAAAGAAGAGAGAAAAAGAGAGAAAGAAGAGAGAAAAAGAGAGAAAGAAAAATAGAAAGAAAGAAAGAAAGAAAGAAAGAAAGAAAGAAAGAAAGAAAGAAAGAGTGCGTGCGTGTGTCTCTGCAGCTCAGGATCAGACAGAGCTGAGACTTTCAACATGGCTGCTGCTCAGTTCAAAGGTGTACAACGTCGGATTTGTTTGGACTGCAACGTTATCGTTAATAAATCATTCCATAAATGCTGTGGATGAATGACTCTGAGCGACTCCAGACCTAGTCTGTTCTGGTCTGAGGATCTCCGGATCCGTGAGGACGAAAATCTAGAACCGGAAATGATGGGGTTCAACTCCCTTGAGTGTCCTTGCTCAAAGCCAAAATATATGAAAACACAATAGTTATCACTACACATTTCACAACCTCCCACTTTTCTATAGTAATACACACTTCCTACAGGTACTGCACGCGTATATTACATTTTAAATTTAAATTAATAATAAAAACATATCAGGATTGTTTTAATAGGTTATTAGGTCAGAAGCCGTCTACTTGAATTGGTTTTTTTGGTTAGTCCAAATATTATTATTATTATTATTATTATTATTATTATTATTATTATTATTATACGCACCCAATTATTCAACTTTAGCCTCAAAAACAATATCTAGCATCATCGCAAGGAGGAAAAAAAAGCACTTCTCTCGACAGAGTGACGACATTAAACCTGACTGTGTGTTTATGAGTTGGATTTCAGATGAAACCGAGGCTTAAATGAAGTTCTTCATGGACTCCAAACGTTACCTTCACGCCGACACTGATGCTCTAATGGGTTTTTTTGGGTTTTCCGCCTGCCTGCTTCCCCTCAGACAGGAGATCAGAGCAGAGACTTAGTATGCAGCCTTGCATACTAAGTGTCAGCAGCAGCAGCAGCTCTGAATGAGTCTAAACCAACACACACACACACACCACTCTATTAGTAACACACACACACAACTATAACTGCTCATAAAAATATAGATAAAGAACATCCTGTCATGGAACACGTTAGCTTAAGCCTCGATTTAGGTAAAACTACCAGCGGATGTATGAAGATGTTTACTTATCATCTCCAGAGGAACACGTGATCCTTTACAGCCTGTCGCTACTGCTATCCGTCTGTTGTTTGGTTTTTATAGTTTTACTGTTCATGCTGCGCTTTAAGATGAAAACATGGGCCTGCCACAGAATTAAAAAACAGCCTGCAGTAAGCAAGAAAGAAAGAAAGCAAGATGGACCAAGTAGAATAGCAACATGTGCTCATTTCATCAGTAAAACTCGCGGAAACACATTTTATGCTGACATTCCGGAGATCCTTTATTGTACTACTGACAGAACTTCCGGTTAACTTCAAAACAAGAGCCCTATTTACTAACGCGTTAAAAATGACTGGAAGACAAGCACAGATACTTTTGTTTTAAAAAGTGGATGTTTGATTTTTACGATCCCAGGACTATTTTATTTTCCCTGGTCACTTCTCGCCAATCTCTAAAACACTAAACGGTGCCTGATTTGTAAATAGAACCAATAAAAAAACACCAGAAACCTACTATACGGCACCCACCGTATTGGCTGTGACCACTCGCAATGCATCATGGGGCGCTTCAGTGTGCGTAGTGTGTCCACCATGCGCACTTCAGGGTATTTGTGGCGACCATATTCTGTGCAGACTATGAAATTGTTTGGGTTGTGAGTAATTAGCTGCCTCATGTTTCCACCCAGGTGTGGCCCGTTACCAATCAGGCCTCCTGCACTATTTAGCTGAGGGCTTGGACACACAGGGACGACGCTGTGAAGCAAGATTACCCGTAATCGCTCTGACTTCCAGGATTTAATCAGTGTGTGCTGGACTACAAAGCCAAATCATCATGGTAACTTAGGCTGAATGACTAGCCTGGTACCCACCAGGTTTTGCTCTGGCTAGAATCTTAGCGAGTGCTAAAGCCCCATCTCCTGACCAATCAGATATCTTAGAAAACGACCTGCTCATTGTTAGAAGATCCTGGTTGTTGCACATCTGACAGCTGCGTTTAGGAAATAAAGATTATTAATGGATGGACAATATCCTTTCATTTACCGATGACATCTTTTAGGAAATATATAGATTTATATCTGATGTACTGATGTACAGTCAGCTGATCAAAACTGTGTCCCCGTATGCGCGGACGGGTGTATTCATTCGTCAAATAATTAACTCATACATTCATACACTATAATACGAACAATCACTACCATTGTAGCGATTGGTGAGACGCTGCAATCTCCACCCCTTTTATGTGAACGCGCATGTACCAAGGCTGAAAACACTTGACTTAAATTAGCATGTTGTTATCGACCTTTGTAGGACAGCTTCCAAAAGGAATGGAGAAAAAAAAAAAATAGAATGAAAAAAAAGAAGAAGAGAAGAGAAATTAGAAAGAATAAGAAGAATGAAATGAATAGAAAAATGAAGGAAGAAATGTTTCAAAGCTCCAGGTAACAATCGGTTTGTATCAGATACAGTTTTGGTTAAATCCCGCTTTATTTACTGTCCATTTTCCCCGATCACATAAAATCAGAGGCCAATAATTTGATAATTTATTAAATTTACACTCTGACCTTGTTTGCTAACTATCCTGTTTACCTTGAGTACATTGTGCAATGGCGATAAACATCTGCTCTTATCATTGTTTTAAAGTTCAGCACTATTTGTTTGTTGGTTTGTATGATTTGTGTCCGTGCAGCTACTGCGACTAACGCAGAATGTTTGCTAAACATAATCACTCAAAAGTTATTACACACTACACAAACGAACACGCTGACACTTTAGTGTGTGACGTGCTGGGTGTTGTTGGAGATTAATGGTGTCGACTAACACTTGTTATTTAATTTGACATATGGTTGCACTCTGCCTTCCACTAGGACTCCATAGAACGTAGAGAAAAGAAGAGGACGGCGGTTGTGAGTGTGAAATTAGCCTGTTCTGCAGCAGTGTGAGAGATGATGGCTTCAGTGATTGTGATGGATGGGATTTATTCTGAGTGGAAGGAGATTGATATGATCATTTAAGGGTTGGATTCAGTTTTTTTTTTTTTTTTTTTTTTATTCTCTGTGCATGTTGGGTTCATGCATTTATATTAACAACCACTGAGACGTAACCTTATGTTAAGCATTGGCCACGTTAATGAAGAATGAGGGAACCAATCGCCTTCTGACGTCAGGTGAAAGAAAATAAAAGAAGAAAACCTGCAGGAAGAAAGAAAGAAAGTAAAAACAAGAGAGAAGCAGGAAAGAAAGAAAGAAAGAAAGAAAGAAAGAAAAAAGAAAGAAAAAAAAAAAAAAAGAAAGAAAGAAAGGAAAAAAAAAAGAAAGAAAAAAAAAACAAGAAAGGAAAAAAGAGAGAAAAAGAAAGAAAGAAGAAAAAAAGAAAGGAAAACAAGAAAAAAGGAACGAAAAAAGCAACAATAAAAAGAAACAAAAACAAAGATAGAAAGAAGAAGAAAGAGAATAAGAAAAATGAAAGGGAAATAAAGAAAAAATAACAAAGAAAGAAAAAAGAAGAAAACAATAAAGAAAAAAACAAGAAAGATGAAAAGAAAGAAAGAAAGAAAGAAAAAAAAAAAAAAAAAAAAACAAGAACAAAATTAAGAAAGACAGAAATAAGAAGAAAGGGGAAATAAAGAAAAAAAGAAGAAAGAAAGAAAAAGAAGAAACAATAAAGACAAGAATCAGAAAGAAAGATGGAAAGAGAAAAAGAAAGAAAGAAAGAAAGAAAGAAAGAAAGAAAGAAAGAAAGAAAGAAAGAAAGAAAGAAAGAACATGGTTTAGAATTGATGATTATGATGATGTTGATGGTAAACGCTTCTATTTTGCTCAACGTTAAATGAAAAATGTAAGGTTATTAGCACGTATAGTTAAAAGTGAAGTAAATCCAAGGTTGTTCCTGTGAAACGTAATCATTGTGCACATCAGTAAATACTTCATTTCTAAGGAAATTACCTCATTCCTCGTCTGTAATTGGTTTAATGTTCTTTTAAATTGTCCTGATGGGTCATGTGCGCGGGAACAAAAATCACTGTAAATCTTACTATTTAGTGTGAGAAAGCAGGCTGAGAACTGCTTGTACCTTCAGTTGTTACCCAACCTCTTATTACTTCCTTTACAATCATTTCACCTCCTTTGCTCCCGTTTGGAATCATAATGTGCAACGTTAGAGCCCATATCTGATGTTCTCACCATGTTCAATGAGCTTCACTTAAAGCAACACTGAAATATGGCTCAAAGTTCTTTTTTTTTTTCTGTCAGTTTATCTCTGGGGATCATACGTAGGAACCCAAAGTCACCTACAATTATTCATCCACCACACATACACAACAACTCCCAAAATGATGACAAAAAGACTACAGAATATACAAAACATAAATATATATATTTATCCATTAATAATCATCCTTTCCTAAACGCAGCTGTCAGATCTGCACCAACTATCAGATATCTGATTGGTCAGGAGGCGGGGCTTAAGCACTTGCTCAGGTCCAAGGCCGAGCAAAACCTGGTTGGACCAGGTTAGTCGTTCAGCCTAAGTTACCATGATGATTTTGCTAAGACGTTAGCGTGCTTCGTAGTTCAGCACACACTGATTAAATCCCAGAAGGGAGGTAATCATGCTTCGTAGCATACCCACCAAAACGATAACTAAAGTAAAACAAAAACACAAAAAAAAGACAACAACGAATATGCACAAAACTGTAAAAATATACAAAACAAAGACAAAAAAAAGAAAAAAAAAGAAAAAATCAGATTATTCAAAAACATAACCGAAATAACACGTTAAAACAAACTTCAAACAAATAATACACAGAAGAAGAGCTCTCTTATAGGGGCCCTTAAATTCCCTCAAAAAGTGCGCTGACATGCTCGGGTGGCGGAACTTAGCGAGTAAATCATGGACTGGCAAAGGACTCCCACCCAAAAGCACTTCCATCCTCAGGGTTTCTGTAAAGGCTCCTAAGGAGAGCGCTTCTTCTCTGCTTCATTGTCTACTACCAAACCACAGAGTTGGAAATGTCGCCCCCTGCGGTCACATATTTTTTTTAAATTTTTTGGGTCACATAGCTTTTATCCTCTTTCGATAAACAAAAGAGATTTACATTGCCATCTTTAACTTTTCCTGTTTTTTTAGCGCAACCAAAAGCAGCACAAGTAGGCATTTTGAATTTTAAAAACTACGAAATGATCTAAAAAAACTGCTAAATGATCTAAAAAGCAGGCTGAATGTTTTACGCCAACAGAAAACAAAGGGATGTTTACAGGCAGTGGGGCCGTGTGACATCATCAATCACATGATTTCAAGATGGTGGAACACAGGATCTAAAAGTAGTCCCATTTTTAAAAGTTAATAAAGAAATATGGTGCATAATAATGTGTTTTGTTAGGCATATATCTACTACTAAGGACATTTAAAAAGGTTTGAGGCGACATCTATAAAAAACAGTGAATGATCACTTTAAAAAAGTAATGTACTGATGATATCTAGCATGTTTACCCAATCCTAAAATTACAGCTATCATTTTAGCTTTCTTGAAATGAAAATATTAGCATGCAAAGCTATTTAACTGTTAACCCAGACAATTCTGAAAATAAACCGTGTTGTTATTTTGTTTTACTGATTTAAAATCAAAACAGAAATATATATAAAAAAAATAAATAAATTAAAAAAAAAAAAACAGATAAGCTGCGTATTTGTGTGTTTTTTTTTTTTTTTTTTTTAACTTGTTTTGTTTGTGTGACGGGGAAATTAGAGCAAACACTGAAGTCCGCTGCACCTCCCTGCCGAGGTCTCCACACACAATAGGACTGTTTTGGATTTATTTCAGTAGTTTTCTGGTCCTGCTCCTGTTTTCAATCAGCCTGTGGATGTTTTAGCTCGTAAAAAGCTGCTCACATTTCACGTTTTGTTTCGCGGCGTTACAATCCAAATAGAACCCAAAATAACTGGTGACTATCGACTGTGAGGCTGGTGTGAGGAACAATAGATGTTAGAATTTCTATGATTTGACACTTTTGCTTGAACAATGACAGCTTTTTTGAGGGCAGTAAAATGTTTATTTTGCATGTTATAAATACCGCTAACAGAAGGCGTCATCACACACGGAAGTTGATCACAAGAAACGAGGAGCACCAGTAGATTCATTACACCACCTCTGGTTCCACATATCATGAGCATGTTTTATGTAACATCCATTTTTGGGTTGATTTATTTATGTATTAATAACATTTCAATTCACCAGTAATGTGACTTATGCATTGCTTCTTTTTAGGTCCGGACCGGGCGAAAAACTCTATTTGGAACGTGGCATTGTTCTGTAAAGTTGGCAGATATTCACAAATTCGGACTTCCAGCATTAATAATTCTTTAACGAAACATCATCTACACACAAATTACGCCTCTGCCGTCAGTGTGAGGTGGAAAACATGATACAAGATAATTTTCTATCAAACACAGCAGAATAAATGTCCTTTTGTCCTAGTTTTCCCGTAAATATCCAAATAGCAAACAAACAGAATCAGATTTCATTTTAAAACAGAAAAATGCTGCTTGTTTGGTTTTTGTTTTGTTTTTTTTCTTTGATTTTCCTGTTTCTGGTTTTAGATTAATAAGAAGAAAAAAAAAAAAAGGTTTTTCTTTAATTTAATTTGTTTTTTAAAGAAAATAAACAAAGAACGAAGGGTACACGGATTTTAATCAATACACAAAAATTGCTTTGTGCAAAAGTCTTTTCATTTCCAACTCGTTTCACTTTCACTCCTCTCTCGCTGTGACACTGCATTGATCGCAGGGACTAATTGAAAGGAGACAATCCCGAGTGCAAAGTCCGTCTGCTCGACTTTGGCATCCGTGGCCAACCTCACCCGATCAGCCAGAGGAGCTGAGAAACCCCTCTGCCTCTGAACACTTAACTAAGCGCTCAATCACACTCTGCTATGACACGGTTTAGGAGAGACAACAGAGCTGACAGAAGGGAAAACACACCTTCTAGCCTGCTAGACCATGTGGGAAATCATCCATGAAAAGAAGAGCTTTTGATGATGCACTCCTTCCGTTTGACAGAGTGCGAAACTCTGAGTGAGTAGAAGAAGAACGAGGTCTCCCTGTGCCCAATCCTATGGGTTGGCACTGATTGAAAGAAACATTTAGCACGACTGTCGCCCAGTTCCGACATCAAGGGCCACATCTTCTCCCAGGGCTGCGTCCGAATAGTCCCTCCTGTCTACTTTTCTAGCCACTTAGGTGGTGTTAGGAGGTGTGAGGAGACTTCCTAAAGGAGTTAGAGAAAGGCCATCACGTTGTTTTGATAATAAGATGTACTTCCACTATAGGTGATGGAATAATCTGACGGTGGTGACGGTTAGTGACGTCTGCCGTGGTGAAGAAAAAAACCAAAAAAAAAACCACACATTTCTGAAAATGGACTACAAAAAGCACTGATAACACATTCCCATGTGCCACGAATCGCTGATATAATCTCAAATATCACAATTATTGTCTTTTGTGTATTTCAGTAGTTGTTTGATATAATTTGCTCCTGTCATTTTGTGTATTTTTGTTGTTTTTGTATATTTTCTAATTTGAAAGTTTTTGTTGTGTTTTGTGTGTATTTATAGTAATTATTTTGTGATTGTGTTTCTATGAAATGTTCTCTTGTTTGGTGCATTTTAGGTGGTTTTGTGTATTCTTAGAGTAATTTTTGTATTTTTGGTGTCATTTTGTTGCTAATTACTCAATTTTTTTTTGTAGTTCTGTGAATATTTGTTTTGTATATTATTTTGTTATTTTTTTATATTTTTGGAGTCATCTTTTGCATTTCTGTTGTCTTTTTGCACACAAACCTTCCAACACTATTATTTTTTTGAAATACAGTAGTTGCATTTTTGCAAGCTATAAGCCTACATAACGTTGTAGGCATACACATGTACAACCGCACAAAGCATTCCTACATGAATAAAATATGTTGAATAAAACATAATGTGGCTAAAAATGTCTGTGATCCCTTTTCGTGAGTTTCCCTGAACACTCTGATGAGCGGGTCCCTTTAGATGTTGTGGGTCAGCATTACGTGGTCTCCTTTGATAAAGAATGCATCAGGAGCTCGGTTTCCATTATAGATTTTTGCAAAACAAAAACCATATTTACAAATGTTGACAAAGTATAATTGCGCTTTGAACGTGTTTCCATTGAATGTTATTTTGGGAAGGAGCCTCCTGAAATCTCATCTCGCGAGATTTTGCCGCAGGAGGACGGAAGCTCCAAACTTTCATATAACACTCCGCATTCCTTTGTTGTTTCACGTCTAATGTGGCACTAATAATTTTTAGGTATATTGCAAAGAAATTTCCCGATCTCCTCTTTTGTTTGCTCGGAGAGAAGTGGTCATGTGACCAGATACGTCACAACCTGTGTGTTTCCAGAGTGCTTTTGCAACACATTTCAATGCCTCAATACCTCCTCATGAAAACGTAAAAACGTTTTAGCGATACTAGATAGTGTTTTTTTCGAAATTCGGGTGTTTCTATTATCAGTTTTTATTGCGCAATTTAGATTTTGCGCATTTCCAAGGGTAATAAAATGCAGCTAGTGTTTCCTAGGCTAAAGCATTGAGCCTCCTTTCCTTAGCTATTAGAGAATTGGAACGCTCCTCATCATGAATGCCACTTACACACTTCGGTGAGTTAAGGAAAAGTGGATAGGGAAGGAGATAGGATGGAGCATTTGGATGCACAGGTAAACAAGAAGTCGCAGAAAGCCACTTTGTTGAACTCCTAGCAGGAGAAGAGGGGATAGACGAAGGCTGCTCGAGCCTCCTTTTGCTGTGATTGAACAAATTTTCCAAGGGCTGTTGAATCCTCCGTGTCTAATGAGGTTAAGGATTTTCCGCCCCTTCGCTTATCCTCCGGCCGCCACAGCTGGAAAATGGTTTAGGAGCTGTTGATCAGATAATCTTAGAGTTTAAAGAAAAGAGGGGTGAGGACTTTCTCTGCAACTTATTCATGGTTTACAATAGTTGAGCCTCTGCGGGGATCACCGTTGCTTTATGTTGGTTAAAGACGTCTTACCAGGGCCGGCTGATCTTTACGACTTCTGTATTCAAGCGTCTTCGATAGTTATGAATGGGATATTTGTTAATATTACAATAATTTACAAATCTAAACCTCTTTGGGCCTTTTTTCATGATGTTTCCTAATAGGTATACTAGAAATAGACACTGAGTTTAAATATTTATGAATGAACAATGTGAATGTCACAGATTATAATGGGTCTCTTGCGCCCATTGAGTCGGTTTACGCTAATGTTTTAGAAGCGGATGGAGCTAATAAATATTTAATGAATAAACACCATGCAGCAAAGCAAAAGAACACACCCTTTGGATGCAGTTTGGTCAAACAAAGACGAGTATAGTGGTTATTCAGTTATGTAGGAGAGTAAATACACTGGATTTATAATTATATGCAGTGTTTTCACCCATGTCCATTAGTTTGAGTACAATTTCTACATAATTTATGATGGAAACTCAATTTGGACTAAAACAAAGGCTCAACTATCAGTATTAGTAAGACGTCAGCGGCTGAATCATGTTTGCATACTGATGAATGTGAGCCAAAGGCAGTGTTCGAAATTTCACACAATGTATTTAGTCTATACCAGTGTTTTTCAAATGGGGCTAAAATTAACACATGAAAGCATTAAAAATACAGGGTTTTATGTTTATTTTTAGTAAAAAATGATAACCATACAAACTATTACTAGCAACTCACAAAATGACACCAAAAACACACACACTAAAGAAGAAAAACACTATTATCCACAACACATTAAATGACAAAAGACACAATGCATGAGAGAAAAGTACAGAAAACCATGACAAAGCACACAAAAATAAGAAAGAAAAACATACAAAACGACAATAAAAACACAAAAAGGAGAAAAATATGCTGAATAATAAAAAACAACAGAAAAACAACAACAAAATACACAAAATGACAAAAACACACACACAGAGAAAAACACATACCATTACCAGTAACACACAAAACGACAACAACGACACACTAAATGTGAGAACAATACACATCATCACTACAAAACACACACAAATAACAGAGAAACATACAAAACGACAAATAACAACAATCACACTAAAAACACACACATTGAGATAGAATAATTCAAATAATACCAACATCACACAAAAACGACATCAAAAACACAGAAAATAAGGGAAAATGATACTGAATAATAAAAATAACAAAAAAACAACAATAAAATACACAAAACGACAACAAAAACACACATTAGGATACATAATTACATAATGCCAACAACATACAAAAACAACAACAAAAACACACACATTAAGATAGAATAATTCAAATAATACCAACAACATACAAAAACGATGACAAAAACACACACATTAAAATAGAATAATTTAAATAATACCAACAACACACAAAAACAACAACAAAAACACAGAAAATAAGAGAAAAATATAGTGAATAATAAAAACAACAGAAAAACAACAACAAAATACACAAAATGACAATAAAACACACATTAAAATAGAATAACTCAATTAATACCAACAACACACAAAAACGACAACAAGAATACACACATTAACATAGAATATTTCAAATAATAACAACACACAAACGGCAACAAAAACACACACATTAAGATAGAATAATTCAAATAATAACAACAACACAAAAACGACAACAAAAACACAGAAAGTACTGGAAAATATACTGAATATTAAAAACAACAGAAAAAAAAAACAACAAAATACACAAAAACGACAACAAAAACACACTAGGATAGAATAATTAAATTATACCAACAACACAAAAACGACAACAAAAACACACACTAGGATAGAATAATTAAAATAATACAAACAACACACAAAAACGACAACAAAAACACACACTAGGATAGAATAATTCAAATAATATCAATAACACAAAAATACAGAAAATAAGGGAAAGATATACTAAATTATAAAAAAAAAAGAGCAGACAAACAACAAAACACACAAAATGATGATAGAAATGATCTTTATTTGAACATGAACTGAAAATACAAGGTCAGTCTTGGACCATAAATGATAAAAAAAAAACTACAGAAAGCACTAAATACTTCTTTAAAATGTGTCTTATCACTCGTTCATTCCATCATTGTGTTCTAAAAGCTGTTTTTTTCACAGGATACTGAGCAAAATGTTGTAGTCGGACAAAATAGTTAGAAAAATAAGGCAACCGCTGAGCTATACTGACGTACTTTGTTGAAAACTTTAGCACTTAAAGCTAAATAAAGACTATAGAGGCTGGTGGAAGAACATTTGTCTTTAGTTTGCATGTTTTTCCACCTTTGTTGCGTGGGTTTTGCACTATTTATGCGTTTTGGCCTTGTTATCACGCGGTCCACTTGATGAAAAGCAAACCAGGGATTGACCCCCTGAGCGAGCGGCTCAGCACGATTTAATGGCGGCGGTGGAAAAGGTGACGGGTTGGAGCGATGGCGTCTCCGGCCCGGACGGCTAAAGACCCCTGGAGACGGTCGGGATGAGTCGATCCGTCATTTCTACAGCCGGCAGAACGGGCCGAGATAATTGCTCTGTTCGCACGGCGGCTTCAAATTGCTCAGAGAGTCGGAGGACGGTCATAAAGACGGGAGAAAGCGAGCACCTTGACGATGACGAAAGCCTCGCAACAGAAGCTGAACATGAGATTTGTTAGATTGGTTAATTTTCTCAAGGTGCTTAAAAGACCTTTTGGTCTGAGACGTTTTGAGCGAATGCATTAGAGTGAGTTAAAAAAAAAAAAATAAATAAATAAAAAAAAGATGGTCTTAAGCCAAACTAAAGAGGAAAAACATGTATAATAGTCATCAATAAAGCAGAATATGACCTAAGAAGATTTCTCTCCTCCTTTATCTCATTAACTCAGCATATTTTCTTTGGTTTATCCTCATCATTCTTTAAAAACAAGCCTGATTTTTTTTTTTTTTTGGATGAATCACCATAAACCAAAAAAAAAGAAAAGAAAAGAGCAATTTCAACATTAATGTGCCATAGTTTGCACTTACAGGTATGCATTGCATTATCCTTGCATTAGGTGACCTTAGATTTAAGTTGAATATTGATATTATGAACACTTATTTAATTTAGTCGAATAATACGAGGAAATTTGCAGGATTTTGAAAAAATTGCGTTTTTTTTCATCAATTTCAGATCAAAGAAATGACTAATTTGTAAATTTGTATGCATGTGCATGTGGGACTGGGATATAAATAACTGAATTATTTTTGTTATATATATATATATATATATATATATATATATATATATATATATATATATATATATTACTGTCTCCGGCTGAATTGAGCAAATATATTAAGTTTTTTTTTTTTTTTTTTCATCATGTCAAAATTAAACGTCTAAATAACAAGAAAAAGGTCATTTTTCCACATCTTTGAATCTGTTTTCGTCCAGATGTAACTTGTTGGGTTTTCTTAATGCTGACACAGAGTACGTGGCCTGATTTCTCACACACACAGATACACACACAGATACACACCATCAATAAGGAAGCCGATCTTTACCAGACAAGCTAAAAGTGATGACACACACGGTCAGACACGCTCCTCCAGCCAGCAGCAGGTGACAGCAGCAATTGATGGATGCCTCCGTGGTGACAGGTGGAGTAATTAGGCCACGTCTGAGGCTCTTTGTATTGGGGATGAGTTTGGGGTTGGATGGGGTGGCGGGGGGGGGGGGGGGATTCCAATGTCTTTTCTGCATATTTTATCAACTCTCAAAGATATTTTTGACACTTATAAACCCTCTTTACCACTTTTCCACCTAATGTTGCGTATATTGACCCATTATTGTCACTTTTAACCTCTTTTCACCACTATTTCATGCTTATTGTTTTTTGCCAAATTAACCACATTTATGAATTTTCATGCCCATTACTTGCCAGTTTAAACTAATTGTTCCTACTTTTTAAATTACCATACCTCAACCTACTTTAAAGCCAATATTGACACTTTGGACCCTCTTTACTCACTCGAGTTCACAACATTTAACCAATTTCTGTTGTCTTTAAAATCTAGTTTCACCACTTTTCCCCTCATTTTTGCATGTTTTTACCCTTTTTCAGCAACAACATCAAATTTCCCACATTTTAACCAATTGTCATCACTTCTTCTTGCCATACACTGTATTTCATGCTTATTTTCGCCAAGTTAACCACATTCATGACTTGTCATGCCCGCTATTTGCCAGTTTAACCTATAATTGTTTCAACATTGACACTATGAATCATTTCCACCACTTTTTCTGTCCTTTTTAGCCACTCTAATATGGAACTTTTAATCAATTTCTGTGGTTTTCCACCATTTCTGCTCACTTTTAACCCATTTTATTTCTGATTAAAACAAAGATTTACAACTGGAAGGTGACTATATACTATAGCGCAAATAATAATAAACTTCCTGCCTCTTCATTAAATTTCTATGGCTTTTCTGCACATTTTTTTTTTCCCACTTTCAAGACATTTTCATCACTTATAAACACTTTTTAGAACGTTTATTGCCTAATGTTGCATAGTTGACCCATTATTGTCACTTTTAACGTATTTTCACTATGTTTGATATTTATTTTTGCCAATTTACCCCATTCATGATTTTTAATGCCAATATTTTGCTCATTTAAACTAATTTTCCCTATATTTCACCTTTTCCACCATTTCTGGTCACTTTTAACCCATTTTATTTCTGATTAAAACAAGGATTTACATCTTTAAGATGACTATATACTATGGCATAAATAATAAAACCTCCTGGATAACAGAGGATATCATCAAAGCGCTCCTTTTTGGACTTTGAATCTTCCTCTCGGTATGTGACTTTCATCGACATCAAAGGAGGCCATCGCTTTGTTTGACGCATTGTTCCCAAAAACACACGCCTCCAAATAATCCTCCCGCCTCCAGTGTTTTGATGCAAAGTTTTTAATTTGTGTCGTGCTGTGAATAAAATATCTTACAAAGGGGAATTTATAGCAACTTGCCTGCATGGTTTGGAATTTCTCATTTGGGATGATGGGAACTGAGTGTCAGAATCCATCATTCATATCAATCACCATTTGTCGTCGCCCGCTATAGAACGTGTGTGTGGAGTCAAGCCTGCAGCCAAGGTCAAAATTATGAAACCATTATGATCTTTTTCCATCAAAACGGCAAGACTAATCACCTATTAGTCCTATGTCCACTGCTCTGTGTGTGTGTGTGTGTGTGTGTGCCACACGCGGCGATTAATCCTTTCTACTAGGGTTAATATCACTAATAAATGTGGTGTAGTGTCTCTGACTTCCATTTGTTTAAGAAAGTATTATTAGCAGTAACCGGTGAAGGTCAAATTGAATGCACGGAGAAGAATGCGAGGCTATATCTAGACGTCACTACCAGCTCTGAATCACAGAGGAAACAAAAAAAAACATCATCCAGGAAAGCCTGGAGTTAAAAAAGACGTGAAAAACATAGCAGATAATCATCAATGTTACAGTTTGACCTCAAACACTAACCCCCTGATTCAAAAAGCAACACTAAGCTTCTATTATCTTAAATTCAACACTTCCTGATAACATATCTCTTGTTTTTGTTCATATGAAAAACATCACGTTTGGTCCTTTTATAGATATATGGCCACAGTTCTGATTTAACGTAGAACCAGAGATGTGTAACTTAGATTGGAAACGTATAAATTGTACAAACTTGGGTTTAAAGCATAACTAAAACACTATGTATATATAGTCCCGTCATTTATGTATAGTTTTTTCAAAGCTCTGTGTATTTTTGTTGTTATTTTGTCGTTTTTGGAGAGTTATGTGTATTATAGTTGTAATTTTCTCTCACTTCTGTGTTTATGACGTTGTTTTGTGTGTTTATGATGTTGTTTTGTGTGTTTTTGTTGTCATATTGTACAGTTTCAAGTCTTTTCTGTACACATTTTTTGTCATTGTATATATATTCCCGTCATTTATACAGTTTTTTTGAAAGCACTGTGCATTTTTGTTGTTATTTTGTCTGTTTTTGGAGAGTTTAATGTATTATAGTTCTATTTTTTTTTTATAGAAACTATACTTCCGTGTTTGACATTGTTTTGTGTGTTTTTGTAATCATTGTGTACATTTTCATGTCTTTTTTTGTCCATATTTGTTGTCATGTACTGTATATTTTTGTGTCATTTTATTAAAGTTTTGTCTGTTTTTGTTGTGGTTATGTGTGTTTTTTAGTTGTCATTTTGTATATCTTTCACTGAATTCTGTTTATGACATTGTTTGTGTGTTTTTGTATATTTTTGTTGTTATTTCATATTTTTTTTCTTGTGTTTGTGTGTTTTTGTTGTCATTGTGTACATTTTCATGTCTTTTCTGTACACATTTTTTGTCATTGTATATATATTCCCGTCATTTATACAGTTTTTTTGAAAGCACTGTGCATTTTTGTTGTTATTTTGTCTGTTTTTGGAGAGTTTAATGTATTATAGTTCTATTTTTTTTTATAGAAACTATACTTCCGTGTTTGACATTGTTTTGTGTGTTTTTGTAATCATTGTGTACATTTTCATGTCTTTTCTGTACACATTTGTTGTCATTGTATATATATTCCCATCATTTCTGTATGTGTTTTTCAAAGCGCTGTGCATTTTTGTTATTATTTTGTCTGCATGTTTTTGGAAAGTTTTTTGTATTACAGTTCTAATCTTGTGTATTTTTCTGTCACTTCTGTGTTTATGACATTGTTTTGTGTGTTTTTGTAATCATTGTGTACATTTTTGTCTTCATGTGTATTTCCGTGTCATTTTTTTAAAGTTCTGTCTGTTTTTTGTTGTTGTTTTGTGAGGTTTTGTGTTTTTTAGTTGCAAGTTTGTATTTTTTTTCCACTCATTTCAGTCATTTTTGCGTATTTTTTGTGTTGTTGCATATATATTTTTGTTGTCATTGTGTACATGTTCATGTCTTTTTTCTACACATTTGTTGTCATTGTATATATTTTCACATTTGTATAGTTTTATTAAAGTAAAGTATATTTTTTTTTTCATATTTGTGTGTTTTTGGCTTCGTTACGTCTAATTTAGTTGTCAGTTTGATTCTCTTTTTCCGTATTCTCATGTAATATTATGTGTTTTTGGGTCATATTTCAATATTCGTTTTGGAGGCTACATTAAATTAGACTGAAGGCCGCATATGGCCTCCAGTTGTTTGATGCATGGGGTCAAACTCAAGGCCTAGGGCCCAAATCCGGCCCTTTAGACCATCCAATCTGGCCCGCAGGAGAAAGGAAAAAAAAAAGTTTCTAAAAAAAATGGATTGTTTAAATTACCAAATAATCCAGTTGTAGATATTTAATGAAAAGCCACAATATTTGGAACAGTTTTCACAAGGTTGCAGTCATTTTAAATCTCAAATTGTTCAAAGAACTCAAATGTCCTCAAATTGTTTCACAACCTTTTGCCAAATTAGATCAAAATTGGTCACACAATCAATGAAATCCTGCAGGGACTGAAATCGGTCACTTATTGCTTGGATATTGTCTGCATTTTACAGACGTTTTGTAACATTTATATTTCAAAGTGTAAACCTGACAACCTTGATGTTGAAATTACTTCTTTTCCTGCCTAAAATCCAACCACTTTGTATTTGGTCCCTGAACTAAAATGAGTTTCTTCTTTAAACCTAATTAAATAGACTAAAGTGCCTCTCCATGAACCAAAGTGCAGCTACTGGTAATGGTAATAGGTTGTTTCCAGTTGTTTGGGAGCCAGCTAGGAGATGTTATATAATAACCTCAAGAGTTCCCAATGAAAGGCTTTTTAAAGACATAATTTGTCAAAGCAACCAGAGTGGCTTGGATCACAAACATTCTTTAGTTAATGCTTGATAATATTTTCAACCTTCTAGATAATATCTGGGACTTGTAACGGCCGTTTAAGATGTTAACTTAAGCGTTCAAAATGTCACTCATACTAAAACCACAAACCACATGCTCAATGAGTATGTGCTGTCTACTACTTAGGTTCTCAAAGTGGGGTACGGTACCCCCAGGAGTACGCAAATTGCAATGGGGGTACGTGAAAGAAAATTAAAAACAATGACAGCATTGGAAACTATAATATAAATAGAGCAGTTAATGTTAATGTTATGTTAATGCTAATGCTACGCTAATGTTAATGCTAGGCTAATGTTAATGTTAATGCTTGGATAATGTTAATGCTAGTTTAATGTTAATGCTAGGCAAAAGTTAATGCTAAGTGAATGTTAATGTTATGCTAATGCTAATTCTATTGCTAGGCTAATGTTAATGCTAGGCTAATGTTAATGCTAGGCTAATGGTAATTCTTGACGAATGTTAATTCTTGATGAATGTTAATGCTAGGTGAATGTTAATGCCAGTCTAATGTTAATGCTAGGCTAATGCTAAGCTAATGTTAATTCTTGACAAATGTTTATGCTAAGTGAACGTTAATACTAATGCCAGGCTAATGTTAAATGCTAGGTGATTGCTATTGCTAGGTTAATGCTATGTTAATGAAAATGCTATTGCTAGGTTAATGCTATTGTTAGGCTAATGTTAATGCAAGGCTAATGTTATGTTAATTTTAATGCTATTGCTAGGTTAATGTTATTGCAAGGCTAATGCCAATGCTAGGTTACTATCATTGCTAGGCTTATGTTAATGCTCGATAATGCTACTGCAACGCAGGCTAGCACCTGCACCCTCACTTGTATTTTCTTCGTGAAATGCAACTATTCTAGTTATTATTATTATTATTATTATTAATAATAATAATAATAATAATAATAATAATAATAATAATAATAATAATAATAATAATAATAATAATAATAATAATAATAATCAACAGATAGGTAAAATTCACTGTAGAGCTAAATTGTATATGACACATCATGTTTTTTAAGTGTGTAGAAGTAGGGGGTACGTGGCTTAGGGTTAAATGTCAAAAGGGGTACGGGACAGTGAAAAGTTTGGGAACCACTGGTCTACTATATACTATAAGTATGATGTGCATTCCCACTTAAGTATACTTCCAAGTTTCCCAAGATGTATTTGGAACCTACAAGGACAAAAACCTGAATCACACTGAGGCTAAATATCTTTGTTGATTCTCCACCTTTTGAAAATTCTGAAAACATTTTAAGTGATAAAGTTACCAAGTAGAATATCAACATGTGCTCATTTTATCCATAAAACTCACAGAAAACACATTTCATTCATTTCTGAGATTTTCGGAGACCTCCATTAGGCTACTGACTAAACTTCAAAATAAGAGCCCTATTTACAAAAGGGTTAAAAATCTAATGGAAGACAAAAAGAGATGCTTTCATTTTAAAAAGGAATTGTCCAAGGACAATTTTACATTCCGCTCGCAATGCATTACGGGACGGTTGAGTATGACTAGTGTGCCTGCCATGCATACTTAAAAAATGTCCCCATATAGTATACATTCAGGTATTTCTCGTATACTAAATATTTTTGTATGCAATACATACTCATTTTGAAATCAAACTTAGTATTAGTAGAACATTAGTATGATATTTAAAGCTTCACACAGTTTTTTTGGGGCTGTTTTACTTAAAAACAAACAGATCTAGGTCCTTTTGAACATCACATATTTGTTTGAATTTGAGTTTTTTCCACGTGAAAAAGAAAGAAAAAAAAAACATCTTCTTTGAATAAACTTGAATAGAATAATAACAACAATTCTAAATAATGGCTGAGTGAAATTGGTCACTACCTAACTTTAAACACACACACTGATTAGTTCAGTGATGGAAATATTAATAGTAATATTTGGGAAATGAAGCATTTTAAAGACAGAAAAACTAACACACATACAAGTTGAGCCTGCCCTTGGTTTCAGCTGTACATTCACACACTTAGAGTCACGCTTTAATGCACAGTGACATGTAACATGTGCGGGTGTGTGTGTGTGTGTGTGTGTGTGTGTGTGTGTGTGTAGAGACTACAGTATACAGTACACGTGCTAACTTATTCCCCCATCGGCTTATAGAAGCTTTGTGCATGGATGAAGCTGCGACACACCAAGTGATCACATTTCTCAGTCCATAAACGTTTTAAATATCTAAAAATATAATTCAACAATTAGCATGATATTTAATTTGCAGATAATCTTTGCTACGTTAATATGGTGTATTAGGGCCACATTAAAATAAAAAAAAAAGAAATCTGAGCCCCACAAGATCAAAGACGGAATATTTCAAGAATAATGACATAATTTTATTGGATTAACGTCGTATCTTAATAAAATCGTCATTTCATGAGATTAAAGTCACAATATTTTCAGATATTTTCAGAATAGAGTCGTAATTTTATGAGAATATAGCCGTATCTTCAAAAAACTTGTAATATACAGTCTAATCTTGAAATATGATGACTTTAATCTCATAAATTCATAATTTTAATCAAATAAAATTACAATTTTATAAAGAGACGACTTCATCATCATACATTTATGACTTTATTCTGGAAATATTGTGACTAATATTGAAATATTATGACTTTAATCTCATAAAATTGTGATTTTAAAAAGATACTACTTCATTCTCATAAAATTACAACTTTAATCTTTAAAATTTACGTCTCTAATCTGAAAATTACAATTTTATGAAGCTACGAATTCATTGTCATAAAATGATGACTTTATTCTCGAAATATTGTGACTTGAATCTTGAAATAATAAGACTTTCATCTCAAAATATTACGACTTCAATTTAAAAAAATTACGATTTTATAAAGATACCACTTTATTCTGATAAAATTACAACTTTATTTTCAAAATATTACAACTTTAATCTCGTAGAGCCCAGGTTTCTTTTTTGTTTTAATGTGGCCCTAATGTGCTGCCATACTATTCAGCTTCAACTCAACTTTCCCTTTTTGTTGACGAAAGCACAAAGTAAAATCACATGCATTTTGGTGCTGTATCTAATATCACCTTAAGGCAAAAATAAAGACAACATGTATTGTGTATTTTACATGCAATGCATGTTTGTCTCAATTGTTTCTGCACAGGCTATCAATAGCATACGTCTGATCACTCTGATCCGCATCAATATTGTCTGAAAACAGAGAGAAACAAACAAAAATAAAGATAATTCAGGTTTTGGTGCACACACATGCGCGCACGGCTTTAACCAACATGCATTCCTCCCAATTTTGTGTGCAACTACAAACCGACACATTCATTTTTCAAAACATCTGCAATTGTTTCTTTCTTTCTTTTTTTTTTTTTTGGTCACGTTCATCTTTTTCGGGCAGAAAATTGCAATGACTATCAAAAGCTGGGATTAAAAAGAAAATTGTGACTTCCCAAAGAGAGACGTTCTCGCCGATGAATTATGTTGTTTTGATTCCTATGACAAAAGACGTCCCACATAATCAAAATAAAAGCTGTGAATGCTCTTTTCTCAATTCAACTTGTATTTGTTTGTTTGTCCAACCCAAACTGTCACAACCAAAAACAAAACACAAGCACAAAGCCAGGATTCATGTTTTGTTCTTGTAAAGTCTGAATGCATTATTAAATACACTCAAATGCTATCTCTTTATTGAACTGCAACACGACTGCTAGATATAATTACAATAGTGCAAAACAATGATGGAAGTTAATTAAACGCATTGTCACCTGCAATAGGAAATGTAAATTAAAAAGTAGAGTGGGTAATCAAAGTGCAACAACTTTTTAAAACATGCAATGAAAACAATAAAGGTGTTTCCTGTTCTTTGAACTAGTAGCAGTAAAAGTATGGATTTTATTAATCCAAACATTAAAACTAGTAGTTTTCTGTTAGCTCGATTGTTATTAGCTCTAATGACTACGTTCTGAGTTCCTTTGTCTTCATAATAAGCAGGCTTGTGGGCAAAACACCCACAAAAAAAAAAGATGTAAAAATGAAGATTTCCAGTCATTCAAAGCATCTGACCAAATACAGCAAACACCAGATCATCATTTGTTTCATAAAATCATCCTAGAAGATGATCCCGTGGTCTGAAGTTCGTTAGGGAAGAATTTGCGCCGATATTACAAGTCGGGGACAACAAACGTTAATGCTAAACTTGATCAATATTTACAACTAAAAGCCACGACTCATGACCCCGTGATTTGTGACTTTGAATGGAATATAGCCAAGCAGGAAGCGAGCTGAATGAGAAACACGGAATTCTGCGAATCAAGCATTTCCCAGTTGAAATGACCAATCTCTGAGTTAAAAAAAAAAGCACATCAACATTAGGAGTATAGGAGTGGCAACGTTAGGTGGCGTTCCAAGTTACTTTTTCAAGTCGTAAGTCGGAAAATCCAGGCTGTGTAGTAAATTTAGTTTTTTATTTATTTTTTTCTACCTTGTCTGCACATGCTGTCAAAGGTCAACACGACAAGAAGTGTAATCATTATGAGACAGCAATGCATGTTTTGTTATTGCAATGAAATAATATATACTGTCTATTTCATCCTAATCATAGGATTAGTTTGACCACGCGAGATTTCTGTCTTGACGAAGTTGGTTGGTTGGACAGAATGTCGTACACATCACTTCAGATTTAAAAAGTCCCGATACATGTTTTCTTTGCTGCTGAAACACTGCAAATCTTCCCTTTGTGGGACTAATAAAGGTTATTTTTAACCAACTAAAAGTTGGACTTCCCACACAGAAATCATCCCCAGGCATTCCCGCCATGGGTGACAGAAAGGCAGGTTTGAAAAAGCCTCATTAACATTTTTCCATTAATGTTTCTCCTGAGCTTGTGCATCCACTCCCAGCGATCTGTCAAATTCTAAAGGAGAAACTTGACCTTGTGTTGAGGCTGTCAAACATAATGACGAGACTGATGGAGTCTAGAAACTCCTCATTACTGTTCTTCTGTTGCTGCTGTGATTTATTAAGGTTTAAGTGGCGACTTAATGCCCACATTTATGCAGAATATTTGCACTCGTGACCTTTTTTTCCGTTTGCAATAATGTTCTTTGGCAGTTCAGACACGAGTACGAAAGCACGGCTGGTGCCATCAGGTATCATTGAACACAGCTTTAAAGATTAGAAAGGAGTTTCTCAACACAGATTGGATTTATAAAGTTGCCACCCCAACTCTAGTCGGCTGTGCCATCTGTTCGCCAGAGCAGAGTTTATAACTAAAGCTCATGGGATCAAACATTTACTCCCATCTTGATTTCCAATTTGATAAATCTAACTTCATGCTGCACCTTTTCGTGCTGTTTTCTGAAGGCCATCTGCCACACTACAAACATGTCGAGGTTTATTTTGCACCTCCGTGGGGAAAGGATTCACAATCTTTCTCCTTCAAAGCGACGTGAGGCGAGCCATGGCTTTGATCCACCCAGATTTTCCAGGTAATGAGGCCAATGTTTCACAATGATGTCAGTCTACAGGAGGTCAGACCACCGCTGCACTAGTCAGTACGGTTCCACGCAGCTTTAAAAAACCAAGAGTACATTAGCCACTACATTTTTAAATAAATGTAAATTGCTTAGCTCAACTGGAAACCATAGCTTGAGCAACACATCCAGAAAATGTGATTGATGATAGAGTTATAAGTGCATGTTCTTCACTCGCTCTCAGACGGACATGGCACTCTACGTAGACTTTTTGACGCAAAAAAGAAGGGGATTGATGGCGTGCGAAAAACTTATGGATTTAAAAGGTCAATAAAGACCAGGTTAATAAAAAAGCACAGTAACTTAAACAGTTTTTACGCTCAAAGACCACATTTGGCTTTGACCGGTTGACCCAGCCTTTGGTAGGTCGTATTTGGGTGCATTCACACCGACAGATCCAAGAGTAGATAAAATATTAATATTTCAGGCCCAATCTTTGGTTTTAGAAAGTGTAGAAAGTGCACTTGACCATCATAACGACGAGTTGAGAAGTTAAATGTTTCTGCCTTTACATCTGTTTGTATTCAACACGTTGGTAAACAAGTCTGTTTTGGTTTGTTGGGCAACATGCCAATGGTTTTATTAGATATTGAATTAAAAAAAAAAAAAAAAAATACATTTGATTCCATTAATTTTTTCACAACTTTCTATTAATCTAATTAATAAGTTAATCACCGACGGGCTCTAGAGCGGTTAAATAGCTCTAGGATTTGTTTGCGTAGACAGTCCTCTTTGTTTGGGCGGTGTGAACACGGAACTGAAATCCAGAGCGGATCAAACAGGCAAATTCTAGAGTGGATGTTTCTGTCTGTCTCAGAGCATTTCCAATCAAAGTCTTGAGCAATTAGGAGGGTGAAACAGGGCATTATAATTGTTTAATATTGTGAAACAATAAACAATTCCAATTTTTTTAAAAAAAAAAGAAAAAAAAAGAAAAGTGAAACAATAAACGGAAGAAGAAGAAGTTTCTGAGGACTCTTAAGGGCTCTCTTTGACCCAGGTTTCTTTTTTTTCTGCCTTGAGAAGTCCCTACTCCAGTAACGGCTGATGGAAGTGCACCAGAGGCTGTTTAGAGCAGATCAAAAGTTGTTCTTTGAACGCAAACCAAGCCAAACCAAGGAGTTCAAATTATCAGCTGTTCTCCGCTCATTCGGACAGAGTCCACAACTAAACCATGTGAAAACACCCTTAGGAAACCAAATGAGTCTTGGCTGGAATTTGTAGCTCATCCAGTTTTCGTGCTCCACCTGGTAGGTCATATTAGAAGTATTTTAAATGAAAAGTAGGCTTTAAATTCAGCTACTTTCAATCTGTTTCTAGAGCAAAGACAGTCTGAGGGCCAGAACTTGATCTAGTTTAATACGTGCCAATGCTGGCCAGGCTAGATCACACAATACCAAAAGTTTGCTTGAGCTTTTCATTTTCCCAACTTTCCAGCAGCTCAATGCAGTCGCCTGATCTGACACCAAATGTTGGCCTTGTGCTACTTCAGAGAATAACCAACCTAAATGGGGCCTTTTCATGCAACGCTAAGCTACAGTGCTGCACAAACAGATGTATTTAGAGACCTGCTGTGCTTCTGTCAATGTCACTGCATCTGTGTCCGTCTGTGTCGATCTCTCCATTGAAGGAGAGTTAGCCAGATAGCAGCCTGAGTTGCGGCCTTCTCCTTTCAAAGAACTCAGTGAAATCAGTCATAATTATAGCGCTGCTCGCTGCACGCTGACGTCCCCCTTCTCGTGTTGCCATGGAAACGACCGTCGTCGCCGGAGGAATTGGCGTGAAGGGGATCTGTATTTTCCATCGGCCATATCTGATTAAAAACTATGGCATAGCTAACAAAAGAAGGGGAAAGATGTGGAGGGGGATGGAGGGAGGGTGGGGTGAGCTTTTTAATTTCCACACGCCACTGACTCCTGAAGGTTTCTTTCATCGCTGAAGAAGACACAGAGATGCTGCTGCGGGCTTAATGACTGCCAGGGGGGGTAAATCGTACCTGCGCTCCAGATAAGACATGTGATGTCAATAATAGATCCTGTGGGTTCAACTAATAGGTCTCCACTTATATGATTTAAGTCTATTACAACTGCATCTATGACAGGAATCGATGTGACACACACACTAGGGTTGGGGTAAACTACAATTGTAATTGTGTAATTGATCATTACAAATCTGACGTAATTGTAAGTGAAAAAAAAGCTCAGATTATTGACTTTGTATTGGTAACTGTCATGGAAACTCAATAAAAACTGTCAGTGTCAAGGCATAAAAATTGAAAAAAAACTAGATTGTTTTTTAGATAAGGCTATCATAAGAACTTAAAAACAAGTTAAATATGAAGAAGACACCAAAACTGGGGTGGAAATCCAGTAAGGCATGAAAAATAAGAGAAATGTGTAAATCACCCAAATTTCGGAATCAAGGCAAAAAGGTGGTAATAATTTTGATTTTTTTTCTGAGATAAGGCTATCATTACTTATAAAGCATGAAAATGTTTTATGGGGTTATTTATTTCACGCTTATTAATTATGATTAATTAAATGTTTTAGTTCAATTTTAATAATTGTAATTTAATCGTAATTGGAAAAGTTGTCTGACATCAAAATCATAATTGAGTTGTAATTGAATGGGTAATTGAGATCGTAATTGTAATTCAATAACACACACACGTGTGAACATTGCAGATACATCTGTGACCAAAGTGTGCAGTCACAGCCTCCTGCTCTCCTCGTGGTACCGAAAACATAAAAACTTCATTGCTTGTCAGACCCTCAAAGCAGCTGCTTAACTTGTGCGCCTTGAATTTTTTATGTTACACAAAATTTCCCCTCATTATAAACACAGCGAAGGTCAGCTTAGGAAGCAGAAAGTTTCCCTGGCGTCCCCGTGCGGCTCGACGAGTGAGATCTAAAGTTGGGTTCCGCCTGGTCCGACCACCTCCTGCCCTTTGGATGAGGCCTCAGTCGGCCAACGTGGAGACGGACGGATAATTAAACAAGAGCACCTCATGAAAAGTTAATGAGGGCATTAATGACAGAAAAGTAATGCAGTGGGAAACTTGTGCTTGTGGACGTAGACATGCAGATATTGGAGATTTGAGGTGAATCAAATGGACCAATCTATTAACAGGTTTCTGCTTCTCTTCTCTCTGCTTATTATTACATCATGTTCTATTTGTTTTTAGCACAATAAATCCAAGCATTACTGGTTAGATTTGCTCTCAACTGACATATTCACCATCAAGTTTCGTCAACAAGTTTTACTGATCTAGGCAGGTAGGTAGTTTTAACCACATTTAACAGGTTAGCATGTAGTTTTGTCCTGTTTCATTATTCATCCACATCTTTGTCCCACAGATGAAAGACGAGTGACCGACAAATGGCAAGACTTTGTTAGATTGTTAGTGTTTCTTAACCTCTTCAACCACAACAGACCCCCAGGCGGGGGTGACTTTCACGGGTCATAATGTTGTAAAGATTGACTTAAATCACATTCTATACCTCTCTGTAATCCTGAGAAACTAAGCTAAAAGTGTATCTAACCCACATTCAGAACAAAAGACCACAGCACACACACAAGGCCATTATGTTCAAAAAGAGGGACAAGTTGACAACAAATGGCCGGTGAACTCGCTCTGATTGGCCAGGGCTAAAGCCCACCCCCATAGTGTTTGATATAACCGATTTCTACAGGCTCTCAGCTTTCCAACGACATGTCAATCATTCTGCTCGGTCCCAGCATTGCTGAACTAGACACATGCGTAACACCACCAAAGAGTGGAACTAAAGTTAGCATTGTGCATGACATCGCAGAGACCTAAATAAAAAAAAAAATCAGTGTTTTTTTTTTTTTTTTTTTTTTTTTTTTTCAAGCCAAATTGCAACACCTAGTGGTCAAACATAAGACTAACAATGAATGGAATCAATTTGACATATTACAGTTACAAAATTTGGCACAGTTGTGGCAAAATGAGCTTTGGCCTCAATTTTTTTTTTTACAAAAACATGTGTATCTTTGGCCTAATACTTATTATTATCACAAAGTTTACTGTAGTTGATATACATACATTAGTTCAGTTATTTCTGCTTATATAGATTTTTTTTTTTGGGCGAACTACAGATTTCTGGATTTAAAAAAAGATTTATAGTAAGTCCAAAATTTCATCTGTAACCACTACGGGTCCTACTTCAATCTGAACATAAATTAGCCATATAGGTCATGTAGAAGCTTAGAAAAACATAATTTGTTATACGTATGAGATTTTTGGAGAAAAGTGGTTGTTAAGACCATAGTCAATACCCCTATATTCAATAGCTCTATAATAATAAATATATCCTTACATAAAATAGACTGGTCAACTTCTTTGAGTGCTATTTTCTGAGACAAGGACAAAAAGTTCCAAAGCAACTGATTTTTACCAAATCTAGCAGATACAACAAGCTTTACGTAACCAAAGAGACGAGTCAGATTGGCCAACTCCAGGGACCCTCAGTTTATCATAAAGACAGTTTGAAGTGCAGAATGATAAAAAAAAAACGTCTGCCTTCTCTCCGAAAACTTATACTTAATACATGTAAAACAAATAAATCAAACAAGCACACACCTTACACCCCTCATAATGATGAATAATCATAGCTAATCAATCAATAATCTTCTTTGTAATTAGTATTGCATTAATCAGCAGAAATTGTCACCTTTGATCAACGTTTTAACAACTGACCTTTGGATTTCTAAATGTAAAACCTTCTAATTAAAGACTAAGATAAATATTTGAATTTCTGAAGGGTAAAACAAAAAGTGTGAGTGTCTAATTTTTTGGAATCTGGCAATCAGAATGTCTTGCGTAACACAACATGGTCCGTGTTAAAGGCAGGAAGGACACAAGATAACAGCTGGATAAAAGGCTGAGGAATACAACAAATGGGGGTTGAGATGACCGACCCTGGTCCTGTTGAATCCGTGCACCCTTCGTTTTTAGGTCATTCCGTTTTGAAAACCAAATCAAAATAACAACTAAATGGTGTGTATATTTTGTTTTACTAACTTAAAACCAAAACAGAAATACAGAAATATCAACACACACGAAAGTTGATCACAAGAAACAAGGAGCACCAGTAGAGTCATTACACCACCTCTGGTTCCTATCTATCTGGTTCAAATTGTGTGCTTTTCATAACATCCATTTTTTGGTTTGATTTATGTATTAATAACATTTAATGTGACTTATGCTTTGCTCTTTTTTTGTCCAATAGTAAAAGTAGGTGTTTTAACAGTTGCAAGATTGAAACCAAATGGAAACGCTAAGTTTATTCTAGTAAATCTGATCTTAGTTTGAATCCAAGACATGTAATATTTTAACACCACAAACTCAAAAAGCCAATGTACCTGCTTTTTTCAAACCTTGATGATTTTTATTAGAAAATACTTAATACAACCAAGGCAATTTCGAAAACAACCATTAAGTCCTCTTTATTCAAATTAGGGACATAATGTACTGTTTGGTAATAAAAAAGAAGCACTCAGCAGCCAAACCTCTTTTGTCTGAGTTAACTACAGATTAGAGTGGAAATGTTCCATCTTCTAAATACCAAATTTTGGAAAACATTAACAATCGTTGAGAGAAATCCTGTTCCTTGGTTACAAAAGCAATCAAAGGAAGGAACTCGAGCATCATCACATAGAAATAACCCAGAGATGGCACATTGATGACCTCTCCAGTGAACACGATGGACTCCTACATATGTAAGGCGCACATGTCAGAGCGTGCCGTCACTGGTACACAGCGCTCCTACAGTCACACCCGTGGCTGGGTTATGTGAGCGCCCACGGTTTAAAACATAGATGAATGTGGTCAGTTCCCATCACGACTGCTTTGGTGCTACACATGTGAGATCTCCTCCATCTTTGCACGTGTCGGAGCGAATCAGCCGCAGTGAAGTGGACTGGATGTAAACGCATAAAGACATGGTACAACTGAAGAGGGAAGAGACTTTGAAACATTGATGGTTGCATGGTTTACAAGACGCTGCGGATGTTTAAGACATTCATAATTCAGGGTAATGTATGATATCAGAGGGTGAATGGACTCTGGTTACCACGGCAATGTCAAATGTTACAACATAAAAAGAGTTTAAAGATGAATGAGAGCAAACTTGTATCCACTTATTGACAAATGACATTGTGGGTTCCATTAAGTCTCCAGACGTTTACTGCAGACACAGCTTTTCTGCCGAGTCAGCATTTCTGGAACGAATGAATGAATCTAAACTAATGTAGGAATTCCAAATTGTCTGTCTTTTCTTGAACTTTATCTGCTGTTCTTCATGTTTTCCCCACAGAACTGACTTTCTCACAGAGACAGCCATATGTATTCGGGCTGGGACGATTTGATTCGATTTCTTGGGTTCCAATTCAATCAGCGCACATTAGTCGCCATCATCATCATCATCATCATCGTCTGTCATCAGTGTTACACTTGCTATTTACTCTGTCGTGTGATCAAACTGTTGGACACAGTGTTAAAATAGTTGACCATCGTGGGCGTCATTCTGGCACCTTTCAGAGTTTCATTTCACAAGCTGCGGCTGACGTGCGCACCGCGGCACACAGCTGATCAGCTCTGCGACGCAGCAGCCACCATCTTTCCAAGAAAAAGGAATGGACAGCACGGATAAAATATAATTAAATGTGACACATTTTGTCCCGTCTAAAACTGGTGAATTTGAACTTATTAGAAATGCTGATGGTCAATCTTTTGGCATGCATGCGTAGCTTGGAGGAGGTGGTGCAGGTGGCTTATGAAAAAGCTATTTTTTTTTTTAAGTTTTATTGTGATACACTAGCCCATTATAAGCACCGTAAACAAAGATTGAGAATAAAAAAGGCGTTGCCAGTGGCATAGACACCTAATTCCCATATTGAATTCACGAAAACATTAAATTTGTCTGGGGAGAGGATCCTTTACGAGTATGTCGTCTGAGTTTTTGGTTTAAGTCGAAGTAACTCATCTCCACCTGAATGAATGAATGAATTAAAAAAAACGTGTGAATCAAAAACAACCTGCGGACCCAAAGGACGACATGAGGAGAGGTATTCATGGCTCGGGTTGAGAGACGGGCTGCTCTGCATCAGGATGAGTTAAAAACAAAAAAAAAATATTTCGGCTTGAGGGAGAAAGAGGAGGATGATGAACGACACCTCCAGGAGAGCAGCCGTGGACTTTAAAAGATCCTGATGCACGGGTGTGATTCACAGAGAAAGAGACACAGCTTTCTCTTTCAGGCCATTAGTGACCCTGCTGTGGGCTCGGGGGGTGGGAGGTGAGGGCATCCCTGCTATTTGCTTTATTTTACACTTTAAAATTTCTTAGAATGGAGAAATACACACAAGGAGGGCATGTTGTGTTGTAAAAACAGGAATGAAAGGTGAGGATGTCCTTCAGGATTACTCACATTTACACCGTTACAGGGAGACAAAAACACTAAAATAGACACACAGAGAATATTATTCAATGTTTACAAAATGAGATGCAAGAACGATCCGAAATGAGATGAAACATGCTGTAATCATCAGTCAAACTGACTGTTTTAATGATTTAAAATACCTTACAATGATTTTAAATAGGACGTAAATAACCATTGACCTAATTATTTCAGATTAAAACGCCGCTATTTTGATTTATGACTCATTACGAGGCAACTCACTCCATGCGTAATGCATCATCGGTACAAAATGATTGTATAGTAACATGCATTTCACTTGACAACCCTTATTTGAATTAAATAATGCTCAAAAAGATAAATGAACACGTAAATATTCAATAGAAATAACTTTAAACTTAAATAACAAAAAAACTAGTGAAGTATCAAGTGCTGAACAGTCCATTCAGCATCTGATTCTTTACTAGTTAACATATAATATCACAACATAGCCTAGCTAGTACAGGAGTTCTCAACCTTGGGGTCAGGACCCTTACTTAGGGGTCGCGAGACACTGGGAGGTGGTCACCATATGCTGTAAGAAACTAAGGATTTTTTTTTTTTTTTTAACAATTTGAGCCCATTTTTATTTATTTTTGCCCTTTTTCTGCAACTACACCAAACTTGCCATATTTTTCCCCCCCTAATGTCACCTATGTTGATCCATTGTTGTCACTTTTAACCTCTTCACCATATTTCATGCTTACTTTTTGTCATGCCCACTGCCCTTTATCCCCCTTATAGATGGTCCTGTCTCCACATTCTTCAATGTTCATGTCTGCGTTTAACAACCGTCAGGTAGAGTGCGGGTCTCTGGCAAACTTTATTTTGAAGGTCGAGGGCTGAAAAACAGCTTCCAGAATTCCTTTGAAACAGAGATTCTTAATCTCAATGAGACTCACCTTTTCTTCAAAAACAAAGGTGAAATAAATCAAATAACTGATGATACTCGTTTACAGTAGCACCTCCAGGAATAAGGTGGACGGATTCCCTGAGCCTAAAAAGCACATGACGTCGTCGCTTTAACCTTTATTTTGTATTTGCTACTTGTCACGTTGACGTCGCGACTAAGGGTAATAAATGAGCTTCACATCTAAAGGGCAGACAATGAAGAAGAACGAGGGCTCACGCGCTTTCACCTGTTTCTACAAACAGAACGTCACTTATGAATGATTGGATGTCTATAGTGTTTGTTTTTTTTTATTATTGTTATCTGTGTGCCTCTGCATTGCAGCATTTACAAAAAAGCACAGACTGATCTCTAATGGCTTTGTGAGACCATGTTGTGACTAGTGGGATGTCTCCTCTGTCACCATGTGATATAACATTGCACGTGTGTCCCTGGTAATCCTCTCCATTCGTACTGTATGCATTCCCTGCAATGTCAATAACAAAGTCCACCCATTAGCTATGAATACATTTACGTAGCCAAAGTGTCTCATTATAAAATCGAGGACGCACAGCTCCTGGAGCTGACCTCATGCCTTTGAGCTGTCTGTGCACATATTCCACAGGCTCTTTGATCATCGCTCCCATCTCTGCTGTGGAATATATACTAGGTTCCACCCACGAGCGACGCAGTTTCACATCTGAGCTGCAGAGCTAACTGCCGAACGCTGTTTGCGTAACACACAGATACGATCGGGGAGCGCTTGATGTAACACACACGCAACAGATCTGTGTTTGTCCTTCATTAGGCATTAGCACAATTATCAGGGAGAACATGATGGCAAACACACATATTAGTGCGTGGGCGACAGGAGACAACATGGAGGTTGGCATTTAGGACTTCATCAAAGAGGAAAGACGTGAATTAATTAAATATAAGTAATGTCAACCCTTGTAAACCATCAATTAAGGCTCACTAGTAAGCAAAATGTGTTCCGAGGACAACTAGTTAGCCATAAATGCTAATAAGGGGGTGGGGAAAACAAATTTAGGCATTCCATTGGCTTAAGAAAATATTCCAACCATTCAGAAATAAAGCTGGATTTGGTTCTAATCCCTCCTACGTTATTTGCATTAGGTCTACTAGTACTACTAGTAGACTAATACTCAATTTGTAGACTATTTAGTGTTAATAGTACAGCGTAAAGAATAAAAAGTTGACTTGACTTGCAAACTCGTTGCCTTAAAAAAAAAAATTATTTGAATTTTCTTGCAAAAAACCTTTACTTGTAAAATGCATCTGTCTTTACTAGTACTATTGTTACACTAGTAGTTCTAGAAGACTGTTTTTGGTCTACTGGTAGAAGCTAAAAGATAAGCTTCTAGTACTAGTAGACTTAATGTAAATGAAGTAGGTGGAATAACAACCAAATCCAGCACCTGTTGACACTTTTTTGACTTTACTAGTAAAATGTATTTGCGCATTTGCGCAGTGGTTCTTGACCTTTTCAGCTGGTGACCCCCAAAATAAAGGTGCCAGTGACAGAGAAATTGGTACAAAAAAGGGTTCAAAGTGTTAAAATCAGAACAATTCATTTTAACTGGCAAATAATTGGCATGACAAATTGTGAATGTAGTTAAATAGGCAAAAAGAAGTATTAAATATGCTAAAAAAAAATGGGTCAACACATGCAACAGTAGGTGGGAAAATTGGGTTTATAAGTGTCGAAAATGTCTTAAAAGTGGAAAAAGGCAATGCAATTTGATGGAAAAGTGTCAAAAATGAGAGTAATGTATGAAAAATGCATTAAAAGCAGCAAAAATACAGCAAGAAAAAGTGACAAAAAATAGGTTTAACTATGGCAAGTTTGGAGTAGTTATAGAAACAGGGTAAAAAATAAGCAAAAACAGGCTCAAATAGACTAGTAGATACAAAATTCATGCTCAAATGGCTTTTCATAGAAGGCTCTTTATATTAATATAATGGGTGTAGCCTATCAGTATCCCATCAATCAGTCATAGAACTAGACTACTTCATATTTTCCCTCATAAATAAATTGCTATAATACCAAAGAGAATAAAATACTAGGTTTGTATGGTAAAAATATCTTGATGTTACTTATTCCACATTTCTGAAAGCAAAATAAGTTAGTTAGGACCAGTTTCACAGCGTGCCTGAGTCCATGGAGACAGGCAGGACCAAGAAGTGGGCCAGGTCACACGCAAGGCCTGGAAATCCAGACCAATGTTAATTCACTTCAGGCAGACGTATCAAAGCACCAGTCAAGCCGACCATGAAGGGGGTCAAAACATGGAGGAGAAGTCCCTCGGAGGACCAGGGAGTTGTTTACATGCAGTGAGTTTAGTTTAGGGCCGGCCTCTCCGAGCCTCACTTTAGACGTTAGCAGGGCTGCCCTGTGGAAAAGCAGTTGATAGAACAACTCTGACACCGTGTTTTTCTCCCCTCGCTCACTTGTTTTGACTTCCTGAGGCCTCCCCGGACTGGGAATGCACCGGTCCCACATCTGGACACTCCAAATATGAGCTCGAGATGAGACGGGAGATCCTCTGCCACCTCTGGAGGTCCACAGGGAAACAAAATATCTCTCCTTGTTTGTTAGTAAAAGGCTTTTAGGCCTGTTGCTATGAGTAAAAGGAATTATTGGTGCTTGGGAATCAAGTGCATTGCTTCATCTCATGCAACACTTAAGGTGCCATTAACTGTCAGGTCGATTTGAGGCTCTACCGCCACCTCTTGAATGGATAATAAAAGCCAGAAAACAACTAAACCTCAAGATCCCCTGGGATCTGTCTTGGGCTCATTATTGTTCCTGAAAAAACATTATTCATTGTGTAAACTATCAGATAATTGAGTTGTAAATTGTAAACTCAATTTTTTCTCAAATTATTATGCCAAAATTCCCCAAATTAAATAAACAGTGGTAAAAAATAAAGTATCTGTCACTTATTGCTTAGATATTGTTGATGCCTTTCATACTTTGTTTAATATATAACTGAAGGGCACTTCAATGTTGGACTTGCGTAAAAACTGTGGCCCATTTGTGATTTAACTGGTCCCATTTTGGCCCTTGAACCAAATTTAGTTTGACACCCCTGATTTGAGACTTTCCCGCCACCTCTTGAATGAATTATAAAGAACAAATTAATATATATATATATATATATATATATATATATATATATATATATATATATATATAAAACAACTAAACCTCAGGATCCCCCAGGAATCTGTCTTGGGTTCATTGTTGTTTCGAAATATATATCAACGATTTGGCAAATGTATCCGATCAGTTATCTAAAATATTATTCGCCGATGATACCAGTTTGTTTTATTCACATAAAAATCAAATTACTCTCATGAAAGTTGCAAATGGGAAATTGGAAAAAAAAACAGCAAAATGGTTTAAATTACTAAACTGTCTCTCAACATTAAAAAAAAAAAACCCACTTGTTTTCTTGGTGTAATTATTGATGAAAACTTATCCTGGAATCCTTAGAGTATATCTTTCTTGTTAAATCAGATTGCCAAAAAATATGGGAATAATTGAGATAATTTGGTATCTTTAAATGTAAAACTGTTGCTAAATCTTATTATGCAATGTTTTATATTTTCATTAGTTATTCTAATATTGTATGGGTTAAGGCTCACCCAACTAAACTGGGTGAGTTTAGTTTGGTTGAGAAAAAGTTGAGAAAAAGCTAAAAAGCTAAAAAGAAAAAAAAAAAAAAAGAGCAGTGTGAAGTATTACTTTCTCAGCTCCAATAAGTCATTCATTTTAATTTTTCCTGTTTTAATTTTTTTGCTGTCGAGACGTTCTTTTATTTTGTCTTGATTTTATTTCTCTTTAGGTACATTTTAATTGTCATATCTGGAGCCCTCTTCTTCTTCAAAGCCCCTTCAGGGTTTTTTTTTTTTTTTTTTGGTTTTCCCTGACATGCCTCTAAAGTGTATTCATTTCTGTTAATGTCTGTCCACTGTTAATATGTTTTGTTGTATTTTAAACTGTGCCAAATTAAAAAAAAATCACAATACATGCTGAATATATAATTCTATGTGGTGATGAGGGGGATGTGAGAGCTCAATGATGTCCTTTGAAGATATGAAGAAATATCGGGCATTGATTTTACCTTATCTGACCCACTGCATATAGAGGTATGGGAAACACATGAAAACAATAAATACAATGCAGAACAAGACCAATAGATTCATCTACAAAGCATGATTTAGAGACCACACAAGCTGACTATGCTTAAAACAGCAACTTGTAAAATTAGAAAATCTAATTCAAGATATTTGCTTTGATCACTTTCAGTCTTCTTCAGAGGTGTCTGTGGATTGCTTTGATGTATCCTTGACTTCCATGTAGTAATTGCAGCAAGTTCAACGTTGTTTTCTTTTTGAATAATATTTTAAGGTTTAATTTATTCAGACAAATTTTTTAAAAGAAATTTACTTTGATCTTCTTTTGATCTTCCTTTGATCTTCCATTGATCTTCCTATGATCAAAGTCAATTTCCTAAAAAAGTTGTTTGAATAAATGAAAACGTATTATATATTAAGTTTAAACTTCTTCCAACTCCCTTTTTCGAAAATTTAAACTTGCTGAACATTTTTAACACTTTCTTATGACCATCTCTGTTTTTGTCATTTCAAATAAAGAAATCTAATCGTAGATGTGAGCAACAGATTATTAGGCTTGTTTGAGAAGGTTTTCCTTTAGAGGGAGTGAAGTGAAATGGAGTTATAGTAAGGTGAGGTAGTGATATTCATGTGAAAGGTGAAGGAGAGTGTGCCGAGAAGCTATCACCCAGGCTTCTTACCGATTAATGGAAGCATTGCAGGTGTGAACTTGATGCTAATGTATGTGCTGCATGCACAGATTACCTTCACACACACCTTCTCTAAGTGACACCTCGACTTTAAACACGAGCTGACCCGATGCTAAACCCTGGGTCGTGTGGAGGGGCCGATAAGGAAAGTCTCATGCCCCGCAGACCTCATCAGGGGAGTGTCTTTCATCTCTGACCGCTGAGGTGGAGGTGGGAATTAAAGCTGTGCAACTGAAGCACGTGACGGCACACACATGCACTGAACGCACAGATATGCACATAAATCCATGTGCTCTCTCCATCCCCCCGCCCTCTCCAGTCTTTCACTCTAAGCCCTGTGAATCTCCTTTTAATGAACTCCTCTGAAAAGCCAGTGGCACTCATCTGTCTTTCATCATTACTCTCTTCTTCTTCTTCTTCTTTTTATTAAGAAAATAGGGTGGAAAATGCTTTTAATCCTACATTAAGTCAGTGGTTTTCGAGGTTTTCAGCCCGCGACCCACAAAATAAAAGTGCCAGAGACTGAGGACCCCCACTGTACTTGAAGGTGGTTGCAGGGCCATCTATAGGGGGGAATCAAGGGGAGAGCTTTTTGGGGGCCATCCATAAAGTCAGCAAAATGATGGTCCATTGTTCTATGAATCCTTGTTTTAAGCATAAATGAAATGGGTGACCAAACATGGTGGAAAAGGGAGTGAAATGGGGTTTAAAAAAACAAAGAAATTAGTTAAAATTTGCAAATTAGAGTGGCCAAAAACAAACAGAAAAAGTGGTAAAAAGGGTTCAAAGCGTCAATATTGAAACTTAGAACTATTTTCAAGCCTTAACATTGGTTCATTCATTGCCATTTTTCAATTGTTCAAGCGTCACATGTAAACAACATGGTTTCTGCACAGAGTAGGTGGGCCACTGTGCCAGTTTTTCTAAACTTTATAGCTACTGATACTGGATCTGAGTTGAAATGGATAAAGTGGGTGTCAAAATAAAGTGGTCGCTCTCCGTGGTGCTGAAGCGTATAAGCCCCGCATGTGTATGTTGTAAAATTATGTTATTAGAGCTTTATTATTTAGGTTTAAAGGGCCCGGCCATTTGCCTCTGATTTGTTCCGCTACTGCTACCCCTGATCAGTGTCACGCAACCCCAAATGACGTCCTGACCCCAAGGTTGAGAACTACTGCATTAAGTAATATTATTCTATTGTTGGTTGTTATACAGCATTGATTATCAAAGCTGTTTTATGTATGTACAATAATAGATGCTCTATTATTGTCATTTATTGTTTTTTTGTGTCTATCTTGATCCTTTATAGAGTTCAGCACGTTTACTTTGATTTGCTTTTCTGATTTAGGCGACAATACTCCTGCTCGTCTCTATATTTACATAATGTAGATTAACATGCTTACTCTGCCACCGTTTGATACGCGCAGCAACGTTTTCCTTGTGTTGAACTTAAAGATGTTTTTTTTTTTTTGCTGAATCAACAAAGCCTTGTTTTCCCATTTATCTCTGGAAGCCGACTGCTCCGGAACAGATTGTGTGTCCTTGTTGAGCGCTGTTTACTGCAGATATACACAAATCATGAAAGCAAACACCTGCTTTTTTTGACATTTCAGTTTCCCATTTCAAAAGAATAATGTCACACCAGTATAGGAAAACCTCTACGCTACGCTCACTATCTAGCAGCATGTTTATGGAGGACTGATAGTTTCACTCTTTATCACTAATGAAATTTTCCTCATTCTAGGTCGAGGCTTCTCACTGATGAGTAAAGAACAGTTGAGAACCATTGCACTAATTAACACAGAGAGTTGTCTTTAAATGACTTTTATCAAACCAAAGTCACAGACCTGCCTTTCCATGTGATAAAATCAGCCTCCAACAGCATCACTCCGTCACATCATCACCCAGTGGTGCTGACAACTGCTAATTAGCCTCTTTAGCTCCACGGCAGGTCATTAGTGAAGCTCGAGGCTAATAAAGCCTTTTTTTGGACTCTGCTTGAGTCCAAATTAGCAATCGACTTCAGGCTTCACTGAGTTATTACTAATAATAAATCCTGTATAGGGCGCCGATTGTAAAGTTGCGCAAACTAAAACAAACAGCCATTTTTCGCAACATTTAGCAACAAACCACGTTTACGTTAGTATTGACCAGATTAACAGCAATGTTTGTAAAATTTGAGTTATTTACTTCTCTCGTAAAAATATGTTAACTCTAAATCTAAATGTTTATTATTAAATCTAAAGCTTTTATTTTGGTAATTCTGGTGAATTCATATATAAGCTAAATATTTTGTTTCTAAACATTCAGATTTAGATTTAACATTTAGATTTAACATTTAGATTTAATATTTGAATTCAACATTTACATTTAACATTTACCATTTACATATAACATTTAGATTAACCATTTAGATTTAGATTTAACATTTCATATTTAGATTGAACATTCAGCATTTAGATTAAACATTACAATTTAGATTTGACATTTAGCTTTAACATTTGCTATTTAGATTTATCATTTAGATTTAGATTTAACATTTAGATTTACCATTTACATATAGATTTACCATTTAATGTTTGGATCGAACATTTAGCATTTAGATTAAACATTAAGATGTAGATTTGACATTTAGATTTAGCATTTAGATTTAATATTCAACATTTATATTATTAATTACATTTTTATTTAGATTTAATATTTAACATTTAGATTTATTGACATTTTTACGAAAAAAGTACAAATCACAAATTTCACAAACATTGCTGGAAATCTTGTCAAAAGTAAAATACAAAATCCACATACATTTTTAAAACGTGGGTTGTTGCTCAATGTTGCAAAAAAGTTGCTGTTTATTTTAGCATGCACAACTTTACAATCAGTTCCCAATAATCCTGAACAAACTCGTACTGTTTCAACAACATCAATCAACTCGAACGCTCATCTTTTCAACATATGCTGACACTGATGAGTCTTTATCTATCCTGAGCTGTGATTAAATGGCGCTATCATACGCTGTCAAAATGCACAGATGCACTCGGTGTATTTGACCCTTGGAGAAATATTAGCGTATTTGCACCAAATCTGTTCTAACGATTACTGGCGGTTATTGGCCGGTATTTAATCACAGGTGACAAGTTGCCAGCCTCACACATAATAATAAGGATGCACAGGCTATATATCATGAAGATGGCCTTGGAGTGAGAACCCACGCCATCATGGAGACGTGGAGTACCATATGAAGCAAAATACCATATGAAGTTTTTTCTCTTTTTATTTTTTTTCTTCTCTTGTCTGCACATGCTGTCAAAGGTCAAACTACAAGAAATGCAATCATTATGAGACAACAATGCCTGTTTTGTTATTGCAATAAATAAAATTGATTTATTTTATTGCTTAATTGTGACCATCACCAGCCCTCCCTAAGGAAGGGTAAGAAATCTTTTATTATAGGGGGGATATAAAAAGGGAGAGCAGTGTTACACCTAAGTGGAGAGGGAGGGGAAGGGAGCATGGAGGAGAGACTCAAGGTAGGAAATAGAAAGGGTCGGGAGAATAGATTGTTTTACAGTGAGGGTGAGATGTGAAGTTGTAGAATATATTGTGCTTATTATGTTGTGCAATCAAGCCAGTATAGTGACAAGTGTGAAGCTTAGCTATAATGGTGGTGGCTGTGGACAGGGGGAATGAGTGAGTGAGTGAGTGGTTGTACCTAAAGCAGGTATGTGGGATTAACGTGTCTAAAGTAAAGCCCAGTATGAGTTTTATCCCACATCCCAAGGTGTGCCAGTGCATCGTATACCAGTATATGTGCAAAAAAACCGCTACCGCAAGCCCAAGAACTGCCCCGGGCCTGCAGATGCAGCCAGGCAAGCAGAAAGAGTGGAGGCCAGGGAGCCCCAAGCCACCCCCCCACGGCCGAGCAACCCCCCAGACGCCCCCAAGATCCCAGGCTGAGAGGGAGCCACCGCCCCCCACACACACATCCGAGGAAGCCCCAAGCAGGCGAGCACCCAGCGCATCCCGCCACCGACCCCAACCCCCAAACCCAAGGCCCCCCGCCAGCATCCCGCCCCCCCACCCACCCACTTCCAAGCACCCAACCCCCGAGGGGAGGGCCAAGAAAGCCCCCCGCCCGAGACCCCAGCAGCGGAGCCAAGGCCCACGCCCAGCAGACGGCCAGAGCCGCGCCCAACGGGCAGCCAGCGGGCACTCGCCGGCAGGCCCAGAGCCAGCAGGGATCTGACTCCAGGTCAGGAGGACCCGGAACGGAAACAGCACCAAGAGCAGCGCCCCCAAGGACAGCGACCACGCTCATAGTCGCCGAGGGCACCAAGGGGATGCTGCAAGTTGCCCCGCCGGCCCCCAGGCATACCGACTAGGCACCCCAGAGAGCGCCACCGGAGAGGGCAGACGGGCCCGCGGCACTGCGGGCCCCAGGGACGCGCTGAGCAACACAACCGGAGACCCCCGGCGGCACCCCCCCGAACCATGCCGGCCGTACGGAGCACGGCAGGACCCCCCCCAGGCGGAACCAGGCACCAGCCACATCCCCCAGCAGCCCAGGAGGCGACCCCCGCTGCCAGCCGGCCCCATGCACCCCCAGCCAGGCACTGCAACCCCACACCAACATCGCCAGCAGAGCACCCCCCTCCCACGGAGGCCACCCCCAATCACCCACGCGCCGACATGAGACACCCCCAACGCCAGCACGAAGCATGAAGTTTTTTCTCAACATTTTCAGCCCGTGACCCTCAAAATGAAGGTTTCACAGACCAGGGACCCCCACTGTACCTGAAGGTGGTTGAACACAGACATGAACATTGAAGAACAGTCATGTGGAGAGAGGGTCATCTATAAGGTGGAATAAAGGGGAGAGATTTTTGGGGCCCATCCATAAAGTCAGCAAAATGATGGTCCATTATTCGATGAATCTGTGATAACCATATTTATTTATTCATCTGAATAATATCCACTGTTATCCAGGGAATTTATTATTTGTGCCATAATATATAGTCATCTTAAAGATGTAAATCCTTGTTTTAATCAGAAATAAAATGGGTTAATAGTGACCAAAAATGGTGGAAAAGGAGGTGAAATGGGATTTTAAGTGGTAATAAAGGGTTCAAACTGGCAATATTGGAACAATTACTTTAAACTGGCAAATAATGGGCGAATGTGTTCAAATTGGCAAAAAAAACCAAACTGAGTCATAGTGAAAAGAAGTTAAAAGTGACAATGATGGGTCCACATGTGTGACAGGTGTAAAAAGTGATGCAAAGGTTTTTTACACTTTGCACCACTTCTTTCACCTGTCACATATGTGCCGGAAATGTTTTGAAAGTGGAAAAAATGTGCAGAGAAGTCATTGAAATTTGATGGAAAAGGGGCAGAAATGGGAGTAATGCAGCAAAAATGCATTAAAAAAAAGCCAATATATGGCAAGTAATGGTGATGAAATTAACTTTAAAATATAGCATGTTTGGTGTATTTGCAAAAAAAGGGCCAAAATAAGCAAAGATAGGCATAAATTGTTAAAATAAAAATTTTTCTCAGTTTTTTTTCTTTTCTTTTTAGTGTTAAAAATTCCAATATTGGGTGAACATATGCAACAATGTAACAGTGGTGGAAAGGGTTTAAAAGTGCTGAAAATGTCTTGAAATTGGAAAAAAAAAATATCTGAAAATTGAGGGATGGGAGCTTTGAAGCAAAAACGCATTAAAAGGAACAAAAATTATGTCTAGAAAAAGTGATGAAAATTGGTTAAAATATGGCAAGTTTGGCAAAGTTGCAGAAAAAGGGCCAAAATAAGCAAAAATGGGCTTAAATTGTTCAAAAAAATCATTTTTAGTTTCTTGAAAGCATTTGGCAACACCCTCCAAGTGTCTCGCTACCTAAAAGGGGGTTGACAACCCCGGCTTTTAATTAATGCATGTATCTTTTAGTAGCACAAACCTGAAGATGTCAGGTGAATTAATGGGAGCCACTTTGTGAATTCATATATTTTCTAATTGAGCGTCTGAAATGTGTATATTTTCATCAGAGGGAAAGCCACACGGTGCCACTTTCATTAATAAAGGAGTGTGTTTCATTACAGCGCGAAGAACATTTGTCTCAGAAGCTGCTGAAAAAAATTATGTCTGTGTGTCACGCTGCCATTGATTAGGCTATAGTGGATGGTGATGTATTCTCACACTGAGGAACCTTCATAATGTGAAGGGCATTGACCAGCGCGTATCGGATTTTTAATAAAACGGCAAATTAGCCTGATGCATTAGCGGACGGAATGAAACGTACAGCAGGCCTGATCCATTACCTGTGCGTGTGTGTGTGTCAGGGAAGGGGGCGGGGCTACTGGTTGTTCTCATTTCAAGGTTCTGCAGGTGCTGTGGATGCTTGGCTAGTGGACGGTGATATTGCTGCTATGTCGGCGGGGATGTCACCTCTGCTGCGACATGTCATTGAATTTCTGGTTATGGATTGCTCTCACATTGTGTCACAGTGGCTACAGATGCTGGGTGTCGGAGGGGGAGAAAGAAGGAAGGACTCGAGGCGAGGGAGTGGGGGGGGGGGGGGGGGGGGGAGGCCAGGGTAACCCTGAAGTGATTCACTCCATTTGCAAACACTTGTCAAGCTGAATTCCTCCGAGGAGGGAAACTCATTTTCACTTCACGTTTAGCTAACGGCTAAAGTAATACAGCAAGATGTGTCTTCTTCAATACTGGCCTAAAGTAACAAAGCATGTCCCTCACGGTTGTTTTAATATGATTAGATATAAATCCAGTATTTGTATTATGTTCAAAATTCATTAAGTTTAGGATTTTAACACTAACCGAATGTGATGGAACCATGGATGAGACGCTAGCTTTCACTTATAGCTCTACTCGAGGATAAATTGGTGTTTGACCATCTAAGGCAGACATGGGCATCTTGTGGCCCACGGTGTCATTTTGTGCAGCCCCCTCAACATAAAAATGACAAAAAACAAAAGACAAAAATAAAACACAAAATGACAGAAAACGTCAAATAACTCAAAAAACAAAAGGACTCCCAAAAAAGACAAAAAAAAAAAAAAAAACAATTACAAAAGATCAGAAAAAAAATTACTGAAAATTACGTTAAACAGCCATCAAAATTTACAAAATGACAACAAAGACATAAAATGAGACAAAAAAATATTATAAAAGGACTCCAAAAACTAACTAAACTACAAATTAACCCCCTTTCTGTATTAATACTCATTAATCTAAATGCTGACATACATTTTGATAATGTGGCCCTTGGATCATGTATTTATATTTTTGTGGCCCCCGCTGTCATAAAACTTGCCCATCTCTGATTTAAGGTAAGGGTCTCAAACTGGTTCTGGTTCGGGGCCCATATTTAGACCAGGTTTGAACTTAAAAAGATGCATTTTTAACATTTTACATATTCAAATCAAAGAATTCAGTCCTCAACAACTTCAACTAAATTTGAAGTTTTACAAAAAACCATGATTTTTCCAATACCTTTCCTTCTACGTAAATTAATGCTGCGGGCCATAAATTATGCTTTGAGGAGATGAATTTGGCTCAAGTTTTACAGTATATAAATGGTGTATACACTTAAAGAGAAAAGTGCAACTTTTAAAACTGATGAGCTCAGATCAGTTGGAGATCCTGATTGCTGAAAAACCTTCAACAGTTCCTCATTATATTTGTAGATATACTGTAGTTTAAGTATTATTGTCCTCTGTGCATCACTGCTAAGATTCTGAAACCAAAGGGTCAAACTCGTATTGCTGTCAGTCAGGTTCATATCCAGAAAAGTGACAGAGCAGATGAACTAACATTTGGCTTTGGCCTGGCATTTAGTGACATTTGCCTCGGAGAAGTGGACGCATTTCAAGGGCAGGGGGAAAAAAAAAAAACCTGATGTGTACAAGCTTGTGGGCCGAGCGGTTCACATGTGACCTATTAGCGAGCAGCACTGCTGACGGTGAGCTATGTTTAACTAAGTTGTGACCTGTCACTTATTTTGAAATTCCTCTTTTTCCAGCGGCTGAGCTCGCTAATGGAAGCACATTTAAACCAGCCATACTGGCTTTATCCATTCCACTTCTCTCTAATGACATCTTGTAAATAAGCCATTGACCCCGGCTTGAACATCATATCTGAACACCTGCATCTTCTGACCACGTGGTCATTAGGTTTATTGATACTACTGACAGAATACCGCCTCAGTTTCTTCTTTCCAGCTGTGGAAGGAGCATCGTGCCTGCTGTGAGCAACCTGTCCAGCTTCAAAAAGGATGTTATCACCAAGGCAGTAAACACAGCAGGGCTTTTAGTTGCGTGAGTACCAGCAATTCCCCTCAGGGTAAGAGCGAGGACCATGAGAAGAGTGAAGGGAAGGGAGTAAAGGCATGAGCCAAAGGTGTCAAAATAAGAGCTAAACCGAAAGCATTGCAATAGTAGAAAATCCAGGCATTCTTCTATGGTGTTTTCAGACTGGTTTAGCCCTGGACTTGGTCCGAATGGGCGGAGGATAGCTAATCATTTTATCACCTTGGTTTGGTTCGGTTTGCGTCGACTATGAGCTAAGGCAGACATTAAAAAATACTTCCATCATGTCATATAAGCACCGGGCAATCTGTGAGCCCCTTCAAATTTTGTTAAGTTTCATTTACACAATGATTTAAGTTTTTTCTGTCATTTTTTCCCTCTCTTGCGGGCCAAATTAAAGTGTCCAAAGGGCTGGATTTGGGCTCCGGGCCTTGGGTTTGACACATATGAGCTAAGCTTAGGATGTCAGAATGTAAGCTTGTAAGCTTGTAACCTGAATGCTTGAGTAAAATTGTTATTGTGAGGAACTAGACTTGGTAAATATGTAAACACACACAGCGTCATAAAAAGGAGTCAATGAGAGATGAAGATAACAACTCTTGGAACAAGAATCAGAAGAGAACAAAGAACCTGGAAGTCACACCCGTTGATTGTCAGAGGACCAGCAAATGGTTAAGAATTGGGGGGGGGTCATACCCACACCCCTGGACTCTGAACTGTAGGTGGAACGGTCCAGAAGAAAGACAAAGTCTGAGAGAGTAATGGCACGTTCACACCAAAACACGTCCAAAGCGTCAACAGCGTGAGGCTTACATAGACAGTACAGTATATGGTGGACGCGCTTCTAAGAGCGTTGAGAGGTCCCGTGCCTTCTGTTCTATTCTCCTTGGTTGCTCTCTCATTTAAAATGTTTTCAGAACTTTCAAAAGTGGAGAATCAACGGAGATATTTTGCTTCAGTGTGATTCAGGTCTTTGTTGTTGAAGGTTCTAAACGCCTCTTGGGAAACTTGGAAGTATACGTCAATGGGAACGCTCATCATCCTAATCATACTTCTAGTATATAGTAGACAATATATACTCTTTGAGTTTGTAGTGTATAGTATGGAGTGTGACATTTACAACACGGCGTAACACAGAGGTGTGAAATAATTCATGGAATCCATACAAGATCCAATAAAACCATTTGGATGTTGCCCAAAAACTCTAACAAACTTATCTACATATCTACAAACGCGTTTGTGATAGGTGGCTAGCATGGTGGAGAAGGGCTGTGTGTGGGATGTGATTCAGGGGAGGGTCTGTTGCTGATTAATCACAGATGTAGCGCATTGTGATTCATCACACCCACTATATATGTCTTGAGGGGAGCTGCTGGGAGAGAGAGAGAGAGAGAGAGAGAGAGAGAGGCATTTAAACTCTCATTGTGTCACACAATTCATTGTTACGACGGTCAACAACAACACCAACACTTCCTAAAACCAAAGGCCTGAAATATTCCTTCCTGACACGGGTTTCTGTCTAATAGCCGTGTCTACAGAGCGCTGCGTCGCTCACGTGTGTTTCCTCCGATCGATAATTCGCTGTCTGGTTTGTTGTGGAGGAGATGCTCCGGGCTGTACTTTCATCTTTCTCACATCTGACCTTTCCGGCAGCAGAGATCATGCCTGAGAAAATGCTCCACAGATCAATGGTGACGGGCGTTTTTATTAACCCTTATATTCTCATAAGGTCCCCATCTTTCTTCTCGTGTTCTGCCTTTTTTATTTCTCCTCGAGACTAACCGATGTTTGCTTAAACAAATGCCTCCTGAATTCTGAGGCACTTCAGTGCGCCGCGTTGGTGCCGCGTCTGCAGTGGTTATCCATCATAAAGACCTTTTAATCAATACTAAAACACAACGGCATGCAAACTTTATTACGGCCCATTTAATCTAGTCTCTCTGATGCTTTTACAGCATCGTTCCTTCTGTCCTCACTTGACTTGGAGTCGTCCTCTTCCTTTGATTTCTTTGCATTTTAGGGCAGTTTGTTCAAAAATTCTACATGCATTGTGTTTTCCATCCTCACAAACATCCAAAGGCAAAACAACAACATTGCACAGCTGAAGAAATAGTTTGTCCTCCTCATCACTCGTCAGTTGCCACTTCCATGCTGGGCACCGCAGATAAAATACTTGCCAGCCACTTGCGACGTGTCACAGTCGGACAGAACCCTGCAGCCACAGCTGTGGCTTCAACTCGCCGTTTCACATTTAATTTGTCTTGTCAGGCAAAAAAGAAAACAAAAGACGCAGACGGAAGGAAGGCACCAAACTGCAGCGTTTGAAACCGCGTTATCGTCCAGAGCAGTTTGGATCCTTCAATGCAATACTGTGCTTTGAGGATGATATATCATCAATAACCAACACCACCAGCCAACTCATGCAGATTTAATCTGATAATTAAGCAAGGTCAAAACTCAACGGGTATTTTTGGCCTTCAGTGAGAAAATGTCGTTAAAAAATCCCTCTGAGCACTGCAGAAGCTAAAAGGCAGCTTGTTTTAACGTCTGGAGGAGACTTGGAATTACAAAAACACAAAAAAAACCAATCAAACACAAGATAACGTTACTTAAAGTAGGGTCAGGACGCCATTTGAGGTCACGAGACACTGGGAGGGGGTCGCCAGATGCTTTAAAAAAATGAAGAATATTCTTTTAACAATTTGAGCCCATTTTTGCTTATTTTTTAAATTTGTCTGCAAATACACCAAACATGCCATATGTTAACCTATTTTCATCACTTTTTCATGCCATATACAGTATTTGCTTCTTTTAATGCATTTTTGCTGAATTAATCCCATTTCTGCCAGTGCTCCATCAAATTCCAATGTCTTTGTATAATTTCGGCATTGAAAAACACTACTTTTCCCACCTTTTGTCACAGATGGTAGCCCATTATTGTTATTTTTAACCTCTTTTCACCATTATTCATGCTTATTTTTGTCAATTAAACCACATTCACGATTTATCATGCCAATTATTTGCCAGTTTAAATGAAATGTTCCAATATAAAACCATTTTTTTACCACTTTTTCTTTCCGTTTTTGGCCACTTTTAACTAATATCTGTGGTTCTTAAAAAAATCACATTTCACCACCAATATCACCATTTCAACGTCACTTAACTTTTATTTTGATTTCTGATTAAAACAAGCATTTACTTCTTTACATCAGCAGATAAAATGCAAAGGATTACCAGTAGAGTGGATGTTTAGATCAGTGCCTTCAAACTTTGATCAATGATGGTTGGTGAGAGACGTCTGGCCTCATTCTGCTCATAATGGATTTTTATGACCAGCCGAGAGGCCGAGCGAGCACCAGCTGGATGGGCGCAAAAAGAGCGAGAGATAAATAGAAGGGAAACAAAGGCAGACAGACTTTGGCAAAAAATGAAGTTCAGTTACATAAGTGACTTCTACAGCCACATAACGCCCCCTGCTGAGTGAGATTCACTTCAAACGCAGTGAGACGATGACCCTGCATAGACATCACTCAACAATCGGTCTCCAATTAGAGGAAAATCAAACCTTACACACATACAAACGCTCACACACTAGTCCTTTAGGCGGCTTACAGACCAATTATGGAAACAGCTGCACAAAACCACACTTCCCACTGAAATTCACTTATTCCTCCATGTGCTTCCATGTCCACGTTATTAGAGGAATATTCAATAAACGTCCTGAATCATTTCAGAGGCAAGTAAATAAAGTCATCTCTTTATGTTGACGTCGTGAATTTAAACGTCCAATCAAAACCCTTCCCAACCCCCAGACCTAAAGCGGAATTGAATATAGGTGCTTAAACGTGTTTTCCATGTAAACCTCAATTTGGAATTACTATTTTTATGTAAACGCAAAGCGGAAACCTTTATTTTTGAATTATTCTCAGGCATTACAATCCGTGGATGCATTGAGATGCAAACAAACATAAAACGGAGAGTTTACAGTTTTCTTTCTAGATGGCACTACAGACCTAAAAAATTATATATAAGTCACTTTGTTGTGTAAGTTTATGATTTAATGAAAAAAAAAAATTATTTCGACACTGCCTGATTCTTGTAAATCACGTGTCATTTGCGTGAATTCTACTGTACATGAACACAACGCTAACAGCAAAAGGAATATACATTATCATCATCACACACTAAGCAAAACAGCAAAAACAGTTGTGACCCAAAAAAAAAAAAATGGTGACCGCAGGGGGCGACAGTTCCAATTCTGCAGTTTCGTACTGGACAATGAAGCAGAGAAGAAGAGCTCTCCTAAGGGACCTTTACTCTCCCTTAAACAGTGTGCTGACACGCTCTGGTGGCTGAAGTTAAGCGAGTAATCACGGACTGGTGAAGGACTCCCACCCAAAAGGACTTCTATCCTCAAGGTTTGTACATCTTCAACAGTCCCTTAGGAGAGCTCTTCTTCTCTGCTACACCGTCTACTACAAAACCGCAGAGTTGGAACTGTCGCCCCCTGCGGTCACCATTTTTTTTTTTTTAAATAAGTATTAAGTATTAATGCAATATTAGTTTGTACTTCTTAAAAGTTGTTCAAGGGTTAACATTTGCCTTATTATTATTATTATTATTATTATTAATATTATTGGTATTGGCTAAATCTGAGAAAGTGTTGGGATGTGATTTTAAAATAATTATTTTTCAGCTCCTGAGATTTCCATTTTAACGGAATAAATAAAACATTCTATTTTCCAACTTGGATTTGTGCTGAAACAAATATAATGAACTGCTCAACTTTTACAAATGAACTCAAAATATCCTGAGAGATCTGTGATTGTAATGTTTGAATATCAAATGATCCTCAATTTAAATCCATTTTCCCTCATCACGAAACACATGAATGGACCGACGTCTTCTATGAAACGTTTTTTTTTACAGGACGTCACAATGAAGCTGTTCCAGAACGACTGCATCAAAGCCCCCTCAGAGGACTTCAGAGCAGCCAGGACGAGTGCAGCTTTTAGACACAAATCCTTTGTGAAGAGAGGCATTAAGTTTTAGAGGTCGTCCCTCAATGCTTCAAACCCTGGCCACTCATGCCTTAAGATGGCTTTGGCTGCGTGTGTGTGTGCGGCCATTGGGGATGATGAGTTTTCTTGTGTCAGCGCACTTACTCATGGGACCAGAGGTTGTTTTGGAGACGGACTACGTTAACTTTAGCAGACAAACGTGCACGAGCACAGATTCATCTCTGTCAGGAGTTGCTGAGCCCGGGGACACTTTGAAGCTAGTTTGTGTGAGCGCTGTATAGGACATAGAAGGACACGTAATGTAATAATTACATCCACCACTTCACACAAAGTACAAAGATCCCTTATAGAAAAAGACTCTTCAACCACGTCGGTCAGTTTTATCCATTTCAGTGATATTTCAAACCTTTCGGCAAAGTAAAAATGTCTCTGGGGGACGTTGAGTTCTACGCTGATGATACACTCATTTACTGAATATACGCGACAGAAAATACCCTCCTATTATTCTCAAATATTACACATTTTACCCTTGGGGTCAATCTGAACCCATGGATATTTGCCTCCAGAAAATGATTTTCAGAACATGTTTTTGTGTCGAGCACTTTGTTTGTTTGTTAAATACATAAATAAGCCCTTGATAATGAAACCATGGCCAATTATTTTAAACTAGAAATAATTTATCTTGAAAAGTTTTCATCCACATCTCCTCAAATTTATCGGCAACATTAATGACCACAAGAGTATGAACCCTATATAATGTGGTGATGATATGAAATTTACTGCAGGGCCACCATCAGGTCAAACTTTCAATTTTAGAGTTACGTGCAATATGTGTTCAGCACATTGAAAAAAAATATGATTAATTTTACACTTAATCAAGTGTACCCATCAAACTAGGATAAGTCAGGAAATATGAAGCAAAAAAAAAAAAAAAGTCAACTATAATTTTTGTATGGAGGGTTAATATCAGTGATACCGCTGGATGGATGATTATTTTTTTTTTTTATTCACTAATGAGAACAACTTGATTGAATATTCCATGATGGAACTAAACATTATACTGCCTCAAAATAACTGTTCTAATTTGTGCTATATAAAATGAATTGAATTATTGCAGGATGGTAAAAAGCCCTGCACATACAGTATATTGGTGTCAGTTACAAAGTTTTTACATTTTTTTTTCAAGCAAATGATCTTGGATTTTGGCTCGACCTTGAATTTAACTGATAAAGAAAATGCTTTATACTTGGAATCTACAAATAAAAGCTAATTCTTAGACCTGATTACATTACAAGCAATGTACCCCAACCCTCTGTGCTTCGGTCACTCACATTTTAGGTTAAATACAGGTTGAATAAATAAAGAATGTTATAGCTTGATCATTTATAAATACACATAGGTTTGTATGTACTTCTAGCTCACCTGTTAGGGGTCAACAAAGGGCAACAGCACACACTTTGATGATTTGTTGACATTTAAGGGACATAAAAGCACAAACGTGTTGCAGAAAAGAGCAACATGTGTGGCGAGCAACAGCAATAGGACAAAGGGATTGTCAGCGTGAAAAAAAAAAAAAAAAAAGCCGAGTTTACTCGCGAACACATCCCCTTTAACAGATAAGCTCGCAGAGACGACGGAGATGAAAACACATTATGGAAAGCAGGACTGGCGGCTTTCTGTGAAGGTGAGATAATCACTTGATTTGCATACAGCGGGTGGAGGAGCTCAGGCGCCTTAAAGAATCAACAGTGAGAGACGCACATGGGTGGGATGTCTCTTGTCACGAACTGAGGAGGATGCTCACAATCTAAGTAGTTTTGCACAGCACGGGAGGAGGTGGTAACCAGGAAGTGACGAGTCAATTTTCTTAACTATTTGAACACGGAAAAGATGATAATAAAGGGTTCTATGAATCAGTGATAACCAGATAGATAGATAGATAGATATATAGACAGATGTTTTATTCATCCCACAGCGAGGAAACTTACTTTATTATTATTGATACCATAGTAAATAGTCATCTTAAATATGTGAATCCTTGTTTTAATCACAAATAAAATGGGGTGGAAAAAGTGGTGAAATGGCATTTTAAAAAACACAGAAATGAGTAAAAAGTTGCAAAAATTGACCGAAAAAATGGACAGAAAATGTGGTAAAAAGGGTTCAAAGTGTCAATATTGGAACAATTAGTTTAAACTGGCTAATAATGGTCATAATAAATTGTAAATGTGGTTAAATGGGCTAAAACAAGTGTCTGATATGGTGAAAAGAGGTTTAAAGTGACAATAATCATTAAACAGATGCAAAAAGTTTTTAGAAAGTCTTTATAAGTGACATTTTCGGAACTTATAAACCCTTTCCACCACTTTTCCCACCTAATGTGTAAAACAGGCATTGAAATTTGATGGATAAATTGCTGAAATGATTGTAATGTAGCACAATTTGTATTATTATTATTATTATTAGTAGTAGTAGTAGTAGTATTATCTGTAATGTGTCTAATCCTTATTTTTTAACAGTCTTTTACTTAATTATAGACTTATTTAACGTTTAGTCTTTCAATCGTCTTTGTTAAATGTTTTATTCTTTTATTTGTGGTTTTTATTCCCTGTAACATGGCTCTAATGTACGCATTTCCCCCTGAGATTAATAAAGGAATTCTGACTCTGAAATGCATTAAAAAGAGCAAAAATGTCAAAAAAAAAAAAAAAAAAAGTGATGAAAATACGTACAAAAAAAATATGGCAAGTTTGGTGTAGATGCAGAAAAAGAGTAAAAATGAGCAGAAATGGGCTCAAATTGTTCAAACAAAATATACTTAGTTTCTGGAAAAAATTTGGTGACTCGTTTCCAGTGTCTCGCCACCCCAAATGGGGTCGTGACCCAAAGGTGGAGAACCGCTGATCAGTGAGAATCAGTGAGGATAATTAATAAGGGAAACGTAGCAGACAATTTAAATGTTTTTACAGTGATCAACACTTTAACAAAGGGTCAACTTTGGGCTGCACAGACAAAAAAACTGCATAATTTTCAGTTGTCAGACAGATTTATGATTATATAATTATAGCCACAGAACGCATTTCAGGCTTGTAATGACATCCGAGTGCCCCAATCAGTTTGTGGGTATTCGGCACAAAAAAAAAACAAAAAAAAAAAAAAAAAAATGGGATTCATGATTAAAGTGTGAGTGCTGTTCTGTTTCTCCATAGAACATCCAGATAGCTAATTGAAAAAAGCTCTAGTACTCCAGAAAAAAAGGGAAATAACAAAAGGTAGAAAGATGCTGCTGCTGCTGTTGCTACTGGGCGTGTCCAAGCAACACCTGCGAGAGGAAGCTGTAGCCTATGTGCACGCGTTGGGCTGCTTGAGGAACGAGCAGAAATAATGATGGCTTCAGCCTTTTGATATTTAAAGTGATTCTGGAGTCTCTGAGGAAGGACAATTTCTCATTTTAGGGACAAGAGCTCTCAGGATTCTGAAATGATTAGTCTATCTGTCATTATGTTGTTGGTTTAGTCAAAAATCCTCCCCAGATGATTTCATTACGATGGCGGCTGATTGTGGTAATTATAGAAGAATGGTTTAATTGTCAGGCTCCAGTTTTTTCTTTTTTTGTTTTTTCTTTGGTGCCAATTAGAAGCAGCACAGAAGCCAAGACTGAAAGGAAAGAACCAACATGTCAAATATGTTTTTAATTCACTGCTTTATTTTTTTTTATTTAATGCTTTAAGGGATTTTACACTATTTTTACAATACATACAATCCATATTTGTTTTATTAACTTTTCAAAAATTGACTATTTTACAGTTTCCGTCATCTTGAAATCAAGTCATTGATGATGTCACGCAGCCCCACTGCCTGTAAACATCCCATTGTTTTGTATTGGAGTGAAGTATTAAGCCTGCTTTTTAGATCATTTAGCAGCACAAGTCATTTTGACTGAAAAAGCTGCTAAATGATCTAAAAAGCTATAAAATGATCTAAAAAACAACCTGCTAAATGATCTAAAAAGCTGTTAAATTATGTAAAATAGCTGCTTAATGATCTAAAAAGTTGCTAAATGATGTAAAAAAAAGCTGATAAATGATCTAAAAAGTTGCTAAATTATCTAAAAAAGCTGCTAAATTATCTGGAAAGCAGGGTGAATGCTTCACACCAATAGAAAACAATGGGATGTTTACAGGCAGTGGGGCCCTGTGACATCATCAATCATGTGATTTCAAGATGGAGGAACACAGGCTTCTAAATTCTAAAGTAATCCAATTTTTTAAGTTAATAAAACAAATATGGTGGAAAATAATGTGTTTTGTTCAGACATACTGTATGTCTACAAATATTTAATTTTTTAATTAATCAACATTTGAATTACAGCCATTTCCCAGCCTTGTCGTTGTGGTCGAACCGTCTCTCATGACATGTTTTCTGTATTTGCTGTAAGGCCTTATTATCTGATTAGTAGGTGGGATGAAGCACTCTGTCTCATGTGGCCAGAAGGCGCGTGGGCCACGGCTGCACAGCAATCACTTTCTTAATTTGAGAGCGAGACATGGCAGATTGACCAAAGCACCTCCGCCGCACCAACTCAGTCATAACTCTGTGCTTGAAAATATGCTTTGCTGTGCTAGTTGTTAGTTGTACAGATTCAAACACAGGTTGCATACACACACACACACACACACACACACACACGTATGTCCTGCTGTGAATGCAATAGTGGGACTCTTGTTTTCATTTGTGCGTGGTTTAAAATGGTTAAAAAGTTATGGATATAAACCGGACATTGTCAACATTTGACCTTGTCCTGTTCTCTAGCGCCACCATCAAGGCAAACATTTAAATTATCATTAATTTATCTTGAATAGTATGAACCCTATTGGTTGCGGTGATGATAATATTTCATCCAAATCTTTTCTAATTTGCACATTCAGGACTCTTGCAGAATGAGCCATATTGATAGATGTTGGTCTTTCCCAGTTTTGGAAGGGATTGTGTCTGCTGAAGGGTCAACACCCACCTTCTCATTATGATGAGATTGCCTCCTCAATACAATACTATGTCGTAGTCACTTTCACTGTGAAAGAGCTGTTCCAAAACATCATTGACAGTAAACCTTTTCCAAGAAGATATTTTCAAGAGAGAGAGAGAGAGAGAGAGAGAGAGAATGCAGATTACCATACACACAATGCACAATGTGGAATGATTTGGATAAACACAGCTAAAACAGCATGGGGTCAAATTGACCCCAGAGGAACACCAATGCATGCAATATGTGAAAAAAAAAAAATATCATCATGATAATTTTATGCTTAATCAAATGTACCCATCAAATTAGAAAAAGTCATGAATACGAAGCAAAAAACAAAAATGTCAACTACTATTTCTTGAATGACAAACATTGAATGCGGTCAAATTGACCCCAAGGACAAAAGGAAGGATATAAATCAATCCCTGCCTAAAGAAAGGTTGTACGGTAGCTTTTTAGATTGAATGGCATTTTATAAAAACGGCTTTCACGATGATGCACCTCCTTTGTTCTTATTGCTGAAAAGGTCAAAGCACCCTCCACACTCTGATTTGGGCATACATTCATGCTTCCCTGAGTCTATATGACATTCTGTTAGCTGTTGCGAGGACTGTATTTACTGTCGTCCATGTGACAGCCAACACTTCACCCATCAGTCCTGCTCTAAAAATGTGACGGTGTACGTCACTGTTTCGCCCGTGGTTCATGAGTTACTCTTACTTTAAGATACAGAGTGAATTTAGGCAGGGAGGGGCGAATAAATCACAGACTGACGCCTTCAGTGAAAGTCATTCATAATATTAAATTTTTTTAAAGGCGCCTTTGAAGGAACCCAAGGTCACCGTACAGAAAAAAAAAAAAAAACAGGTTAAATAGTAGAGAACAACAAAAAAACACAATGAAAATAAGGTGGATAATAATGGAAGTTCAGTGGAATTAGTCAGTGTTTTTCGAGATTGAGTTTTTAATCATGTTTGTTATATTGTGTTACAGATATAGAGTAGCTTGGATTAGTGCACAAAGTGACAAGATGAGCCAGTACAGGTCTTTTTATGCTGAATTATAATTGAGCTATATTTATTTTTGAGAAAGCAAAGGTATAGAATAGCTGTTAAGCTTGTGCATTGTGCTATAAATTAAAAAAAAGAAAAACATTCAACATTTTCTTTTTCAAATAAATTACTAGACATTTTAGGAAACCCCATTTAAATTGCAGAAAACACTGCATTAGATGCAGGTGCGTTATGATATTTGAGCTTTATTTATTTTTAAGATTTTTTTTTTTTTGCTGCACTTCAGTTGAACGAGATCATATTTCACAAAGTGAAAATATAGAAGTACAGTTGTTAAAGATTTTTATTTTTATTTTTAATTAAAAAGTACAATAATAATGATTAAAAAAAAAAAAAAAAAATGTCAAAAACCTATTCTAATTTTTCATAACTTTCAGGTGACCCCAAATGGGGTCCCGAACCCAAGGTTGGAAAACACTAATTTAGTGGCTCCTGAATAGATTTATTTCTACAGTTTGTATCATTTCTGGTGATCTCACACCTTGATTGGGACCAAAACAGACATTTTATTTGTTCTTTTTCCACACTCTCTCTCTCTCTCTCTCTCTCTTTCTGTTGTGCCATTGTGTACCTGGTACACGTACCCCCATTTGAGAAACTCTGTTTTAAGGCACACACGAGGTAAAATGCTGTATGATGAAGTTGCAGTGAGGGCACTTGAATTAGCGACACATTGTGCGCTTAAACAAAGTTTGCATTTTTCAAAGCAGCTGCACGCAATTATAACATAAGCCGCGTTTTCTTCTTTTCTCACAGCGTGAAAAGCAGCGAGAAATCAACAAGGAACATGTCGTCATTACTTTGAAACGCCATAGTCTGGATTTCATTGTTTGCTTGCGTCAAAGCACTTCAATTACTTGTAAAAAAAGAATAAAACTGTGAATAAATCTATTATTTTCTTCTTATTAGTCATCAAACATACACCAAGCCTACCCAAGAAATGTCACATAAGTAGGACAAGCCGGAGGAAGAGGAGGACGACGAAGGCGGATTTAGCTACGGCGTTGCAAACAGCGGGAGACTCGGAAAAGTGCACGAGGTAAAAGGTCCTTTTGTTCCTGCAGTAAAAGTAATTGATGAGGGGCGAGAGTGACTCATTGTGCTCTATTTTCAGAGACAAAAACTTTTTGTTGCAGGTTCACTTTTGCGGTAGAAAAGAAGTAACGATGAATAGGCTTTTAAAGGAGAATCAAAGTGGTTAAATGTTCAATAAGAAACATGTTTACCTGCTCAGAAAAAAAATCTTACTTTGCTTCACAACAGCTAAAGGCAGAAGAAGTGAACAACAACTGAACAATAAGGAACTGTACAGAAGTACAAATAAACCATTTGTGTACAGTTGTGCTAAAATTATCTGTATTCTCATTATTTTTATTTTTTTTTAGCAGATCCCTTTACTTTATTTTTCTAATCATAAATCATGAGGTTCCCCATGTTATGGGAAGAGAAGCATCCCCATAGCATGATGTTACCACCACCATGCTTAACAGTGGGCACAGTGTCCCTTTTTTCTTTCTCTGCAGATGACTTCAAAGTGATACTCCACAACAAATTTGGTCTAAAACCCTTGAAATGTATTCATTAGTAGATCTATGCCAAACAAAAGACATTATTTTGCACCATATTAATTTTAGTGACTTTTAAAAATGGGACTACTTTACCTTTTTAGAGTCTGTGTTCTGCCATTGTTTCTAGCTTTTTCGATAATTTAGCAGCTTGTTCAGTCAAAATAACTTGTGCTGTTTTGGTTGCTCTTAAACAGTGCGCTGACACGCTCTGGTGGCTAAAGTTAGAGAGTAAATCAAGGACAGTTGAAGGACTGCCACCAAAAAGGACTTCTATCCTCAGGGTTTGTGTGTCTTCAACCGTCCGTGATTACTCGCTAAATTCAGCCACCAGAGTGTGTCAGCCCACTGTTTAAGGTAGAGTAAAGGTCACTGCTTCCGTGTCTACTAAAAAAACGCAGAGTTTGAACAGTCTCCACCTATTGGTATTCTTCTTCTTTGGTGAACAAAAGAGGGTTACATCGCCAATCTTTTCTGGTTTTTTTTTTTTTTACAGCAACCAAAAGCAAAAAGAGGATCTCTCTGACATTTACACGGCCAAACAACTCATTTTATTTCTTCATATACAGAAGGTACCAAAGATACCAAAGGCTGGGCTCTTGTTTCAGATTATCTCTAGCAATGGATAGCTGCTAGTGGTTCTATTTACTGATGTGTATACTGTTTTTTTCCCCACTTATTAGTTATATACATACATAGCTCATTAACAAGCTTGGATTTCATCACAAAAAAATAACAAATGCACACGTTATTTTGTGCAAACAAGAGTTTCTGTACAGCAATATCAACTGGCATCTAATTCTGTACTGTTCTGGTGTAACCTTAGAATGCATTGGTTAGAATGTAAAGTAATCAGCATCAATTCAATCTGCATTTCATTCATCACACATGCAAAGCTCTCACAGTGCGTCCAGCGTCTCCTTTATTACATGAAACATAATCACCATGTTGGAGGCTTATCAACGGCCGGAAAGACAGGAAATTAACTGCTTAGAAAATATTAGTCAACTTTGTCACGCTGAATATGTCTTAATTGTGTTATAATCCTTCACCGGTGTTATGTTTGTTGACATGAGAGCAGCTGAAACCAAACAATCCCAAAGCAATGTAAACATGTAGCTTATATTTACGCCTGCCTGGTGTTATCGCCTGTGCTTATTCCAACTCGGTTCTTAGTGACGCCTGCAGAAAGAGGAGAAAAAGGTGCTGCTGCCAAGAATAAATTGAATGTACTGTACCAAAGATTTGTTACTCTGGGACTCTTGGACGTGAAGAAGGATTTTCATTCCTTCCAGGCCTTCGCCAAGTACAAAGACGACTGCTTTGCGGTGCCAGCGATGGCTGTGCAGACGCAGATCATTAGGATGAAAAGCCAGAGTCGCCTCATTTATTTCAATGGTTTGATTGTGCAAAACACAAAGCAAACCAGTTGTGCTAAATGGTGCGTGACGGTCCAGAAAACATGTAATCACACCCTCAGCGATGAAACGGCACATTCACATTGTTTTATCATTTTCATAATCACACAGATTTACAGTGGTATAAATAAGTTTCGGCAGCCCTGACAATTTCAATTCTTTTTATTCATAAATCATTGGGTGTTTGGATCAGCAACTTCATTTTGACACAACAATATTTCAGGAGGTAAACTAGGTTTAATTGACTAATAGAAGATGTACAATATGCTTCAAAACTAAATTATACAGTTTATAAATCATCAATATTAAGTAAAGCCTAATTTTGCAGAAATAACAGCTTCTAGATGCTTCCTCTAGCCTATAATACTTGTGTGGATTCTGGACGGAGGTATTTTGGACAATTTCTTTTTACAAAATATCTCCAGTTCTGTTTGACGGTTGCCGAGCATGGACATTCCACAGATTTCCAATGATATTCAGGTGTGAGGACTGGGATTGCCATCCCAGCGCATTGTACTAATGCTAGAGTAGATTTTGAACAGTGTTTTGGGTCATTGTCTTGTTGAAATATCCATAATTGTTGAACATTATTCTGAAGAATCTGCTGATTTTGAGTAGAATCCATGCAACACTCAACTTTAACAAGATTCTCAGTACCAGGACTGGCCACACAGCCCCACAGCATGATGGATCCTCCACCAAATTTTACTGTGGGTAGCAAAGTGTATTTCTTGGAATGCAGTGTTTTTTGGCGACCATGCATAACGCTTCTTGTTATGACCCAATATCTCAATCTGTGTTTCATCAGTCTATTATTCCAAAATGAAGCTGGCTCATCATAATGTGCTTTTGCATACCTCAAGAGACTGAGATTTGGGAAAAAGGCTTCTTCCACATCACACTCCCGTACAGCCTGTCTTTGTGCAAAGTGCGCTGAATTGCAACAATACGCAGCAAGATGATGTTCAAGTTTTTTGGTGGTGGTTTGTGGGTCATCTTCGACCATTCTCACCATCCTTCGCCTTTGCCGATCTGACATTTGACGGGGCAAATCCCCCATGTTGCAACTCTTCACAGGAGATGCAAAAAGAAACACAACATGCAATCGGCCACCTTAAATAACTTTTCTTATGTGTAGATGCACCCGTTTATAAACTTCAAGGCTTAATGACCTCACCGAGCAATTTTTGTGTGCCAATTACCCAGTGCTAAATAGTTCCAGGTATTTCAAATCAACGAAATGACAACAGTGCCCACATTTTTTGCACCTGTGTAATTTGGTTGTGATGCATGTTGCACTTCTTCCAATAAACCTAGTTTCACCACCATATATTTAAAAATCTTTCACTGAACAGATGAACATAATAAAAATGAAAAACGATGTGACGAAGAACACAGAGGGCATGAACATACAGTAGCTGCCATTGGCTAAATATCCACAAGCCATTTAGACACAGCGAACCCAGCCAAATGTTACTATTAGTCACACATGAACAAACACACCATCTGAAATTAAAAGTTAAGCAACATTAAAGACTGTAACGTTTGATCCATGTGGTTAATGTGGCCCATGAAGGGCATTTCCGAGTCCTTGCGCTGCAACATAACACGCGATGCAAGACGCTTGCGCCTTAACGGCAACGCTTTTCAAGCATGACCTGATGATGCTACTCATCTTTTCCACATGGGAGGCGTCGAATGAGAAGCAAAAGGTCAACGATGCCATTTGGGTTTTTGCGAAAGTCATAATATTGTATATATAACCTCAATGCATCCATGCATAAACACTGCTTCAAAATCCTTCTCCTTTAATCTACTAACAGTCAATAAAAACAGTATGTATTGCTTTTTTCTGAAGAATTACAACTCCCTGAAAAGAAAAGACAAAGCCTGGGTTGGCGTTGACCACTCGGTTTCCAAAGACGTTCTTGAGAAACGTGTTTGAATTATTTATTTCACAGCCCACTGAGGGTACATTTTAAAAGCATGTGTGGGAATACCGGAGGGAGTGCTTTGCTTCTGCTGCTGCTGGTTTAATTACAGTCTAATTTGCTTTCATTTACTCAGAGGAAGCATAATTACGTGGAAGTGTCGGGTGAGCTGAGGAACATCTGGGTGTGTGCATTCTCCTATGGAAGCGCCGTGGTGTCATCACATTAAACCTGTGTCATTATGTCTTTTGTAAGAAATTTTCAGGACATCCCACGCACATCGGTTTTAAAAAAAAAAAAAAATCAGATTTTTTTTTCACTGTACATTTGATCTGATGAAAAGATATGGTATGTCCACTTGATAGGATGCATAGCAGATATTCTGTATATTTTGAGAGCATATGTGGGGCTGTATTAATAGACCAAATATCAGAAAACAGAAAAAGAATATGGACATGAAAAAGTAGTCATCCAATCAAACTAAAAATGTACCCCTTGTTGCTACACACTTATGTAATGCAGAGCGAAAAATATTCTGAGCATGATGACATTTCTGTGGCGGGGCATTGATTGGAATAAATTGGAAACATTTTACAGCCACAAGCGTCATAAATAACCAACTGGAGCACAGTGAAAAAGAGGTGACATAATGAACTGAACGCCGGGTGTTTACTTTGACCATTTTTCAAACTTATACAAGACTTCTTAGTGTCGACTCAGTGCTTTGATGTGTCTCGACGTGGCCCTGATTGGAGCGGGAAGAGGCTGGTTGAACAGTTTAATGACCTCCGCATTAGGAGTGTACTCACTAAAACGAATGATCTCCAACGTCGATTCATTTACTTCCCTCTGTGGGATTTACAGACATTTGTGGACAGTCGAAACTTAAGAGTAAGATGATGTTAAAATCTCTGGTTTCTGGGAAGGTGCATCACATGGTCTAACTAAGTGAGAGTCTGGAAAGGATGGTGGGCCAGAGGGGGGGGGGGACAACGGCCACGCCCAGAATCTCATTGGCCACCAGCGCAGAACTTTACACATCCCGTTTTCTGCAGCCAGTCTTTCATAGACTTTTCACTCAAATTAAACTTAGGGTGCTTTCACAGATAGAACAATATTGTTGCATTTTTATTTAGTCTGGACCGCTTTCACACTGCTCTTTGCCAAGCGCACCCAGTTTTCTAAACAACATCACACGGGTAAAAACGGTCGGTCGCCTATTGGACAGAATACTTCCGCCTCCTTCTTTGAACGTCGACGTAAACATTACTTTGGTCAGAAAAAAGCTTTTTCCAAAGAAAATCCTAAAACAAAAAAAACAAAAGTAATAAACAGTAATTCAGAATAACCCATAGTCACATGATCCCACAACCTATGCTTATGTGCTACATGTGCACCTATGTCTGACTACCCACTGATTGCATTTCGTCACACTTTCTATATTTGGTCCCACTGCCTATATTTGATCCCATTGCCTCTATATATGTGGTTCCACTGTCTGTATTTGGTCCCAATATTTTGGTCTGAATTTCGTTTCCATCAGTTGACTGAAATATGAATATATTTTGATACAGATTTTTTTCTATTGTATTTTTTTAATTCGTCAAAGTTATTATCACCTAAAAAGATGTAGTCGAGGAAAACTGACAAAAACATGCAGCCAGGGATTATAGAGTGACTCTCCGTATCAGATGTTAGCAAAAACGTGATAAACACAGAAGCAGTAAAAGTTCTAACACTCCTTTAAAGACCATAAAGAGGTGGAAAAGAAATGGAATGTTTACACCGGCCTTATCGGTGATTGTTACTTTGTGGCAGTTTCATGGTTGAAGTCCAGCTGAGCGTCACAATGCATGCAAAGGAAACTGAAGGAATAATTGTGTTTCATGCTTCAAGTGCAAATGAGTGCCGGCTTTGGAAGTGGAAGAAGAAAAAGAAAGGGAAAATCAGCCTTTAAAGTCCTGCTCATCTTAAGCAGAGACATTTTATTCATCGTCTCTTTGTGATTTTCCTTTTGTGTCCTTTTCAGGAGCCATCTGGACTAAATTACCAGCTTGAAAAACAGATAAGACGCCTCTGCCTCTTCTCATAACCAAAGGCAAAATACATCCTTGTTGTAAGCTTATGGTTCAGAGGAAGAGGCGCCGCATTTAATGTCATCTTTATTACTGAGATGTTTAGTCATGCAGACAGACACCTGGCACGGACTGGATTTAGTTTGACTTCCTTTTAAAAAGGCCTGGACCATAAAGTAGAGTTCATTTCATTTACCTTATAGGCTCTAAGTGAAGCCTTACAGACTAATGTAAATGGACTACGTAAATGGCTAGCATTAGTAAAAGTGTTTGAATTGGAAAAAAAAAATGGTGTGACTTGCTTTATTTACATCATTTTCTTTAATAAATTCATATTGTTTTCTTACATATTATTTAATTTGATCATTTTCTTTTCATAAATTATTTCAAATCTATATAAAAAGGAACTATTATGTGAGCATAATTAAAGCAAGAAAGATACAAATAATAAATAATAGTAAAAAAAAGTGAGTGTTCCATGTCAAGTAAATATATTTTTTGAAATATTAAAACTTTATTTACACAAAACCTTAACTTTTTAGTATACGCAATTTTACATGAGCAAAAGTTAAAACACATTATTAATAATATTGAGGCACAGACAATAATTTACAAAGTCGATAAAGTTTTAGTAACTTTCAATCACTTGCAATATTATTCCATTGCACTTCAACTGCAGACCAGGGGTTCTCAACCTTGGGGTCAGGACCCCATTTTGGGTCGCCAGATGCTTCAAGAGCCGAAACTAAGATAATTCTGAACAATGTAATCCCTTTTTCCGCAACTACACCAAACTTGCCATATTTTAACCTATTTTAATCTTTTTTTTTTTTGCCATATTTTGCTTTTTTAATACATTTTTGCCACTTTCAATGCCTTTTCTAAAAAAATTTTTTTTCCACTTTCAAGACATTTTTGGCACTTAAACAGTTTCCACAACTTTTTCCACCTAATTGCATATGTTGACCCATTATTGTCACATTTAACCACATTCACAAGTCATTGTTCCAATATTAACACTTTGAATCCTTTTTTACCACTTTTTCTGTCCGTTTTTGGCCACTTTGATTTGCAACTTTTAACTAATTTCTGTGGTTTTTAAAATCCCATTTCACCACCTTTTCCACCATTTTCTTCACTTTTAACCCATTTTATTTCTAAATAAAATGTACATTACTAAGATGATTATATACTATGGTGCAAATAATGATAAACTTCCTGTGTAACAGTGGATATTATTCAGATCAATAAATAAATGTGGTTCTCACAGATTCATAGAACAATGGACCATCATTGTGTAGTGCTGTAGACCATGTGACACTGTATGCGTGTGTGTTAAGTCATCGAGTCTTTCCCCTTTGAGTGTGTGCACATGCTGCATTATGCTGCTATGAGTATAGTAGGCATAAAGATAAAGGCAAAGTGGTTCATTATAAGTAAAACTTATAGCACTGTTCACACATGGAAGGGCTTGAGTGTACTTTCAAACAGTTTAACTAATTAATGTCAGTTAAACGACTAACGCCACTTTTTTTTTTTCCTTTTCTGATGGGTGATTATACCGTTTTACAACTCACTGACCATTTGTCAACGCCGAGTAGAAATTAGTTCTCATCTGCATAACGTCGCCTACTCAGTAGGAAGAATAGTAAAACGACAGTCCCCAGATTCAGCGACTTTGTCACTTCCTCGGCTTTTCATCGTCACGACAATGCTTGAAGATTTTTTTTTTTCCCAAGAGCAGCAGGCAGACTGTACAATAACGTTGGGTTGCTTTGTTTAAGGTGTCTGCATAGACGTTTACAGTGCAAGTCACGCTGGAGTAACCTCCAGGTGCAGATAAGGTTCAGATCCATCAGGAGTACAGACGCTTCACGGGACACGTTTGGGTTATGGTCTCATTTTAAGTTAATTACTTCAAAGTTCACTAGAAAGGTTAATTATCAGACATATTTTTTTTAATGATAGTGCACTGGTGTAGAACTTGTAAATGACATTTATTTAATGCAGTGGTTCTCAACATTTTTTAGCCCGCAACCTCCAAAATACAGGTGCCAGAGACCAGGGACCCCCATTGTACCTGATCTTAAAGATGTAAACCTTTGTTTTAATCAAATATAAAATGGGTTAAAAGTGGCCAAAAATGGTGGTAAAAGTGTTGAAATGAGATTCTAATAACCACAGGAATTGGTTAAAAGTTGCAATTTAGAGTGACAAAAAAAACAGACAGAAAAAGTGGTAAAAATTATTTAAAGTGTCAATATTGGAACAGTTTTTTTTTTAAAATGGGCATGACAAATGACAAATGCGGTTAAATTGGCAAAAATAAGCATGAAATATGGTAAAAAAAATAAAAGAAAAGGTTAAAAGTGGCAATAATGGGTCAATATAGGTGGAAAAGTGGTGGAAAGGGTTTATAAGTGCCGCAAATGTTTTGAAAGTGGAACAAATGTGCCGAAAAGGCATCACATTTTAAAGAAGTGGCAGAAATTGGAGCAATGTAGCAAAAAAGCATTACAAGGAGCAAAAATATGGCAAGAAGAAGTGATTGAAATAAGTAAACAAATGGAAATATGGCCAAAAATTAATAAAAAAAAAGAGTGTTAAAATAGATTTAAAGTGTCAATATTGGAACAATTTGTTTAAACGGGCAAATAATGGGCACGTCAAATCGTGAAGGTGGTTGAATTTGCAAAGATAAGCATGAGATATTTAAAAATGAGGTTAAAAATAACAATTATGGGTCAATATATAAAAAAAAAAAAATGTGCAGAAAAAGCATTTAAATTTGATGAAGTGGCAGAAATGGGAAAATGTAGCAAAAAAGCATTAAAAGGAGCAAAAATATGCCAAGAATAAGTGATTGAAATAGGTTAACAAATGTCAATATGGTCAAAAACTGATAGCAAAAATGGTAAAATAGATTTAAAGTGTCAATGATGGAACGATTCGTTTAAACAGGCAAATAATGAGCATGTCAAATCGTGAAGGTGGTTGAATTTTCAAAGATAAGCATGAGATATTTAAAAACGAGGTTAAAAATAACAATTATGGATCAATATATATAAAAAAATTTGCAGAAAAAGCATTGAAATTTGATGAAGTGGCGGAAACGGGAGCAATGTTGGAGAAAATGCATTAAAAGGAGCAAAAATATGGCAAGAAAAAGTAAACAAAATGTATTAAACTATGGCAAGCTTGGTTTAGTTGCAGAAAAAGGGTAAAAATTAGCAAAAATGGGCTTCACTTGTTCAAAAAATATTCATTTGGCGACCCTTTCCCAGTGTCTTGCAACCCCAAATGGGGTCCTGACCCCAAGGTTGATTACTCCTGATCTAATGAGTTATTATGAGTCACACAGTAAATAAATTGGATTTTTTCTTAACTACAGCTCTATTGTATTATTTTCCAACTCTAATTGTTTACGAACCAAACCGTTCTACACTGATGTCCAACATAATGGTTTGGGACCAAATCTGGCGATACATACATTTTATAGAGTTGAATAATCAATAAAATATCAAAAGTCTATATGGTTTTTATGACGTTTTTCATGGATTAGAACAGAGTGAACACCCACAGCTAACACAGTTTAAGTTGTAGCAAAAAGAGAAAATAAAACCGTGGTTTCCCTGAGGCCAAAGTGGCAGATTTTTGTTTGTCTCCATGAAGAACTTGTCTCCCTTAGGTGAGCTTTCATACCAATGACGACTCCTGTCACTCACTCCTTGGAGGAAAGGCTTTTCGACTGCCATCTGCCAAATCCTCAGTGGGCTTTACGGGACCGTGCTTCACCTGAGGCCTCCCAGGCTGTGTGCCCATCACAGCCGCCGCTCAAACCCATTACTGCCTGAGAATCAGCTGTCCAAATGTCAAAAGGACTGCGAGGAGGAGCCACTCACCCGGGCGCATTTTCCCACTTTTGTTCTACGTTCTTTCCCATTTACCGAAGGCTCAGTCGCTGACAGAGCACCGCTATCTCAAGATTGAGAGTCTTAGTGAACTGCTGACGCCGTCCGTCACGTCCGCGTACTTGAAGTACTTGGAGGGTGGAGTAATAGAAACTTGGAGAAGTTAATGTTACAGCTGAGTGAGCTTTTTTCTTTTTTTTTTCTCCAAAGGGATAAGTGAAATGACTTTCCTAGGGAGGATCAAAGTGACACTTGCGAGCATGAAAAATGTCCCAATGATGTATTTCTCTCATTGAAAAACACTGAACTGCTTCCCTCTTCCACTGAAATATTCCATCTATGAACGGCTTCTGATTTTGGCCCAAATGCACCTCACGATCCCTACGAGTGGCTCTTCAATGACATTCTGCTACATGCTGGACGGATTGAAATACGAGCGTGAGGATCATAAATACTTCAAATACTAAAAGAGCGACTAAAAAACCAAACCAAATGGGAAACATACCTAGGTTGGAGGGCAATGTCTGACCCTCAGACCCATGTTTTGGTCCGATATGTGATTGGTAAGGACTTGTTTGACAAGAAACTATCAGTAGGGTGACTGTATTTTGAAGAAACTTGGGGAGATCTTGACTGTAAATCTTCATACAATAACAATAACATACTATTGTTTATAAAATTAAAAAAAAAAAAAATATTTATAACAAAGTCAATCACCTTCATAATTCATTATATTAATCTGTACTTGAAAAATCTCATAAACCTTCTTAGAAGCTCAATCATTGAAACAATGAAAAACTTGATCTATCTATAAAAGCAAGGAATCTCTGTCTGTCCGTGTGTGTGTGTGTGTGTGGCTCAAATATCTCTGCGGTTCAGGGACAGACAAAGCTGAGACTTTCAACACGGCTGCTGCTTGGCTCAATGTCGCGCAACGTTTTAAAAACGACTAAAGTGGGTCTAATATCCTAAAAAAAAAAAAATGTAAATATTGACCAGCAGGTGTCCTCAGTGAGCAGCGTTTGTAACTAAGGTGAGTAATTATAAAAATAAAAAAAAATAAAAAAAATTGTGCGCACGCGTGTGTGTAATTCAGAATTAAATTTGCATTAGGAATTGAGTGTTTACAAGGTCAGTTTAAAGAGGATTTAACTTTTATTCTGAATTAAGGAGGAATTAAAGCTCCCATGTAAACCATCCATGAAAAAGCTACTTATCCTCCCACTTTTCTATAGCAAGACATACTTCCTACGGGCACTGCAGTAGTTTTAATAAACCAAAACACATTTGCTGTAGAAAGTTTACAAAAAAATCCTTAAAAGCATGAATATAGTTTACTTAAATTTAAGTTTGTGCTTTGTTAAACAACGCAATCATAATTTTCCTTTATTCATATTACAGATTATGTAGCACTCAAAATAAACAAAGATAATTCATATTTTAAGCTCATTTATTGTTTTCATTGCTTCAGTCATATACTAAAATCAATTTATATTGAAAAACGTTGCTTCTCACGTCATTTAATTGACATGAATTAATTAATTACAACGTCTGTAACATTTGAATCGAGTCCCACCTCTAATTCACACATCTGTGGGTCAAAATTGTTTTTTTTTTTAGAATTTCAATATTAAATAATGAAATAATTGTGGGCGTCATCATTGAATATTATGATGGAAATAAAACATTGAAATACTTTGAAAGCTTATAATGTGACTAAAACAGGGAAGAAAATACATTTAGCTTCGTTTAAAAAAGAAAAATTCAAAACATTTTGACACTTTGAATAACAGAGGACATAATTAAGTGCATATATACTGAGTTACTACATATTTAGTATGTTTTTATGCATTCAAACCTGTTTTTTGACTAAAAGAAATGCAGGTAAACAGAATATTTCAGTGTGAAGCTCATAAAGAAAACACATCCAAGTACTTTCACCTTTGACTGTTATATATCCATCCTCAATCCACTGATATTAAAGGTAAAAAAAAAAAAAAAAAAAAAAGCTCTATAATATACAGACACACACTATGACCTGACTCGGGCTGGTGAAGGGAAAAGTAACCCATCATGATATCCAATACCCATTTCTATTGATCTCGTTGCTCCCTCTGGCTGTGTCATCTTTCTTGACTCCAGCAGAGTGAATTTTAAATATGACAGCTGAAGCACCAGTGGCGTTTCACAGTCAGAGCTGGTATAACTAAAGATGAACCCCCCCAGGGGAGTTTACATGATGCACCTTTATGTCAGGGGTGCGCACGTGCATGTGTGCACAAAGTGTGTTGTACAGGCCTGTAGCTCCTTTACCTAATATGTGAAAGCATCCCGCCGCTCTAGTGCACGTGAAGCATCGCTCCAGTATTTCCACCTGTAATGAAAAAGGTCAGGCGAGTCCCATTCTCTAACTGCAGCGACACATTCGAGGAGCTCAAATTGCATCATTCGATCACGGCAAACAACGCGCCTCCATGCAACACGTTTAGTTCCACCCCAGTGATTATTAAAGCTGCTTTTATTCTCAGTTTTATAAGATATGCAATGATATTTACATGAAAGCTTTTTATCTCACCGGCACAAAGATGCTTATAGAAACCAAACTAATGACTATTATTAGCTCTTTCTTCTTTACCCACACATAGACTTTGCATTTGAGTAGTTCTGCACAAGGTAAATATTGTTCATTATTATGGAAAAGTGTCTTTTGAACGTCTTTTAAGCATTTGAAATAAATGTGTTGAAATGTATAGATACAATAATAGAATAATCGGAGGTAATTAGATGAATAAAAAAAGTAATTTGAAAAATCAACCTACAATTTGGGGTTTTGTTAGTTCTCAACCTTGGGGTCAGCTCCCTATTTGGGGGCACGAGACACTGGGAGGGGTTCCCCAGATGCCTTCAGAAAACTAAGAGTAAACAATTTGTGCCCATTTTTTTGTTATTTTGACCTTTTTTTTCCACAGCGACACTAAACTCGCCTTATTCTAACCTACTTTTTGAGATTTTTTTGCTGTTTTTAATGTACTTTTGCTACATTACTCCCATTTTTGCCACTTTTCCATCAAATTTCAAGTCCTTTTTTGTACATTTTTTCTAAATTTCAAGACATTTTCGACACTTATGCTGAACAAAAATATTAACGCAACACTTTTGGCGAACCAATAACCAACCAACTCTCCTCATAGAATTTATTTCCATGGAAAAGATGTCTGCTCTCAGAAAAAATAAAATAACATGCGTTGAGGAGCGTTGGACTCCTTTTCTAATTGCATTGAATATTGATTTATCATTTTTAGCCTGACGATCTCGCCTGCAAGCAACTGCCAGCACCGCTCTTTACTAACGAGTTAAAATGTAAAAAAATAAATAAATTAAAAAAAATAAACACAACACTTTTGTTTTTGCTCTCATTTTTCACGAGTTGAACTCAAAGATCTAAAACATTTTCTATGAACACAAAAGACTTATTTCTCTCAAATATTGTTCACAAATGTGTCTACATCTACATGAACTCAAAGTGGAATTAAGTGTTTACAAGATGGAGGAAATAATTAATTCAGAATTAAAATCGTAATAAAAAAGTCACCTAATTCAGATTTAAGTTTCATTCAGAATTAAATTTGCTTTAGGAATTAAGTGCTTACAAGGTCAGTTTAAAGAGGATTTAACCTTTATTCTGCTTTAAAGAGGAATTCAAGTTCCCATGTAAACATGGCCATTGTCAATTTTAATCTCTTCACCATATTTCATGCTTATACTGTATTTACATTTTGTCATGCCCATTATTCGCCAGTTTAAACTAATTATTCCAATACTGAAGAACACATTTTCGGTTGCAATTTTGAACCAATTTCTGGGTTTTTTTAAAAAAATCCAATTTCGCCACCAATTGTCATCATTTTTGGTCACTTTTAAGCCATCCACTCTTCTTATTATACCCATATCGTCTAAGGCTCTTATTAAATAAATAGTCCCAGCTCAAGGAGGTATGGCCATCCTGGGCTATGTCATCATCAGCGTGTCATTGCAGAACGACCGGAATTAACTTAAAGCGAAATCAAATGTTTACAAGATAGAGGAATTATTTAATTTGGATTTAAAAATGTAATAAACCAGCCACCTCGAATTTAAGTAAACTTGCATTTGGAATTAAGTGGTTAAAAGAGGAATTAACGCTCCTACGTAGCCATTGTCCATTTTAACCTCTTCACCATATGTCATGCTGAATTTTTGACCAATTTAACCACATTCACATTTTGTCATGCCCATTATTTGCGAGTTTAAACTAATTATTCCAATATTGAAGAACACGACCACTTTTTCTGTCCGTGTTGCAACTTTTAACAAATTACTTTTAACCCATTTTCTTTTTCTGATTCAAACAAGAAAACACATATTTTAAGATGATTATACAATGGTACAAATAATAATTAGCTTCCTTTTTTAGGTGTAAACACTACATTTATACTTCTTTCACATTTTTTACCCAATTCTCCCAATTGCTATTTCTTCAGAAAACACAGTTTTATCTAGTTGTGTTATTTAACATCTGCAGTAAATAAAATAATGTACGCCACCCTTACTCTGAAATTGATACAAGCTGCCAAACGTAATGTTGTAAATGACTAATAATGCAGAGTGCTTTGGAGAGGCTATTTTTTTTTTTTTTGTGAGTCCGTGCCAGCTTTACTTTTAGCCGCGTTGCTCCATTGGGAAGGAGCAGCGTGCGGCTTATGTTTTTAATGCAAAGTTAAACACATTCCCAGCATGCCGCGCAACGCCGACCATCCGTCTCCAGCTGGATGCAAACGCGCTGCCCCAAAACCCAATTCCTCTCCAGTGTGTTTATCTTGTTAAGGGATTAGATTGTGCATCACTCTGACAAGATTAGAAATTTAAATGGTGCACTTTGCAAGTTGCACGCTAATTTGAATTATGTTCAAGCTGTTTACACGATGGTCAAATGCATATTTTTATATTTTGAGGGTAAATTAAAGCAAACAAGGGGTAATTACATTGAAATCGGAAAATGTTCCAGATGGTATTCCCATCATAGTACTCAATGTAAAATAGATGTTAAAAAAAAAAAAAAAAAATGCTGTTGTCCAATAGAAAGCATTATTTAGCACATATGGTTTGCCTCGTGTTGGTTCACCGCCCTCGCAGTCGGAGCTTCCTCAGAACTGGCACCAGCCCTTTGATTAAAGCCTTTGGATCCAAAGATGGGTGGGTGGGGGGGGGGGGAAATGGTTATGCACTCCAAAGGTTCAATCTGCTAGAAAAACGCACGTGAAAAGAACTTAATTTTAGAGTGTGGTTGCATGTGCTTCGGTTTCAACGGCTCTAATTACGCTAACGTCAAATCGCTGGTCCATAATTACAGCCTCAGTGACTCTGGAAACCGGTCGACTCCCCTTCGTCTCCAAATAGTTCCAACTATGAAGATATAATGATTTTATAAAAGTACATGCAATAAAAAAATTTAGCAAGTACACAAATTACAAGTACAGTAAGGGGTTGAACCTCAACTCATCAGTCTCCAAAGTAAGTATTAGAAAGATGACTTTAAATGTGAGGGTGTCCAGCTAAAAGAGACTGGTTTATTAAGCTTTTAACACATCCAGAAACATGCGAGGAGGTCATAATACCAGCATTATTCCCATTTCTGCCACTTTTACATCAGATTTCATTGCCTTTTCTTCACATTTTCGTCACTTATAAACCCTTTCTATCACTTTTCCCACCTAATGTTGCATATGTTGACCCGTTATTGTCACTTTTAACCTCTTTCCACCAAATTTCATGCTCATTTTTGCTAATTTAACCACATTCACAATTTGACATGCCCATTATTTGCCAGTTGAAACTATTTGTTCCAATATTGACACTTTGAACCACACTTTTTCTGTAACATTTTTTGTCACTTTTAACCTCTTTTCACCAAATTTCATGCTCATTTTTGCCGATTTTACCCCATTTGTGATTTGTCGTGCCCATTATTTGACAGTTCAAACTAATTATTCCGACTTTTTAAACATTACCCCAACACCCACTGCTGCCACCTTTAAGCCAATATTGACACTTTGAACCCTTTTTCACATTCCTGCCACTTTTCCATCAAATTTCAACGCTTTTTCTGCACATTTTTTCCACTTTCAAAACATTTTCGGCACTTTTAAACCCTTTCCACCACCCAATGTTGCATATTGCCCCTTTTTAAACTTTTTTCACCATATTTCATGCTTATTTTTTCCTGTCCATTTTTGGGCCGCTCTAATTTGCAACTTTTAACCAATTTCTGTGGTTTTTAAAATCCAATTTCACCACCTTTTCTGCCATTTTTGGTCACTTATCTGATTAACATCTTTAAGATGACTGTATACTATGGTGCAAATAATAATAAACTTCCTGTAAAACAGTGGATATTATTTAAATAGATAAATATATGTGGGCCATATGAGGATACTGTGCACCTGCTTTTCTTTTCTTGTGAACACTAGATTAAAAAATGATTCTGTAGGAGAGAGGCCATTCATTAATGGAACTTCCACTAAATGCTTTTGAGTTGCAGATGCATTATTAAAAGTGTGATAACAGCCTCGCCACCATTGTGGAGCTAATTAGCTTTAGTGCGATGTTAAAGAGCTCGGCTAAACGACAACCTTGGCATGTTCGTCCTTTTGGTTTCGAGATGTGTGCTTGAGCTAATTCCCCTCATGGGACCGGCCCACATGCTCCAGTCTATAGCGCAGCTCTTTACACACACAGACGAGCTGTTACCATCGTCCACTCATGACTGACACAAACATCCACACTGAATAATATGCAACACAGTACGTTGGAGGAAAACCACACAATAACTGGCCTGTGTGAATCATTGATAGAGCCTGAATTTAAATTGAAATCATCAGTCCCAATCAGTGGGCTGCATGTCGGGGCAATATCTGAGAAACAAGCCGTGGCCCTTCTTCCGACTTCAATCAGGACGTTATTAAAGCGGTTCTGTTCTCAAGCATCACATCCGACGTGTTCTTTTAGTGCGACGACACATCCTGTCACAGCTCCTGTGTTCAGCCTTGATGCTTCAAATTTGGTTCTTGAGCTACTTCAACATGATGCTCGCTAACATAAAAGTCTATTTATTCACTAAAACTGATCTGGTTTCAGCTCCGAGGACTGAAGTTAATATTTAATCTTCTGGTAAGACACTCAGACAGAGGTGTTATATGTGTACAAATATGTCAATCTCTTACTGCATATTGCTGCTGAAAATCATCTAGTGGAAAAATGTGAGTCATGATGCATCAGAAACAAGTAACTCAGAGGGTGTCAAACTCATTTTAGTTCGGGGGACAAATACGGAATAGTTTGATCTTCAGTGGGCAGCAGATTTTAGGCTGGAAAAGGAGCAATTTTGTACTTCACACGACGTACACACAATACACAACGTAGGTACAGGTGCCGACAATATCCAGGCAATAAGTGACTGGATTGTGTGATCTTTTGTGATTTTTTTTTTTTATTTATTTTGATGAAATTATGTGAAATAGAGTTATTTGAACAATTTGGGATTTAAAATGACTGCAAACGTGTGATAAAAGCATGGGGACAATTGCGATCCTCCAAATATTTGTGGAGTTTCATTGAATTTGTGTATTTAGAAGGGCTGAATTATTTGGTAATTTAGACAATGATTTGTGTTTTTTTTTTTTTTTTTTTTTTTCTTCTTCTTTTTAACTTTCTCCTCCGGGCCGGATCGCAGGGTCTAAACTGCCGGATTTGGCCCCCGGGCATCGAGTTTGACACGTGCTGTAACTGAACACAAACAGAGACAAATCATCTGCCGTTTATTGCCTGTTCGAGCCGAGTCCAGCACTGTGTGAGCCTCGTAGATCAATGAATGGAACAACATTTACACCAAAAAAGAAAAGAAAAACGCTTTCTAAGTTTATTTTCATCTCCACCCTAAACACTCCGTTAGACTGGAATGCATAGATTCTTTATTTCCCATGTGGTTCACGTCGATGTGAATGTGACTGCAGACAGAGGCAGACAGGCAGGAATTCCTCAGATAAGACTTAGAGGAAGAGATAATTGAAAAGGGATTGTGGCGAAGGACCACACATGGTAGGAACGCAGGTAAGGGGTGTCAAACTCATTTTAGTCCAGGGGCCAAATACAGAGCAGTGGGCCACAGATTTTATAGAGGAAAATTAGTCATTTCAACATTATTGTGCCCTAGTTTGCACTTCTATGTATACATACAATACAAATTATGTAAATATAGTATATATATCAGTTCCAACAGGATCTTTACATTCTTTTTCTTTTTCATTTGAGGAAAATTACTGTTGAACATTAAAAATGACTGGAAAACCCCTTTGTTCTTTGGTTATACCATTTAAAAAGCAAATCAAAATAACAAATAAACGGTGTGGTTATATCGTTTTTCTGACTTAAATCCAAAACAGAAAAACCAAACAAGCTGCGTTTTTCTCTTTTAAAATTAAATCTGGGTCCGTTTGTGTGATATTTGGATATTTACGGGGAAACTAGGGGAGAGCTTCATGTTTTAATCTCACCACACAGAATGACCGACAGACGGACTTTTACTCTGCTGCGTTTGATAAAATGATCTTGTATCATGTCGTCCACCTCACACTGATGGCAGAGGTGTCATTTGTGCGTCGATGACGTTTTGATGACGTGCTGGAAGTCCGAATCTGTGAATATCTGCCAACTTTACGGTGTTACGATCCAAATAATATCCAGATTAACTGGTGACTGGGCGGACTAAGTCACATTACTGATGAATTGAAACGTTATTAATACATAAATAAATCAAAACCAAAAACTGGATGTTGCATAAAACATTCTCATGATATGTGGAACCAGAGGTGGTGTAGTGAATCTACTGGTGCTCCTTGTTTCTTGTGATCAACTTCCGTGTGTGTTTACAGCTGCTGTGATAGTGGTATTTAAAACGTGCAAAATAAACATTTTACTGCCCTCAAAAAAGCTGTGATTGTTTTTGCTAAAGTGTCAAATGGTAGAAGTTTTAAAAAACTATTGTTCCTCACACCAGCCTCACAGTCGATAGTCAGTCACTAGTTTATCACGTTTAAAATATACACATGAGCAGTTTTTTTTTTACTGAAACATCCACAGACTGCATGAAAACAGGAGCAGGACCAGAAAACTGCTGAAATAAAATCCTAAACAGTCCTATTGTGTGAGGAGACCTGGTACAGGACCTGTGGAGGGAAACCAGGGGCGGCGGACTTCAGTTCTCGCTCTAATTTCCCCGGTAATATCAAAATATCACACAAACAGAACAAGTTCAAAAAAAAAAAAAAAAAAAAAAAATGCTGCTTGTGTGGTTTTTAGTTTTAAGTCAGTAAAACAAAATGTTTATTTGTTATTCTACATTCTCCTGTGGGCCGAAATCGCCGCTTCAAAGGGCCGGATTTGGCCCCCGGGCCTTGAGTTAAACAAATATGCTTTAGATGATGAGTAAATCTGTGTCTGTTTGCTTTGGATCGCTCGCTATCAATAGAAGCTTTATGAATTAATCCACAACTTGATCCAGGGAACAACTTTGCTCTAACACATTGTAGAGGATATATATATATATATATATATATATATATATATATATAGTGTATATTGCTAATGAAAAAGCCTGGTTGCTTCTGCACTTAAAGCCAGTCCAATCCTAGTCACACAATAACTCACCCTGTTTTAAAGCTAGTGGGTTAAAAGTTGTTTTTTTGTGTCTTAAATCATATAAAGAGATTAGACAAAGAAGGAACATGCACACAGCAATGAGAAATCAAACAGCTAATACTGGCAGCACAAACAGGACATGGATGGAGGAGCACACAGTGTGTGTGATGTGTGTCTTTATTCTGTATTTTTCACTCAGGAATTTGATGGCTCATTTTCCCACTGTACTTAAACCAAGCCCTGCAGCCATTGGCTCCCATCCTGCTCTATCCCACCTGCTGCTATTCAGACACCTGCTGTTGGCACTTTTGTGCATAAATGTATCGCAATGGTGAGCGTTGCATATGCTTTCTCACACACACATAAATTCAGTTAATTTGTTTCCTGTGCACATTTTTGCTGTATGTAACGTATTACTGGGTTAAGGTCCCCAACATAAAGGTTCCAGAGACCAGGAACCCCCACTGTACCTGAAGGTGGTCTTGAGTAGTCTCGATTATCATCTGCACTATAGTATATAGTCATCCTAAAGTTGTAAATCCTTGTTTTAATCAGAAATAAAATGTGTTAAAAGTGACCAAAAATGGTGGAAAAGGTGGTGAAATGGGATTTTAAAAAAACAAATGAATTGGTTAAAAGTTGCAAATTAGAGTTATAGTTTACAATGGCAAATGACGGGCATTACAAATCTTGAATGTGGTTAAATTGACAAAAAAATGAAGGCTGTCACTTGAATGCGTTAACTGCGATTATTTAATCACAAGGAAAAATAACACGCAAAAAAAACCCAAAAATAACAGCAGCGATAGCGCTCCAAAGAGTGCGGAACCTCTCTTTTCAACAGTTCCCGGTATACTCATAATACTGATACACAGACTATAATAAAGGATGGAAAACTAAAGCCAATTGTGTGCAAATTGTGCAAAAAGAGCCTCTGTGACCACTTCAATGCTAAACATGTAGCAGCTCGCACGGACAGCTAACGTGGACACTCGGACAGTGTTAAGTGCAACATGATGCGAGTACGCTGTGACTGAAAAATGAACGAACTCATTGGTGAAATGTTATCTGAAGGAGAGAAAAAGCAACAAGTTCGGTGTCAGAAGAGTGTTCTTACTGTTTATAATGCGCTTACATATAGCACGACATATGGCGTTTTATTTCATTTGTATTTTCTATTATTTGGAGATTGACAAAAGTACACATCAATATGACAAGTAGCCTGTTAAAAACAATAAATGACTTTATAAAGCCACTTTGTTATATATCAATGTTTTGATCTACCACATTAATGTAGATTAAATGAAAATACCTCAGTTGAGGGCATTTCTCAGCAATTTTAAGGTGCGATTAAAAAAGAGATTAATTAGGTGAATTAATTATGGATCATAATTATTTAATCACACAACTCTTGACAGCACTAATAAATTAGGTATGGAATATGGTGAAAAGAGGTACAAAATAACAATAATAATAATAATAATGCATAGGATTTTATATAGCGCTTTATCATAGACACTCAATTATTCTTTCACTCCACATTTAGTGGTGGTAAGCTACCAGATACTATTGGACAGACTGTCCCCCACACTGTGGCACCTGAAATTCTCAGTGGTCTCCCATCCAACTACTAACTAGACCCAGACTGGCTTAGCTTCAGAGATCTAACGAGATTGGGCAATGGCAGGCTGGTATGGCCACATAATGGATCAATATATGTGACATTAGGTGGGAAAAGTGGTGGAACAGGTTTATAAGTGCTGAAAATGTTTTGAAAGTGGAAAAAATGTGCAGAAAAGGCAAGAAAAAAGTGATGAAATAGGTTAAAAAAAGATGAAGTTTGGTGTAGATGCAGAAAAAGTGGTCTTGGCCACAAGTTGCTGAACTTGAGTCTTAACGGTTCGACGATGATGTTTTAAACTGGCCAAGAGTCACATGGGACAGTTGAAAAGTTGAGTTTAACTGGTTAATCAAGGGCAAACAATCCTACTTGCTAAAAATACATCACGATTTATTATAAAGAAACACGATTCAAATCCCTTATAACACTTTGCATCCATGCATCCAAAAAACACGTAATACTGTAGGATGCAGACGTTGGGTTTTGACCAAATATTTAGGATAAAACAATGAAAACATTTGACATACACCACATGTTCATGACATTTTCTTTTCTGATTCATTGGTTCAGTGAAATGTTGATGTGGAGGAAAGTTTGATTCGCTAGTTAAAATGAGACAGCCACACCACCATCATCTAAACCCTTTAGAAAGCAGACAGAATGGCCCTAATTGCTGCTTTAGTGGAGGAAAAATAAAAGCCAACCTCGTTTTCTGTTTGTGTCAGTTGCTGACAAAGGCTCTGGTGGATTGGAAACAGCATTTGGAAACTGGCAAACAAACAGGGACGGTTTTTTTTTCCTTGTGAGGAACAATTAAAAGCCACTTGTTCATTTCCTTTTCTTTGGGCATTTTGGTTTCAAACACTTGTCGATGGAATTTTATTTTGCCATACCCGATAATTACAGTTTAAGGAAGAGGAAATGTTGAATAGGTGCGAAAATCACAATTTTTTTCACTTTTTGTTTGGTTTTTTATTAGCAGAATAGCACGAGTCAGTCAGTCACACTGCTTTTGTTGCACGTTTGATTAAATGACTTTTTTATTGTCACAAAAAACTTTTTTTCTTTTTTTTTTTTTTTTTTTTTTTTTTTAAGACTGAAACAGACATTTTTTTCTCTGGATTCTGCTCACCTGAATGGATTGAAACGCAAGGAAATAAAGAAAAAAATTCATATTTAGATTCATCAACGTGACAAAACCAAAAAAATTAAAAGAGGCACATTCAAAATAAAATTTGTGTAAATACAATTTCATGAAAAGTAACAAAAACTGATACACAATTTTATCAATCCATTAATGGCCATTCCGCCGATATAATTAACTGATCATTTTTGTTTGATTTCTTCCCTCATTTACATATGCTTTGATCTTATGAAAACACTGTTTTTATAAATAAATAAAAGTAGGTAGTAACTATTAAGTAGGATAGGCTGCAGTAAGTATTTTCATTGTTTGGTTTAAAAGCAATAGTTGTGAATAAATGTGACGTTTTACCACTTATTTTCCAGGAATTATTACTGATGTTGCATCATTTTCCAATTTCCTTGTCTGCGTTTGCCAGTGGGCCAAAATGATGCAAAATAATTCTGTATGTTGATTCTACAACAGGAAGGAATATAAGTATTGATAACAACTATCGGCCAAGTGAGTCTTAAATGATCATCATATTGGATATCAGCCAAAAATCACCAACAAAAAACATTGAAATACTTTGAAATATTGGAAATGTAAAGAGCAATACAAGAACAAAAGCATAAAAAAAAACACAGAACTATGAATCCAGCATGAATTTAAACAGATTTGTAAATAATTGGCATTCAAAGATCTCTGTATTTTAATGTTTGGATTCAATCTCTTTTCGTGTTACTACTGGTTCAAAGCCTTATAGGGCTGAGCGATGTATCAAGATTCAAGTTATATCGAGTTTTCGATTTTATTGATGTGGAAAACTACAACAGCTTATTTTGTATTAAAATACTTGTTTGAGGAGTCGCAGAATACATAATTTACATCATTTCCGTTGTATTTATTATCTGAGCCTGAACAATGTTTTATTTTGGAAAATTACCGGATTCTCTCTGCAACATCTGCCTATCCCTCGCTCTCGACACATGTCAAGTTGCCTGCCTCAATCACCGTCCGGATCATCCCCTTTAAGCACATCTTAAAGGGGATGCTCCGGCCGGGAAGTGTGCAAATCTGTCTCCAAGCATGACATTTGGCATGCTGAATTAAAAACTGGCGGGAGCCGGAGCCAATTCTCAAAAGGGTTGCCATATTGGACAATCTTAAACGGCGGTTACCCAAAAACAGGTTTTTCTCTTACTAGCCAACCAAAAGTCGCATAATGAAAATTTTAAACATTTCTAAAGTTCTAGACCTCAGGGATTGTAAATACAATGCCTATTTGACAGTAACCTTGACAAGCATCGCCATATTGGAAAATCCAATGGTGACCAATCTGAACAATCCAATATGGCCACCTGTGAATATCTTACAACCAAGAAGCCCGACATCCCAGATCAAGGTATCCTTCATGGACCAACTAAATCAACTGTTAACTAGGCAAATACATATTTGGCAAAAATGACAACCTGTATCGGGATTTGTTGACAAGTTTTATAATGCAGGAAAAACAGAAGACTGACCTTGACCCTAAATATGACATTGAGCGAAGGTCAAGGTCAAACAGTTGTTCAGAGGTACAGGTCTGAGGACTGTATCTCAATTTGTGGTCAAGTTACAAGGGAAAATGTGTTTCTTTTTTTTTTGTGAGGTGATGAACTTTCACCCTTACCAATCTTTTCACTGGTGGGTCGTACAGCTTCGATCCAAGAGATTAAATACTCCACTTGAGATGAGCTTTTCATAAATGTAAGCATCGAACTTGTACAATAACTATTTGTAGAGATATAAAAAAAATTAGGTTTTTGACATTTGACGCTGCCTTGACATTTTGGCACCAAAAAAGGTCAACAGACCGTCCTTGACAATGACCCTATGAGATGACAAACGTGTGATTAGTGCTGCATTAATAGCCTAGCCGGAATTTAGGACAAAGCAAGTTGCGTAAGAAAAATAATAACTTTTTTCTGGTCAGACTATGTTTGGAATTAATATGATCAAGATTTATGTCATATCGCCATTTCCTGCATCCGTAGAGCATTAAAATGACATATTTAAATCCATTATTCTGCTTTCTGACACGTCTGCTGAGGTAAACATAGGGGTTAAGGTAATCCAGGCACAAAGGTGATCATCTGTGTGTTTTTTTCTGTCTCCACAGCGCTCCGTCCTCTGGCCTATTCTTAGATTTCCACCTTTTGTCTGTGCCACCTTTTCCTTTTCCTCTTACCGCTGCCCTTACTCGCCCCTGCTCCTATTCTTTAAATAGCTCGCGTCGCCTGAAGCAGACTCAAGCTGCCGTCTGCCGCCGCTAATGAATGACAAAGAATGAATGTGCACCTTAAAATCCATCGTCTTTAGGCACACGTGCAGACAAGGATGTGGCGTCACACACACACACACACGCACACACATGCACCACAGTAGTGTGCGTGTCCACGGGGCTGAAACACAACACACTACAGTCTCATCTAATCTTTTATTCTATTTTTCCTTTTCTTTTCTCTCCGAGTGTGAAAATCTGTCACTGTAATGGATTGCAAAGTCCAAGTAATTTTGCACATTACTTCTGAGTCATCGCCTTGCATAATGAATGTTAACTAATGCTCTTTTTTTTTTGTTTCTTTTTTTTTGTTAATTCACCACAAAAGGATTAGAAAATGCTGGGTTGTTATGAATCACTGTGGAGAATTGTGTGTATAATCTGACTCTACACATATTTGCTCACTGAGAGTCGGGGCATGAAACTAAAAAAGCAATTGGAAGGAAAACGTTTATTACTTGAATCTTGGATACGCGCTCATAAAAACAATAGAGAAATATATGTACACACAGATAAAAAAACCTAAATCTACCTTAATTTGGTAAAAAAGTGCATGACAGTATCAACTATTGATGGTTATAGGATGCAATAAAAACAGTTTTTAATTATTTCAGTCGACTTTCACCTTCAGTCTGTTACCTCTGGGCTCGACACTAATGGAAAAAAAAAAAAAAAAAAAACAGTGAGAACGCAGCGTACTATTACGGAGTCTGAGACGGGATGATTGCATGCATCTTTTTTAACTAAATTGATGCCCTGCCAGCCAAAGTTTCAACTTCAGATGATTTTCTTCTAGTTCACATGGCTAAAAGTTGCTTATTATATGCAAAAGAAAAAGAAAAGTTTGAACTCTTTCTCAGTTTTTAAGTTTTCTATAGAATTCAAAACATTTTTCAATAGTTTAGAAAATAGTTAATTATTAAATGTAGTTTATGCGATTTAAACAAGTTCAAAATCTGAGTTTGATGTCTTTATTTTGAAAAATTGTACTGAAACTACTGGTATTGTGTGGATCACTGGTACTCTTAAAGAGATACTGCACATTTTTTTTTTTTTAAGAGGCCTTAAAGCTTTTAAAAGTACTTATAAGTATTATATGTTTATTAAAACTGATTATTTTGCACCAAATTCATTTTATTAACTTTAACAGTTTTAGAGCCTGTGTTCTGCCATTTTGAAATCACGTGATTGATGATGTCACACGGCCCCACTGCCTGTAAACGTCCCATTGTTTCCTATTAGAGTTAAACATTCAGCCTGTTTTTTAGATCATTTAGCAGCTTTTTCATTCAAAATGCCAACTTGTGCTGCTTTTGGTTGCTTTAAATAATCAGGAAAAGTTAAAATTGTCAAAATAAACCTCTTATTTACAGAAAAAGAATAAAAACATTCACAAATATGTGACCACAGGGGGCGGCAGTTCCAACTCTGCAGATTTGTAGTAGACATTGAAGCAGAGAAGAGGAGCTCTCCTAAGGGACCTTTATTCATCCTTAAACAGTGCGCTGACACGTTCCGGTGGCTGAAGTTAGCGAGTAAATCATGGACTGGTGAAGGACTACCACCAAAAAGGACTTCTATCCTCAGGGTTTATGTGTCCTCAACAGTTTGTGATTTACTCGCTTAACTTCAGCCACCAGAGCGTGTCAGCGCACTGTTTAAAAGAGAGTAGAGGCCCCTTAGGAGAGTTCTTCTTCTCTGCTTCATTGTCTACTACCAAACTACAATCAGATTTTTTTTTTCAGGTCAGAACTGTTTTTATCCCCTTAAACCATTCCTGATTTTTTAGAGCAACCAAAAGCAGCACAAGTTGTCATTTTGACTAAAAAAGCAGTTAAATGATCTAAAAATCAGGCTGAATGTTTCACTTCAATAGAAAACAATGGGATGTTTGCAGGCCGTGGGACATCATCAATCACGTGATTTCAAGATGGAGGAACACAGGCTCTAAAACAGTAAAGTATTCCCATTTTTTAAAAAAGTTAATGAAACTAATATGGTGCAAAATAGTGCATTTTTTCTTAGGCATAGATCTTCTAAAAAGTACATTTCACAGGTTTTACGCCAAATTTGTAAAAAAAAAAAAAAAAAAAAAACACAGTGGAGGATCCCTTTAAGGCACACCAATAGCCATGCAATCCTGCCAAAAGTTACATTTCCATGGACTATCACCTTTCCTTTGCCTTCAGTATTTCATAAGTTGTATAAAATATGCATAATTCCTTTAGCTTTAAATACCAAATGCATAGCTTCAGCAGAACGCCGGTGACTCTTGGAGAGCTGAAATATGCATAACGCAGAGAAAAAAAAAAAAAGGACAAACACCATTAGGGAGGCAGCCTGGGCTGAGCTTGTTAGCATGAATTTTTCATGCTGGAAAATGTGGTTAAACAGCATTCCCGGGTTTATTCAAGGTTAATTGCCGAAATGACGGAAAAGGACGATGGGGTCGAGGTCATCATTTCACTTTCAACAGGTTTTTTTTTTTTCAGGCTTGAGATGAAACGTGACACGTTTCTGGTGTGTGTGTTTTCGTGTAATCATTTTTTAATGACTTGCATTTTGCCATCTTAGCCTGAGGGAAGTTGGAGGATTTTTAACCTAAATGCAACCATCAGCAATCGGAGAGCCAGCATTCATGCTGCACAAAGAACTCAGACTTTATTAAACAATATAAACTTTGTGAGTCGAACCATCATTAACACACACACACACACACACACCCAGTTCATGACCAGTTGTCTAAACCAGCTGCCCACCTTCCACTTAACTGTTTTATAACCATGAGCTTAAATTTTACTGCATGCAAACATTTCCTTTCTGTGTGATTCAGAGCTACTATGCAGCTGCATAAATTAAGGAGGTATGCACTGAACCTCTTGAAGATCTGAGACAAAGTTGTAAATGTAAGCATTATTTTATTCTCGCTCTTATAGCTGTTCAAAAGGAATACGTGAAATGGTTTGGGGAAAAAAAAAAAAAAAAAAAAAACGTCCTGTCCTCCCTAACTCCTTTACCCTTGTATTTCCTCCTCCCTCACGTGAAACACTATCTTTTCTTTTTGCGTATTTAACCCTCAAATAAAGTGAGAATAATTGCAATCTGCATAACTGTCACAAAAAGGTTACTACGTCTAAGTGTTAATGGTTCACAAAAAAGTGCATAATTTCCTTTTGTATGTTTGACGTTTTACTGCAGCAGGTTATCTATCTATCTATGAAAGCAAGGAAGTTCTGCTCCAGTGTGTGTGTGTGTGTGTGTGTGGAGCAAATTCCTACCCCACACGGTGTCCGTTTGACCTGAAACTTTTTTGTCAGCTTCCACATAGCCCAATTGTGTCCATCCGTTATTTTGGAGTAATTTGGTGTTGCAAAACATTGATTTTAATTTTATTTTGAGATTACGGCTCCCTCTCGGTACTTTAGGTGCTGTGCTACCGTCAGCGTTTCAAACATTTCACAGGAGCTCTCTGATTAGATCATTTGAAACAGTCAGCCACCGGTGAGTGTTTTACGGACAAGTTTTCCCATTGTTTAAACCATATAACTGTCTGCGTAATTGCTCACTAACGCGCTGTTTCACTAGAGTCAGTATTGAACTCAACCCGTTCAATACTCCATCTAAAAAACTGCGGATTGTCTGTGGTGCAGCGCATGGAAGCTAAGCTCTGACCACTCGGTTCGGAAGTAAATAACGATTTTTGTTGAAAAAAAAAGACGAACCGAATTGTAGATAATCCTTTAAATTACTTGCTCAAGCAGTTTGCAGCTTTACTTTTTGTTTTGAGCAGTTGTGTTACTTCTCTGATTGGCACTACGATGGCTATGGAGTTTAGTCATCATTGGCCTATTGATGTACACGTACGTATTGAAGGAATGAATATTACGCATTTATTGAAACACTTGAGTCTTACTTTGTTTCAGTAGTTTGAATATCAAAGGGTGGACTTTGACTTTAACTTTAATTGTGAATATAAACATGGTACTGGGGTGTCAAATTAGTAGTGTCTCACACTATCAAAGCTCTGGGCGTGAGACACAAGCCTTTCAACCTGTTCACACTCCGCAACATGTATACGGCTGATGCGCGTGCGAGAGAGTGAGTGCTTATGAGTAGAGTCCACCGCGGCATACAAGATAGTTAGCGAGTCTTATGTTATATATATATATATACTCATTGTTATAATGGACAACTCTACCTAAGCTCCCATGGACACTGTCCTAGCATATTAAAACATAAAAATGGCAAATTTCTTAAAACCAAAAAAATTGTTGTTTTCATAGTCAGGTAACTTGGCTTGTATTTCTGTTGCTTTTGGTTGCTCTAAATGATCGGGAAAAATTAAAGATGCTGATATAAACCTCTTTTGTTTACCGAAGGAGGATAAAAACTATTTGACCTGACTTATTTTTGTAGAAGCAGAGAAGAAGAGCTTTCCGAAGAGACCTTTACTCTCCCTTAAAGAGTGCGCTGACACGCTCTGGTGGCTGAAGTTAGCGAGTAAATCCCGAACTGTTTTTATTCTCTATTGGTGAACAAAAGGGGTTTTCACTGACATCTTCAACTTTTCGTGGTTATTTAGAACAACCACTAGACTGGAAATAGCTGCTAAATGATCTAAAAATCAGGCTGAATGCTTCACTCAATAGAAAACAATCGGACGTTTACAGGCAGTGGGGCCGTGTGACATCATCAATCACATGATTTCAAAATGGTGGAACACAGGGTCTAAAACTGTAAAGTCGTCCCGTTTTTAAAAGTGAATAAAAACAAATATGGTGCATAATAATGTGTTTTGTTAGGCATGGATCTTCTAATAAGTACATTTTAAAGGTTTAAAGCCACATGTGTAAAAACAGTGGAGGATCCCTTTAAGCCCTTTATGAATAAAATAGAAACACACGCGTCCAAGCGAGCATCAATATGCTAATGCTATTAAAAAATTCAAAACCTGTAAGTGTTGTTTTTAAACAAACAGTAAATAATGGTACCAGTGGTTATTTATATCAGAAATCCATGTTAAACAGCCTGGTCCCAGATTATAAATCAACTCGTTTACAAACCTCTGACTTCCTGACTTTATATAGTTACACTAACTACATTATATACTGCAGGTGAGGCTGGATTAAAGACTATAATTAAAGCCTCAGTGGGAATGAATGAAGATAAATTGTAATATGGAGATATATAAGAAGCAGTAGATTGCAATGCCAACTTCGTTTCAATTACACATGCGTAATTATAGTGATTTTACACTTCAGCTCCAATCATGCTTTAATCCGCCATCTATGCACTTCTTTACAGCTTCTTCTTCTCTCACAGTTGGGTCAGTCTAAGAGGTGAACTACTTGATGATAAAGTCTCCAAATCATTAAAATTATTTAATCAAACCAATATTCAGTGAATGTGACAAGTATTTGATTTGACGACCTTCGTACTGTGCAGCTGCATCCAAATAACTCTCAGCCCTTTCATTAAAATCCATTGTGTAGCAGCAGATGCTGATTAATACTCAGTAAAGGCCTCCATGTAAAAGCTCATCTGGGACGTGGTGCACACACGAACTCAAATGTGTCTCATTGTGAGGTTCACTCTTCCTATTTGTCATGATCAAGATTACCCCACACTGGAAGGACTGTGTGTGTGTGCAATAATTATTAAAATGTGTCTAATTCATTTTACTCCGAGTACTTCTCTCCCTTTGTTTGCTGCGCACGTTTTGAATAAGAATGCAAAGCTCAATCAATGAAGCTCTTTGGATTTTTATCCATTGTTGCATGTCAGTGCGAGACGCTAATACACAGTGACACACACATTTTAGATTGGGATGCATCCAGTGCATTGAATCCTACAGAGCAGGTTTAGGAAAGACGTAGATCAATAATATTGTTTGGTGTACAGTCCATGTATTTGTTTATTTGATATCAATTTAACTGATTTTCATCACAATAACATTGTGAGACTTCCCATATTTTAACCTATTTTCATTACTTTTTCTTGCCATACTTGTGCTCCTTTTAATGCATTTTTGCTACTTTACTCCAATTTCTGCCTCTTTATCAAATCTAAATGCTTATTTTTTCCACTTTCAAGACATTTTCGACACCCTTGTTGACCCATTGTCAATTTTAACCTCTTTTCACCAAATTTCATGCCTCTTTTTGCCAATTTCACCACATTTACGATATTTCATGTTTATTATTTGCCAGTTTAAAGTGATTGTTTCCAACATTGACACTCTTAACCCCTTGTACCACTTTTTCTGTCCGTTTTTGGCGACTCTAATTTGCAAATTTTTACCAATTTCTGTGGTTTTTAAAATCCCATTTAACCACCATTGCTTATTTTAGAGGTGAAAAGAGGCTAAAAGTTAAAATAATGGGTTAACATGTGCAACATTTTGTTGGGAAAAGTGGTGGAGATTTGATGAAGTGGCAGAAATGGGAGTAATGTAGCAAAAATGCATTTAAAGGAGCAAAAATATGGTAAGAAAAAGTAATGAAAATAGGTTAAAATATGACAAGTTTGGTGCAATTGCAGAAAAAGGGTAAAAAAATGATCACAAATAGGCTCAAATTGTTAACCGCGGCCCCAAACTGGGTCCTGACCCTTCGATTGAGAACCCCTGGATAAGAGGATATGGTTTTTTTTCTGTCCAGTTTGCTCATTGATTGTCAGCTTTAAAGTATTTTATGCTCTAGGTGGTCACTGACCCAGATGCTCATGCACATCTGCACCATGTTCCAAGGTCTAAATGGATCCTGCATGCAGGCCACGTCTGCTGCATCGTCCGTTAGCAGGAAGTCATCCTCAGCACTCAAAACCGTCCAATCACTCTGACTTTGATGTGCAGGAGTCCAGGGAGAGCAATCAAAACTGCCACAGAAGGAGCCACGCTCGGTGAGGGGGGGTGGGTAACTCATGCTGAGCCCCCTTCCCCACCCCAACCTGCTGCACAGTAGCCAAAGAACTCCTCAATCATTTTGGCTCCAACACCTGAACACTTTTCTCTTCTCTTTTATCTGGCACTCGGAGTTGGTGTTTGGAACGTCGGCTCCGCTCTGCACTCAAAGGACTTTAAAGAAAAGGAGAGGTGCCCGACCCCCCACCTTCAAAATGAGTTTTACTTGATCCTGCGCTGGCTCGTATCGATCGAGTGCAGGTGGAGAGGGAGTCGGAGAATGACTTCTTCTGATCTCTGGAACAACGTTTAACCCAAGTGGACTCCTGCTTATCAAACAGATACTATACGTTCAACCTGCAACACAATGTGTGTGTCGTAAAGCGGCAACACTTTTCAATATTCATAATTTAAGTCTTTAGTTTGAGCATTTAGAAAAAATAATATACACGTAAAAAAATCTAATAGTTGGACTGACTTAATTAAGCTCTTTCATTTTGTGACATTTGAAACTATTCAGTTGGTTCTTTTGAAATTAAGTGAATAAGTTAGATTAATACGATTGATTTATTTTACATAAACTTTATTTAATATTTTACTGTTTTCTAATCCAGGGATTCTCGACCTTGGGGACCTTTTTTTTTTAACAAATTTGCTTATTTTTTACCCTTTTTTTGCAACTCCACCAAACTTGCCATATTTTAACCTATTTTCATCATTATTTATTTACTCCTTTTAATAATTTGTGCTACATTACATATTTCAATGCCTTTTCTGCACATTAATCCACCACTTTTCCCCACCTAATTTTGCAATTGTTGACCTATTATTGTCACTTTTAACCTATTTTCACCATATTAAATATTACATATTTTTGCCACTCACAATTTACCATGCCCATTATTTGCCAGATTTAACTAATTACTCCAATATTGACACTTTGAAGCTTTTTTAATCCACTTTTTCTGTCCATTTTTGCCCACTCGAATTTTAAACTTTTCACCAATTTCTGTGTTTTCACCAAAGTGTGTTCACTTGAAAGCCATTTTATTTCTGATTAAAACAAGGATTCCCCTCTTTAAGATGACTATATACTATGGCGCAAATTTCAATTTAATAATTTTAGTGGATATTATTCAGATAAATACATTAAAACTTTAAAAAAATAACAATGGACCATTTTGGGGGCCGCGGGCTAAAGAGGTTGAGAACCTCTTTTCTAATCAACCGCTGTCTTTCCTGCCATTTCAAGGAAATCACATTTTAACGTCTTCACTATCCTCCTCATGGCTAAAATCATTCTATTTTAATTCAAACTCAGTCTCTTATATCAAATGATGATTCATCACATTTTAAATGGCACATTGCTGAACCTAGAAAGTTCGGAGATAAATAAAAACGAGCGACTGTGTGAAAATGTATTCGATGGTAAATTAAGTGAGTCGTCCCTCAACGAGAAGTTCAAAAACCTCCAAGGATTCCATTAGAAAACTCAGCAGCACCTCGACCAAGCCTCCATTTTTCCCCGTCATTAGGTGAACAATAAACAATGACTCCGTGATTATAGATAATATGAGGAGAAGGTTACAGAAATACCAAGTAAAGTATGAAAGCATTATGCAAATGAGCAGAGATTGGATCGAGTGACATTTCAAACGACTGATGTGGAGACAATAGCCATTGAATCCCGACACTCCCGTTTCTTCACTGGTAATGAGAACGACGCAGAAGCTCGAATCCCATTCAATTCACGAAATATGAAAAAAAAAAAAAAAAAAAAAAGGTCATTCCATCTACAATTACTCAACAGATATGCTATGTATACATTGACTGCACTGTCATTTCATTTTATGTATGGATTAATGCCAAAATTGGCCTACATAAGTATCCATTGTCGTCCTAATGTAAAATATATTTTCTTTAATTGTTGACTTGGTATTGAACAGCATATGGAATTATTACAGTTGACCTCAATACTTCCATGTCAATCATCACGTGTTGTTTCATCTAAGGTCAGCCAGTATACATAATATTGATTAATATTGGTATTTAATATTGTTGTCAAAAGCTCTCGGTTGAGAAAAAAAAAAAAAATAACAAATGAGCATTTCAAACTGAAAAACATGCTTTCACGACCTTAAAATAAGGTCAGATGCGTGTTGTGCATCTAAAAAATGAACTAAACTAACAATAGCTGTGTTTTTTTTGCAAAATAAAAAAAAGAAATGTCCCCCAAAGTTTCAATTGAAGGTTGTTTTGGAGACTCGTAATTATCGTGAATTCTCATCCTGCGAGACTTCTCAACCTCTTTAGAACATTCTGTATTCCTTTGTTGTTTCACATCGAATGTGAAACTAATCATTTTTAAGTATAATGCTTCCCTCTACACATATCGCTCCATGTTTTCTCGGAAAGAATTGGTCATGTGACGTGATTTTGCGATACATTTTAATTTTAAAACATCTGAAAAACTTCCTCATGAAAGCGTAAAAAGTTTTCAGTATTAGTGTTTTCTCAGTTCACCTGTTTCCATTAGCGGTTTTTATCACGTTCTTTAGATTTTCCACATTTCCAAGAGTAACGGAAACGCAGTTAGAGACGAAATGCATAGCCTCGTACTACGAAGCTGGATTAACTTAATTTCGGTAAGTTCATTTTGTCTTTTTATTTTAAATGTGTTAATGTTTTGTTTATTCTGAAGAAGACTGGCAGTTCTCTCCGCAGGTATTGCATCATGTTTTCTCGGAAAGAAGTGGTCATGTGACGCGTAATTGCGGAAAAAGTGATTTTGCGATACATTTTAATTTTGGAATGTCTGAAAAACTTCCTCATGAAAGCGTAAAAAGTTTTTAGTATTAGTGTTTTCGCAATTTATTCTGAGGAAGACTGGCAGTTGACTGTTGAAACATGTCAAGAGATATCGTTTCCTGTAAAACCTCGTCTGGGTTAACGCTACTACAAAGTTTGTTTTCAACACGTTTCAAAGCATGGGTTTTAAATCTGGATCAGTGCACGCTTAGGTAAAAAGGGCGGAGTTTGCAGTGTCAACCAATCACAAACATGGAAAAAGCATGTCTTAACCGGAGTCGTTCACTCAAGCTACAGCATATGATACAGCTGTGATACACTTTTGAACTGTAACATGTTTAAATAATCAAATTGGATATTATTATTAGTATTATGAGCATATTTAAACCCATTAACAAGTGGTGTTTTTAATTACCCATTAAAAAAATAAAAAAAAATAGAAGAAAAAGAAAATTTAAAGCAGTACATACTGTATACAATATACAAACTTTTAAAGTAAATTAATGTTGGCCTTAACTACGTCAAAAAAGCAGGTAGGCTAGCTTCTATAGTGAGGAATTCAGATATTTAAAAAACCCATTTCAGTTCAGGGTGTCAGAATATGGAACAATCTAAATGATGATATCAATTATTTAGCTCCCTTAAATACACAGACAACTTGACTCAAAGAAATTCACACAATAACAAAAAAAAACACAGAAAATGACTCCAAAAACTCACAAAATAACAACAAAAATACAGAAAATAACTCCAAAAACACATAAAAAAGGAAATACCACATAAACAGACAAAATGACTCATAATTAAAAGAAAATTCAAAGCAATACATACTGTATATGATTCATATTGACAATTTTTTATCAAATTAATCATGGACTTAACTACGTCAAAAAAGCAGGTAAGCTAACTGTTAACACTAATCGTTAATACAAATTTACGCTAGGAAAAAAAAAAAATTTTGGAACTACATGAACATATATTGATATACATATACATATACATATGATGATGTACTGTATACATATTGTCAATCAATGCAGTTATCGACGACAAATTACCAAAAATCCCAGTTATGTCACTAACTTCCGGACAAAATTTAGTTTCATGGCTCTGATCTTAACCTTTTCTTCAAAACAAAATACATATTTACAGTCATATTTAATAATAGATTTCTACAGCTTTGTCTTGACTGCAAGGTGCAATAATGAGTAAGTGAGTGAAAAAAAGACCTAATTTACAAAGCTTTGAACAATACATTTCTTATAAAAATAACCAAGCGAAGGCCAATCTGCTGTTAAATGAGTTGTTGGAATAATCATACTGTATAAACAAACAATCTGTTTTCACTAAAGGCATATTATTATTACTTCTGCTGCTACAGCCAAGAGAGAAAACACATGATTATGACATTAAGAATAACGGAAAGTCTACAACGAGACCTTAGGAAACCTGAAAGTAATCAAACAACTCCACCTCTAGGCTTTTGGATAAAAGATGGATATCAGCAGTGGAAGTCAAGTCTTCATTTAAGAGAATACCTTAGGTTTTTACGTCTAACGTCAAGTAGAGTTTAGATTGGGCCCAAAAAATCCAGCCCGACCTGACCCGGGCCCATGGGCATAAAGCCTGACCCATTCACTTAAATTGTAGGCCCGAGTTCTCTGGGCCCTCCCCTCGGGGGGTTGGGCGCGGGGGAGGGGTGGGGGGGTGGGGGGGTCGATGGGGTGGGGGGTCTGGGGGTTGGGGGTGGGATCGGTGGCGTGGTGCGCTGGGTCCTTGGCTCCTTGGGGCTTTCTCGGGTGTGTATGGGGGGGCGATGGCTGCCTCTCGGCTTGGGATCTTGGGGGCGTTCGGGGGACTGCTTGGCCGTGGGGTGGTCGCCGGGGGCCCTTAGGCTGCCTGCTCTTGCTGCTGGCCTGACTGCTTCTTCGGGCCCGGGGGCGGCTCTTGGGTTTTGCAGTGGCGGTACTTGGAAATACATTTGTCATGGATGCACTGGCCTTGGGCTGTGGGATAACACTCATACTGGGCTCAACCTTAGACACGTTGTTCCCAAATACCTGTTTTATGGAATTTCCACTCACCTCTTCCTCTGTTCACAGCCACCACCATTATTCCTAAACCACACACTGGTCACCAAACTGGCTTGACAACACAACAATAAACACAATATACACAACCACAATTTCACATCGCATCACTTAAAACTATTCCTCACCCATTCCATATCCTATCTTGTATCCCTCTTCCCTGCTAACTTCCCCACCCCCCTCCAACCCCTCACCTTGGTGTAACACTGCCCTCTCTTTTTTACATCCTCCCTTTAATAAAGTATGTCTTACCCTTCCCTAGGGAGGGCTGGTGACGGTCACAATTATGCAATGAAATAAATAAATTTATTTAATTGCAATAATAAAATATGCATTGCTGTCAAAAGATTGCACTTCTTGTAGTGTTAACCTTCGAAAGCATGTGCAGACAAGGTAGAAAAAAAAAAAAAAAAAAAAAAATTGTAGGCCCGAGCCCGAAGCAAACCCGACGTAAATTATTATTTTATTGAACTTATTGCTACCGGTAGATTAGTAGCGCAGCAAGGAGAGGGGCAAGCGCATGCACTGGAGCCGGTATCACAGTTTTACAGGCTTTAATGGAGGTCGTAGTAACACGCCAAAAATAAACAATCAAAACACACAAAGAACCGTCATACACACACACTTGTCTTTTCCCCCGCTTACGCCCGCCCTTTCCCCCAGCCTCCCAGCCAATCAACACTCAGAACACATGTAAACAAAGACACACATTGGCAGAGAACGCTGTACGTAACCATGACAATCACAGCATCAGTTAACCACTGAATGCACACACAAGTGGAACATAACCAGAACATAGAACCCAGTACGTTACAGTATGCAGACCAGACCGGGCGGTCCGTGGGAAGCAGGAAGTGAGAAATGAGCAAAATCAGCAAATGATATTCAGTGAACGTTGAACGCTGAACAACGTCAATATCCTGTCCCACTATTAGCAGAAATCACTTCAGAAATGATACAAACAACAATATAAACATGTTTGTATATTATTGTAATAGAGATTTAAAAAAAATAATAATAATAATAATTTTGTGTGTGGCAACATGATTTTCTTATAATGTACATGCCGCAAGGCACGATATTCATCCATGCTGCGCAGCATGTAAATGTTAAGTTTTATGTTTCTTCATGTTGTAAAATGAGACAATTGCACAAATTAAACTAAAAGTAATAATTAATTAATTATTTTTTTGAAATAATATGTTACGTTTTTCATTTTTTATTTTTTTCTTTCCCAGGAAATATACTAAGTTTGAAATTTAGTTTGATCTCTTGACATGTTTCGACTGCCCACTGTCAGTCTTCCTCAGAGGTGTCTGCTGATGAAATAACTCAAAGGACACATGAAAGCAAACAGCAGTTCACAGTCCAAACATGTAAAAGTACATTTCCTGAAAAAAAGTTATATTCTATTGTTTTTTGTTGTGATTATTTATTTACTGTAATCTTTTTTATATATAAGACAGACAGTCCATCTATTTGTATTGTTTCATTTATTTAGGGTATTTAAAAGTTATTGATATCCCATAACAATGGTAATAAATACTCATGAGAAACAAGTTTATTGCTTTGAAAGGCTGTACTTGCTCCTATTATGATACTTTATCATTACATCAGTGGTTAATTTGGTCTCTTAAACCTAGACTCATGGGTTTAACTAATTTATTTTGTATTTATAAAAACAGTCGGAACAATTTTTGAAGTTAACTGTTGGAAAAAGACACAAAGTCCTTTATAGTTCTGTGCGATAGATTAAAAAAACACATTAATTGTGAAATAGTAACACGTTTCGTTACTAATGTCTGACATTGTAGAAGATAAATGGCTACTTTGACATTTATTACCTTTATAGTCGACCCATTAATAACAGAACGGCTTCGATTAACGTAATGTAATTTATGGAAAACCTGGAGTTTGATTTGAGGTTTAAAATATTCCCTTTATTAGTGTCACGGTGACAAACCAACAGCTAAAACCTGCTTTATCCTGTCCGCACGCTATGTTCCACATCGTCATTTCCAAACTCCACCAAAACACATATTTTAGTCTACATTAGTCACTCATCTGTGTCAGAGGAAAGAAAATCTGGAAGAAAACTAGTCAGTTTTCCTTCCACAGAATGGGTTTGCACCATTTTGCATTCAGCTCACGGCAGCGGGCCCAGAGGCTTGACTTCAGGCGGGACCCGCGCTGTCAAGCTGCTGACCCGGGTCTGATTGCCAACATGACAATGTGACTAGAAACAGCCTGGACCAATGGGAGACAACCTCACAGCATCACACAAACACAAGTGTAGATACTGGGATGTGAGCCAAGGGCTGGATTGGTGCTCGAATACACAAAAAGACCAAAAATGGTCATGTAAATTCAATCTTATTCGTTCTTATTTTCACAACTTCCATATTTTTTAACAATTTGAGCCCATTTTTGCTTCTTTTCACCTTTTTCTGCAACTACACTAACCTTTTTCTCATTTTTTTTTGCTGCATTGCTTCCATTTCTTCAACTTTTCCATCAAATTTTAATGCCTTTCAACACTTATAAACCCTTTCCACCCCTTTTCCCACCTAATGCTGCATATGTTGACCCATTCATTTCACTTTTAACCTTTTTTCAACATATTTCATGCTTTTTTCACCCAATTTATTCTCTTTCACAATTCATCATGCCCATTATTTGCCAGTTTGAACTAATTAAATCTCATCCCGCGAGACTTCTCTACAGGAAGGTAGATTCTGAAAACTTTATTATAACACTACATTCATTTGTTGTTTCATGTCTAATGTGACACTAATAATTTTTAAGTTTTTATGCAAAGAAATGTGTCGGTCCCCTCTTCTCGCCACACGTATCGCGCCATGTTTTCTTGGAAAGAAGTGGTCAAGTGACGTGTAATTGCGAAAAAAGTGATTTTGCCATGCATTTTAAATTAGAAACGTCTGAAAAACTTTCTCATGAAAGTGTAAAAAGTTTTTAGTGTTAGTGTTTTCGCAATTCACGTGTTTCCATTACCGGTTTTTATCTTCTTCTTCTTTAGATTTTCAACATTTTTAAGGGTAACGGAAACGCAGCTAGAGACGAAATGTATAGCCTCGTACTACGAAGCTGGATGAACTTAATCCATTCAAGTTCTTTTTGTCTTCTTATTTGAAATATATGTTAAGGTTTTGTTCATTCTGAGGAAGACTGGCAGTTCTCTCCACACGTATCGCACCATATTTTCTCGGAAAGAAGTCGTCATGTGACGTGTAATTGCGGAAATAGTGATTTTGCGATACATTTTAATTGTGAAACGTCTGAAAAACTTCCTCATGAAAGCGTAAAAAGTTTTTTTTTTGTGATATTTGAGTGTTTTGTTTTTGAAATTCACGTGTTTCCAATACCGGTTTAGATTTTGCACATTTCCAAGGGAACTACAAAGCTGGATGAACTTAATCCATTCAAGTTCATTTTGTCTTCTTATTTGAAATATATGTTAAGGTTTTGTTTATTCTGAGGAAGACAGTATCACGCAAATTAAAGATTCAAATTGCATGCATGCCAACATGATTCCCACATTATTTTCTATTGCAACATGTGTTTTTTCATGTGAGATTATTTGGTGCAATTGCATCCTATCAGAACACTTTATTCAGGGTTTGAGTTATGCTAACTAATCGCATTAAAATACGCTCCAGGAAGTACGACGACATTTCGTCACGCAACACGAAAAAGGTGGAAATTGCGTTGCACAAATAATTAAAGTCGCTTTTTCAGAAAAACATTCTCACATGCAGAGGAGCTGAAATATAATGAATTTATCAGTATTAATGGTGATAATTTCCAGTCCAGACGTAAAACTATAATAATCTTACTCACAACAGTCACAAAAGCCCAAAACATTTATTTATCGAGCTAAAATAAAAAAAATAAAAAATTACATACTAAAGACAACTATTTTACCCTATTTTTTTTAATGTTTTACCAGTTTTAAGACATAATTGAAACTCATTTTACTACAGTTTTTACTTCATTGCTTGATTAGGCCAACACGAACAACGATAGAGAGAAAGAGGAATAAAAACAAGACAACACTGACTACAGATGAGAATACACAAAAAAGGACTGTTCAGAACAACTCAAGAATGTTTGACCAGAGAGACATGTAAACCCATGTAAATTTGCGATGGTAAAACAGGGGACGAGACCCAGATAAGCAAAATGCTTCTCTCGTCTCCTTTTTCGGCATGTACAAAAAAATGTAAAAAAAAAAAAAAAAAAAAAAAGTGAATGTAACCATGTCGGAAATAAACTGAATAAATAAAAAATAAAAAATAAAAAAATTCTTAAAAAACAAGAAAAAAATAAGATTTGATGGGAGAAATCTTTAATACATCCCTTTTTTTCCCCTTAATAAAAACTGCTTTCCTGAGTATCATCTGTATTACTTCATTGCAACACTGCAGGAGAAGCATGGCGGCTTCCTGGATGTGAAGTAGGAAAAAAAGAGCAAGAGCTATCCATGGGCAAAATAATGGGGAAACAGCCCTGATAAATATTGAACATCCTTTAATGAAAGAAGATCAAAAGGGCTGAGCTGAAGACGAGCAGAGCTGACACATCTTTGCCATAAATAAAACATGAGGCACTGCAGGCTTCAACTCGCAACCCAGAATTAATGAGAAAGAAAGAGGGGGAAAAAAAAAAAACACACTAACAAATACATATGGCGGGACATAAGAATCTCAGCAGGACAGGCTGGTAAAGAGAAACTGAAAATATGGCTTAAAATAGGAGTTTTGATGTATTTGCTTTAACGTTTAAAAAAAAAAAAAAAAAAAAAAAAAAAAAAAAAGGCCTCATTACATCCAGAGGAAGAATGGCGTAAATGCATATTTTGAAGCCTGATGTGTTCCATCATGTAGGAAAAAAGCGCATGTGATCGATATTTTTTTTTTTTTTGATGTAAAAATGCTTTTATTGTTGATTTCTGCCTTCATTATAGAATGTCTGCAGTGGATCCATTTGGGAAATGGATTTTTTTTTTTTTTTTACGAAAGTTGTATCTTCAACATGAGAACATTATGGAGCATTAAACAATGGACTAAAATGGAAAATGTACTTTCAAAACAAGAGCCCGTCTTTGTTTATTCAATGAACTCGGCAGCATTTTTAGTTTGTGACAAATTAATCAAAGAGACTACAAACTACTTTAAAGCCACTGGAGACCATTTTTAATCAGACAAGGACATAGTCTAGGCCTCATATTAATAAAATTAAGATTAATCACATTAAAATCGCTGTGATTTCAAAAGATTTTTAAATTTTCACTTGAAACATGGCTAATTTGCCAATTGTATGAGCCCTATACAATCCATTTATTTTTTTTAACCAAATTCCATGACTTTTTTTCCCCTAATTCCGTATGTTTTCCACATACATATACATATATATATAAATGTTTTTTTTTTTTTAATTTTTTTTATGATATATATATATATATATATATATATATATATATATATATTTGTGTATCTTATTTATTTATTTATTTTTTTTTGTTTTTTTTTTCAGAAAATATTGGTCTTCAACTACTGTGAGGAAATAAAATGAATAATATTAAAAATAAAAAAAACAGAATGAGCGGTCCCCAGAAACATTTCCCGAGACAAAAGACCTGCGGTTCACAATGACGGCGTTTCCGTCTCTTTCCGCGTTTAACATTGCGTTCCAATTTTATTGGTCGATTCTGTGATTCCATCCGCAATTCTGTTTACGTGGAAATTAAAGGGCCCAAGCTGCACTTACTGTATAAAATTCAGAAATTGTATTTTATATTATTTCTATCCCTGTAAAACGGGACACGTCCGTCGTACAAGTTGACTCTTTGCTCCGTGTTTCTCCAGAGAAACTCGTTTTTGTGAAACGACGTCACTCGAAGTCACTCGAAAACTTCAACTTTGAGCGACTTCCAACGACTCAGTTTGCGCGACTGAGTTGATGGAATTGCGTGAGTTGCGTCGCTTTAAGGGAGGTAGCTTGATGTCCCGTTATTTACATTGGTTTGGAATGTAATCTAATCGCCAGAGTCGCACCTTTACTGTGATTTCTTGTGTTTCTCTGCCAGAACTAAGAGGACAGTCATTGGTTTGACTCAATTTTTGTTGTGGTATTTCTTGCAATATCACGAGACTCCAGTAGACGTTCAATTACGGACAGATTTGGGTCTTTTTGTGTTAGCCCCGGGACAACTTTCAGCAAATATTTCAAAGTCTGACGAGTACGAACCTCCCTCCTTCTTCTGCCAACTGAATCAATGAATCCAAAACTCAGTTTTAAAGCCCCCAATAATCTGATTTAACCGCCATTACAAGTGAACCATTAACACCAAAGCATCATGAAGCATGGCCAACATTTCCAAAGTTAGACGATGGTCGCGGCAGTACTTTTAAAACATGAAGTTTTAACACAGATGATGAAAGAAAGTCCCGTCCTTTGTTATGGAGTGCAGGCTAATGAGTCTGGTAATAATGAGAGGAACAACATACAGAAGTGAAATAAAAAATCTTAATTAGTAAAATGTGTGCGTGCAAGAGGAAGTGAGCGTCTGGCTCAGCCAATTAAATACCACTCAGGAGACATTCTTTTAGCTCACACCTCTAATTTGTTTGTTAATGTTTACATTGCAAAGTATGGAGTCATATTAAAGCCATATTGCTGCCTTTAATCTTATTCCATTTGAAGCTAATCACGGCATATTATTTTGCAAATGTGCACTTCAATTTGTCCTGTTCCCCACATAATGAATGCCACTTCCAGTAATTAGAAGAATTAACCACTTGTCTACATGCAGAGAGTATCCTGACACTCAACCCTGCATAAATCCATCCATACAAAGCTGAATACAGCTTTATACAGTTTACTTCTTTCATGTATTTTTGAGTTACAATAGATACACATATTAATAGAGATGTAACGATTAATCGTAAGGCAGTTAAAAATCGATTCATAGGTATCACGGTTGATATCGATTTTCTGAAAATTGAATCGCAGTACTTTTTTTAAACCAACAGAGGGCGCTATCCACAAGTGTAGGCGGCGGGCGGAGTCTGCTAATACTTTCTTTCTGGCCGCCTTCTACTCCTAAATATGTTAATAAATGATTCATTGCCCCTTTAGCACCGAATGAATATCTGTAATATTACTTGAATATCTGTAAAAGTCACGTTTTTCTATTAGCTCTGTCTGCTAGCATAGCTTCTCTTCTTCACTGCAAGATATCTGCATGCCAACCAATCACTGTATTACCAGCGCCCTCTGCTGGTCCAAACAAATATGACGTATATCATTGCAATCACGTTTTTTTTTTTTTTTTTTTTTTAAAGTCCAATTGTTAAGGCACAAAATACATTTTCAGTTGCACTTTTAAAAAGAAAAATAACTATTATGCAGTTTTACATTGTTTATTATAGAACCAGAATTTAAATTAATAGGCTTCATTTTCATTCGTATTATTCCTTTATTTATTTCATTCAAGATTTATTTTTAGTTAAATTGCATTGTTTTGAATAGTTTATCAAAGAATTCTTTTGACAATGAAAAATAAAAGGAAAATATTACCGTATTTTCTAGTTTTTTCCCAAAAAAAATTTTGTCTACAGTCCCATTTTGTAAAATAAATTGTAAGAGAATCGTATCGTGAACCCAGTATCGTGAATCGAATCGTATCGGGAGTTGAGTGAATCGTTACATCCCTACATATTAATGACAATTAAGTATTCATTTCTATATTGGTCATATTTTTACATCTACTTAAAAATATCTGTCCTTCTAGAAATGTGCGACATTGAAAACTGAAATATTGATGCAAATTTAGCCAATCGCCACAAATTCTGCACCGTCCAATTTGACCAAACTGTCAAGCCACGAGTGACTATTTTGTAAAACATCGCTAAGTTGAAGTTAATTATCTATGTTCTATATATTCATACACTTAATCAAGAAGTAGCAGTGCCAGTAATAAACCAAGCAAAATGCTGTCATTAAAAAAAAAAAAAGAAATAAATATGAATACGGTAAAATAACAGTTTGACCTTAAAGCAGATGCCCTACGACTCTGCGCACAGGTGTTGTGGCAAATTCCGTGACCCAACGGAAAATGCATGACTTAATTTTCATATATAAATTACATTTTTAGAAAAAACATTTACGGTAAGATTATTGACTTTAGTATATAACGGTTTGACCTTAAAGCAGATGTCCTACGACTCTGCGTACAGGTGTTGTAGCAAATTACGTGATCCAGCTGTGGTTCCGGTTAATCTGGATTTAGTATTAGCTTTAACATAGCATTATCATTAGTCTAGCAATAGCATTAACATTAACATTAACACCGCAATGGAACTAGGCTCGCATTAGCATTAGCCTAACATTTACATTGACCTAGTTTAAAATTTTCATTCACGTACACTTTGGCAACCTAGGCTCTAGAAAGACTTTAAAAGAAAAACAACCCTAAATGATCTTTGATAGAGTTTATAATCCGCTATAGGTACCATTTTAAATGGTAGCAGTGACCAATACATGTACAATATCTGCTCAAATCACTGCATGCATGTGACTCTTCTGCAGCCAGAGGTAGCAAAAGTCAAGTGTAAAAGAGTATGCAAACTAGTGGCCGATATTTAGCAATCACATATTTTTGTACAATAACAGCCCTATAATATACTGTATACGTAATAATCTTAAATGTGTAAACTGATTTGTTTTTGGCAGCTTATCAGTTTGTATTGCGTGACATACTGTATTTGTAAATTATTCTGTCGCCATTTCCCCCAAATTTTGGGAAAATGCCGCTGCCAAATCTGCATTTAATGGCGTATGATTACACAAATTAGTCGCAAAATCATGGAGGGACTGAAATCTCGTGAAAGCCACAATAAATTTAAATCCTCTGACTGAGTTTCCACACATGGTAAGGTCGACATCAGAACTGGCATCACATTTAGAGTGGATTGCATCCAACCAGCGAAGAAAAAAAAAGAGCTAAAAAGTATCTTTTTTGTAATTTTTTTCACTTTCTTGATTAATATTCTGCTTAATTCTTCACAAGTATTTTTATGCATGCACCAAAAAAGATCACAGAAGCTTTGACCACATCTGAGGTTGCACAACGTGGAGTTTTAACACTGAAATTTCAACTTTTTTTTGAAGGATATTGAGGTATTGACCCGAGAGCCATGCACCAGTCAAAGTTTTTGTGCATGTTGTTTTAGTCTAAAAACATTAAGAACTCTTTATTCTCGCTGTTTAACAATATCTGTGTGACATTTCCGTTACCTTTCACGATATCCGCAGCAAGCAGGGAAACACCTGATAGGGGATAATAGAAGCAATTTACTTTTAGCACATTCTGCGAGCTCCTGCGTGTAAATTTAATTACTTTGTTATTTGAAAGGAGATAAAAAAAAAAAAAAAAAGGGTAAATGGTTTCACAAAGAGTTCCTTTTCACGTGTTTCACCAAATACTCCGCCGTCGAGTGCAAAAACACATTCTGTCATTCCGTCAACCTTGGACACATTGTTGAAGCCAATTACAGCAAAAGGCCATTTGAGAATGAAAATGGAATTTAATCCAGTCAGAAATATTAATAAGGTTGGTTAAAAAGTTAACAGTGGAACACCTCACAGTCGGATGATTGCACTTCATACAATAAGCACACAAGCCAAATTTTGTAATTACGTCCTCATTTGAAGAATTGCCCTCGCCACCCTCGCTCGTCGTCTCCTCTGGATGGCTTTCAGGCCACATGGGTGGAAATAATGGAGGAGAGGAAAAGACGTGGGGCCGTTTTAGAAACAGGCGTGCAGCGTGACTCATCAGCGGAAGGAAGACGAGTGCCACCGCTGGGCATAATGTTCACAGCGGAGGCACGAGTGATCACCGTGTGTGACTAAAGCTACTTAGCTTTGCAACAGATCCTTCTCCTCCTCGACAGCCAACCTGATGCTCTGCGAGGGAAGCTTTTCCTTTTTTTCTTCAGCCTCAAGAAAAGCCATTTAGTTCATTTCATATACATTTTTTACCTATCGTTTCTTGATTAATCAATTGGCACACTGTTAATTTCCATTCAGGCACAACTTCTCATGCATATACTACCTTCGATGTAACTTCAAACCTAGTATAGTGATCTGCATTGCATTTGTTATCATCTGATGAGAAGTGTGTCCATAACTACGTTAATAATACTATGTTTTTATTACTATTACTAGTGGGAAATTAATAAACAACAAATTGTTTTAAGACAGATGCGAGCGACAATGGCCTCGTGTAAATGATTTTCAATATTCATGAGTGGTGAATTAATCTAAAGTTATTATCTAAAGCTTATGAGCATTAGTACATGTTGCCTTAATAAATACTTATTATTGCCTTATTCGTATTAGTGACTTATTATACACTTAATGGCAGTCTCACAGTTCAAACAGGATTAGGGTTAACGTTAACCCTAACTCCAGCATGTTGAGATAGTAATTCATATACAACAACTTCCTTACTTACAACTAATAAGTAATAATTCTAAGGTTATTGAGGGAAAACTCTTAGTTAATGGCTTACTGGTTGTATAATAAGGCCATGCAGAAAAAGGCATTAATAAGTACTTAATTAAGAGTCAAAATGTTAATGGTTAATAGGTGTTCCCTAAACTAAAGTGTTACCAAATTGGGTTGCATGATGAAAAATGTGTTTATATACAAAGAATGAGTAATTTTAATACTATAAATGAAAACAGACACCAGATTTTTTTTTTTTTTTTCATTTCCATATGCAGTATATGGGCCAATGAAAATGGTAAAAATATTCATTTAATTGGCCTTATCACAAAAAGTATTTATCCGATCAAAGTAAAAATGTACAGTGTGGAAAACAATTCAGAATTCTTTTTTGCACCGAAGCGCGTGGAATGTCCTGAAAATTTGTTTTAACAACCCTAATGCATCACCCATCCATTGTTTTTTTTTGGGTTTTTTTTCTATTACATAAAATTAAACAACAATGCATTAGAGCTGAACAGATATGCATCATTTTAAGAAAGTTATTCACATCTCCGCCCCTGGTTGTGACGTTTTTAACCACTCCCTCCCCTCCAACAAAAAAAAAAAAAAAAAAAAAAAAAACAACAAAAAAATGTAATGCTTAAACGCACAGCTACTAAATATACCAAGTTCAAATAAGCTGAGAGAATTGTTTCAGTGCTTGTAGGGATGATCCTGTAGAGCATACTGGAAGAAGACGGGATTGAAATACAGCGCGGATGGCTAAACTTCCATGTGTAAGCTCCGTCTCTTTAACAGAATGTACTTAATCTGCAGTCATGTTGTGTGAAGCTCTATGGGGGAAGAAAAAAAAAAAATCACATTTAAGGAGATGAGCACTGGGAGACGTCGAGGCTTATCACTCCAGGCGCTTTTTTTTTTTTTTTTTTTTTTTTTTTTTTAATGCCGACTGAGGGGCAGCGCTGACTCGAGGGTTTAGATGGATGTGTGTGTGTGTGAGTCTGCAGAGACCTACAAGTGGTGCATTACTCAGCAGCTCTGGCTGGGGTTTGTTTGTCCCAGAGCTGAGTGTGTGCACAGTTCACCATTTTTACCCACAACACAAAATATGACTTAAACTCTAATATCAATCCATTAAAGCCGGGGACCTCATTGTTGCTGACGTTGGGGGAACGAACACTGGAGCTGAAACAAATTAAAGCTTAAACACTACAAGTTTTAATCACTTTTTGAAGCAGCGACAGAGGAATAGCTAATGATTAAAGAAGCGGAAAAACAAAAAAAAAAAAAGGCCTCCCATCTGGCCTGAAATGTAAAACGAGAGTCACACAAACAGCCGAAGGAAGAAGCAGCAGCAGCAGAAGAAGAATTCATGGAGTTATCTTGAGACGAGCATTTAATTGATCAGAGACTCTTTCCTCCACGCCGCGCAGGCTGTAAATAGTGGTGACTGACGCTGGCCTCTGATGCTCTAGCCCAGCGCCAACAGCTAATTTCAATTTCCACAGCTTCTGACGGAAACTGTCAGATCGCCTGATTAAAAAAGAGGAAATTCAGCTCGCCTTCTGCCAATTGTGGCACTGTTCTATCAGCCAGACTGATTTGTCAATGAAACACTGTGAAGAGTCTGACACTAAAATGTCTGAATGCATGTCCAGCACAACATTAGCATCTTATTGAAGACAAATCTAAGCAGAAAACACCATAATTAGCATAAACCCTACAGATGAACTGGAAAGTACAGCGGCAAATTAGGGCCAGATTAAAAAAAAATAAATAAAAAAGATCTCGGCACGACAAGATTCAAGTCGTAATAATTCAAAAATAGTGTTGTAAATTTATGAGAATAAAGTTGTAATATTTCAAGATTAAAATCACAATATTGTGAGAATAAAGTTGTAATTTTATGAGAATAAACTCGTAATGTTTTGAGATTAGAGTCACAATATTTTGAGAATAAAGACATATTTCTGACTATTCTCATAAATGTACGACTTTATTCTCATAAAATGACAACTTTACACCCGTAAGATTACGACTTTATCCTCATAAGATACCAACTTTATTCTAATAAAATTACAACTTTACACCCATAAGATTACGAATTTATTTTTTGAAAAATTACAACTTTAATCTAATACAATTACAACTTTATACCCTTAAGATTACGACTTTATTCTCATAAAATAATTACTTTATTCTCATAAAATTGCAACTTCGTTCTAATACATTTTCAACTTCATTCTCATAAATGTTTACTTTATTTTGATGAGATTACAACTTTATTCTCATAAAATTACAATTTTATCCTCATAAGATTATGACTATTATCAGAAAAATCTGACTTTATTCTCATAAAATGACAACTTTACACCCGTAAAATTATGACTTTATCCTCATAAGATACCAACTTTATTCTCATAAAATTGTGACTTTATTCTAATAAATTTTTGACTTTGTTCTCAAAAGTTTTACTTTATTTTGATAAAATGACTATTTTATTCTCATAAAATTACAACTTTAATTTTGGAAAATTACAACTTTAATCTAATACAAATACAACTTTACACCCATAAGATTTATTCTCATATAATGATGGCTTTATTCTCATAAAATTACAACTCTGTTTTCATAGGATTCCGACTTTAATCTTGCTAAATTACGATTTCATTCTCACAAATTTACGACTTTATTCTCATAAAACTACAACTTTATTGTAATAAAACTATGACATTTGTTCTGAAAATATTCCAACTTTAATCTTGCAGTAGTCAGATTTCTTTTTACTTTATTGTGACGCCAGGAAAGAAATATACCAGCCTTTAAAAAGCCCTGCAAGAGAAAGATCTTTAGCATCTTTTTCAAAGAGCACATCACGAGAGAAAAAGGATGGAGGCGAGTAGGGGGCAGCCATTGGTCAAGGAATGGACAGATTTATCCCTCCATGTGACCTTAATGATGTCAGGGGAGGGAGACATGTGGAGGAGGGTTGTAATGTCATCAGCTCAGTGACCTACAGTCACAGTGACAAACTAACTGTTGTTTTTCAGCCTTTTTCTTCTCACAGTTAGCGATTCATGGGGGGGTCGTAGATGGGTTGGTGCTGTAGATAACCTGTGACCACCACAGTACGGGTGACCTCATTAGATCAGACAATGCAACGTATAGGATTCCCATCACTGTAGCAGCAAATTTAGCAGCCAACCTTTGCAATACAGCAATTAAAAAAACAAAGTTAGTCTCTATTACGGATTCAATATTGTTCTATATTTAAATTATCCTGCATAACTACATATACAATTAAGGTGGTGAAATTGGATATTGGTTAAAAGTTGCTAATTGTGAGTAATGGAATTTATAAATGTAGGGAAAATGAGTTTCAACCAGCAAAATATAGGCATTAAAAATCGTGAATGTGGTAAAATTTTCCCCCCAAACACAAATCCGCCATAAATTGTATTTCAAATAATCGGAAGTAATATCATGATCAAAGACGACAGCAAAATGCACAGATTGTCAATGAAAATACACAAAGCGACAACAAAAACACAAGAAAAAGTTTACAAAATTACACAAAACATGAAAAAAACATACAATGACGCAAACAATGCCAACACGATTACACAAATTGTGCATGGATTTACAACAAACATCCTGAAAAATAAACAAGATGCAAACCTAACACACAAGTAATAACAAAAAATACATACAATATTTGATAAAATACTCAAAATGCAGAACAAATTCCAAAAAAATAACAAATAAATACACAAAATAACTATACGACAACTCAAAAAATAACTAAAATTCAGAAAAAAAAAAACAACAAAACTGCACAAAAAAAAAAAAAAAGAAATAAGAAATCCACCAAAAATTCAAATTCAAGAAATTGGAAGTAATATGAAGCCCAAAAAACGTCAGCAAAATGCACAGATTGTCAACAAAAATACACAAAGCCACAACAAAAAAACAAAAAGTTTCCAAAAATACACAAAAAAGACTCATAAAACATAAAAACGGCATCAGAAACATAAAACAACAAAAACATGCAACACACGTACAAAAGGACTTCAAAGATGCACACAATGCCAACACAATTACATAAATTGTGCGCAGATTTACAACAAAAATATTCTGAAAAATAAACAAAATGCAAACCTAACACACGGGAAATAACAAAAAAAGCACATACAATGAGTCATAAAATACACAAAATCCTGGAGAAATTCCCAAAATAACATAAATATACAAAATGACTGTACGAAAACACACAAAATGACTAAAAACAACAAAACTGCACACATTTTAAAGAAATTGGAAGTAATATGAAGCCAACATGTACAGAATGTCAAAGAAAATATACAGAGCAACAACAAAAACACAAAAAAAGTTTCCAAAAATACACAAAAAACACTCAAAACATAAAAAGGTCATTAGAAACACATCACAACAACAAATGACTTCAAAGATGCACATAATGCCAACATGATTACACAAATTGTGCATGGATTTACAACAAACAAACATTCTGAAAAATAGACACGGGAAATAAAAAAAACACAATGCGTGATGAAATACACAAAATGCAGGAGAAATTCCCAAAATAACAGATAAATACAAAAAAACACACAAAATGACTAAAAACTCAGAAAACAACAAAACTACACAAAAAAAACAAAACAAACAAACAAAAAAAAACACCAAAAATTGTATTTCAAGAAATTGGAAGTAATATTCAGTCCAAGGACGACAGCAAAATGCACAGATCATCAAACAAAAACATACAAAGCAACAACAAATACACAAAAAAGATTTATAAAACATAAAAAGGGACATCAGAAACACAAAACAACAGCACATAAAACACACATACAAAATGACTTCAAACGCACACACAAACATTCTGAAAAGATTGGTCATTATTCTAAATGCTGACATGAATGTTGATCATGTGACCCTCAGATCAGATACAGTCACATGCCTGTGGCCCTGCTAAAATAAAAAAAAGTTTTCATCTCTGATTTAAATGTATTCATGTTGTTGTTTTTTGGTGAATATTTGATATTATTGGGGCTAATTTCAAAGAAAAAAAAAAAAAAAAAACGCCACTCTGTCTTTCCAATGGTACAGCTGCAGACACTTCATGAAGCATTGGGCCCAGTATTGATCAACCATCACCTGTTGCCTGGTGCTACATCTGAACCCAGCTCCAATCTTTCAAACGGGCCGAGCCTCATGTTTCCAATCGCGTCCTAATCTCATTTATTTATACGTTATTTACTTGATGGATGTGCTTTCGCGGGATTGATTGGGAGCTGTGATTCCGCTGCAGCCGTGTGCTTCGGATGGTGGGTTTGTGCAACGCCATTACATCAGCAGGTTTATTGATCAGCCCTGCTGGAGCCAGAGAGGACCTAATCAGCAAAATCAGCTAGTGTGGAACATTCTTTTTGCTGCTTCTGGTCATGGGAAAAAATATATATAAAAACATGTCAAAAAGGCGGGAAAACAACCGCATCATACTCTACGTCGACATTAACTATAACAGCTTTTGTTTCAGATTAGTGGATGGAGTTAAATCATTAAAGGACATCTGATCAGTTATGAATGAAAGGAAAGCTGGATCAAAGCGACATCAAAGCACAACAGTCAAAGTATATGTAAGCATACCTGTCAAGTATCCCGTTTTGGCCGGGAAACTCCCGTATTATAGCCCTCTTTCCCGCCATCTTCCCGTATTATTATTTTCCCGTAAATATCCCGTATTTTAATGTAATAATAATTAAAAGATGCCTTACTAAACTGAACGACGTCACTAGCCTCGTGAGAACTGCTACCTGAAATGGCCTGGCTTGGTGGTAGCTCTCGCGAGATTAGTGTCGACAGCGGCAACAAACCCGGAAACAACTCAGAACAGAGATGATGAATAAAGAGGTTCCGGGGAAAAAACTAAGAACTTGTGTAAATACGCTGTAAAATGAGACACAGAAAGAGCAGCAGGATGCAACACAGTTACACGTTCTGTTATATTAATAACTGAGATTTTAACGTCTACCACAACGGAAGGAACCACGTAAGTCACCATGAAAAATCAGCCAATCACAAGCTCCACAAATATACACTGCTTTAAAAAAGTGTTAAAGAATGTAAAGTCTGCAATAAATGTGTCTAATAAGTCAATAGTGAATACCAGAGAACCACATGAGTGAGCATGAGAAATTATAATAAAATATGTAATGAAAATAAAATGTTAATGTCTAACTTAGACAAGCAATGTGAAATTAATAAATATGCAACGTGTTGACTTGTATATAAACTGTAAGTATATTAAATAAACACGTGTGCTTCATAAACACATTAATGTTTTTATTTAGGCTGTTTTATAATTTAGGAATTAGGGCTGGGCGATATATATCGAGATTCAAGATGTATCGAGTTTTCTATTTTGGCGATATAGAAAACTATAATATTTCATATATATATATATATATATATATACTGTATATAATAGCTTATTATGTATCAAAATACTAGTTTTAGGAGGAGCTGCTTTTACTTCTCAGAACAACATGTAAAGCTCAGTTAGATGATTAATGAGTGCACTAATTGATCAGCTGTTTGTTAATAAATGAGCCTGTGCAGCATTTTGCATCAGAAAATTTAACCCAGAATTGTCATTCTGGTCAGACTTTATTTTATAAAATTATCTAGATTTATATCGTATAGCACTATTTAGAGAAAATATATTGCGATATGAGTTTTGGTCCACATCACCCAGCCCTAGTAGGAATGTTCACAGCATTTCAATGTTATTAAAGGTCAACCTATCGACGCTAATCACATAATTGTATTTAGTAAGTGGTTGACAAGTGGGTATTTTAGATTTCTTGTACACTTGTCTTAAAATATAAGGGATACTGGAGCTTGGTTGGGCGGGTGGGACGGCTCGTAGTGGGCGCCATGAAATGTCCCTTGACAGGTATGTATGTAAGTTTGCACTGATTAACAGTAATTTAGTATTTAAGGGAGGATTAAATAAATTTTAATGAATAAATAACTCAATTTTGTTTTTAAATTTGCTAATATTTATTAGGTTAAAATTCACAATAGTTTAGATTATCTGATTGTTCAGATTTTCAGAATTAACCTTTTTGTCTTTTTTTTTAGTTTAGTTACTTGGATCGCCTGACATGGTTCGACTGTCAACTGCCAGTCTTCTTCATAGGCGTCTGCTGACTGCTTTGATGTGTCCTTGAATTCCGTGTAGTAATTTCAGCATTTTCACTTGTCTTCTTTTTGAAATAATATGTCAACGTTTCATTTATTCAGACTTTTTTTCAGTAAGTTTACTTTGATCTCCTGAAATGTTTTGACTGTCAACTGCCAGTCTTCTTCATAGACTGATCGCTTTGATGTGTCCTTGAATTCTGCGTAGTAAATCCAGCAGGTTCAAAGTGAAAGAAATCGGTGCATTTTTTACTTTATAAGCCACAAATTGAATGTATTTTTTTGTTTGCACAAATAAAATCTGAAATGCATTACATAATAATAACTTTGAGCTGAATTGTATGAGGTTTTCAGATTTTTTAGCATTATTTACTGCATGCAAACTCATGCTACAGTTAATTCTGGATTTGGATTGTTTAAGTCAGGAGTTATCAATCTTTTCTAAACAATTTAAGCCCATTTTTGCTTATTTTTACCCTTTTTCTGCAACTTCTCCAAACTTGCCATATTTAACCTATTTTGTCACATTTTCTTGCCATATTTTTATTCCTTTTTTTTGCTGCATTACTCCAATTTCTGCCACTTCTTCATTACATTTAAAAGCCCTTTTTACACATTTTTCATACTTTGAATACATTTTCTGCCCTTATAAACCCTTTGCACCACTTTTCCACCTAATGTCGCATATGTTGACCCATTATTGTCACTTTTAACCTCTTTACACCCTATTTTTGCTTCATTTTTGCCAACTTAACAACATTCACAATTTGTCATACCCATTATTTAACTAATTGTTCCAATATTGAGACTTTGAACCCTTTTTTTTTTTTTTTTCAATTACTTTTTCCTGTGGTTTTTAAAATCCCATTTCACCACCTTTCCCACCATTTTTTGGGTCACTTTTAACCCATTTTCTTTCTGATTAAAACAAGGATTATATACTATGGAACATATAATAATAAACTTGCTGGATAACAGTGGATATTATTCAGATAAATAAACAAATGTGGTTCTCACAGATTCATAGAACAATGACTTTTCTCTGTGTTAATAAAACTAGAACATAAAGAAACACAATGTATACAGAAACACACTCTTAAATAACCCCATGAAGTTTAAAACCCTGCAGTTATTATTGAGCATTGATCAGTTGAGGCTGTGTTTTTCTGCAGAACGTTTGGTTTTATTACCAACAAAGTGCAGACGGCGGCAAAAAAAAAAAAATAAAAAAATTAAAAAAAATAAAAACCGTGAGCCACTAACTCATAACCTACAGGCACAAAAAGACAAAATAAATAAATAAATAAAACTATTCCACACAGTGTGGAACTGATCACATTTTAGCATTCAGACGGTGGAAGGAATATTGAATGTAAAACGCCGCATGGAAATAAAGAAGAAAAATAGACTTGATTTGATAGAGCAATGCTTGAATTTGTCTAGGATCAGCTTTCCACTGACCAAAGAGCACTTTCACACTTCTGTACAGTTGCACGCCTTAAGCCTAAACATGCATCAAAGCCATCCAAAGTCCATTTGAAGTCTTGAAGAAGTGCTGACGAGCAAATATTTCCAACGATAGTCAGCAAGCATCAAGTGCACTGAGTGTGTGTTTGATAGAAATGGGGGAAAAAGCGCTTTTTTTTAATAGGAAATGGCTCAAAACTTTTTTTACGATGACTTTTAAACTGACGGCAGAGGTCCCGTGTCAAACTCATGGTCCGCGGACCAAATCTGGCCCTTTGGAGCATCCAATTTGGCCCACTGGAGAATGTAAAGATCACAAAAAAAAAAGAAAAAACATGAATCATTGTGTAAATAAAACTTAATAATATTTGCTGGTGCTCACAGTTTTCCCAGAGCTTATATTGCATGATTAAAGTCCTTTTTAATGTTAAACTGTTGAAAAAACTCAAAATTCTTACAAAAACCTTCAATTTTCCTCAAATTATTACATAATATTTCCCTTAATTAAGTAGAAATTGGTCACAAAATCTAGAAAATGTATCGCTTGAATACTTACATATTTTGTATTTTATGTATACATAGAAGTGTGAATTAGTGTGAAATAATGTTAAAAAAACTCATTTTTATAAAATATGGGGCCCAGTCAGGATCAAACTGCTCTGCAATTGGCCCCTGAACTAAAATGAGTTTGACCAATGGGAATCAGTCGTTTGATAATTGGCTTTTCAGCTAAAAACACTAAGGTAATCATGTATAATTTGACTCTCATCACCGTCATGTTTTTTTTCTCTCCTGATAAAATCCAAAAGGCTCCTGTTTTTCACTTTTAAAAAGAAATAATTGTCGGCACATTACCAACAGCCTTCGGATGTGACCTTTAATCTCACGCTTCATGAACGTCTTCCTCCCGCTTTAACCTATTTAGGCGTTCATGAAAGCTCAGAAACAGAACGCGGGCCTCGCCGCCGGCCACGGCATCTCAGCCTTTTGTGACAAGGATGCATTGTGATGCTTAATTAATATTGCAATGTCTTGGAAAACGCTTTGCTCAATGTCAGTGAAATCATAACAGCCCTGGGCGTGCGATGAGATGCCAAACATTTAACCCACCCACCCCGTCCTGACGCTTGGTTTTGCTTCTTTGCAGACTGTCACACACAGAGTACAGATAAGTAACAGTCGGGCAGAATGGAAGCAAGGGAAGACGGAGATGCTATAATTTGATATTAGTGTTTGTATGCTTATCTCAAGGCAGCCAATTACAGCGTCACATCTCTGCTTCCTCTGCTCTAATTCTCTGAAAACAACAACAAAGTCAAGTCCTTATTAAAGCACGACTGGTGATGCACATCAAGGTGAATAACTGCAGATTTGGATGCTGCTGTGCTGCTGTACTAAATAAAGAGTGTTTATACAGATGTCAAATTGTTTTATAAGCAGGAAAACGACAGCATGCAAAATCTCGTGTAAAATAACTATTCAAAAATAACTAGGAAATGTTCCTAGTTCTTTTTTATGCTAATTTTTTGGACAAACTAACACCACCATTGCACTTCTGACAACAGAAGGCAATAATTAGCTACATTTTAACAAAGGAAACGATATTTACTCACTATTGAAGTATTCATAGAAAAGTTAATTAAAAAAAAAAAAAAAAAAAATCAAGTTATTGTTTTTAATTTGTAGACTAAAGCTCAATGTTCCACAAATGGAAAAAAAAAAAAAAAAGTATATGAATTTATGGAGAAGGTACATGGGACAAAAAGATTGGGAACCACTGCATTGTGGGATGTGGAGTTCCATTGACGGATGGATATTGAAGTTGTTTACTACATTCTTTCTGGGATTTTTTTGTATTTTTGATGTTTATTTCCCAAAAAAGGAGGACTCTGATTGCCTTGATAACATTTTTTGTTCTGGTTTCTTCCCAGTATCACCCCATTACCCCAGACATTAAATTTCACCTGGATTTTTTTGGTGGAAACTTCCAAAACATTTAAAATTAATAAAAATGAAGCAATATTTTGTCAAAACGTTCACTTTTTTGGGGGGAAAATCAGGTAATTCCACAAGAAAGAAGTAAAAGACTTTTGAAAAAATGGAATCAAGCCAATTATTGTCCTCCTTTTCTGGTGAAAAAACAAGAAATCACTTTAAGAATGAAAACGGGACTTCACATTCCACAATGCATTGCACGCAACTTTTCCAACTATGTCAATAATCCACAGCGGAGATCAAAACAAAAAGTGGCAATTCCATCGTTTTTGAGCAAATAATCTTTCATTTATTTATCTTTGAGGCCAACACCATCTCCATATCGGAAATAATTAGCGTCTTCAGCAGCTTTATGCATTTATTTGATCATGTGTACATCTATAGAGACTGATCAAAAGAAGATCACATTTTTTTTTTGTACGTCTGTGTTTTGGGAATAATTTAGTGTATTTTGGCATTGTGCTTGTTTACTTTATGGGTAGCAGAAATTAGATCAAGGGCAGATGAAGCAAACACCAAGAGTGCGCTACAACTCCTGAACTTCCACCCAAGACTCAATCCAAGAACTGAGAAATCGAATTTTTCTTCTTTTTTTAGGCGATCAATTGTGCGGAGAAGAGCAAGGAAGATTGCTTTTCTTCTCTTCCTCTTGCCCGGCTGCTATTTTCTGAAAGGAATCAGCGATGAAAGTTTCCCCCATTAATCATTCCAGCCACCAAGTCAGTCCCACTTTCTCCAGCTCGTATGAGCGCTTCAACCCCCACACACACACACACACACACAAAGAACCAAGTGCTCGTAGTGGTGGAAAATGCTACCTTAGAAATAATATAATAAGAACATATTGCACTCTGACAGGCATGGGGACAAATAAACACACACATGCACAAGCTTTCCCACGGTGCCATTGAATTACCTGCCTGATCTCCACAGGTACGGCGCAGTGGAAAAGCTAATCCAGAAGTGAGTGGGCGATACAGATGAAAAGAATAGAATTGTCGGATACGAAGTAACAGGGAACAGTTATAAAAATCAAACCGAAGCCAAAATTCATCCAAAGATGATGAAAAACTCATACAATGTCCCCATGATTTGAACAATATGTTACTGAACTGAGAGAGCGCTTGAACATGAAGAGATTTGGTAATGGTGAAGACGCCTAAAGAAGCAGGTCGTTTTTGGAATTCAGAGTAACAGAGAAAGTGACAAAGTGCAAATTTCATTTCTCATTGCATTGATAACTTGGGTCAGCTAAGGCAGTATTTCTCAAATGGGGGTACGTTTAATGGACACGTGAGTGTAGAAAATTCCAAATGAAAGCATTACAAATATGGGGTTTATTTGTGGTTAAATAATATAATCATACTACAAGTTACCAGCAACACACAGAACAAAAACAAAGACACTAAATGAGATAAAAATACACACGATCGCTACAAAACGCACAAAAGTAAAAGAGAAACACACAAAACAACAAATGAAGCAATCACAAGGCACAATAAACACACACAGGGAATAACTGACAACAAAAACACTCAAAATGACACAGAAAACACAAAATGATCGTGATGACATCACTGAACCGTTAGCCCTTCACCCTCTCCATCAATAGCTATTTTCATTTGTTTTGTCTCAAATCAAAAGTGATATTTCAAAAATTTTGACAAAGAATAGGCGCGCTTTAATCGTGTTTGGAGCCTTGTAACTCTGGTGAAATCTCATCCTGCGAGAAAAGGAAAATGTACGCTCCAAACCTCCTTACAACACTCTGCATTCCTTTATTGTTTGCTGTCTAATATGACATTAATGATTTTTTAAGTTTTGATGTCTCGTCACCTCATACCGCACCATGGTTTCTCAGAGAGAAGTGGTCATGTGATGTGTAACTGCGGAAAAAGTCTTTCAATATTCCATTATGGAAACATTAGGAAAATCCTCAAGAAAACGTAAAAACCTTTCAGTTTTTTTTGTTTTTCATATTCATTACCAGTTTGTTTTTAACTATTACGATTTTGCGCACTTCAAAGCGTAATGGAAACACAGCTACGCTTGTGTAAATCTACTTGTTTGTCTTATCTTCATTGCAGTCCGTTGGTGGGTCGACGATGACTGTCCTATACAGTGGTATGAAAAAGTTTGGGCACCCTTGTAAATGTTCATGATTTTCCTTTATAAATCATTGGTTGTTTGGATAACAAATTCCAGTTAAATTTATCATATAGGAGACAAACACAGTGATATTTGAGAAGTGAAATAAAGTTTATTCGATTTACAGAAAGTGTGCTAGAATTATTTAAACAGAATTAGGCATGTGCATAAGTTTAGGCACCACAAAAGAAAAACAATACTTAATATTTTGTAGATCCTAATTTTTCTGAAATAACAGCCTCCAAACGCTTCCTATAGCTTCCAATTAGGGTCTGGATTCTGGTGGGAGGTATTTTGGACCATTCTTCTCTGCAGATCATCTCTAGTTCAGTCAGGTTTGATGGTTTCCGAGCATGGACCGCCCGTTTTAAAGCACACCATACATTTTCAATAATATTCAGGTCTGGTGACTGAGACGGCCATTCCAGGATGTTGTACTTGTTCCTCTGCATGAATGCCTTAGTAGATTTTGAGCAGTGTTTAGGATCATTGTCTTGTTGAAAGATCCAGCCCCGGCGCAACTTCAACTTTGTCACTGATTCCTGGACATTGTTTTCCAGAATCTGCTGATATTGAGAGGAATCCATGCGCCCCTCAACTTTAACAAGATTCCCAGTGCCTGCACTAGACACACAGCCCCACAGCATGATGGAACCACCACCAAACTTTACTGTAGGTAGCAAGTGCTTTTCTTGGAATGCTGTGTTCTTTTTCCGCCATGCATAACGCCCCTGGTTATGCCCAAATAACTGTATTTTAGTTTCATCAGTCCACAGCACCTTGTTCCAAAATGAAGCTGGCTTGTCCAAATGTGCTTTAGCATACCTCAAGCGACCCCGTTTGTGGCGTGTGCAGAGAAAAGGCTTTTTCCGCATTACTCTTCCATATAGCATCTCCTTGTGTAAAGTGCGCTGAATAGTGGAACGATGCACAGTAACACCATCTGCAGCAAGCTGATGTTGTAGGTCTTTGGAGCTGGTCTGCGGGTTGACTGTGACTGTTCTCACCATCCTGCGCCGCTGCCTTTCGGAGATCTTTCTTGGTCTTCCACTTCGGGCCTTAACTAGAACTGTGCCTGTAGTCTTCCAATTCCTCACAATGTTCCTCACAGTTGAAATTGAAAGCTTAAATCGCTGGGATAGCTTTTTGTATCCCTCCCCTAAACCATGATGTTGAATAATCTTTGTTTTCAGGTCATTTGAGAGGTGTTTTGAGGCTCCCATGTTGCCACTAATCAGAGAAGATGCAAAGAGGAAACACCTAGAATTTTCCTACTTAAATACCCTGACTCATGATTGGATTCACCTGTGTATGGAGATCAAGGATCACTGAGGTTACCAAAACAATTTTGAGTTCCAATAATTAGTGCTAAGAGTATTAAAATCAATAAGATGCAAGGGTGCCTACATTTATGCACATACCTAATTTTGTTTAAATAATTCTAGCACACTTTCTGTAAATCATATAAACTTTATTTCACTTCTCAAATATCACTGTGTTTGTTTCCTATATGATAAATTTAACTGGAATTTGTTATCCAAACAACCAATTATTTATTAAGGAAAATCATGAACATTTACAAGGGTGCCCAAACTTTTTCATACCACTGTATGGTTGAGGTCTCGTAACGATACTTCTCCTCAAGGCAGGCCGGTCCTGTGCCAGAGCTTGCCATCTGTCTGTGTTTATATTTCAACGTTTCTTTTTACTGTGTCCTTCAATCTCAGTCGGGGGCTGTCCTTGATTTATTTTTTTCCTGAGAGTACATTAGCTGTCCATCTCTACTCTCTCTAAAACCACAGAAAAATGAGCAAACGTCATTTGCTATTTTGCAATCTGGCCTCTTATGGGGTTTTAATAGGAAACATTTGCCGGAAAACTTTTCTTGAAGAAGTTAATTTATGTGAGCAACCGACTTTCCACTCGTTAACCCAAGTTCTTCAATCTGTGTTGATCATGATATGTGGAGACCGTATTGGCCTTGGCTTGCCAGCTCTTCTACCATCCGTCATCCTGAGCCACAGATTAAGAATGAATTATTTATGCAGGATGATGCAATGCAATGTGAGGACTCTAAATATCTTGCAATCAACGACTAGCTGTGAATGTCGGATTAATTATGACGCTGCAGCGTAGCAAAGAGCATCAAGGTGCCACTTTCTCCAGTTCGGACTTTTCCCAGAACCAATTTAAACTGGACGTCAATCTTTGCTGCTAGCTTTACGCATGGTTGCCTTCTACTGGAAGCGCTATGGCCAATATTCTCATGCATGACATTCACGCTGATCCATACTGATAATTGCAGGCTGCTGTTGCCATTATTGCCAGATAAATACAGACATTTATCAACTCTGTGAGTCTACAGCAAAAACGCTAACTCATGTAATTCAAAGTGTTGTCAATTTGCTGACCTTTGCTCTGTAATATCAGCATGCTTAATTTGATCTTTTCCATTGTCCACAATCCTACAAGGCCAGTGATTATTACACACACAATGTTTGAATTCCAATCTACAATGTGCCTTTGAAATTCTTTTGATAATCAGTCAAAGTTATAGCTTACAGTATTATTTCCCCATGCATGCTAATATTTAATAAACCCACTCAGATTTCCAAAACAGTCCCTGGCAAGTTTGTGATTACGCCTTTGACACTGATCCCTTAAAATGCTGTCTGTGAAGACTCTGAGAACCCTGAGAATAGAAATATGACTTCAGCATCAGAGCGTGTCAGTGTACTGTTTAAGGGAGACTAAAGGTCCCTGATGAGAGCTCTTCTTCTCTGCTTCATCGTCTACTACTGAACTGCAATGTTGGAACTGTCACCCCCTGCGGTCACAGATGTTTTTGTTCTTTTTGGGGGACAAAAATTTAAAGCAAAAAAGAAAAATTAGTCCAATTTTTAAAAGATAATGAAATGAATAGGGTGCAAAATAATGTGATTAGTTAAGCATAGAACTTCTGAGTACATTTTAAAGGTTTTAGTCCAGATTTGTAAAAACATTGGTGTATCCAGTTAAAGCTTCAAATATTAGGGTACATTTTGTACACAAATTGTGTTTTTTGGTTGCCTTTTCTGCAGAAAATGTCCTACAGAAAATATTATTTTGTGTAATATCCCTTTTTGGTTCATCTCATGCCAAAAACCAGTTGGAAATTATTTTGAAATCAGATAAATTGATGTCTCTTAAGGATACATTATTAAAAACGTTTTTTTTTTTCCTTCCAAAGTATCAAAATGTGAAACTTTCTTTTAGGTACTCTGCTCTAATGACATACAAAACAAAATTTTCCACGACTTCATGGATTGCAAATGCAAATTATTTTCCTCTCTCCATTCGTGGCCTTCAAGTCATACTTCACCGCATCCATCAACCACAACCACTTTCCTTTTTCTCCTCCTTTATGGCAGCTTTATACTTCAACCTGCAAACATCTCTGAACCACCTCTCACTGCTCATTGTTGACCTTGCCATTCACCTGAGCTACATTTTATTCCCAGAACACCCCTGACATGACCTTAACAATAAACATATGCTAACAACATGCTACCGCAAGGTGAAAAGAAACCATGTACTGTTCATTCATTGGTTATTCAGTTTCAAAACCAAATCAAAGAAACATTAACAGTGTGGCATATTTGTTTTTCCGCCTTCAAACCAAAACAGAATTACAGAAAAATCAAAAACCAGACGAGCAGCATTTTTCTGTTTTAAAATTAAATCTTGTTCTGTTTGTGTGATATTTGCATATTTACGGGGAAACTAGGATGAGAGCTTCATGTTTTAATCTCACCACATAGAGAGGACCCACAGACGGGGGCTGAATTTTACTCCTGGACAAAAAAAGGAGCAACACAAACGTCACTTTGCTGATGAACGTTATTAATAAATAAATTTAAAAAAAAGAAAGAAAAAAAAAAGATGTTACAAAAAGCATGCATATATGTGATTAAAGGAACTAGAGGTGGTGTAATTCATCTACTGGTGATCCTCAGATCTTGTGATCAACTTCTGTTGTTGACGGCTGCCGTTAGTGGCTCACGGTGTTAAAATGTGCAAAAAGAATATTTTTTCTGCCCTCAGAAGTTCTATTTGTACCTTAACACCATAAAACAACAAATAACCGTGAGCAGCTTTTTACAAGCTGAAACATCCAGGGACTGCAGGACCAGAAAACTCCTGAAATAAATCCTAAAACGTCTTTTTGTATAAGGAGACCTGGTCCAGGTGCAGTGGACTTTAGTTCTGGTCCTGTTCGCTCTGTCTCGATTGACTAACCAACGAAGGAACAGAAAAGCTTCATATTGTACATGTAACTATTTTTTTGCCCCTGGTAAACAAGCAAAGCATCAGCACTTTAAAAACAATACAAGTAGTGTCATAGCACTCATGCATAAGAGAAAATACTTCTGTAAAAATGGGCCTTTCACAAGCATGTGTAAGACTTGAAACAAAGCATTGAGACCAGCACTGGCAGACACTATCAAATGCATATATCTATCTATATACTGTATATATATATATATATATATAGCCAGACAGTGATCAAAAAGCTGGATCAGCAGAGTTGATCTTCATTGGAATGTTTCATATGCCGTTTCATCCACCCACCAGTGCGCCGCTCCTGCCTTCCAGTGGACCTGCTTCTCTCCTGTGATCTCCCAACAGCAGCCATGGGAACTACTGATACTGCTTTGATCGTTGGTTTTGTTCATTTTTATGAGCAGGATCAATGGGAATCTGAACAGACAGGGCCAAAGCAGGATTGAAAGGGGAGAGTGAACTTTCTGCTTCGTCTTCATCAATAAAGTTGCAATCATGGATCTTTTGGGTTTGGACTGGTTTCATCACTCCTGGAGGTGTCTGACGCGCGCTACAATCAAGAGAACATCTGTTTTTCTGCTGGTGGTAGTAGAACACATTTCCTATCGCTGTGCAGTCCCATCATCTCAAGGCAGCAGAAGAGTTAAAAAGTTAGGTTTTAAAATTTTAAACCGAAGCATCTTCTTAATTGAAGATTGAGTAGAAAGAATGGCAGCAAGTGAAAGACCGAGCTTCTTACCGCCCGCTGTACACGGCAAAAACAGGCCAATTCCAAACACTTTGATTCATTCAGACAACAAAGCGCTGTCACCACCACAGTCTGTTACTTAAGTTGCTGCTCATCCCTTTATCGGATTGATTTGAAACTGAGCTGTAAACACGCGTTTGACAGAGTGCCTGTAAAAAGGTTTTTCAAAAAGCTTCTTGAGGAGTTTGAGCTAGCAGATAAGTGGCAGAGAGGCTGTTCAAACCAAAATGACCAAAGAGCCACAGATGAACTCAACGTGAGTCATCAAAATCTCAAATGTTACTGCAACGTCAGAAGCAGAATAACTGTCTGGCTTCATACCTGTTAGTTTGAACACCGTTTTACACATTTTGAGTTATTTACAGATTCTGACAGTGTTGTTTCTAAACTTTCAGTCAATTAATATTTAAAGAAGTTATAGACACTTGAAGTACATTTATGACTTCATCTAGCACCTAGGTTTGCAAAGCGGGGTACGGGTACCCCCATGGGTAATACGATGGATATGTTGTAATAACTGAGACATGTTAAATCAAATGTTTGGTAGATTTCCTTTTCCAAAATAAAATATTGCTTGTCAATGAAAATGCCAGTAGGCTAAATAATTAAATAAGATGTTTTCTTGTGTTCTCACAGATACTTCTTTTTTTTTTTTATTATATATTATTCCTCAACAGAACAGGTAAAATTCAGAGAAAAAATGTCTCTGTGGGACTTATTATGTTTTTTAGGTGTGCTTGAGTAGGGGTACATGGCTGCAGGTTAAATGTCTGAATGGGTAGGAGACTGTGAACAGTTTGGGAACCACTGAAAAAAGTTCACCTTCTTGCCCTCATGCCGACTTGTTCCTGGATCTGCTATTGCATGTCAAAATGTCTCAGATGAAGCTTAAGGCAGTGCAAGTTTAGACTGCACTACACTACATTTTATTGCTTCACTTGGCCTGGCCGGCAAGTACGCACTGATACCTACAATACCTGTAGGTCTATGGAAAATAAACTGATACTACCAAAGGAAAACTGCCATAAAAGTGTTGCAGCACAGTTTTGAGGTTCTGGCTAAATTATCGAATGATTAGATGATAGTTTCTGCCAAGAACAATAACTAAATCTTGTATAATCTTGACTTAAATGTTTCTTTTAAACAGTCACACGAGGAAACGAGTGACAGCATTGACAGCTCTGAAGAAGGCTGCAGTGACAGCCCAAACTGTTAGCAGTAAAGGTAAAAAGACATCCTTACCGGACCAATGCATTGTGTCTGTTTAAAAGAAACATTTAAGTCATTAAGAACAATAGCTGATGAACAATTGCTGCCACAGATTTACTTTGTTCTGTTTTAACAGCAATCAGGTGGAACGAAGTTGTGCTTACACACTCATTAGTGGCACATCTTTGTCGAGCAGGTGGAAGTTGTCATCACCAGTAAGTTCTTTTTCGGTGTCTCTTGAAGTTCATGTTGGTTTGCTCTCTAATTGGGTGTCAAGAGGTTTCTAAATACTCCTACATCCACACTGCCAACATATGCACACACACACACACACTCAAGCTTCTACAGCCTGGTTTAATTGGTCAAACAGTTGGCTACTTGTGCTTCAACATTGTAAACAGTCATGGTACAGCCGGAGTATCTAATGGGGAAACGTCAGACCTATGGCTCTGTGGTGCACTGGGAGAGCCAGCCTTGGCAGCTCGAGTGGCCCTGACTTTGATTGTTCCGCTTGTGCTTAAAGCCAATTAGAATGAAGACCAAAGTGGGACAGCCAATCAGACAAACGCGGGGGCTCATCAGCAGGCGGTGAAATTCGTCAGAATGGTTTCTCTGTTATTCGTCTAAAAGCTGAAGTGAGATAATTGATTATTCTTCATAATGAGTTGTAATAAGAAGTTTGGGGCTTGTGTTCAGATGAAAGCAAATTGGATGAGTTACTATATTCACTCTGGAACATTTAATCAATTTTTACATGAAAGAAAGTGAACTAAACCTGAGAAATCACTGCCAAACTCAAACGCTATCTATCTGAGCTGCATCGGACATGACAAAATGCTTGGTTTTGAAATACTTGAGCAGAGTTCATTAAAGCACAAGCCCAACCCTATCAAACTTCTGTCACCTCTTCCTTCTGGGACCAATAAGACTTTCATCCGAGCCCTTAGAACGTGCTGAAAATTCCCTTCGCAAACATGACATTTATTGGCCTCTGGGTACAAGTCTTTGTCTTCTTTAGTAAGCAAGACAATTCACTCGCTGTGGCATTTAAACCGAAAACTCAGAGCTCCTACATACGACACTTGAGAGACACTGGGAAAGTTCAAGTCCATCTTATTGAGTTTTTGAAAGATAAAAAATAGGATTTGATAGTTTTGCATGATTTTTAACCATTAGCAGAATATAACAATCAAAGAACTGCTTCCAAAGAGATAAACAGCCTTGTTGCTTGTTGCTTTCTTAAAACTTTAAGCCTTGTCATGAGTTATTTATTTTTTTTAACAAAAACATCAAAAGAACTGCAACATCTAAAGTAAATACAGAGCAACGGATCAACCTTGTGAAGTACAAAAGGTGAAGGAGGCTTCTGTAGACACAAAATGTTGAAATATACTGAAAACCCTTTGTAGGAAAGTGTTTATATTTAATGATCAGAGCTGGCCGATATCAATCCTACTTTCCCTATTTTGTCCCGAACTGTCTTTCACACAAACTCAAGAGACACGATAAACCAAACTTGCCATATTTTCACCATCTTTTCAATACTTTTTCCTGCCATTTTTTTTGCTCCTTTTAATGCATTTTTTGTATGTTTTCCAAATTACTCCTATTTCTCACACTTCATCAAATTTCAATGCCTCTTCTGCACATTTTTATTTCCATTTTCAAGACATTTTCAGCACTTATCAGTCCGTTCCACCACTTTTCCACCTAGTGTCACATAAGTTAACCATTATTGTCACTTTCAACCTCTTTTCACTATATTTCATGCTTATTTTTGCCAAATTTAACCATATTCACAATTTGTCATTCTCATATTTGCCTTTTTAAACTTATTTTCCAATATTGAACCCTTTTTACGACTTTTTCTGTCCGTTTTTGGCAACTTTTAACTAATTTCTGTGCTGTTTAAAATCTTATTTCACCACTTTTTCCCACCATTTTTGCTCACTTTTAACCCACTTTATTTACGATTAAAACAAGGATTTACATCTTTAGGATGACTATATACTATTGTGCAAAGAAAACTAAACTTCCTGGATAAAAGCAGATGTTATTCAGACCAATAAATAAATGTGATTATAACAGATTCATAGAAAGCTCTCCCCTTTATTCCGATATGTTCATAGACGTGTAGATGACGTCTATTGATATTTTGAGTTTTGTATGTTTACTTATCTGAATATGTTTCCAAAAAACCCAAACCGGATTTTTTGATACATTCATAACGTGGGTACATCCTGACACCTGATCTTAACACTCACTTTACTTGGCCAGAAAACTCTCATCACAGCCAATAGATGACAAACTCAGAACAGGGCTTTTCTCGCTCTCTTTGTTTTTGCTGTGATCCTGTGACGCAAATGCTTCAAAAACAACACCTCCCCCCCTCCCGCGGTCCCATCTGTGGCTCGGGCCGGCGGCGATGGTAATTGATGCACTCTGCTGTGAGCTCTTATTTTACATTTATCCTGGTTGGCCCTGTAATGTAATCACCCACACGGAGCTATTAGAGGGTGAGACGGCCAATCAGAGCAACAGAACCACCTCACATCTCTGAATGGGGAAAAACACGCTTGTGAGCGCCCTTTAATTCCAGCTGATAGCATCTAATGTGTACCAGGTTCAGTGGGTGATTTAAGAGAAGCGCAGCAGTGCAGCACTAAAGTCGCCATTTCTAATGAAATATCAGGAAAGCAGTCGGTATCCTGGTAATTTTTTAAAATTAAGATAAGGCCTCATACCTGTGAGGTCAACATAAATAGTTTTCCACTTCCAAACCAGAAATGACCCTTTGACCTGATATTTCTTTTAAGATTTTCTTATAAGGCTCTGCTTTCTGCTCATGATATTAATGACGTTAGAAAAACAAGTGGCATGACAAAAAGGTCTGCACCATAAAGAATTTAGGGTTGAGTAAACATGTTTTTTTTTTTTTTTTTTTTCATTATTATTATTTTTGTCTTTTTTAAATGTTCTTAACCTTGGGGTCAGGGTCATGATACAGTGGGAGGCAATCACCAGATGCCTACAAATAACTAAGAATATTTGTTTTTTAACAATTTGAGCCCTTTTTTGCTTATTTTTACACCAAACTTGCCATATTTTAACCTATTTAATCACGTTTCCTTGCCCTATTTTTGCTCCTTTCAATGCTTTTGCTACATTACTCCCATTTCTGCCAAATTTTTCAGGACTTACAGTATAAACCTTTTCCGCCACTTTTCCACCTAATGTCAAATTTGTTGATCCATTATTGTCTCTGTTAACCTCTTTTCACCATTTTTGTCAATTTAACCACATTCACAATTTGTCATGCCCATTATTTGCCGGTTTAAAGCAACTGTACTACTTTTGTACCCCTTTGTCTTTCCATTTTTGGCCACTCAAGTTTGCAACTTTCAACCATTCCAATTTGACCTGTTATTGTAACTTTTAACCTCTTTTAACCATATTTCATGCTTAGTTTTGCCAGTTGAATCTAATTGTTCCACCATTGACACTTTGAACCCTTTTTACCACTTTTTCTGTCCATTTTAAGCAATTTCTGTGGTTTTAAAAATCCCATTTCACCAACTTTTCTACCATTTTTGGTCACTTTTAACCCTTTTTTTTATTCTATGGTGTAAATAATAATGAACTTCTTGTAAAGCAGTGGTTATCTCCCCTTTATTCCCCATTATATATGTCCCTGTCTCCACATGACCTTTTTTCAATGTTCATGTCTGTGGTCAACCACTTTCAGGTCAATAAATGACTAAAATGATGTTGACCAGCACTTTTCTGTTATAGATAAAACATTTTAAATAATGGATATTTCCCTTTTCTTTTTCTTTAGTTTATTAGTTTTCAGTTATTTTGTTAAGATCAATGCATTCCTCGATTCTGTTCCTCACCAGAAACCGTTTTGTTGCCAGGCATAGTTTACACAATACCTGAGTTGGTTTTGGTGAGATTGGTGCAAAAATAAATACTGAGACGGAAAAAGATGAGAATTTCCAGAAAGAGGATGATATGTAGAAATATACGTGTATATATGTACATATCTTGTGAAGTTATTGTTTTTTTTTTTTGGGTTTTTTTAACGAGCCTGTGCGTGTTTCCCAACAAATGTAGAGTTTGATGCAAAAATCCAAGCCAATTTGTGCGACCGTGGCTCAGGTGGTAGTGGGTCGTCTTCTGATCGAGAGGTTGGGGGTTCGATCCCAGTACCTGACTATATGTCGAAGTGTCCTTGGGCAAGACACTGAACCCGAAGTTGCTCCCAGTGGTCGACTAGCGCCTTGCATGGCAGTCCTGTCCCACTGGTGTGTGAATGTGAGAGTGATTGGGTGAATGAGCTGATATGTAAAGCGCTTTGAGACTGCTTCAGTGTGGTGATAAAGCGCTATATAAATCAAGTCCTTTTACCATTCCATTTTGTAAGATTTTTATGCGTCTCCACAATTTGTCAGGTAATTATTTAAAGGACGCACACATATCCACCCACATTACTATTAATAAAATCCCTGCAAAACCAATTAAACCTGGTGAAACAACCTGAAAACACTAAAAATGAGATGTTTGTTCCGTGGTTAGGATCTAATTTGCCATTTCTGTGAAGGAAAGTTGGATCGCTGCTAAAATGGTTAATGCTTTTCCCCTCTTAGACTCACACCAAGAAGCCTTTTGAGAAAGCAGAACTTTTAATTACCACTATCTAATTGTTCCTCTGGATTGTAAAAAAACCACTGATTGAAATCCTTAGGCTTTAATGTAGCGTTTGCTGAGTTCTGATTAGGTTTGAGATTACGGCGCCACCTCTTTGAGCTCGGAGCTCCGCGTGCATCACTAGCAGAGACGTAACGGCGCTGACAGAAATCTGCCAAGTGAAATAAATAACATCGCCGCCGCTCCGGCTGAAAATTGTGTTCACGTAGCAGCCCATCACTCAGGGTAAGAAGCTGTGAGAGAAAACATGTTTTCAAGGCTCTTAAATTGAGGAGGAGGAGTGATGAGTGTGAAGTTGCCGAGGCTCAAAGCAAACTCGAGTCTAATCGGTGAGGATCAGCAGGGCACGGAGGGAAGCCATTTTTTTAAAATCTTTTTTTCCGAGTCTAAACATCAGTGAAAATGTTGCCATAGTTTTTGTTGATTACATTTTTTAAGTGAGAATAACGAGAAAAAAAAAAAAAAAAAAAAACTCATTTTCAGGACATCCCGTGCACGTCTCAAACGTTATGCAATAGACCCAAGGTTCCCAAAGTGGGGTATGCAATTTGTCATAGGGGGTACATATAGAAAGAAAATTTTTTTTTAAATTAGAATATAAATATAACTGGAGGCTCCATGCATTGCCACAAATTAAACACGGGAGCTACATTGCTTTACCGATTTACATTCCTTACAGTTTATTATGTTTTATTTCTTCATTTTAATACGTTATTCCTCAACAGTATAAGTGAAATTGAGATACATTTTACTGTGGGGTTACATTGATCAGTGGTTTCCAAACTTTTTTGGGACCATTTTAATATCACAAATTTTTGGCATTTTCAGAGACTTTTTTTTTGGTTCTTTCTCAAATTAGCTTTTGATAATGTTTGTTAAGATAAGATAATCCTTTATTCATTTTGCAATGCAGAAATTTACAGTGTTACAGCAGCAAAGCAGGATCACAGAAGAAACTCACTACTCACTAGAGTTGATAAAAATATGAAAGTTAAAAAAAAGAGCCAGTAACGTCAACATGTAAGTCTGTATATACTGTATGAACACTATCATGTGCACAGTGCATATAAGGTCATTTCACAGTGGTACCATCATTATTATTGCAATGCAAACTAAAAAAAAAAAAAAAAAAAAAAAAAAAAAATCAAAAAAATATATATATTTAAGAAAGTGAAAGTTTTGTGTGTGCTGGAAACCATTTTAAAAATAAAATCTGTTTTTATTCAGTATTAATATTTATTTTTTTTTTATTATAAGTTACGAGACATTTCAGGGGACCTCGTTTGAATTACAGGCAACCCCACATGGGGTCATGACCCCAAGGATGAAAAAAGTTGCATTACATTATTAAGTTTTTTTTTTTTTTTTTTTTTTTTAAGTTTGCAGAATTATGGGTTACATGGCTAAAGGTTGCAGCAGGTATCATATTTCACATCATTTTTCACTGCACACACTCAAATCTCAACAATATTTATCTTCATCCGAGCTCAAATGCGTCACATCTCATTCCACTTTTGATATATCGCCAAAAGTCACTCGTTTATCCCTTGTTTGCCTTTTTCCTATGTTTATTAGTCACTAATGTTTTTAATACGTTAAAAAAAAAAAAAAAAAAAAAAAGGTAAGTTAAATTTTTATTTTATATTTTCATTATATATATATTTTCTTTAATTTGCCGCTAAAAAGGAAACCAATTGTGGAATATTTTCTCATGTATATTTATAATTGCTCTTTAAATGAAAATGTTTTATGAAAACATCCGATTGCCCTAATAAAAACTAAACTGTGCTATATCATTTAATCCAATTAGAACTTATGTTAACATGTGGTCGAAACATTTATTAAATCACATCAATTATTTCTGTGTATTTACAATCATTAATCACTTCACGACCCCAATCAGAATGATCAATTGTAATTGAATCTATTAAAAAGTGCATAAACTCTACGAGACATAGAGTAATCATCATCAACAGTTGGTGCATTAAAAATCCATTTATCAGGTTGATTGATTAGGGGAGTAACGTTAACCTTTCCACAAACAGCTGCTGTATTTTCTATTTTCAAAGCAGAATATATAAGTGAGGATCAGTGAAGTGTGCATTCATCCTTTCACGTGAGAGAAAGGTTCATGCCGCTTGTTCTTTAAGTCAAATGATTATTCATCTCTACGATGACGAATTGGAAACGGGGATCAGAGCGTGTGACCCTAATCTCAACACGTAAAGTCTGTAGACAGCAGATCAGGGGCTGCTTTTATTTCATATTTCCTATTCTTTCCTCCTTTGAAAGCAGCTTTAGAAAAAAAAAAAAAGAAGAAAAAAATACATAATAAAAAGAAAGTTGAGAAAGGCCAGAAACCGCTTCCTGTTGCTTGGCAACAGCCATTCAGACATGTGTGTGAACTACTGTGTGTGTGTGTGTTCATCTCTGTAGTGAAATGTAAGAGTTTTTTTTTTTTTGCTCGTGTGTGACACTGTGAGAGGAAAACGTACACCGGGTGATGCAGTCATGGCCGCTTATTAAAGATGTTCACACATTGGTGATGGCTCGGTACAAAGGCTGCCGGGAGGGAAGGACATTTTTTTTCCATGGCGGTTCCGGCTGTTGCCCCTCTGAAAAGTGTCTAAAAGCACGCACCCACATATGTTTTTTTTATACAAAACAAAGTGTGCTTTGCTAACGCACCCAGGCCAATGGCTGAGGCCGCAGCAAATCAAAAACAAAAAGCAGATTGTCACCATGAGCAGCGCTGCTGTGACGCTCCCTGTTCCCCCTTGGTGGGTGGGCCTTGCCCATAGTGGGACATTGAAACAAATGTTATGAAAGAGAACTATAGGTTATCTAGTAATATGAGTGAGATGTCTCACCAGGCAGCCCTTCTTGCTGAATGAGTGAGAAGAGGTTTGCTTATTTGAATGGCGCTGTATTCTTTGCCCATTACTTATAGTAGGTGGGACTATCTGTCACGGATGAATACATTTCACCAGCCAATCAGGATTGGTGCAATGAGATAGGGCTTCTGAGATATGACGCGGAGGCGTATATCCCATAAGACATCTCACTCATATTACTCAGTTATGTAAATAACCTGTAGTTTGTGTGACATTTCCAACACAGCTACACTCTCCCTCAAACAGTACACTGACACGCTCTGGTGGCTAAAGTTAGCAAGTATCTTTTAGCGTTTAAGGTTTTTGTTTCACTTTAAATCAAAGCAATCTCTACAATCTACTCAGTTAAGATACGATTTAACAGTTACCTTAAGTACAAGTAGCTATAACCGATATGTTTTATAATAAACAACTTGTGTTTGTCTTATTCATTAATTTAGGTAAAATATATCAAGCTTTTCTGGTTGAATACAACACAGGTTTATTCAATATTTTGGGTTTTATTGCAATTAAAAGTCCTGTTTTTAGTCCTTTGAGCAGCCATGGCAGATGACGACAAGTGGAGAAAAGTCCTCGTTTCACCATTTCCTTGGACAGACGTTTTAAAGAAGGTGCCACGTGAACGCAGCCTCATTTTTCTGCCCTTTTGCTACAGGCTGAACTTCCTCCGAATGCCGTTGGCCCTCCGAGTCCCTTTGAGCCAAAATAGGTTAGTGTCATGGGGCATCAGCTCAAGTGCTCGTACCTTTCTAACCTTAAGATGGGAAACGTTATTAAAAATGAAAAGAATGTGCAAAAACTTTAACGATGCAAAAAATAATTTAAACTGCTGCTCGAGGCTATCGTTTCCCACTTACTGAACAATCTTTAAAGAAGTGATCTGGCATGCCAACATATGTTTGGCAGCTCATAGTAAAATCAGTTTAGATAAATTATTTAGGCAGCAGCGGCAACAAAAGGCAGGTCAAAGAACAAAGACACACTCGGAATAAAAACCCTCAAAGGCCAGAATCATCTGCATCTTTATCTCCTTTTCCACATTGTGTTGACGATGCGTGTTTGCCAATAAGCACACAATGGTCCAGAGTTCTCTGTGTGAGAGGAAAACGTTTGATTGGAGATAAATGTGTGGGTTAGACGATGATTCAATGTGGAAAGAGAAGTGTTTCCACATTTAGGCTTAAATCATGTGTTTTCAAGCGATTTCAAGGTTTGTAACAGGTTATCAGAGGTTAAAATGTGCTTTGTTACTATGTTTCAGGAGTGTTTTGTTTGGTTGTTTTTACTCAGCACTTCTACTTTTACTCTACTACAGGGGTATCAAACTCTTTTTAGTTCAGGGGCCAAATAAGGAGCAGTGGGCCACATATTTTTTTGTGGGAAAACAAGTAAATTTAACAATATTGTGCATAAGTATAGATAAAATATCCAAGCAATAAATGACATTTCAGTCCCAACAGGATCTTCTCTTTTAAATCTGCTAGATTTTGTGACCAATTTCTATTTAAATATGGGAAATATGTAATAATTTGAGGAAAGTTTAAGGATTTTGAAAGAATTACATTTTTTTTCCAACTGCTTAACTATAAAAAAAAATACTGGAATCATGCAATACAAGCACAGGGAAACTTGCGAGCTCCTGTTAATAATGTTGAGTTTTATTTACACAATGATTCACGCTTTCTCCGTTATTTTTACTTCATTCTCTTGGCCGAATTGGCTGCTCCAGAGTTTGGGACGTGCTCTACTACATTTTTGTTTTTGTTTCTATTGTCATACCATATTTTGTCATTGACTTAAAGTGAAAAAGCGAACAAGGGGTAAAAAATTATGGCTGTTTTGTTTCTTTTTATACATACTTTGAAAAATACTTTAGTTGTACTTTAGATACTTGAGTTTTTAGGTTTTTTTTCACAAGATACTTTGACACTTAAGTATATTCAATGTGAGCTGTTTTCAGAGTTTTACAAATGATTTTCTAATGGGGTACTTCATTCACCTCTGCAGATTCCCTACAATTATAACCAGGGGAGCATCTAAAGCACTTTAGTGCTGCAAAAGCAAATCCTGCACCAACGACACCTGATTTATCCACAAACAAATCTAAATGCAAGACAAGGCAAGGCACACAGTCAACGGTTTGCCAATCCATTACAGCAATAATCAGGGAAATGGCGAATAATGTGCATACAGCAATGAGGAATCATAATTTAAAGGACAACAATTGTTTAGAAAAGGCAGTTAAAAAACATGCCTTCACACACGTCGCACCATGAGCACACATTGGCCACTGGCAATGATTTAAAGCTGGAGAAACCAATAAGAAATAAATGTGTTGGAAAACGTGGCCGCGCGGTCAAATATTGTGTTATTAGGCGCAATATTCACAAGATTACCTCCTCGAGGAAAGCGAAGGACATCCAAGCTTTGGTGATTATTCTTTCATTTGTGTCCACTGTAAGCTAGCTCGCCCCCTTTCTCTTTCTTTCTCTCTCACACACACACACACAGGAATAGAAACAGAAAACACGCATCCATTCCACCGCCTTGTTGTTGATCCCCTCTGGCGGCTCGTTTCACATGTGGCGAGCTGTGCATTGCTTGCCGCCGCTGTCCTTTATTTATTCTACACCTCGGGCCAACTGTCAGCAAGCTTTTTCCCTCGCTTTTCCACTGGTGTTCCTTCCACTGGTGACATGCGGTATCTAAATGGCTTTTTTCTAACCGCATGGTCTCTTTATTCATGGCAACACAACACCCACGAACAGTAAAAGCTGCTATCTGACGTTTGCGACACTGCGGCGAGAAAAACTAACCTCTGCGCATCTACTCAACAAAAGTGCTCCATGAGTTGCACTTCAAATGCAATTATACTGCTACATTTGAACAATTCTGGCAAAAAAAGACACATTTTAAAGCAATTAGCCCTCAACAATCCTCCATTGTTTTTACACATGTGGCCTAAAACCTTTGACATGTACTTATTAGAAGATATATGCCTAACAAAACACATTATTTTGTACCATATTTGTTTTATTAACTTTTAAAAATGGGCCTACTCTACAGTTTTAGAGCCTTCGTTCCACCATATTGAAATCATGTGATTGATGATGTCACAGGGCCCCACTGCCTGTAAACATCCCATTGTTTTCTATTGGAGTGAAACATTCAGCCTGCTTTTTAGATCATTTAGCAGCTTGTTCAATCAAAATACCAGTTTGTGCTGCTTTTGGTGCCTCTAAATAATCAGGAAAAGTTAAAGATGATGATTTAAAGTTGTGACCAACAAAATCTGTGACCGCAGGGTGCGACACGTTTCCTAGTAGACAATGAAGCTGAAGCAGAGGACCTTTACTCTCCCTTAAACAATCCGCTGAGGATAGAAGGACTTTTGGGTATGAGTCCAGTCTGTGATTACTTGATATCTTCTTTTGGAAAGTAAGCTTGTATGAGCGATGCTGACACCAACTTGTAAAGAGAGCTGTGCACGAGGAAAAAACCAGACTCGTGCGCACTCTCTCGCACACGTTTCGTAGGCGTTTTGTCTTGGGAGCAGGTAGAGTGTTACGCATGTGCATTTTTTTTTAAAAAGTGGAGAGGAAAATCTTCCTCTATACCTTTAATTCTCCTTATTTGATGAACTGATGCATGTTCATGTGGATTTGTGGGTTTTTCCGGAAGATTGTTGTAATTTGCGCTTTATATATAAAGTTGAATTGAATTTGCGTAAGAATTCACCTTCCTTTGATTTAATGACCTATGAGGCCTTTGCTGTTTGTGTTAAATGAGGTGATAGATAGATATTGACGACGGCAGCTTTAGATTTCCAAAATATATTTCTTGACACTTGATGGTTCAGAAACAAAGAAAAAATAGGACAACATTCCCACTCTTTGGTGTTAAGCTTTTATTAAATATTTGACCCTCCGACACCTCATGAAGTTAAACTTAAACTCTGACTATTTTGACTGAGGAGCTTGAAGTGGTTGTCCAGCACTTGTCAAAGCTTCCCTCTCCCCTGGTGATGCCTGCTCTACAAAGCTGTATTCAACCATTTCCAAACTGACAAGTTCTCGCCCTTTAAAGGAAAATAGCAGGCATGTTTTTTTTTCTTTTTTTCTTTTCCTATTTCACTCCTCTGTTGTTGACATATTTTTCCCACGTCTCTGTCTTTTGCCTTCACGTAATGGTGAAGTTAAACAGATGCTTTGAACCTGCGTGACATCAAAATAAAAAAAAAGGCAGAGAGCCACCGCTGAATTCCCTCAGCCTATTATCTCCCTGGGATCGGTTCAAAGCGCTTTACAAAGCTGCTGAAAGTTCGACATTGCCCTACAGTTGCGTTGCGTGAGTGCAGGTTGGTTAAAGTTGGCCAGCGTCGCTAGAATTATGAATATGCAGAGTTGGCGCGGGGGCAGGTGGAGCGTTGTCAACCGAGTGGTCAAAAGTTTTCGATACAGTTTTCCCGAATTCCTTTGAAAAAATACAATTCCTAACATAAAGTACATAATATACAAACATGAAATACGAAAGTTTTAGTTTCCATGCCTCTTTATACCAGTGATATATAGTCAACTTAAAGATGTAAATCTTTGTTTTAATCGGAAACAAAATGGGTTAAAAGTGACGAAAAATGGTAGAAAAGGATTTTAAAAACCACAGAAATTGGTTACATTTAGAACGGCCAAAATCAGAGAGAAAAAGTGGTCAAAAAAAGTTTCAAAATGTCACTATTGGAACAATTACTTAAAAAAATTAGTTTGAAACGGCAAAAAATGAGCATAGCAAACCGTAAATATGGATAAATTGGCAAAAATAAGCATGAAATATGGTGAAAAGAGGTAAAAACTTGATAATAATGTGTCAACATATGCAACATCAGGTGGGAAAAGTGGTTGAAAGGGTTTATGAGTGCCAAAAATGTCTCGAAAGTCGGGAGAAAAAAAATGTACAGAATAGGCAGTTGAATTTGATGGACAAGAAATGGGAGTAGTGACTGTACAAAACATACATTAATGCATTTGTTCTACAAGTTATTTTTTGGCGCTCGAGTCTAAACTTTGAATTTCAAAGATTTTAGGCCACATCTGACTCAATCTTTACATCTAACATGGCCATCTCCATTAAACTATAGCCACTTGGTGATGTGATGCTTGAAGCTCCTGAGAAGCTTGAGTGAGGCTTGTTTGATGAGAGACTGGAAGGATAATGAATTCTGGAGTGAAGTGAGTCAGAAGAGGCAGCGGCGGGGTGGGGGGGCAGCGTCGAGACGTTACCAGGACTGAAATAAACAGACGTCTCCTTTGTCTTCCACCCTTGAAAAATGCGATGAAAGCCTTCGTGCTTTTGTGAATGTTTTATAAAACCTGAGCTTTTTGGTTTCTCTTTCATAGCCCCTGCATCCTGTTGATGAATGTAAAGATCCTTAGCAACCAGTGAAAGCAGGATGTTTCTGTTTGTTCTGTTTGTGCACTTGGTCCCCATTGTGTTTGCTGATGAAATGCCTATATGAAAAAGAACAATGAGCCCCGTGTACGGTTTTATATCATCTATAATAAACATGGCACAGAGAAACACCAGCTTAACCAGGGCTGTCAGTGATTTTACTTTGGAGGCCAAAAAACACAGATATATGATCATTTCTAACACTTTTCTCCACAAGTTTGGCATTTGAAAATGGTCTAAATTCACTTAAAATATCCTGGTTGTAAAACATGAGGTCATGTCAAAATAAAAGACCTATGAAGACTAAAAAGACTAAAAAATAACGACAAAAACGCACAAAACAACCGCGAAATCCACCAAAAACCACTCATTAAACACAAACAAAATAAATCAAGGGCAACACAAAATGGCAACAAAATCACACAAAATGACAGAATAATACACTGACCAATAAAAAATGCACAAAATTACAAAAACAGCAAAATCCACAAAATGTCAACAAAAGTTACACAAAGTCACAAAAATAACAAAGTTTCTGAAAATCCACAAAAAAGGCTACAAAAAACACACAAACGAACACAAAATTGCACAGAATGACTTCAAAAATGCACAAAACGACAGCAAAATTCACAAGACAACTAATTAAACACATGAAATAACTACAAAGATGCAAAACTGACAAAACGCACACAATACGGTTATACAAAAAACATACACACGTACCAAATAAATTCAAGGGCACGCAAAATGGCAACAAAATTACACAAAATGACAGAATAATACACTGACCCCAAAAAAATTATGGACAGAATGACTCCAAAAATAAACAAAACGACAGCGAAATCCACTAAATACCAAGAAAAACACACAAAAGAAATCTGAAAATCCACAAAACAACTCATTAAACACATAAAATGAAAACAAAGACAGACAAAACTGCTTAAACACACACAATATGACTACACAAAAACACACAACGCACACAAAATGATTGCAAGGGCAGGCAACGACATTCAAAAACAACAACAAGATGCAAACGATGCTTCCTGTGTTAATCCTCAAATTATTATTTTATTCTACATGACAAAGAAATGTTAATAACTCACATCAGATAAATTCACTTTTTTATTGATGAAACACAACAAGGTTCCAATATCCCATCATGCACTGCCTTTCACATGCTTTTTAAATTCTAATGTACAAATTTTACTGTCAATGACTTCATCCCGATTCTTCCTCGTGTCTTCACGTTCATTAGCAAACTCAATCTCACAGATTAGAAGTAATCTTTAGAAATAATTAAAATCCCATTTTTTTGACTTGCAAAGCGGCGCGGGTGTCGTTAACCGGTTGTGGTGCCGATCCTGGATCTCACAATCTCTGCAAATCAACACGATACCCACACCCCCTCCATTTATAATTATTTCATTACGCCGCACCACGGGTGTTAAATAGAAAGAATTGATTGTGGCGGTTGGCAATTTGGTCGACCTGATGAGACTCGCGCTGGCTTAACTGCGGCGGGAAATTGTGACGCTCTCGTCGCCAACTGTGCTGTAAGTATTTAGTCTAATTACCCACTCAGCTCACACGGCTTCTGAACTCGCTTTTATTCACGTTACATCACCGTTGCTTTTACCACAAGAAGGATGTACGTTTAATGCGTCTTTATGCTAGTGGTTCTCAACCTTTTTCAGCCCGCGACCCCCAAAATGAAGGTGCCAGACTCTGGGGACCCTCACTGTTATACAGCAAGCTTATTATTTATTATTTGTGCCATAGTTTATAGTCATCTTAAAGATGTAAACTTGTTTTAATCAGAAATAAAAATGGGTTAAAAGTGACCAAAAATGATGGAAAAGGTGGTGAAATGGATTTTAAAAAGGTTGTGGTTATTCAAACGGAAATGTATGAATATACTGTCTATTCATACGGAGCACCCCTCATTGGCCAGTTTAGGTCACGTGATAGGTGCACCATGTGACTTAAAGTTTCGTCAGCTCATATTCATTTTTAGCTACCCCGCTAACCCTTTTATTTTAGCCCTAAACCTAACCCAGGAAAGACCATAAAATTTGCAGTGTTAAATATGTTGTTAGAAATGAAAAAAATATATATGACAAAAGTGGGATTCGAACCCACGTGAGCGGAAGGAAGGATCCTTGAGTGTGGCGCCTTTGACTGCTTAGCCAAAAAACACAGGCACATTACGCTTATGTAGAAAAGGTCCGGAAAACGCAAAAAATTTACCCATAGTTTCATAATTTTTACTTTGTTAAATATGTTAAAATGAAAAAATACATATGGCAAAAGTAGGATTCAAACCCACATTAAACGGAAGGAAGGATCTGTGAGTGCGGCACCTTAGACTACTTAGCCAAAAAACACAGGCACATTACGCTTATGTAGAAAAGGTCTGAAAAAACGTACCCATAGTCCCATAATTTTTACCATGTTAAATATGTTAAAATGAAAAAATACATATGACAAAAGTGGGATTCGAACCCACGTTAGCGGAAAGAAGGATCTATCAGTGCGGCGCCTTAAACCACTTTGCCAAAAAAACACATGCATTTTACGCTTATGTAGAAAAGGAAACACGAAAAAAACTTGCCCATAGTCCCGGAGGCTATTGATACATTTCCGTTAAAACTAGAGTTGGCAAAAACGGACAGAAAAAGTGGTAAAAAGTGTTCTTCGATATTGAAATAATGAGTTTAGACTGACAAATAATGGGCATGACAAAAAGCATGAAATGTAGTGAAAAGAGGTTAAAAATTATAACGGGTCAATATATGCAACATTAAGTGGGAAAAGTGTTGGAAAGGGTCAAGTGCCAAAAAATGTCTTGAAAGTGGAAGAAATGTGCAGAAATAGCATACAAATGGGAGTAAAAAATGCATAAACAGAGTCAAAATATGGCAAGACAAAGTGATGAAAATATGGAAAGTTTGGCATAGGTGCAGAAGAAGAAAAAAAAAAATGGCTCAAAGTGTTGTTTATCAAGTCATGTATCTATTGTGGTTCATCAAGCAGGGCGTTTGTTATTGTACGCTCCAGGGGGGAGTTGAGTTTTCAGCAGGGGAACTGGGTAAAATATGGTTTAATTAAGACCTACGAAGACTTTTTGTCAGGATGAACAATGTCAGACGTGAATCTGTTGAATGAAAATAGGAAATATTACAGCTCACCCGTTTATAATCAATTCTCTTTCACACTCCAGAGGCCGAGTGAGCATTACGCACAAATGATTTATCCAACGGAGTGTTTGGGACTGGAAAAGCACAACGTGTAGCAGGAGTTCAGGTTTATTCAAAGCGTCAAACGATCAGGGAAATGATAAGGGTTTTTTTTTCCCCCTTTGTTATCAAAGAAATGTGCAAACAGAGCTCACTCAAAGGGAAATTTAAATTTATTCCAAACCAATTCCACCATAAAGCCACGCTCCTTTAGATCGATGAAACCGTTGAGGAGTTTTGACGTCAGGTGACCTTCATCATTTAAACCTGAGGATTCACTTTGAGCACATTTAACAATAAACCAATGCTCGTACGAGTTGTTGCTCTGTCTTTTTAAATCTGCTGAGAATAACCACACACGCTCAAACGTCTTTGTACAAATATTGTTGTTGTGTTTTGGTCTTTTTCAATCAAATTTTGTCACAAAATCCAACCCTAGCTAACAGAAATGCTGCTGTAACCAGGGGTAGACTAGGACAAAGTTTCAGTCTTGGCATTTTGTGTCCAGACCCAGCCCACTTTTTTGCCTTTTTTTCAAAAATTTTGTTTATTTTATGCAACTTCTTTTTAACACTTATCACAGTTTTGTCCTTTCTTTCATTTTTTGGCCACTTTTCATCCAAATAAGTTTACTTTTGCCCAATAAATACCACTTTCTTAATTTTTTTCCCTACATTTTGCCTCTTTTTGTTCCACGTTTGCCCTTTTTCACTATTGTTTGCCACATTTTTCCCATTTAAGCTACACTTTGCAATTACATACCATCTGGTTCCTCTTTATTTGCACATTTCTTGCCACTCTTGACTGATTTTGGCCCATTTTGTCACTTATGTACCATTTTTGGCCACCTGTTGCCATGTCTGCTTCCATTTGCTCGTCAAAAAAAACCAAAAAAAAAAAAAACATAGCAAACCATGTATGTTTTTTTTCCCCCAAAATCTTTTTGACACTTTTATTGATATTTTGTACTTTCTTAATTTTTTTTGGCCATTTTTCATCCAAATAAGCTCATTATTACCCCCAAAATACAACGTGTTTCCTTTTCCCCTACATTGTGCCTCTTTTTGTCCTACATGTTTGCGCTTTTATACTATTGTTTGCCTCATTTTGCCAATTAAAGCTACTCTTTTCCATTACATACCACCTGGTTCATCTTTATTTGCCCATTTTTAGCCACTATTGACTGATTTTGACCCATTTTAGTCACTTTTCACACTTTTCTTGGCACGAGTGTATCATTTTTGGCCACCTGTTACCATGTAAAAATACAAACGTCAATATTTCACCATCAATAACAATATAATATACTTAATATATTGTTGAGATAGCTGCGATTCATGCAAACTTTTACATGTGGTGTTTCTTATTACACTTTAGCGGGAAAGGCCAACAACTGATCCACTGAGCTCTAACATTTACATTAAACAATATTCAAACAACTACTCGTTGTGTATATACTGTATACAATTTACTGTAGTGAGAAAGATAACTGTCTATTTATAAGCTGAACCTTTAGAAATATGGTTTTGTTAAAGGCGGAGCATCATGGAAAGGAAAGGAAAGCTGATTAACATAAACATGTAGGGAAAACATTTACGGTTTGCTTACCGCGTTTGGCACCACATTGTTAGAGTAAAGCTGCGTTTATGGTGTGAAAAGAAACAAACTGGCACAAACTCATGTTTACATTATGTTTAGAGTAGAAGTGTTAATGCATGTATCCAAACAAACAAGCAAATGCGAATTTTCCACTGAGCCCACGCACGCTGTGTGCAAAAATTGTGTCTAATGTTTGAAGCTGCTGGAGAACAAATCAAACATGAGAAAAAAAAAAAAAAAATGTGAAAGGTTGAGCATTGTGCATTGCATTGTGGGATGTGTGTGTAAATTCACTGTTAGTTACTATTGGTCATTTTCCGTAAACAAGTCATGTTTACGTAAAAAAAAAACATTTTTATTTTGTTTTATAATCTTTTTTTATTTTACTAGTGGCACTAGTGACACTTTTTTTTACTTCACTTGTAAAGTAGGCCTTATTGATCCATGAATTGAACATCATTTACTCCAAAAAGTAAAGAAAAAATTCAAGTCTGTTTTCATCTCCACCGTTTGCTGAGATTTTCCCACATTGCATTGTGGGATGTGTAGTCCATTAGTCGGATGCACATAAGTGTTTTTACTGTTATTTCTTGTATTTTTAAGCAAAAGAAAGGGACAGTAATTTGCTTTTTATTCATTAATTCCTGGGGATATCTTTGTCAACAAACTTGAGCACGAAATACAACCTTTTATAATCTTTTTTTGGTTGTTTTAGAGCAAATACTCTTTGATTTGTGGTTTTTTATGTGTTACAAAGAAAATAGTCTCCAGCAGTGTTAAGATTTAGCTAAACTTTAATCATGTGCACAAACCACATGGTTCTGCTCTTCATTCAAATATTTAACAGTATGGGAATCTAGCATTATGTTTAATATTTAATATTTAACACCCTTAATTCGGAATGTGTTAGTGTTTGGGAGCCTTCTTTGATGCAAACACTCATTAAATTGTAAAACATGACTCCTGACCCACATCTTCAAAAAGCATCTCCCGGTGTTAAAAATAGGTGAGTTCACAGTTTTATTTTAATAACAGGCCAACGCAGTGCGTTGCTCCACTTTCAGTTTTCATCACCTACTGCTCCAAATGGCTGCGTCACAATAACTTCCCCATTAATCACGTGCACAGGTTTGTGACGGTGTGTTTGCATGTGTAAGACTGTGTCATCGGTGAGCGCGGAAGCTCAAAGCGTCGTTAATCAAACCAAAGCCGAGGGGCTTCCAGAGCGTCACAGGGGAGGTAGGAGTTAGCAGCAATAGCTCGTACACCAGGGAGCTGAACGCCGCACATTGAGGGTCTCTAAGTCCCAGACGAACGGGCTAAGCTGCTGCACACGAGGACGCAAAAAAAATGCTGTAATTCCATAGGCGGAGTTTTAGTTTCTTGCCAGTTTCTTGCAAAAGAAAAAATAAGATTAAATGTACTGGACTGTCTCGAGATTTGCGCCAACCACAATGTGTGTAACATCAATCTATAAAGCAAAAAATGTCTGCGTGTGTGTGTGTCTCAAAACACGCCCTCACCACATAAGGTATTTATAATAAAAATATACTAAATGAGTAAGATAAAACAAAAAAACTAAACATTTATATAAAAAGTACACAAAATGACAACATAAATGCACAAAACTACAGCAAAAATGATACAAAAATACACAAAATGACTCCAGAATCACACCACAATGAAAACAAAAAAATGTACAAAAAGACTCCAAAAAACATACATTACGGAAAAATTCACCAAACAAAAAAAAATATAAAAATGAGGGGGGGATTCAATTCAACTTTAATTATGTAGCGCTAATTAAAATATTAAGTGAACTTGTAGCGCTCAACGTGAAATGTAAAATTAACAATCCTAGAGGAGCGAATGGTGTGTGAATGTGCATGTTTGGCTGTCAAAATTGAATTAAAATTGTGTGATAAAGTTGATTTTTAACTAAATGGGTTAATAACATGAAAACAACCGACTAATTCACCTAAATGTGTAATAAAAAAAATGAAAAATCAGCGTTAAAGAAGCACGGACCATTGCCCGTTACGGAGCATCCGTCTCTCTCTCTGACTGACAGCTGTCAAATCTGCCATGCTTCAGCACCAAGGACAGCGCAACATCACTGCTAATGTAGCCATGCATTACACCCATAACTCTTCTAATGAATCAGCAGCGCAGCAGAAAATGAAAATGTAACGTGTGCTTACCTGTTATTAATACAAAAGAGAAGGAGAACATGGTATCCTCACTTATATACATATTTTACAGCCGAGGCCTAGCTTGTCTTTCATAAACCTAGTGTAGCAGCTCATCTTGGCTTTGAACTGAGCCTTTCTCAATGTCTATATCAGAACTTTCTCCATTTCTCTCTGTCCCTGAGTCCTCTTCATGTTCCATCTGTTGGAGGCAAGTTCTTCTTCATTAGCATCATCGCTACAGGTGCTATTACTTGCTACGCTAACTGCTGCTGCTCGGCGATTTCCACAGAAACAACCTTTACCACAGGCTTAGCTTCACTTATTGGCTTAAAAAATCCTCTTTAAATCCAACTGCTTTTTTTTTTTTTTGGCATTTTCTACTGACTTCCAAGCTGACAAGACAATTTTTGCAGAAAATCACACTTTAGATGTAGCGTGAGCGTGGCATTACTTTTGCATTCCAAATTTCCATTGATTTCAACTCAACAAAAGACGCAGTTGTCCAAATATAATACTTTGAAATTTCATCAAAACACCTAAAAGCAAATGTAAAAAAAAAAAAAAAAAAAAAATGAGTATAGAGTAATCCTACGATAGACACCTGGCGAACTGTGCATGCGCGTCTGTTATGTTGAAAAAAAGGTTAGAATTTTTTTCTCTAATTTTCAGGGTTAGGGTTAGAATTAGGGTTTATCATAGCAGAAAAGTTTAAGGTAGCAAAATACTGTACGTGTATACGTGTAAATATTTACTACGCTATTATAGGAGCTACACCGGTCAAAATCTGGGAGGTATAGTATAAGCTCTGGGTATAGTCTTGATGAAGAAAACCTGAGTCATGTATAATACAAATACTGATAATATTCACAGTAATTCAACTTGAACTGTGTGTAATGTGCTTCATATAACCTTTTGTGTTTTAACTTAGGCTGTTTAATAATGTAGGAATGTTCACACCTTTTCAATGTCAACAAAGGTAGGCCTGCCACATTCTACCGTAATTTCGGGATTATATGCCGCCACAAAATTGAGCTCCGTCACATTAGACCAGGTGGAACAACAAGTGCCCACTGCAGCAGCAGCAGCAGCAGCAGCAGCAGCAGCAGCGTGGTTAAAGAAGTAAAAGTCAGTCAGTTTGTAATAGAAAGATAAAGAGCAAAAAGTTGTTAAATAATCACCGCGTTAGGTTTGTTCAGGATTGATTGATGACCTGGACTCTGAGGCTGATGGAGACGCTTCCGTGAGGAGGACAGACAGACAGACAGAGCGGAGATCAGAACAGCCTGGATCGGCCTGGATACAGGCTGGAAGAGCAGACAAAAATGGACTGATATGTAGACGTGGGGCAGTGAGGAGCTGACTTCATGTAGTAAAGGAAACTTATCAGTTGAAACTCGGACATTTCCGTGAAACCTAACTTGAGTACAGCTGCCCGCCTACCTGCCAATTCTGATTGGCTGAGTTGTCTGAAGGGCACCCTCATCATCCAGTGCGGCCTATGTTATGCTGCGGCATTTGTGTTGATTTTTCTTAACCCTAACTATAATCACCAAAATGTGTTTAGTAAGTGGTTGACAAGTGGTTATTTTAGATTTCTTGTACAAAATAAGGGATACAGTAGCTTGGTTGGGGTGTTGGTACAACTCGTAGCGAGCGCCAGAAAATGTCCCATATTTTCATATCCAAAACCTGACAGGTATGCCCTTTAACCCCCCCAGTCCTACACCCATGGCCTTATTGAAAGAATGTCCTTTTTACCTTCTTACACAATATGGACACACCTTATTTTCTGTAGACCCCCTCAAAAAAAAAACCCTCCTGCACTGCAGACAAATATGAAAACAATCCAAATCTCTTTCTTTCTCTGCTTCAATCCCACGACCTACTTTAGTTTTTTCCTACTGCACGGTCTGGGAGCCACCAAAGGGTCCCCAGTCTGGAGTTTGCCTTCAAGCAGCCTTCTGTTGTCTCAGATGCCAAATGCGAGTGTTCCACAACGCTGAAGCAACAAACTGCAGTTTGTCTTTTTCCAAACAACTCATTTATTCCCGTTCCTAATTGACAGGAAGCTGCTACTTCATCCAGCCAAAGCAATAAGCTAATGCTCGCAGGAATTGACTGCTATTGATGGTCCTGGAGTGCAAGATGCTCAATGGGTGGAAATGAATCACTCCTACCAGTAAATGAGTTAACTGGAAAAACACAATAAATACTTAGGTTTGTGTGAATAGGTTTATTTCTGATTCTGAATCACTTTTTGACGGATATCTGAATCTTCAGCTCTTGTTGCATTAATGACTGCAGTCAAAAAAGCCATACTCGAGTGTAAAACGTGTGATTTATATGTACTTTTAAAGTTACGGTTAATGTGTGCGGAGGCTGAACAATGACTGTAAATGGAGGGACTACAATTTATCCCAATTGGCATAAAAAAAGACAGTCATTAGGATCTATTGAAGCGTTTCTGCTTCTTTAGAAAAAGGATTTTTTTCAAAAACATTATGTACCATTGAGCCTCGTTTAAAAGCAGTGTGTGTGTGTGTGTTTTTTAGTCGTTATATCTTTGAACCACACCAATAAAGCAGTGCATTGCATTGAGTGTGTTTTTTTCCTTTCATTCTTTCTTGATGAAACAGTTTCTATGCCACTAATTGCCCATCGAGAGAAAGCTGAATGAGGAGCTTTTCTGCTTTTTTTTTTTTTTTTTTTTTCCCCCCAATACGATGACGATCACAATAAAAGGAGAACGGAGGTTAAACTTTCTGCACTAGCCAGTGGGAAGGACAGAAATATGATGATATTTAGTCGCTTTACAACATGATAGCATTAACGGCAAAACTGATGTGAATTGGAGGTTCAGGCAATTCAACGGTTTATGTAAAGCTAAAAATCTGCTTAGAAACTACTCACTGCATTCAATGTTATACCATAAAGTCAGAAAAATGATGGGCCATTGTTCTATGAATCTATGATAACCACATGTATTTATTTACTTAATGATCTGAATAATATCCACTAGTATATAGTCATCTTAAAGATGAAAAGCCTTGTTATAATTTAAAATATAATTGATTAAAAGTGACTAAAAATGGTGGAAAATGTGGTGAAATAGGGTTTATAAAATGCAACTGGTGAATAACGCGCATGACAAATTGTGAATGTCATGGCAAAAAAATAAGCATGAAATATGGTGAAAAGGTCGAAAAGACATTAAAATTTGAAGTCTTGCAACAAAAATGCATTAAAAGGAGCAAAAATATGGCGAGAAAAAGTGATGAAAATAGGCTAAGATATGGCAAGTTTGGTGTCGTTGCAGAAAAAGGGTAAAAATTAGCAATAACGGGCTCAAACAACGCCCTCCCAATGTCTCGCACCCCAAGGTTGAGAATCCTTGGCTTAATAAAGCAGAAAGATCCTTGCTTTCTAGTTCTGCTAGTTTTTTCTAATGCAAACATCAAATAAAAAATTCAATTAAAACCCACAATTTTTGCAGAGATCAGTTCTCCGGTCATTTTGCATCGCCAATTGTCGAAACTCTTAATTTTTCCAAAATCTGGCAAATTTACTCGAAATTATTCCACAAAATTTGCCTAAAATTAGGGAAATTTAAGTGAAGATCCTGCAGGGACTGATGTACTAAAATGTGTTTGACACTATATACATATATAAGCACACACCTCTTGCACAACTATTCCATGAGAAACATAGTGTCGTTGGATACCTGAGACTCAGTAAATGATCATAAAGCTATGAGTGGGTGAGGAGAAAAAAAAAAAAAAAAAAAAAGAAACTGCTGCTGTTTCAGGTATTTGCCATTATCCCATCCCCCGCCAACTATTTACAGTTAGCTGCTAATTAGCCGTCGGCGTGAGTGAAACTGCTTGGTGGCGTCCTAATGCTGATAAATGGGGGAAGATCAGTGATCTTCTGCTTTTTTTATGTGACCACATCATGTTCCGCTGACGGATCGCAAAGACTCGTCCCGTGTCGTTTAGCCTCGCCGCCGACGCCTTGATTTATGCCGCAATAAATAAATGATTCACAGAGTCACAGTTGCAGTCGTTGCAGAAGCGCTGCGTCATTCCCGTCAGGCTTTAGGCGGGGCAGCTCAGGGGGTGGGAGCCCCTTGTCACAGTACAACCTGGACGCTGTGTCGTCTTAACGTGTGGAATGATGACATCTTTCTCTCCTAATGAGAGAAACTATTGAGAACACGGCTGTGGGAAATAAAGATGGAGGACAACAATGGAAACTAATTCATACTGAAATGTGATTTTCTAAAGACAATAAGCCACATCAACAAATGGACACAAACAGGAAGTTGCACCAACACTATGGCCGTGTTAGAAAAGTCATACTAACGTACGACTTTCACTATGTTTGACATTAAATAGTTTGAAAAGATAGAGTACGTGAGAAATATCAGGATGTATATATTATGCGGACATTTTTAAGTATGCACGGTGGGCACAATACTCGACCGCCCTATGATGCATTGCAAGAAGCCAATGTAAACTCACCCTGGGACCAGCTTCAAGCTAAAAATCAAACATCTTTTCAAAATAAAAGCATCTCTTCTCGTCTTCCATTTGTTTTTTAACGTGTTTGCCCTATTTTTGTTCCTTTTAATGCATATTACTACATTAATACATACTATTTTGTGACATTACTCCCATTTCTCTCACTTATCCATCAAATTTAAATGTTTGTCTGCACATTTTTTCCACATTCAAAACATTTTCGGCACTTATAAACCCTTTTCACCACTTTTCCCACGTAATTTTGCACATGTTGACCCATTGTTTAACCACAATTCACAATTTGTCATGCCTTTCATTCACACACACTGACAATTTTTTTCCCATTTTTGGCCACTAATGTGCAACTTCTGACCAATTTATATGGTTCTTAAAATCCCGTTTCACAACCTTTTCCACCAATTTTGGTCACTTTTAACCGATTTTATTCCTGATTAAAACAACAATTTATTTTGCCACTGAACTTTTAACCTCATTTCACCACATTTCATGCTTGTTTAAGCCAATTTAACCACATTCACGATTAGGAGTGTGACGATATCTAGATATGGCGATATATCACGACATTTTTCCGCACGATCGATTACTGATATACTCCCGCTAAGTATCAATTTTTTTTTTTTTCGATTTTTTTTTTTTTTTTCAAAACGTTTTCTGCTTTTTCACTAAAATGTGCAGGTACATCTTCACAGAAATTTTGTCACTGTTTGTTGAAGGAAACAATATATTGTTTACTGGAATATTGCACTATCATGGTGTCACTGGTAAGAAAGACCTTATTTTTTGTTTACAGAAAGAACTATTGGAGATACTTATTCTTTTACATTGGTTTGTTGACACTTATTTACAGAAATGTTGCACTAAAATAGTGTCACTGTTCACAGGACACTTTTTCAATTTATTCTCTTTCAGAGATATAAAATAAAAACAGTATTTTTTCACTTAATCTTGTTTTTTTTCTTGTTATGTCAGATAATCGTAGATTGATATTCAGACCAATATATCGATAATCGCAGTATCGTCATACCGTGAGGTAATAGCTATTGTGAGCTTTGTATCATGTATGGCGTCGTATCGTGAGGTACACAGAGGCTCCCACCCCTATTCACAATTTGTCATGCCCAATTGTTGCCAGTTTAAACTAATAATATCCAATATTGACAGTTTGAACCATTTTAACCACTTATTCTGTCCGTTTTGGCCACTCTAATTTGCAAGTTTCAAACCCTTTTCGTTGTTTTTAAAATCCAATTTCACCACCGTTTTCAATCATTTTGGTCACTTTCAACCCATTTTATTACTGATTAAAACAAGGATTTACATTTTTAAGATGACTATATACTAAGGTGCAAATAATAAACTTAGTGGATAATAGTGGATATTATCCACATAAATAATTAAATGTGCACACGGGGGTGTTGGATAAATGGCTCGGCCCTTGGAGAGCACCTAAGTGGAAAGACAAAAAGGTGTGTTTACTTCACTCCACCACACAAACAAGGTCAGGCTTTCCTTGGTGACATCTAGATGCTCTGTTTCCACCAAGATTCCTAGCCTGGTCATTTTTTTTTAGCATTTAAACCCTACACTTTCACCCAGGGGTGGACTGGCCATTTGTCATACAGGGCATCGACCCAGTGGGCCGATCCAGTCAGCTATGTTTTTGAGGGGAGAGTGGAAGCAGGCATGGGAACAGGTGGCCAAAAATGGTAAAGAGTTGCAAAAACATGGCAAGGAAAAAGTGAAATGTGATGAAATGGGCCAAAAACAGTCAAGAGTGGCTAAAAATGGGCAAAGAAACATGAATTAAGAGATATGTAATGGCAAAAGGGAGCTTAAATAGGCAAAATGTAGTAAACATTAGTGAAAAGTGCAAAATTGTGGCACAAAAAGTAGGGGAAATAGGAAAAAGTGGTATTATTAGGGCAAAAGTTGGCTAATTTAGATGAAAAGTGGCCAAAGAAATTAAAGAAGGGACAATACTTAAATAAAAGTGTCAAAAAGAACTTGCAAAAATGGACAAAAAAGACATTACGGGCATCTTTACTATAGGAACTTTCTGGTCCCCTATGTTTTTTTTTTTTTTTTTGACAAGCGAGTGGAGGCAGACATGGTAACAGGTGGCCAAAAAATGGTCTAATTGTGACAATAAAAGTGGCAAGAAAAGAGTGAAAGTGACTAAAATGGGCCCAAAACAGTCAAGAGTGGCCAAAAAATGGGCAAATAAAGGGAGGAACCAGGTGGTTTGTAGTGACAAATGGTAGCTTAAATGGGCAAAATATGACAAACAATAGTGGAAGAAGGGATAATGTGGAAGAAAAAGAAGCAACATATAGGGAAAAATGGAAACAAGTGGCTCTAATTGGGCAAAAGTTGGCTAATTTGGATGAAAAAGTGGCCAAAAAATGAAAGGACAATCATCCAAAAAAAGTATCAAAAAGAACTTGAAAAATTGTAAAAAAAAAAAAAAAAGGGATATTAATTGATGAAAGGTAGCTAAAAAAAGAAGCAAAATGGCCAAAAAAAATATAGGTTGAAAAGTTCCCCTATTTTAGGTCATAAAGAACCACATGTTGAGCATCACTGACTTAATAATGGCTTCTACATAGTGTCTCTGACAATAGCATATTTTTTTTGTTCCATTCCATCCCTGCTTTCCTTTAAAAAACTGTTTTTTTTTGCCCAACTATGAGATCATCACACACACTATTCAATGTAATTAATTCAACAGCTCCCCCCAGTGGCCCCTCCCTCTAACAACACCTTTATGTAACCATTGTTGATGAGCTTTTCATTTCCCACATCTGCTCACACCTCATTTTTCCTCCCCTTTTCTCATTAAGGCTGTTAGATTTCATTGATGTCAACATTAATGATTTATAAGCGTGTTCGTCATAACAAGTTTGATTTGCTGGACACGACTCCTGGCGTGTTCCTGGGGCCTTCTAGGTTACAACAGCCACCACCACCACCACCACCACGCATTGTTGTTGAGACAATAAAGAGGGAGAAATGATTATTTTCTCTTATTGTTATTAGCGAACAACTTCTTTTCTCTGAGTGTGAGCACAGCGACAGAACATGGAGGTTAAATCCTAGTATAGAAGGCCTTGAGTGCACTTTAAACTTCACTGAATCCTCATCAGGGTCACACACACACACACACACTAGAAACATTTGTAAATGACTAATCCGCTGCCCTTTGTTTCCTTTAAACCACATGAATACTTCACTCCAGGGTCAATTAACTTTCATTTATTTAGTGGGAAAGAGGAAAATCAGAAGTGGTCTCGGTTTATTGTTTGGCGCTTAAAGCCTTTCATTACATGTTAATAATTAGAAATGAATTCATCATCATTGAAGAAACTTTGTTTCTACTTCCTCAGGGAGATATCAGAGCAAATTTTTAACCAAATGAGACGATGGAGATGTACATCAAAAAAAAAAAAAAATTAAAAATACGACAAAAAAACTAGTCTTGATTTAAATGAATTTGTATAATGCAGTGATACACTAAAATTGAATTCAATCAGAGAAAACAGAAATCTTGGAATTTACTTCCTGAAACGGAAATAGTTCAACAATTTATTTCATTTTATTTTAAATTTTTTTCTCTCAATTTGTGTGTTTTGGTGTTTTTGTCTGTTGTTTAAGTAGGTTTGTGTGTGATGAAAATTTAAAAAAAGAAAGAAAGAAAGAAAAAAAGGCAAGAAATAAAATCAATTTTGTCTATAAACAATAACAAAATAATAAAAAAATAAAGAAAAAGTAATTGTGTATATAAAAAAGTAAGAATAAATAAAAACAAAAAAATGAAGAAATGTATGTGTATAAAGATAAAGTTTAAAAAATAATCTTGCATATAAATAAATAAATAAAAGAAAAAAAGAAAAATGTGTATAAAAAAGTTTAAATAAAAAAAAAACAAAAAAATTAAGTAAAATAAAAAGTTATTTTGTGTATAAATAAAATTTAAAAGATAAATCAATTGTTTATATTTGTCGTCAAATGTGTTTTTGAAAAACATTTTTTTTATTTTTGTTTTTATTTTTGTGCAATGTTAATTTTGTGTATTTCTCTGTCATTTTCTGCCTTTTCAGACAATGTATGTCTGCTTCACATGCATACATACATTTCATCCCAAATATTTACATATTTAATCCCTATTGGCATCATTTTAGGACGTTTAGTATTTCACGAATTGCATCAATGTAGATATATCAAATACAAATATAGTATTTTTTATAAAAATAAAAAATAAAAAATCAGAAGCCTCACAAACTAAATGAAATACTCCAGGATGGACACAAGAGTCCACAAGAAGAATAAACCAAGTGAAGCCCACAGCAAAGCTCACACTGGCAGGTAACACACAGATAACAAAAAGCCTTTAACCTCCTCGCTAAAGGTTAGCGTCCTCTGAGAAATACAGAGAAAGAAAAAATAAAAAAATAACAGCAACGTGTGAGAGAGAAAGTGAAAACGGAAAACAGGATGTAACATCACCAGCAGATAGTTTGGTATGTATTCTTTTTTTATCCGTACGGTTGCCAGATCCATATACCAACATTCTATCCGTACGACTAAACCTTACTCTAAACCTAACTTTAACTCTAAAAATTGCTGCAATATTCGATTATAACCTAAACCTAAGACGCTACGTACATGTACTTCGGTAACCGTACCAATAGCACCGGGAGTTGTTGGTACGGCAACCGTACAAATAGCCACTTTCTCCATTTAATTAGTCATAGTCTGTGTTCAAAATGTTGTGCGAAAGGCAAAACTTCCTGTTAACTTCAAAACAAAAGACAAGACGCTTTTATTTTGAAAGGGGGATGTTCTGTTTTTAGCTTGAAGCCGGCGTCATGTACTGAGTTCGCATCGTACTGAGATGGCATAGGCGCATATATGCGCGCACATCCGGAAAATTAATTTTTGCTAAAAACAAAAAAAATTCAAATTATTATTATTTTTTTTTTTTTTTTAAATAAACAAAACACGTGTCTGTTCACTTTGAAAACAAAAATAATCAAAAATTATATATAATTTTTTGATCAAAAATTTGTTTTCTGGTAGTGCGCGTATAAACTCCGGAAAATATTTTTTTGTTTTTTTTGTTTTTTTCAATTTGTAGATTTCTGTTCTAATTTTTTTGTGTTTGCAAATAATTTGTGCATTTTTTTTTTTTTAAATAAAAAACGTAAGTTCAAAAAATAAATCAATAAAAATGAAAAAATCTACTGTTTCACATGTTTTTTGAGCGTGTGTGTCAATGGCAGCCTTTTCTCATGTGAGCCCTGAGACTCGGTAGCGTAATCAACTGTATCCATCATCTCGTGGCGACGCCCCCTGAAGTCGTTTCATGATGAGCTACTGTAATACAATTACTCGCCACCTGCCTCGTCCACGGGTAATTTACAAAGCTTGTGATTTCATACAAACGCCACTTCCTTGGTCCCGGGAGAGGACGGTGAGGCGAAACTCAGATGGTTGAACGTGTTTATAACAGACAGACGCTTCAATCACAGCGGAGGGGGGAAAAAACCAGGCCCAGCTGGGTGTCTCATAGCGTGAAACACAGGTTTGATTTCCAACGTCATCTATAATAATGCTGCGGCTGTAAACATAAGCACGATTTAACTGTTTAAGAAAAGGAAGACATTCTGTCTGTCTGTGTGTGTGTGAGCAGCCTTCCAAGTCCTCTGCAGTCCAACACCAGTCAGGACTAAGACATCACTATCTGTCTGTGTGTGTGTGTGTGTGTCTGGCACAGTCAGACTCCTCCTAGAGGAACGTGAGTCGACTTCCAAGCAGCCTCGAGCTCCCACAATCCTTCACGGGTAAACAAAGGTGTCGTCAATCCTGGAGGAGTCTTTCCTGATTGTCAGCCACAGTCAGCAGCTTTTTTTTATCTGTGTGTGTGTGTGTGTGTGTGGGGGGGTGGGGGGGAGGGGGGGGGTGGGGGGGCTGGGATTGTCAAACTCAACACTAACCGCATAGTCCATTACGCTCGGGAAGCCAAAGGGCCTCCAAGGTGCACGACGGAGGTGTGTGTGTCTGTGTATGCACCTTCTGCCTCAACACACACTACTGATCCACATTCACTGAGATAAAGTCATTATCAATCTGTTACTCGCCTCCAAAATCAACAGACATGCCAGCTTCCCGTGAAGACATGCAGAAACGCACATTTTCATCCTCTACAGAGACACATAACAGGTTCCATTCATCACACAAATTAGATATCGGTCAAATATGTGGGTCTGACGTCTGCAACCCATGGCTCCCGAGCCACATGTGGCTCTTTCATACCTCTGCTATGGCTCCATGTGGCTTTGTGTTAAAAAAAAAAAAACCTCAACAAATCAAGAGTAACTAAACTCCAAACTAAACCCACCTTTTTCTGCTTAATACAAATGTTTATGGGTATTCAGTAGTGCTGTTTATCAATCCTAGTTTCAGTCTTCGCATTTTAGTAAAATTTGTATTTTAATTTTGTGTATTTAGTTGTAAAATGTCAGAGTTACTGACCACAAAGGTTTGATCGCCGGCTATTACAATCAAATTTTACTATTGGCTGAGACAGATTCTTTCAGATTCCCCTGCGTCATCAACTTTCACTGTTGGCCCCGCCCCTCCTACAAAAGCTGAGAGGAGGGATGAGAGTTTCCTCCAATTACAGCCCTCACTGAGCATTGATTGATGAATAAGTCCACTGTGCTCTGTGTGCTGTGATGTTTTTGACTCTGTGCTTCTATAAAGAGCAGATTCTGTGCTAATCAGAGGGTTCATCAAGCTTTGTGTGTATTCCTGTCTGTCATTGCATGTGCGTGGACGTGTGTGTATGTATTATTGCTATGTGCGTGAGGTGGTGGGAGAGTAAGGCTGTAAGGCTGTGTGAGCTTCACATCGTGATTGTGTCTGCCTGTGGTTGTAGTGACACATCTCAGCTGTAAACCCATCATTGTGTGTATCACTGTCTGTTTCTTCGTGTGCGCGGACGTGTGTGTACGCCTTATCGCTGTTTGTGTGATGTGGTGGGAGAGTATAGGGCTGTAAGGTTGTGTGTGTGAGCTTCATGGCGTGATTGTGTGTGCCTGTGGTTGTAGCGACACATCGCAGTTGTACATACATCATTGTGTATATCACCGTCTGTCTCTTTGCACAGCGTTGACCCGCTGCCTGAGTGGGCTTGTCTTACTGCTAGAGTAACATCCATCATCAAGGCATTTTTTTTTTTTTTTTGCAAATTTGTTGTTGATCATATACGTCACAATCACGACACATGCTGGCGCGCAATTTCTGTAACTTTCCGACCCCGGGTAGGTCAGCTACGGATAAATCTAAGACAAGAAAAGTGTCTGAAGGCAACATAATGTTTAATGCTACGTGGGCAAATTAATTTGCTTTTACTGCTGACGAGACTACTTAATATGTAAAGAGAAATTAGCAAACAACAAGAAGTCAAATGTCGCAAGATATTTTCAGAATAAAAGCACAGCCTTTGCATCAAAAATATCATGACGTAGATGAGAGAAAGAAAGCTGTTTCAAAACTGATTTCAAAATGTGGAGGAAGTCTAAAAACTTAACTACATATGCTAGTTTTGTAGCCTCTCAAGAAATAATAAGACACAGGAAGCTATTCACAGATGGAGAATTCATAGAATAATCAATAATTAGAATTTCAGAACATCTATTCACGGACTTTAAAAACAAGAGTTTTTGAAATTGTGCAGCCAATCAGGGATATTCCCTGCTATTTTTAATACCACCATAATATTCATGCAAACTTTGAGCGATGATGCCCATTTTATTTTATATGTGTGTGATAAAAATCCTACATATTTGCTTATAATGAACTAATTTTAGTTCATTAATAAATGGCTAGAGTTTGTAGAAAAAAGGAAATCAAATATTTCCATTAAAAATTTAAAATCAGGAGGGATTTATCAACATTTACTGAAAATTTAATGCAAAGTATGAAGTGCATTACTGCATTTTTTTTTTTTTTTCAAACTTAATTTCAAATTCTAGCTTTACTCAAATACAATTGGAGTGGATGTAAAAATGTTTGTATTATTGTTTTTTTCCCAGTAAATGGATTTCTGACAGTTTAAAACAGCTGTATTAATTTTAGGCTACATTTATGGTGGTGTGTATTTATATTTTTAACTTTTAGCAACTAAAAATATCCATTTTGGCGTTTGATTTTATTTTCTAAACCAAATAATTGTAAAGTTAAATGTCCAACTCACTGTTTTGAAGGTTTTTTTCTGCTGCTTTTTCTTCTTCTCTGTTGTTGCTCCGTGTTCTTTGTTGTCTTTTACTTTGTTTACCTGCAAAAGCAACAAAGTTTACTGACTCAATCAATAATGGTTTAAAAAAAACTAATAATACTAACTTACTTTAAAATGCAGAAATCGTCCTGATGTATTAAACTTGCTGAAAGGTGAAGAAAAGAAAGGTGAACTTCCATTAAATGATTGACATGTATCACAGCAGATGGCGCTGTTTCCTATAATTTAATGTATTTTGTTGGTGTTTTGTGTGTTTTTGTAGTCATTTTGTGAATTTTTTGTTGTTTCTTGGTATATTTTTCTGTCATTTTGTCTGTTTTAATTGTCTTTTTGATGATTTCCCTGATATTTTAATATATTTGTGTGTTTTTGAGGTATTTTGTTGTTTCTTGGCATTTTTTTTGTCAATTTGTATATCTATATGGTTTTGTGTGTTTTATTTGTCTATTTGTGTATTATCCCTGACACTTTAATGCATTTTTGTTGTTGCTTTGTGTGTTTTTGGAGTCATTGTGTGTGTTTTTGTTGTTTCTTGGCATATGTTTGTCATTTTTTGTGTTTTAATTGTCTTTTTGTGTGTTTTCCTGACATTTTAATGTATTTTTCTGAAATTTATTGTATTTTCCTGACATTTTATTGTATTTTTTTGTTGTTGTTTTGTGTGTTTTTGTAGTAATTTTGTGTATTTTTGTGGTTTCTTGGTATATTTTTCTGTCATTTTGTGTGTTTCAATTGTCTTTTTGTGTATTTTCCTTAGATTTTAATGTTTTGTTTTTGCTGTTTTGTGTGTTTTTGGAGGTCATTTTATGTATTTATATGGTTTTGTGTTTTAATTGTCTTTTTGTGTATTTTCCCTGACATTTTATTGCATTTTTGTTGTTTTGTGTGTTTTTGGAGTCATTTTGTGTATTTGTGTTGTTTCTTAGTATATTTTTCTATCATTCTGTATACCTATATGGTTTTGTGTGTTTAAATTATCTTTTTGTGTATTTTCCCTGACATTTAATACATTTTTGTTGTTGTTTTGTGTGTTTTAGAGTCATTTTGTGTATTTTTTGTTGTTTCTTGGTATATTGTTCTGTCATTTTGTGTATCTATATGGTTATGTGTGTTTTAATTTTTTTTTGTGTCATTTCCTGACACATATTTTCATTGTTTTTTGTGTGTGTGTGTGATTTTGGAGTCATTTTGTGTATTTTTGTTGTTTCTTGGTATATTTTGATATATTTTACATAATTGTAAAGTTAAATGTCCAACTCACTGTTTTGAGGGTTTTTTCTGCTGCTTTTTCTTCTTCTGTTGTTGCTCCGTGTTCTTTGTTGTCTTTACTTTGTTTACCTGCAAAAGCAACAAAGTTTCTATTACTGACTCAATCAATAATGGTTTAAAAAAAAACTAATAATACTAACTTACTTTAAAATGCAGAAATCGTCCTGATGTATGAAACTTGCTGAAAGGTGAACTTCCATTAAATGATTGACTAGTTTCACCTGTGATCCATGTTCACTGCAGCTCGTGCAGTTCACATGTATCACAGCAGATGACGCTGTTTCCTTTAATTTAACGTATTTTTGGCGTTATTTTGTGTGTTTTTGTTATTTCTTGGTATATTTTTCTGTCATTTTTTGTGTTTTAGTTTTTGTTGATTTTCCTGCCATTTTAATGTTTTGTTTTGGTTGTTTTGTGCGTTTTTGGAGGTATTTTATGTATTTTTGTTGGTTTTTTTTTAGTATATTGTTCTGTCATTTTATGTATCTATATGGTTTTGTGTGTTTTAATTGTTTTTTTGTGTGTTTTCCCTGACATTTTAATGCATTTTTGTTGTTTTGTGTGTTTTTGGAGTCATTTTGTCTACTTTTGTTGTTTCTTGGCATATTTTTTTCTGTCATTTTGTGTGTTTTAATTGTCTTATTGTGTGTTTTCCTGACATTTTAATGTATCTTGTTGTTGTTTAGTGTGTTTTTGGAGACATTTTGTGTATTTTTGTTGTTTATTGGTATATTTTTCTATCTTTCTTTTATATCTATATGGTTTTGTGTGTTTTAATTGTTTTTTTGTGTAGTTTCTCTAACAATTTAATGTATCTTGTTGTTGTTTTGTGTGTTTTGGAGGTATTTTGTGTATTTTTGTTGTTTTTTGGCAAGTTTTTTTTTTTTTTTTGTGTGTATCTATATGGTTTCGTGTGTTTTAATTATCTTTTTGTGTAATTTCCCTAACAATTTAATGTATTTTGTTGTTTTTGTGAGTTTTTGGAGTCATTTTGTGTATTTTTGTTCTTTCTTGGTATATTGTTCTGTCATTTTGTGTATCTATATGGTTATGTGTGTTTTAATTTTTTTTTGTGTCATTTCCTGACACATATATTTTCATTGTTTTTTGTGTGTGTGTGTGATTTTGGAGTCATTTTGTGTATTTTTGTTGTTTCTTGGTATATTTTGATATATTTTACATAATTGTAAAGTTAAATGTCCAACTCACTGTTTTGATGGTTTTTTCTGCTGCTTTTTCTTCTTCTGTTGTTGCTCCGTGTTCTTTGTTGTCTTTACTTTGTTTACCTGCAAAAGCAACAAAGTTTCTATTACTGACTCAATCAATAATGGTTTAAAAAAAACCTAATAATACTAACTTACTTTAAAATGCAGAAATCGTCCTGATGTATGAAACTTGCTGAAAGGTGAACTTCCATTGATTAGTTTCACCTGTGATCCATGTTCACTGCAGCTCGTGCTGTTCACATGTATCACAGCAGATGACGCTGTTTCTTTTAATTTAACGTATTTTTGGTGTTATTTTGTGTGTTTTTGTTCTTTCTTGGTATATTTTTCTGTCATTTTTTGTGTTTTAGTTTTTGTGGATTTTCCTGACATTTTAATGTTTTGTTTTGGTTGTTTTGTGTGTTTTTGGAGGTATTTTATGTATTTTTGTTGTTTTTTTTTAGTATATTGTTCTGTCATTTTATGTATCTATATGGTTTTGTGTGTTTTAATTGTTTTTTTTGTGTGTTTTCCCTGACATTTTAATGCATTTTTGTTGTTTTGTGTGTTTTTGGAGTCATTTTGTCTATTTTTGTTGTTTCTTGGCATATTTTTTTCTGTCATTTTGTGTGTTTTAATTGTCTTATTGTGTGTTTTCCTGACATTTTAATGTATCTTGTTGTTGTTTAGTGTGTTTTTGGAGACATTTTGTGTATTTTTGTTGTTTCTTGGTATATTTTTCTATCTTTCTGTATATCTATATGGTTTTGTGTGTTTTAATTGTTTTTTTGTGTAGTTTCTCTAACAATTTAATGTATCTTGTTGTTGTTTTGTGTGTTTTGGAGGTATTTTGTGTATTTTTGTTGTTTTTTGGCAAGTTTTTTTTTTTTTTTTTTGTGTATCTTTATGGTTTTGTGTGTTTTAATTATCTTTTTGTGTAATTTCCCTAACAATTTAATGTATTTTGTTGTTTTTGTGAGTTTTTGGAGTCATTTTGTGTATTTTTGTTCTTTCTTGGTATATTGTTCTGTCATTTTCTGGATCTGTATGGTTTTGTGTTTTAGTTGTGTTTTTGTCTATTTTCCTGACAATTTCATGTATTTTTGTGTATTTTGGGGGTATTTTGTGTATTTTTGTTGTTTTCCGGTGTTTTGGGATTTTTATTTTTCTGTAATTTTTTGTAAAGTAATAATTTTGTGTTTTAGTTTGTGTTTTGTGCTTTTTTGGAGCCACATTGTGTATATACGTGTATTTAGGAAGTGATTTTGTTATTTTTAATGTTTCATGGTATATTTATCAGTCATTGTGTGTGTGCATATGGTTGTTGTTCTTGTTGGTGTTTTGCGTCATTTTGTAGCCACATTGTGTATTTACGTGTATTTTGGAAGTGATGTTGAGTATTTTTGTTGTTGTTCAATGTATATGTGCATATATATGTATTAAATCCTGAAAGCAAATGTAAAAACAATAATATAAATATTTTAAAAAAATTGTGTTTATTTGAAATCAATTACACCACAGGATGAGTCATGTTAATAATGATGCATTAAAATCATTATATCATCATGGTTTGAAGTCAAACCAGAGGAGCGATTGCAAAAAAACGCCACTAGATAGTGTTAGAGCACCATTAAAGTTTTATTTAACTCAGGGAAAGCAGGGAAATAAGTCACGTGACACATGCTGATATCAACTATTCAAGATGTAAATCCTTATTTTAATCAGAAATTAAATGGGTTAAAAGTGACCAAAAAAGCCAGAAAAAATTAGTTGAAAGATGTAGAAGAAATGATATAAAGACCTCGAAGTGTCAATATTGGAACAATTAGTTTAAACTGGCAAATAATTGGCATGACAAATCTTGAATGTGGTTAAAATGGCAAAAAAAAAAAAAAAAATTAAAAATAAAAATAAAAAATAAGCATGAAATATGGTGACGAGAGGGTAAAAGTTACAAAAATGGGTCAATATATGTGACAATAGTTGGAAAATGGGTGGAAAAGGTTTAATAGGGCTGAAAATGTCTTGAAAGTGGAGATAATATGCAAAAAAGGTATTGTGGCAGAAAATTGCTCTAAAAGGAGCAAAAATATGACACGAAAAAGTGATGAAAGTAAGCTAAATTGGAACAAATAGTGTTAAACTGGCAAATATAGCATAAAATTTGGTTAAAAGAGGTGTAAAGTGACAATAATGGATAAAATGTGCGACATTAGGTGGGAAAAGTGGTGGAAAGGGTTTTTAAGTCTTGAAAATGTCTTGAAAGTGGAATAGAATGTGCAGAAAAGTAGCAGAAATGTTGCAAAAATGCCTTAAAAGGAGCAAAAATGTGGGTTCAAATATGGCAAGTTTGGTGTCGTTGCAGAAAAAGAGTAAAAATAGCAAAAAATGGCTTGAATTGTTAAAAAAAAAAAACAAAATCTTAGTTGCCTGAAGGCATCTGGCCACTCCCTCCCAGTGTCTTACGACCCCAAATGGGGTCCTTACCCCAAGGTTGAGAATTAACTGACTTTTTTTTTAAGATAAAAATGTGCATATGTTTGCCTTTTTAATTCAAAATCTTACGAAACCTTCCTACATTCTTCAACTATACTGGGTTGCCAGGTTGTGGTGGATTTCTTTGAAGAATTTTGAACTGTATCTGGCAACACAGAGCAGACCATTTCCCATTACAGTCGTATGTGATTTCCAATGTTTCTGAAGTCACTGGTCATCGTCCAACTCTCGTCTTCGCGTTCGTCTCAAATAAACACGCGCAACATGTTTGAGGATTCAAGTCAAAACGAGGTTTTACAACTCCTAAACATCCTCTGTTACAAACCAGGGGTCTTTCCACTTCAAAGTGAAAGTAGGGCCACTTTTATTGTGAAAGGGTGACAACGTAGTGTGTGACAGAAGAAGATTAAGAGGACGGTGGTGTTGAAGACTCGACTATATAAGCAACATGGCAGTTATGGAAGCAGTAATCTGAGCTTTTGTGACGCTTTGACTAAACACGAAACCATGCAGACCTGTGTTCAATCTCAGCCTGTGTCAATTTTCTGTCATTATCCCACATCAAAAAAAAGACAAACCTCGCCTCGCACACCTTCTGTAATACGTCGATGTATAATACTAGGCCAGTGGTGCTTAGGTAATGAAAAAGAAATTCAAAAAGAACTGCAGAAGAGAAAATGGACATCACGACTCTTACTGCTCAATATTAATAATCATAATAACGGACTGGGTAAGACAAAAACAAGATCATATGGTGACAAAACTGTGCGATTTGGTTGATAAGAGAATAGAGACTGGAAATAAGGTTTATGCATGCCACAAAACATCTGTACATTTAAAATCAGGGACTCTAAGGTCAGTTAAATTCATATTTTGTTGCATAAAATGATCAAATTTGAAGAAAACCAAGGTCTAACAGGATTAGATGAAGTAATCTGTGCATTTTTTTTATAGATATAAGTCAAAGTTGCTACATTTTATTTATTCAAAATTGAGATAGCAACCCATATATCTGTTATTAATTTCGCCAAAGTATATAGTCATCTTAAAGATGTACTTCCTTGTTTTAATCAGAAATAAAATGGTGGATAAGGTGGTGAAATGGGGATTTTAAAAACCACATAAACTGGTTTAGAGTTGCAAATTAGATTAGAGTGGCCAAAAACAGACAGAAAAAAAAGATGAAAAGGGTTCAAAGTGTCGATATTGCGGGAATTAGTTTAAATGAGCAAATAATGGGCATGACAATTCAAAAATGTGGTTAAAATGGCAAAAATAAGCATGAAATATGATGAAAAATGGCCACAACGGGTCAACATGTGACATTAGGCGGAAAAAGCGGTGGAAAGGGTTTAAAAGTGCACAGAAATGCATTGGAATTTGATGGAGAAGTGGCAAAAATGGAAAACACAGCAAAAATATGGCAAGAAAAAGTGATGGAAATAGGTTAAAATGTGGCAAGTTTGGTGTAGTTGCAGAAAAATGGTAAAAATAAGCAATAATAGGCTCAAATTGTTAAAAATATTCTTAGTTTGTTAAAGGCACCTGGCCAACCACTCCCAGTGTCTTGCGACCCCATGCGGTCCTGAGCCTAAGGTTGAGAACCCCTGAAGTAGAACATCAACATGTGCTCATTTGATCCATAAAATTCACGTAAACACAATTCATTCCATTGTGCTGCTGACAAAACGTCCTGTTAACTTCAAAACAAGACCCCTAATTACAAAAGCGTTAAAAAACTAATGGAAGGCAAGAAGAAATGCTTTTATTTTGAAAAGGGGATGTTTGATTTTAAGCTTAAAGCAGGTCCCAGGACCATTTTTCGCAATGTTTCATGGGACGGCCTAGGATTTCTACGTGGTAAAGTCCTCCAAAAGAGGGAGTTGCCATTATTTTTGGAATTCCTGGGGAATTATTTGGCTTCAACCATTGAACAGGCGAAACGTTGGCCTCACCGTCGTATCCCGTCAACCAATCTAGGGAGATTTGCTTCAAAATGTAACACGGAATCCTGTTTTTTAAAAAATGCAAATAAAATATGGATGTGTTCGCCAAGCCTAGCTCATCGAGGCCAACACCCGCTGCTCTTACTGTGGAAGAAATTTAATTGGCATTCATTATCTAAGCTTATTATTTCCCCTTTCCTTTTTGCTAAAGGTCACACACTGACCAAGATCATCCAGGTTAACACCATTATATTGAATATATCCAACGCTGTAGATACAGAGGCGTGTAAACTCGCACTACTCATCCCTCTGACTCTGATTATCTCTCCCATCTTTGGATATGTCTAATCAAATCAGCGATTGATCACCCGTTTCACCTCCTAGACTGGTCAGGGTGAGGGAAACAGGCGGGTGGGTGGATATTAATGTGGTCCCAGCAGCATCAATTCACCGCTAATGTCGGAGCTAATGTCAAAACGTCCTTAGAGTGACAACAAGTACCTGATTATTCGGCTCTACAGGAAGCAATGGCTGAATAATTTCAACTGGGTTTATGGTTTAAATGATGCGGGGGTTAAATTAAAATAAACAAGAACAACGTTTTTGGCTAAGAAGCCTTGCAGTCTTTTAATTTGAAAAACAAAGAGGAAACTGTCATTTTCCATTGCTTCAAATGTTTAAAAAGTCACTTTAGAAAAATAATCCTTCCTTACATGAACTTGTTTTACGAAATGCCTGCACGGGATTAGCGCACTAGCTTAAATTAGCGGCGTAACATAATTTTGGTGAACAGCTGATTCATTGGGATTAAGCTATCAAACATTCTAGATCTTAAGGCCTATTAAAAAAGGTGATACGAGACATTTTTCAGTCCGGCGAGGTTCCTTCTAAGGCTTAACAATTAATTGCATTTGCGATATTATCGCAATATCATAAAACGCGATTTTCTAATCGCAAAGGATGTAATTTTTTTAATTTTCTATTTTTTTTTTTTTTCTTGTGCAAAGAGTACTTATATATCCTAAGTAAAAGTACTGTTGCATGATTAAAATTGTACTCAAGTACAAGTGCAAGTAAGTCATGCATAAAATATTCAAGTACAAGTAAAAAGTAGCTCAATTATATAGTATTTAAATACAATTTGGGTAATAAATCTTACAACGGTTCCCTTGCATACAGTAAACATCTCATGTATAAACTTAATTACAGTAACGTGAAGACTAGTAATCTATTACTTTCACCTCTGTTGGACACATTGCCAATGGTTCTGCATACCAAGAGTTTTTGGACAATGTGATGCATACTTATCTTAAAGTAAAACCTTTATTCCAAAGGTTTGGTACTTCCCTTACAGACCAAAACAGTCCTTGATTGTCCGTCATGAGACCAACTCGAACTCATTCTTTCACTTGACTTTGGGAAACAAAAGGGTCAGTAAAGCCATAAAGACGTTAAATATGTTCATGACCCTCGTCGGTTGTCAAGTTTTCAATGTTTTGCAAAGTCACCACTGACATTAAAGGGTTTAATCTTCTGAGAATGACGTTCATGTATATTAAACTTGGCGTCACCTGAAGAACATCGGGAGATCGACATGATAAAAACATACACTTTGGAGGGTCACCTATTCATTACCCACAACATCTTTGGGCAGCGATGCTTGAAAAAGATAGTTATGGTGACAAATGTGTGTCGTATGAATGTGTGTAATTCATCGTGTGGATGCTTTGTATGCGGCGCCGTCCAAAAACAGCTTTTAAACCCCAACAAAATAAGAGTTCACAATGCACACACACACACAGAAAAAAATATTCCTCCAGCTTCATGAGCAAGCCCGATTATCTACGCCACTTACGTCACCTCCGAGTGACAAGACACAATATTTGAAATGATGAATTCAGCAGCTTGTCAACTGTAAAAGACAAGAGAAATGCAGAAAGAGGGCGAAGTGACAAAAAAAAAAAAAAAAAAAAAAAGAAATGAAAAACTATTTGGAGGGGCTTTAATCTAAGAAAGGCTTCTTTTGTAGCTCAATTTCCACTCACAGCCTGATCTCAAGGGGTTTAATATCAAATCTTGGACATGACAAGCAAAAAGCATTTATAGAACAAGAAGTGTTGAATAATACAACACTGAACAACAAATAGCAAACACCGTTCCCCATTCAGGCCAGCATTAACACCACAGTAAATCGTCTGATGCGCTGGATCGAGGCAACTTCCCTTTATCGCGTTGTTCACGGTCAGCGGTCACTGACCACTGCTGACCATGAAACACTCTGACCCAGTGCCCTGTCAGAACCGCTCAACGTCTTCCTCATTTCTCTAACAAAACAGCTTTAAAGGTCAAACTGCCAAACCTTTAACCATAAATGTTTTCCTGGCACTGCTACTTCTCGATTGAGAGTATAAAGATATAGAACACATAGATAACTGGCTTCAACTTTACTCTTTTTAAGGCAAGAGCTCCTGAAACCAGAGTTGCACAACTTAGCGACTTTTTTCAAGAAACGTTGCTGGAGATCGACTGAATTTTTTCTATGTCCGGTTCCTCTGCATGTGCTCCTTCCAATCCTGCCATCAGAATTGTCAGTATCTCTATGAAGGGCTTTGATTAGTCACCTTCCCCGCATTTGTCTTGGCTCACCATCCATTCATCCGTCACAGGGTCAGATTGTTTATTAAGTGACTGTGATGCTCACGTAAACAGGGGACTTCCACTCCCGCTCCAATTATCTGGAAAGATGAGAGACGCTGTAAAATCCAGAGACTATAGTGCATGTAATGAATGTGTGAGCTGAAAAGATAAAGGAGCTAAAATTAGACTCTGAGTTATCGCCTAATATCAAATCATGAAGACCCACGCCAAAACAAGTAACTGTGGACCAGCTGATGGTAACTTTACTTACTAGAAACAGACTCAAGTGAAAATTTTTGACCTATTTCAATTCTAAGATAGATTATTTGGATATTAATGGCAATCGTTTCTATTGTATTCTATCTATTTGGTTTTGATTCATTATCGTCTTGCCAGAGTTATCCGCAAGTATTGTGCCATTTTTTTTATTTTCATCCAATAGCAAAAGTTCTTGTAGAGAACAAGCTGGTTACCTGAAAAAAGTTTCAACATTCCAGAGAGACCAATAGGACACATCGGTCATAGAATAATTGGATATTAACCACAATCTTTTCTATCGTAGGGCTTTTGTTTTTGATTCCTATCGTCTTGCCAGAGTGCTTCGCAGTATTTTGCCATTTTTATTTTCATCCGATAACAAAGCTTCCTGTAGGTAAATAGCTTGTTATCTGAAAATAGATTCACCATTCCAGGGAGACCAATGACGAGTTTCTTTCATTGATAAGTACCGGTACTATCGGCTTGGCTAGTCTGGTTGTTGTTATCAAGGTACCTTAGTATTTATTACATTTTTTCCTCAAATATGTTTGCACTAAGTGTATATTTGACCTATCTCGTTTCTCAGATAGAATAATTGAATATTAACTACAATTGCTTTTATCGTAGGGCCTTTGGTTTTGACTCATAATTGTCTTTCCAGAGTTCTCCGCAGTATTTTGCCATTTTTATTCTCATCAGATAGCAAAGCTTCTTGTAGGGAACAAGTTTGTTATCTGAAAATAGTTTCACCATTCCAGGGAGATCAATGACGATTTTTGTTCATTGATAAGTCCTATTACCAAGGCTAATATGGTCATTGCCGTCAAAGTATACTCACCTCAGTATTTTAAAAAAAATGTATAACAAAATCCTCAAATATGTTTGTACTTGATGTATATTTGCAAACCCTAGAATAATAATATAACCAACTACCCCAATAAAATAAATGGTTTAGGTTTCAGGTTTTTTACAGACTTCAAGTTGTTTAATAGAAGATAAATGTGACCAAGTGCAGACCTTCTCTGGCAGATTTCACAAGCTCTTACATAAACATAATCTGGGGGTCAAAAAGTCAGAAGGAGTTCTTCATCGACACAGTAGTAAGTGGCTCTTGAACGTGAGACTTTCCAGAGGTTAATTCCTCAGTCACATCTACTGGTTCCTTTTGTCCTTTTCTCTTCACATCTCCCCGCTCGCTGTTCTCTTTAATCTGCTGTCATTCCTTTCACACCCTCAACACATCTTGACCCCCTTGGCTCATATGCAGTGAGACAACTGGAAGACAGCAGTGCTTACTCGAGCAGTTTGAAAGCAGAGATCTTGGCTCGTTCCTCAGTGTCAAACAGAAGGTTTCCTCTGGGGCAACTTAAACTATAGATAGCAAAGTTTGATGTATTGGCTCTGGGCTCATAAGGTCTTGAGACAAGTTATTGTCCTTTAACAACAAGTTTAATACTTTCTCAAATGTAATAAAGTTTCCTCAAATGCTCACAGAATATATATATATATATATATATATATATATATATATATATATATATATATATATATATATATAATTAAGTACCAAATTGTTGCCATCTAGTGTTGGAAGTTTGAACGGTCGGACTGCTACAAAAAATAAACAAATATATTTTGTTTAAACCAAAAATCTCAGTTACTAAATCCTTGTCTGCCACAAGTTTTCAGTCAACCTTTAGAAAACCCCGAGCTGCATCCCACTAATTTTTGTCGCCCATAAAGAAACCGCACAAAACGACTTGAAAAATACAAAAAAAAAAAAAAAATGCCAAAAATTACAGAAAATACACAAAATAACAAAGTACACTAAAGGCAACGAAAATGATCGGAAATACTCTAAAAGCACAAAAAATGATGGAAGAATATACAAGACCGCAACAAAAACTGACAAAATGAGAACATGCACAAAATGACTCAATAAACGCACAAAACCACAACATACATGCACGAAACGACTCACAAATATAACAGAAAAACATAAAACAGCAAAAACAAACAAAATTAGAAATAATAAACAAAATAACAACAAAAACACATACATTGTGTACATAGTGTAAAATAAAAGTAGTAGTTATAAATGTAAAGGTTTGTAATTTAATTGATAAAACATTTGGACTTAAGGAAAAATGTGAATTCCTAATGCAATTTTTTACTCTTTTATTGAATATTTCCAACCATATGAAGACAGAAAAATGTCATAATCCACCTGTACTCCAATCTTATTTATGTCTTTACTCAATGATACCAAAGGAATAAAAAAAAGAAAAAAAAAAACAGAACGGCAGCTCCATCAAAACGAGACACTAGTGCCAACTGTTCTGGAGACACTGGACGAAACAAAGAGGCCATAATTCATAATTAATAGCTCCCAGGTTGTTCTAAGCACCCGCTCTATGCATATTTAAAAGAAATATCCAGTGAATATGTTATGTATAGGACTTGTACGAAAGATTGGACAAAAGAAATCAACATCCCATGAACTGATGTGAACTTGGGTTCACAGCGCGTTGCTAAGGAACCAGCACGCACTTCAAAGGCTTTCCACAGATATGTTGGTGGTCGTTACATGCCACAAGAGCTCAAAAAGGAAGAAATGTATCATGTCATTTGTCACGCGGGGCATGTGCGCGCCTATGTCGCTACGTTAGCCTAGCTCATGGAACACCATTACATGTTGTCGTTTATGGTCACAGATGTTATGAATTATTCACATCGGTTACTTCTCTAGTGAGACATAAGAAAAGGCAAAAATAGAAAAGTACAAATGGAAACGTACATTAATTTTATTTTTGACAGGGACATTGCACAATTTTAACAACCGCATCAGAGTTCGCTAATGGCTAATTTGCATCTGCAGTCCCTCGGCAAACATATATATATATAAAACATGACCACTCATGACTGTGAAATACTCTGATAGAAACGTGAACTTTGAATATGAAGCTTAATAATCTTTTTGAAGCTGTTGAAGGGAGTTTCACTATTTCCTTTATTATCGGTACTGTTAGCTTAGCTCGTAGCCTGTTCTGCACACATGCTTCTGCAGCTTTATGCCAGGTTAGAAACATGATATTTCACTCATGGGATTCTTGGGGAAGTTATCTGGCTTAAATGAATTAAAAAAAACCACTGTTTCATGTTAATTTTAAGAAAAATATGAACGGATGTAGCCAAGATGCTAATCTGTAGTCCCTGGCCAAAAATAAATAGATAAAGAACATTAGCAGACAAATCAATCACAACTAGGGGTGTAACAATTTGTTTTAATACAAATATGGTGCAAAATAATGTTTTTTTTTTTTTTTTTGTTAAAAATAGATCTTCTAATAAGTACATTTTAAAGGTTTTGGCCAAATCTGTTATAGGATAGCACAGATACGTTGATTTTTAGGTGATTAAGGTGTGAAATTACACAATTTATTGAGGGTTTACCTTTCAAAAAAGGTGATAACGCCTGTAGCTTCACGTGTTGGCATTCCCAGACAACATGCCTTGCTCAATGGCATTTAGCAGTTAATCTGCAAAGGTGCTCATTAGCTTCACAGGAAACACACAGTGCTATATTTAACCGCCATAGCCTCTGGAGCACATGAATCAGCCACACACAGTGTAATGTTAAATTCACGCACTCATGGTCAGATCTAAAAGAACATCAAACTACCAACGGGGTGACTTTCATTAAAGTGTCTTTGATCAAACAGTTCAATCACATCTGTTGTCAAGGATCCGTTGTCATTGGTAACAAGACGAGAAACGTAGCTGCAGCATCATTCTGTACATGACGGCCGGACTCAGAAACTCTCAAGATTTAGAACTCAGATGATCAATTAAAAAAGGTTTTGATAGGTTGGGGCAGATTAGAGGTGGCTTTTGCTCCTGCACTGGGAAACGTTTAATCACTGCATCCATAGCAAGGACTTCTTTTAGCTGCCCCAGGCACTTTCTGGGCTGTGTTTCCGTCTCCAATAAAGCCTGAGCAGAGAAACTCTCTTTGAAGGTGACATTTAGAGAAAAAGGTTGTGGCAATGCCATCAGGCCGTGATGAATTATTTTTCACTCCAGTGAAAGAACAGAGCAGAGCATGTGCCTTTGTCTTGTAGAATAGACAAAAAAAAAAAACTGAAAAAAAAAAAACCCTTCCCAAAGCACTTACCCACACAATGTGCCTCATGCATTGTAATGTTACTCGGACTACAAAAGCAGCAACTTCCCATCCTGAGTGTAAGAAGAAGGAAAAAAAAAAAAAGTGCCAACGAGGCAATCAGAGTCTCCTGAAAGCTGTCAACGCTGAAGGCAACGGATCCCCCACCGCGATGTGTGCCGCAGGCGTTTATTTTCTGTTTGCGTGTTGGTGTGCGTGTGCGTACACCTCGACGAGACAATAAATGACAAGCTGGCAGCATCAGAGAAGACTTAACGACGCGCAAGAGGGACAGTGGCGTTGACGGGTTTCAGAATGCGCTGAAACGTCCTGCTCAGAGTGAAGTGGAGGGATGAGGGAGTTTCCTACTTAGCATCACATGCACACACAAATCTAGTGTGTTTCTTTTAGCACTGGCTTTATGAAAGCCAATAATGAGGTAGTTACAACTGAGAGTTTATCTAAACTGACACATTTGATGTTTTCCTTTAGAGCCACATTACTTCACATCTCTTTCCTTGAAATGTGGCTTTAACTACAACAATGTAAAGCAATTTCTTTATTATGAGTATGATATACAAATGTGGCTAACTTCAGCCACCAGAGCGTATCAGCGCACTGTTTAAGGAATAGTAAAGGTCAATTAGGAGAGCTCATCTTTTCTGCTTCATTGTCTACTACCAAACTCATTTTATTTCAGGGGCCAAATACAAAGCAGTTTATCTTTAGTTTATCTTAATATTAAAGCAATAGGTGACATATTAGTCCTTGCAGGATCTTTACTTTCAATTTATTTAATTGTGTGGCCAACTTTCATGTAATTTGGGGATTTTTTAAGGAAAATTGAAGGATTTGGTAAACAAGTTTGAGAATTTGAGATTAAAAATTACTTCTATCATGTGATATACAATAAGTATGGGTAAAATGTGAGCCTTGCTAATATTGTGAAGTTCCATTTAATTTGTGCATTATTTTGGAGATATCTACAACGGAATTAGTTTATAATTTACACAATGATTCATGGTTGCTCTGACTTTTCTGCTTTCTGCTTCGGGCCGAATTGGATGCTCTTAAGGGCGGGATTTGACACGTGTGTGCTAAATGATCTAAAGAGCAGGCTGAATGTTTCAATCCAATAGGAAATAATGGGATGTTTACAGGGACTGGGGCCATGTGACATCATCAATCAAGTGATTTCAAGAAGAGGGAACACAGGCTCCAACACGGTACTGTAGTCCTACTTTTCAAAGTAAAAAAAATATATATATATGGTGCAAAATAATGTGTTTTGTTAGGTATAGATCTTCTAAAAAGGACACTTGAAAAGGTTTTTAGTCATATTTGTAAAAAAAAAAAAAAAAAATAGTAGAGGATCCCTTTAAGAAATCTACAAAACCTACTATCATGATTAGGTTTAAATATATTTACGTGTATGTTGAACTGGAAAGCATGGTGGTGGCAGCATCATGCTGTGAGGAAGTTTTCCTCATCTCGTCCAATATCAAGGGTAAGATGACAGCCGCCAAAAATAGAAAGATCATTCAAGAAAACTGTCTGAACTCCGACTCGGGCGTCGAGTAATCTCCCAACACGATGATGACCCGAAGCAAAGCCTGGGAAACAAAAAAGCTGAAAAACTGTGAATGTCCTCGAGTGGCCTCAACCAAAGCCAGAGCTTAAATCCAATTCAACATTTCTAGAAAGACCTAAAAACGTCCGCCCACGGCCAACTATCTTGTGGCAATGTTTGGATACAAGCTAAAAAGCTGAATTTCCTTTTTGTATTCCCAGTGTTGCAGATTGCGATTATCAACCCTCTTGAAACCACTCTCTCTCATACAAAACTACAATTGTCACTGCAGTTAAATATAGCTTTGAGCTTCTTGTGAAGAATGGGGTCAAACAGAAAGCAGGAAAACAGACGTCTCAGCTTCACATCTGATAGAATGTCTCCTTTTGGTCTGTGCGGCTTTTGTTTACGACGCTGAAGAGATACAACCTAAAGGGTCCGCGACTGATTTACGACTGCAGCGTTTTGTGTTTCTTTTATGAACAAAATCAGGCAACATATATATGTGTATATATATAATTAAAACAAAAAAACAAAACAAAAAACAGAACATGAATGAGAGAAGCTGAGATTTGAGGAGCCCAAATAAGAACATAATGGGAAACATCAGAGATCAGAAGGAAAGTGGAGAGAGCGAGACAGGAAACAGAGCTAACTGAAGCTGCAAAGAAAAACATCTGGGTCCAATCTGGCAACGCACTGAAGGGTTACTTTAGTGGGAAAAAAAGTGGATAATTTAAAAAAGCTAAATGCTGCATGTGTTGATACTGTTACAAAAATTGTTTGATTAGATTATTTTGATAGATTTCTGTCTGTTGCTGTGTTGGGTATTGTTACGCAAGATTAGGTCAAACAAATTAGGCTGATTTTCACCAAATTTTTAAATGATATTTACATCTTCAATTAGGATTACGGTGACTGGTATTTTTTCTAATTACATTTAAAATTACAATTTTTCCCCCCTGAAAATCGATTACAATTACGTTCTCAATGACTAATGTTCAATTACATTTAATCAGAATTACTGAGCCTTTAATAAATAAGCCCATAAACCTTAACCTTTTTTTGACCAGCTGCCCTCGACCCATCCAGTACAAGTCCACAACCCACTTTTGGATCCCGACCCACCAGTTGAGAATCATTATTTTAGGCCACATTTGTAAAAACAGTGGAGGATCCCTTTAGGAAATCTACAAAATATACCATTATGATTACGTGTAAAGATCTTTACGTGGTGTTTTTCGTAAATATGTTGAACTGTAGAGCATAGTGGTGGCAGCATCATGCTGTGGGGTAGTTTTCCTCAACTAGTTCAATATGAGGGTAAGATGACAGCCGCCAAAAGCAGAAAGATCACCGTCATAATTACTGAGCCTTAAATGAATAAGCCCATAAACCTTAACCTTCCTCTTTTGCTAGCGTTCTGTTAGCATCTCTTATGATAATGGCTCAGTTTTGACCCATAAATCAGCTGTACAATATACTAAGAAATATTATATATCTTACAATTTGTTTTTCATCTATTGGATACTTTGTTAGGCTTCTCTAAAAGTCATGAAACACTATTTGATAATTATTAACTACGTGTGTGGAAGCCATTGAACTCTAACCTGGTTCCCCAGTTTTGCATTTAATGAAATTGTAATGATCAGTTTTTATAGAATTTCCATGAAATTCCATCGAAATGTCCATATAATACACTTACAAAGTCAATTATCTAAACTTACATTTTCAATCATAATTATGGCATAACTGTATTTAATTATGAAGTACGCGATTACAGTTATAATTGACCCCAACATCCCATGGAAGATTCCATTACTTTTTGAAGGGGAGCCGGAACAATATAACTGCTTCTGAATAATTTTTCTTTTAAAGAAATCCAGAAAAATCCCGATCTCTCATAAATTGGTGAAATTTCACAAATTCATATCTTGGTTCGTAATTTATTGATCTTTACTTAATTTGACTCTGTGAAATAATGGAAAAAAAGACTTGAAATGACTAAGTATTATCCTGATCGGATCTGGATTGTGCATTTTATTACAATTTTTCAAAAAAATAAAAAATAAAAAGAAACTGGCATTACCCATACATTTGGATCTATTATATGGTTATTAATTGGAATATGCATTTCTTGGTGAAAGTTTGCACACTTCGATTTCTTTTGGTTTATTAATTATTTTCTTAATATTCCCATTTTTTAAAAAGTCACTTTATTTTCATATCTATTCTATAACTGTTTGACTAGCCTGGAGCACATGGTAATAAAAAATACGCTTTGTTTGGAAAGGTAATGAAAAAAAAGGTTTCAGCTGATAATCAGCACATTTCTGCAAAATTTTTTTTTTTTTTTTTTTTTTTTTTTTTTTACTGTTTTTAAATAATTGTCACACTAAATCAGCAGATTTTAATGGACATTTCTATGTTTTCAAAGCACTTTTTTGAAAATAAAAACTCCATAAAGCACTGCAGGCACAGACTTTCAGGGCTTTAACTGCATATTGAATCATTTCATACATAACTTAGTCTTTTTTTTTTAACGTTTGCAATTACATTTAAACTAAACATCCGCTCAACCTTTTAAACTCAAATTAAACTCATGCTTGAATGCTGAAAACCTTATAAAAGCGGATACAAATCACATTGTAAGTTTTCAATTATAGGGCGGAAAACAAGTGGAAGCCTGCAGTGCATGAAGTTAAATCTATAAAAGCTGCTTAAAAACAACAAGGTATAAACACACTGCATGTGCATTTACGTATAGATTTCAGCACGAAATGTTTCCCTTTTTATGATACAATATTTAAGACGCTTTATTGCATCTGATGGAAATTTTGCATTTATTTTATTTTGCGTTGTTTTTCAGCTCACAGACTGCTACAATTTGATTACTTTAATAACTCAACAATCCCCTAAAGTCTAAAATGTGCACACGTGTCACCAATTACAGCCTAACATCCCATCTCTGATGTGAACAGGCTACACACAAAGATTCTGGCTGTTTTTGTCCAGATTTTCAATATAAATCGTAATCTTAAATCTGAATGTTACAATTGCCGCAGTCAGTGGTGTGAGCGGAGCCTCCTGATCGACAGGTGCAGAAGTGCCCAATTAGTATAATTTATAAACATTTAGCTTTACACTTGGCGGCCGATTCAACAACTAGATTTAGATTCAACTTTTAGATATAGATTCAACAACTAGATTTAGATTCAACATTTAGATTCAACATTTATATTTAACATTTAAATTAAACAATTAGATTCAACATTTGGATTTTGATTCCACATTTGGACTTAGATTCAACTTTTAGATTTAGATAAACATTTAGTTTTAGATTTAACATTTAGTTTTAGATTAAACATTTAACCTCTAAATTAAGATTTAACATTTACATTTAGATTCAACATTTAGCTTTAACATTTAAATTCAACAATTAGATTTAGATTCAACGTTCAGATTTAGATTCAACATTTGGATTGAGATTCAACATTTAGATGTCGATTCAACATTTAGATGTCGATTCAACATTTAGATTGAAGATTTAAATTGATTTTTCATCCGTGCACATTTTTAACAATGATAGAACATGTTCTACTTGAATTTCGGTCTCAAACATTTCGATTTAACGTGTAGATTTAGATTTAACATTTCGATTTAGATTTATTTTTCATGTGTAGACATTTTTTAACAATAATACAAAACATGCTGTTTTACTCAAATTTCTGTGTCAAATGAAAGAAAAATAAGCTAAATGTTTGAAATATGTCTGCTACGAAGTTTTTACATTTGGAACGCCATACGTTGGATATATTTTTTGCTTTTCCACCCTGTTTTCAAACATCACCAAGTATAATATTGTAGATAGTACTGAGGGTGTTATAAAACCGTGTTTTGACAATGATTTTTAACGGCTGTCGATATTTAAGAACTGCGTCTGATGGGGAAACAATGTTTTCAAAGTAGCCGCTGTCAGTCAGCGCACATAGCAGCAGGATGTGGTGAGGAATTGTTTCCACCTGACATCGTCCACACGCCGAGATGTCGTGGGGAGTTAGAGCGTTTTGTCAGAAAAGAAAAGACAGCTGACGTGGAGCCGTTAGTGCAGCTTCTTTAACGACGGCTCCTGCAGGTTTCCTCCAGCCTCTGACACTCACTGCTTTAAATCCATCCGTCCACCAGAACCTGCTCACACAGTTAAATAATAGGAAAGTGCAATGAAATTACATTTAATTCATGTATACTTTACTCCAGTAACCCACGGATAAAGGAGTGTACTTCACATTTTGTTTAAAATTGTTCCAATGCTATGCTAATGTTTGTCCTCAAAGGGTAGTGGAAATGCATATGATATTCACACTCAGAAAATACAGAAAATTACTAAAAATACATCAAAACATTTTTAAAAAAACATTAAATTGGAAAAAAACCCACAACACAACAACATGAATCCACAAAATGTCAGAAATACCCCAAATTATGTACAAGTACACAAAATGACTTCAACTACACATTCAACAACAACAAATGTATGCAAAATGACTCCAGAAACACACAAAACCATTTAAAGACATTCAATTTGACTGAAAATGCAAACAAATCCACAAAATGCAAGGAAAATACAGAAAAAAGACTCAAAAAACACACAACACGACAACATGAATACACATAAAACAACAACAAAATACACAAAATGCCAAAAAACAAAGTAAACAAGATGCAAGCAAAGTACAGAAAATAACTCCAAATACAAAACAACAACAAAAATACACAAAAGGCCAGAAAAAATACCACGAATGTTTAGCAAAAAAAGTCAACAAAAATATACAAAATGACTCAAAAAACCCATAAATTTATTCTAATAACATACAAATACAAAAAATGCCAGAAAAAAAAAATTAAGAAATAATCACAAAATGCTGGAAATAAAAACCAAAATGACTCCAGAAATTCTAAAAATGCCCAAAAATTTAAAAAATGCCCAAAAATGTGAAAAATGCCTGAAAAATACGTTCAATAATTCTAAAAAAGTCAACAAAAACCCACAAAATTACTCAAAAAATCCACAAATTTTGTCTAATAACATGCAAATACAGAAAATGCCAGAAAAAAAATCACCAAATGCCAGAGAGCAAAAGCAAAATGACTCCAAAAATCCACAAATTGCCAAAAACATAAGAAAAATGCCAGAAAATTACTTTCAGTAATTCGAAAAAAGTCAACAAAAACCCACAAAATTACTCCAAAAAACCACAAATGTTCACTAATAACATACAAATACAGAAAATGCCAGAAAAAAAATCACCAAATGCCAGAAAGAAAAAACAAAATGACTCCAAAAAAACACACACAAAATAACAACAAAAAATGCATGTATTAAAGCTAATATTGATTCCATTTACAGTACTACACATCCCACAATACAATGCACCAAACTTATAAGTGGCAATTTCAACCATTTATATCTCTTTTATGGGCAAATAATCTTTGATTTATTGATTTACTAGGCCTAATCTTAAAAAAAATAATTAAATAATTGAATGAACATACGAACGAACAAATAAACAAATAAACAAATAAATAAATAAATAAATAAATAAATAAATAAATAAATAAATAAATAAATAAATCACCAGCTGCTTTAATTTGTTAAAGACTTCACACAATATTATACTGTTATCAGCTAATACACATGCTGCAATAACCATTTTAAGGCTATAATAAATAGTGTGCAGACTTATTTATTTCTTATCAATTACTTTAAGTGCACATTGCTTTAGTCGGTGTCATTTTATTTGGATACTGGTGTAATTAGCTACCTGGCTAATGAATTGCGTGTGGGGTTGTGTTTTACGTGATAGATTATGTGTGTCAGAGCCGAGGTGGACGTCTGGAGGTTGTTTTTAATAGAACCTGGGGAAAGAAAAACGCAATAGGTGTAGCGCTGACCTTCAGAGAGCCGAGTAAACCTTTGTGTTTCTCTATTCTCACACTGCGACAACACTGGTGAGGCCTTATATATGTGTTTGTGTGTGTGGCCACAAAAACCTACTGCTATCATCAATTGCAGTTTGTAATCTTGAACAAGGGAGCCAAAACATGACCTCAATTTAAACCGAGCCCGTCCTTTATTTACGATGTGCGCGTTTGCCTTTAAACTGTAAGTGGATGGATTGTTCCAGGTTTGAAACAGGAAGACAAACTGTGGGTTCATATCCAGGCACGTCCAACTTATTTTTTAGAATCCACTGAATAATCATCTTAAAGGGAAATATGGTAAAAAAAAAAAATATTGAGGAAAAAATGTGATATCAGTCAGATATCCAGTAAGATATTTTGAGCGTACTCGTAGGACCAGTAACAAAAAAAACAGTTTTAATAGTAAAGGTTTTTGGCACACTAGTGCACAAATCAATTTTTCTCTACTAGTATAAAGGGTTTGGTAATTTTATTATGAATTAAGATGTTTAATATTTGGGGTGCCACCTCTTTAAAATAAGAATAAAGCTGTTTCCCACTGAGCAGACCAACGTTGAAACAACTTGATGGCCTGAAATTGAGAAGACGTCTTTGGCGGGTGCAGAGTGACAGTTTTTACGTCTTTTTCGGACGTCATCTATGGACGCCCGAAAACACGTATTCTAGACATCCCAAAAAGACGGAAAAGAAAGGTGACCCTTGGTGAGTTCAATCCCTAGACCTTTCGCTTTCAAAGTCCCCGGGACTATAGCTACATTTCAAAAGCTTTTCTACATAAGCACTATAGCTATATTTACAAAGCTTATCTACATAAGCACTATAGCTACATTTCCGAAGCTTCTTTACATAAGCACTATAGCTACGTTTCCGAATCTTCTTCACATAAGCACTATAGCTACAATTCTGAAGCTTCTTTACATAAGCACTATAGCCACGTTTCCGAAGCTTCTTCACATTAGCACTATAGCTACGTTTCCGAAGCTTCTTTACATAAGCACTATAGCAACGTTTCCGAAGCTTCTTTACATAAGCACTATAGCTACGTTTCCGAAGCTTCTTCACATAAGCACTATAGCTACGTTTCCGAAGCTTCTTTACATAAGCACTATAGCTACGTTTCCGAAGCTTCTCTACATAAGCCCTATAGCTACATACACACACACACGCACCTGTCAGTGACTGAGTGTGGAATTGCAAGGCCATTTAAATTTCATATGTGAAAATGCTTCAAACGTTGAACGTCATATCAAGGTCCAGATGAGGTCGTGGTCATGACGTTCAGATGGGGACCAATTTTGGACGTCATATAGATGTGCAGATGTGGTCCAGACCGACCGACGCATTATGAACGTAATCCGGAGGTCCGTGGACGTCAGATAGTTTAGTGGGTTAGTAGTTAAAACAATATTGATACATGAACCACAGACAAATGGTTACGTTTACGTATTTATTATCAACAAGTTCAAATTTATACAAACCAGTACTCGCACACGAGTATGCCAAAAACCTGTACCAGTAAAACAATTTTTTGTCTACTAGTATTACTAGTACAGTTAAATTTATGTTTTTTTTTTTTTTTCAGCGAAGTTGCGGGAGAGTTGCAGGCTTTTGGAAAAATCGCAATGCGGCACTGGTTTCGTGGCATTTGCTTGATTTTGCGTTAATAGTTGCAACATTGCGAAATCCTGGAGGGACTGAGTAATAGACCCAATGCACATAAAACAGGAGGGATTAGAATCAAATCCAGCTCTCTGATTGGTTGGAATACTTTTGAAAGCCAATGGCAAGCCTGGATTTACTTTCCTCGCCCCCTTATTAGCATATACGGCTAGTAAACCTACATTGTGTACATGTATTGAACTCTATTAGAGCTTAAAAATGGTTGATATCACTGATTATGGAAATTGCTCAATAAGTTACCTATTATTCTGACATGTCATACGTGTCTCGTCAGCAGTTTTCCCTTCAAACGTGACAGTATCCTCCTCCCTCTCTGCCTTTGATCACTCATAATCTGCACGTTAGCGTAACACCATGTGCACGTAGCGTTTGTTGAGAGATTGAAATTGTTAACAATGTTGGGTGTGATGTAAAATAGCAAAAGCAAAGACAGCTGGCTGACACTTCCCTCCCCCCTACACGTCGAAGCACAGGCGTTAAACCACAGCCCAAATGAGCTCCCACTCAAGCACCAGTTTGCAGAAGGACAAGCGCTTGAAATGCATGCTGACAGCTCCCTGCACGGACGTGTTCTCATGAGTGGGCAGTGTTTCTTCAACTTTGATCAGAGTAAATGCAGACCAAGCGGTATTCTGTGTGAGAAATGTGAATATTTTAATTCACTCTGCTTTAAAACAACGAGGTATCCATTTAGAAATGATGTTTCCAATAAACTACAAGGTGTAGAGGATTCAGTAATACATATCGGGAAAATACTTCAAGCTCTTTTAACACTTTCTCCATCACTGAACTCACTAAAAAAACATCTTTCTGGCCTGATTGAACATGTGTGGTGTAGAGCAGTGATTCTCAACTTGTGGGTCAGGGACCTGTACTGCGAGGGTCGCGGAAAAATGCTTTTTTTTCCACAGGAAAATATACATAATCTTTGTTTTAAATCATAAACCTATGTGTGTGTGTTCAACAGCTCTTTTTGAAAAATGTAATTTGGTCTGATGAATTGGGTCGCAAATTAATGACCGTGGCAAAATGTGTTTCCCAGGGTGAAACCAGTTCAGAACCCCTGGTGTAGAGTAACAGGAAATGGGAATGGGAGTTTTTTTTCAGGAGTAGAACTGGACAATATTGACCAAAACTCTTTACTCAATTTTTTTTTTTTTTTATTCAAGATGCCGATATATGATATAAATCTTGATATTTTAATCTCAAAAAGTCTCACCAGATAAACAATGTAATGGTGCAAAATGCCAGAAAAGCACATTTATTAACAAAAAAGTTAATTTTGGCTTTTTCTCCTCTAAGGAAGCTGTTCTCAACCTTGGGGTCGGGACCCAATTTGGGGTCGCGATACACTGGTAGGGATTTGCCACCAAACTTGTCATATTTAAACCTATTTTCATCACTTTTCCATCAAATTTCAATACCTTTCCTGCACATTTTTCCCACTTTCAAGACATTTTTGGCACTTATAAACCCTTTCCACCACTTTACCCACCTAATGTTGAGACTTTTAACCATATTTCATGCTTATTTTTTACCAATTTAACCTCATTCATGATTTGTCATGCATATTGAAGTCAATGAATTGTCTACTAATTATTACATTGAGGTTTATAATGATTTAATAGTCAAAAAATAATTCTGTTTTGAACAAGTTTCACGTAGGCTGGGTTTCATGATTTTTTTTCATGCCTCGCCCAAGCAAAATAATATGGACATAAACTGAGCGGTAAAGCAGAGGTGGAGCCATGCAAACATACGCCAATTAGCTTAAGTATGATACCATCAAAATGTAGCTTTAGAAAACCACAGAATAGGGACTTGGCTTCTGATTGTAACCGCAAAAACATTGAAAATGTCCTAATTATAATAGAGAAGCCACAAGTATGTGTGAATAAGTTCACCACACTATCTGAGGTGGCTTTGGTGAGAATGTGCGTTCTTTTTTTTATGTGACAGGGCAGACATGTGGAAAACCTGCTGGTTTATGGCCAATTAAATGATACTGAGCTCAGCTACAGGGAATTTCTCCTCATATTTTTTATAGTTTTGCACTCACTTAACAAGTGAGTTTGTGAGGTTTTAACACTTAAAGGACTCTGATTACTTATTTCTGCTGCTGCAGCTCCAATGGGGCCACCTGAGGCACCGCCCTCTCCTTGCTTCTGGGGTCGCAAAGCAGTGCAGAGTGGTCCGTGGCACCAGTTTGGCTGCGGGGGTTTTCAGAAGGGTGTCTAATCGCCAGTCCAGCCGCCTTAGGAGGATTTACTCGCTAACCTTTTCCTCCTCCCGAAGGTTTCCCCCCCCAAGGCAGCAGAAGCAGAAGCACAATGACCGTGCTATTTGTTTGGAAAAATCCTATCAAATTTACGATTAAATATTTATCACACTTTTCCATTTAAAATTCATACACCCAATCAAATCAGGTGCAAAGCGTTCAGCTAAATAATAGTGTTGGACTCATTAATCAATGCTTTACTGCAAATATCAACACACTGATCAATAATATTCTGGATGGCCTTTAAATCAAGGCAGTGGCTATCCATACGGTTGCCTTATCAATATACCATCATTCTATCCGTACCAGCACCTCTTTTTGGCCAGTTTAGGTCACGTGATAGGTCAGTCATTGGCCAGTTCAGGTCGCGTGACTAAGACTAAACCTCACCCTAAACCTAAAAATGTTGCGATATTAGGTCATAACCTGACCCTAACCCTAAGATATAACGTACTTGTACTTCAGTAACTGCACCAATAGCACTGGGGGTTGTCCTTTTTTGCAATATTTTCCCATAATTCAGGTGTTTCCATCACCAGTTTTTATTGCGCTAATAAGATTTTGGCAATTTCCAAGGGTAATGGAAACACAGCTAGTGATAAAATGTTTGTACGCAGCGCCCCTATTTGGCCAGTGTAGGTCACGTGATAGGTCAGTCATTGGCCAGTTTAGGTCGCGTGACTAAGACTAAACCTTACCCTAAACCTAAAAATATGTATGACGTACTTGTACTTTGGTAACCTTACCAATAGTACCGGGGGTTGTCCGTACGACTTTACTTAGCGTAAAAACTTTTTGCCTATATTTGAGTGTTTTTCCGTAATTCAGGTGTTTCCATCACCAGTTTTTATAGCACTAATTAGCTTTTTTTTCCAAGGGTAATGGAAATGCAGCTAGTGATAACATGTTTGTACGCAGCGCCTCTATTTAAAAATTGACTTTGGAGGGTAACATTGTAGCGTTACTAGCCATTTTGTCATTTTGAATCGGCAGGCTGCAGAAACGATGTGACAAGTCATTGTTGCCAGATTGGGCCGTTTACCGCCAAGAAATTTGAGGAATTTTGTGTGTGTTTAGACTTTAAAAACATAATATATATCTGGCAACACTGCTGGTTGTACTACTCCTATATTTCCTATGTCGTGACGTGTCATACAACAACGTGGTTACGTTAGCGTAATTGTTATGGTTTGGTATCAGGGAAGACAAATGCAACGCGCAAAAAAAAAAAAATCAGTAGCTGAAATTTAGTTGTAAAATTAGTTAGGAAAAAACAAACAAACTTTAAATCTATTCTGTGGCTCTCATAATGTAGTTTAAAAATTAACTAGCCATGCTAGCTGGTGATCTAAAAAGTTAATTTAAAACACATTCTGTTTTACTAGTTAAGTGTACTTGTAGACTATAAACCAAAATTGAGTACTCGTAGAGCTTAAGTCTGGTTTTTATAACTGATATGCAAGTGTTGCTGCGGCTAATGCTAACTGCTAGTCATTGGATGCTGGATTGATGAACCAAAGCAGTAGTAAAAATGGAAAATCCACGAGCAAAGCAATGACCAGACATTTTTTTTTAGATATTTAGGTCTGAATCAAAGTGATGTGTGCAGTGAGTGACAGACAGATGCTATCATCCCTTTAGCTATAGCTGCCAAAGAGGCTAACACTCAAACCGGCACCACGTTTGATGGCTGCCGCACCAACGCAGAAGGAAAAACCACCGCCGCGCCATCCCCGAAGCGGCGTTTTCTGTTCCTGACCCGCGGAGGCTAAAGGGTTAATTTACATGAAAAGCATGTTTTTTTTTTTTTTTTTCAAAGCTAGATATCTGCTGTCAAACAGGCGGATCTGTCACATGTGCATTGTTCTGAAATCTTACTATAAGTAAAGAGCTTTTCCAGGAGTTCAGCTGCGTGCTGTCAGCGATTGTGTCTATTCAAGCTTGATGTGTGAGAATAATTAAGTCCCTGAGGGCAATCTGGCTCATTTTTTATGCTGAGATGGATTAATCAGAAGAAATAACTGTCTTTTAATGCAGGGTTTCTTAAATCGGGGTACGTGTACCCCTAGGGGTATGCTATGGCACTGCAGAGGGTACTTGAGAGAGAAAGAGAGGAACATTAACAAATGAAAGCATTACATATATGGGGTTTTACAATGTTTATTTTTAGTTAAAAATTAAAATCACACTGAATATTACCAGCAACTCACAAAAACAACAAAAACACAGAAAAATAAAAGGAAAATATGCTGAATAATAAAAAGAACAGAAACAACAAAATACACAAATTGAGACAAAAAATGCGCAAAATGTCAACATAAACACACAAAACGACAACAATAACACACAAAATTAGAGAAAAATATACTGAATATTAAAAAAGAACAGACAAAAAACAACAAAATACACAAAATGACACCAAAAACACACAAAATTAGAGAAAAATAGAAAAGATCACTTACAAAGTACACAACAATGACATAGGAAACAACCAAACCACACCAAAAACACACACACTGAGATAGAACAATTTAAATAATACCAACAACACACAAAAATGACAACAAAAAATGACAACAAAACACAGAAAGATAAGAGAAAAATATGCTGAATAATAAAAAAAAAAAACAGACAGACAAAAAAAATACACAAACTGAGACCAAAAACATGCAAAATGTTAACAAAAACACATAAAATGAGAGAAAATATACTGAATAATAAAAAAGAACAGACAAAAAACAGCAAATAACACAAAATGACACCAAAAACACACAAAATAAGAGAATAATAGACAAGATCACTACAAAATACACAAAAATAACAACAATGACATAAGCAACAACCAAACGACACCAAAGACGCACACACTGAGATAGAATAATTTAAATAATACCAACAACACACAAGAACGACAACAAAAACACAGAAAGATAAGAGAAAAATATGCTGAATAATAACAATAAAAAAATTAAAAAAAACAGACAAACAACAAAATACACAAATTGAGACCAAATACACATACAATTATGATAGAAATGATCTTGATTAGAACATTAACTGAAAATACAAGGATCAGGAGGGAGATGACTGTAAATTAAAAAAAAAAAAAAAACTATAGAAATAAATCTATTCAGGGGCATTAAATACTGTTTCATTCACTGATTTACAAAATAAAATGCATTAAAATCTGTCTCATCACTCATTCAATCCTTCATTATGCTCTATAGTTGTTTTTTCACAGAATTCTGAGCCAAACGTAGTGGTCAGACATGCTAAAGTCAGAGAATGTAGGGTACATGAACCAAAAAAAAAGTTTGAGAACCACTGTTTCTGTTCCATTGAATTCTGACATGTTAAAGCTTGTATTCCAAACAATCCAATCCCAGCCCCATCCGAAGAGAATTCCATTGAATATTAATCCCTTTTTTTGTTGTTTTAGAAGCCACGTAAGCATCATTGTAAGCAAAATTGCAAATATGTGTCGTGCGCGTTCAACAAGGAGTTCTGAGAGGGTTTTTTTTTTTTTTGTTTAAGTCATTCTCTCGTCTGTCGGAGAGTGCATGAGTGTGTCGTGGGGACATCTCCTCTCATTTAAATCTCACCGGCTTGTGTAACATCTTTCGTTCCTTGAGTGGCAGCTCTTATTTAGCTTCTTTTTTGGCTCCTGCTTCTCACAGTGTGGTTTTAAGAGCTGCGTCAGGAGCTTTTTCTCCCTCCCTCTTCATCACTTATCTGCCCGGCCGATGACAGCCACACAGGTACCGCAGTCACACAAGCAAAAAACCTCATCAATGCATTGATTTTTGCATTAGCATCGGCTATAACAGCAGGCATTTACATAGACTCGAACACTGTCAATGCAATATTTCACAATGACGTCCCTTTCAAGCATCGCTGAATCCACATCCACATCCTTTTATCTGAAGACTGCTGCGTTCTTTGTTTAATCACCATCGGCTGTGTAAGTATTTCTTCCTCTGCACATATTTTCATTTCAAACACACCTTGCTTGGATCGTTCAGTTCAAGCAGAGGGCACCACACGCAGTAAATGACAGATTGGGGAGAGTCGGTGACCTCGATTTTACACTGAAAGTAGCACAATAATGTCATTAAATACATAAATAGATAGACATTGAGATTTAACAAATCGGATGCATCGAAGCAGAAACCTCTGGGATCATTATTTGGATTCTTGAGGCGGTGCAAGAATAAAAACATTGAGCAGATCGAAACAAAAAAAAAAATTAAAATAAGAGCAGAAACAAATACAAAATACTAATTGGCTGCAATTCCAATTCCATCATGCACTTTGGATTCGTACGGAGCTCGAGACATGACATGACAAATAAATATATATATAATTTGTTGCGATGAAATACTAATTTGTGGCCACAAAATGCTACTTTGTGGCAAGACATTTGTATTTTATGGGAAAAAATACTAATTTGTGGCTCGACATTTGCATTTCGGTTTGGCGAAATACTCATTTGTGGCCACAAATGAGTATTTCGTGGCAAGAAATTTGTATTTTGTGCAAAAAAAAATGCAAATTTGTGGCAAGAAATTTGTATTTCATTGCCACAAACTATTATATTTTTACCACGTCATGGCTGGGGCTTCATAGATTTGTATCTTAACATCCCGGTTACATTTGGTTGTCAACCTATTTAAAACATATTCTTATTCTAGCATTTTATTGCAACTTTGATGGAAATGAGCCATTGCTAAAGTCTTGCATTTTTGCACATTCGTGTTAATCAATTGCCATGAATTTCTTTTGTTCCTTTGTAGACTGTCCACAATAATAAAAAGAACATTAGTAATAAAACTGACAGACGACTCTAAATAAAACATATAGGGTATTATACGTGAGGTGTAAAGGCAAATATGACTGTAATTAATCACAATTAATCTCTTAAAGCTGTGTATAATGATGATTTATTGTGTAATATGATACACTGAGTCGTCACATTTATGCTCAGAAACAGTCTGAACCATGCAGACTTTAAAAGTTTGGTGTTTATGTGTATATACTTTATATATATAGTGTGTTGTGAAAAAAATATATACTAATTTTAAAAAAGGTGATATTTAACAAATGATTGCTCTGTTACATTCAGCTGCTGAGGCACAGCAGAGCGAGCGGATCTCTTTCTAAACCATCACTTATATTAAAATAAATATTTCTTCATAATATAGTACCAAAACTCAAGCCATTATTCCCAGTGTTGAAGTATTCAGGCTTCTGCATAGTGAGGCTCTCGAGATTCACTCACAGTCAAAGCAAACGGCTGCAGACAACAGTCCTCACATTCACATGTTAATGCTACATTTGTTGCTTTTTTTTGCACTTTTCTCTTCCTTGTGGGTATAAATGTTAAACTGATTTTTCCAAAGTCACATGACCCACCTCTGTCAGTCCCTGACCCTCCACTACATTAACGTGCCTTCAACTCTCTGTCAATGCACAGTTTTGTTAGCACTCGGAATGCCTAATACAATCTGAACAAGCTCTCATCAGTGCAAGTTATGGCCTCTCCAGAGGACACTAATCATGCACTTTGCTTGGCTCTACAACACACAGGGAGCCCCTCTGGACTTTACTGGCCGGCCTTTACACAAGGACACATTGGACGGGCTTCAAACAGAGACCCTCAGGAGGAAGTCTGAACGCTATTATAGACACCTTATAATCAAGAAGTTGGCTTGTAAATTGATCCGGAAACGCTGAACTATTAAAGTGCACTAAAATTCGACTCTGCAATCGCCTTATTCAATATTAATGAAGATACAGATTTTTTTTTTTCCCAAATGCCACCCTTCACATTTGAGACAAAAAAACAAAGTTGAGTTATGTTCCAGGAGCATTGGCGGAGTTTGAGATTTTTGCCAGGGGGGCGTTTATTAACGTCCACCTTTCCCTCATGATCTCACTCATTCACGCTCTTAAGGGATTAAATGCTTCTCAAATACAGCAGCATATCACAAGTATCATATACCGTTTGAAAGCTTCGAATCTTCCATACAAGATACAACCATCACTGCAAACACAGTCATTTGTTTTGTCACACTTGGTCTCGAAATCTTCCGAAGACATTCAAAAATCCAATGAATCACAGCATTTGTTCCGAAACAGTAAAAACTGCTGTAAAATAATAAAATGCATCATCCTATTGACACGAAGAAAACAGCTGCGCCCTGATTTCATCTTCAATTTTTTTTTTTTTTTTTTTTTCAGCTTTGTGAGAATGACCGTGTCATTATAAATCCTCATTTTTTAGATTAATGTTGTAAATTCATGGTATAATTCAGAAGAACCGAGTCACATGACTCGAGCACCAAAGAATAACTAAAGAGAATCACAAATTAATTCATACACAGTACATTTTGTAGAGTCACTGTGTTTTATGGTGCTTAAAATACTTCTATATTAGTCACATTATGTTAAGAATTGTATTTTTTTTAATTTATTTGGGAAAACTGTCATGAAAACTTTTGAACACTAGGGTTAAAACTCCGCCTATGTCCAGGAGTAACTTTATACATATAAAACATGACTTTTTCCCATGATTTAAATTAGTTGTAGCATGTCAAAACAACCTAAAAAAAATTATTATTTTTTCATGGATAACCTTGACCTCGCTCATTGGTGCTTAACGTCCTTGTCGCGCAACATCTTCCCTCATGTTGCTGTTTGTGTTTTACCGCCTCTGGTTTTTATTATTTTGAATCACTAGTCAGCAAACTCACATCAGACGCTCTCCTCTCACACAGACGTAGAAAGTTAAGGAAGGAAGGATATAGGAAGGTGTTGGGACTGTGTAGGATCTGCTGTTGTCAGGCACTTCCACTGCAGGCTCCTCTCTGCACTAATCAAATCATGCATCCTAAAGCGCATCAGAGTGCATCAGCTCTGGAGTTCAGGGCGAGTTAGAAGTCATGTGTGCATAGCAGGGATGGAACGGGCTTCTGGGCGTTTTGTTTTTTTTTTCTTTTTGCGCCTGCGTGGAGGTCGCCCGTGTGCAATCCGCAGCCACTTTTTTCGTGATGGGTGTCTGACAAGCTGCATGGGGGAATAATTGATGTGCTGATATGGGAAATAATTTCTTCTTAAAGGGTATTTTTTTTAACTGTTCAGGTCTGAAAGTAACAAAAAAAAAACATGTGTTTTGTACTGTATGAATGAATATACATGTGTTGTTTGTATGCTCCACACGAATGTGATGATCCCTTGGGGAGCTTGCGCTCAGGAAAGAAAGCAGAAGGTTGATACATGTCTGCCTAGCGTTATAACATTAGTAGATTATTTCTCGGGCTGGGACTTTAACTTGTTAATTATGATTAATTATTACTGAAAAATAACGCAAAATTGTTTAAGCCATTCCTGGTTCTTGGTATACCCAAAATACTGACGCCCAGAGCACAACACAAGAAACAGGAGAACCCAAGGTGAAGTTGTTCCTGTGCTTCGTGGCGTTAATTTTGGAAAAATAAAAACAGCCCAGTTGTGAGGAAATTGCGCGAGAAAGCTTGCCCACTAGCAGCCTCCGAGACCACCTCAATGCTAAACATGTAGCAGCTAGCACAGACAGCCACCACGGACAATGCTAAATGCAACATGCTTACTTCAATTTAAGTTTGTGCAATCATAATATTCTTTCGTGTCAAATATTATGTAATTAATTTAGAGTAATCAAGATTATTTCATAACAAAGTCTGTAATTAATTAGATATTTTTTTCTTGGTTGTGAAGTGTTGCACCGTTATCATTGTTCAATTTTGCCAAAGACAAACACTTTGATTGCCAGGCACACAAATAGAAAGTTTGCAACATAGTCTGAAAAAAGTCCTTATGAAAGCATAAACATTTCGCAAAATTTGAGTAGGTTTTTTTTTTTTTTTTTTTTTTTAAATCAAAATTCACCAGCTAAATAGATTTTGCACATTTCCAATGGTAGTGGAAACACAGTTACTGTAAACAATTATTAAGCTGAAAAGATAGAAATGTAGATTTTTCCAACCCTTTTCAACCTTTTTGCCCAGTTCCTGCCTTTAAAGTCACACAAAAAAGCATATAAAATTGCTATTTCTGGAACAACCTGCTCACACCCTTAAAACAAATACAATCCAACTGTGAAAACAATTTAATTTGATTTATTTGCACAATGTTCTTTGGTAAAACTATTATTTCATGGTTGCATAAGAGTCGAAAAGCACTAAAGATGTGCCAAGCAGGGCCAGCGTTAAACAGTGTCTATCTGAAGCCACGTCATGGTAAATTATTGATTACGAGGAATATGATATGAATATAGTGCACGAGGATCAGATGCCGCCCCCTCTCAAACATCAAAGTTACACTCCTTTTCAGAGGTTTTTCAGAGAGGCAGAGCATCAAAAGTACAAGAAAAGATGGTGCGGTTATCATCATTTATGAAACACGGGCTCGTTTTTCACTGGTTTGTTCCTCTCGTCCCCATTTTGCGTGCCCATTATAACCGAGGAGGACAATTTATCATTATTTGGGAAACATTTCTGATACAAAGTGTTGAAATTAGGCAAACCTGAGATGAGGACAAAAGTTTGAAAGGCTGTTATATGAAAGTATCGCTAAGAGGAAGACGTTTTTATCGGGGTAATAAATAAATGTGTCGCACTAATGTCCTTTCCTTTCCGTTCCTCTCCTTCCTTGAAATTTCTCTCTATTGCAAAGCCTCAAGCTTGGATTAATGAGCGTAAACAAGCATCTGCATTACCGAGGAAGATTTCCAATGGAACATCTGATTAAATAAAAGCACCACCACATCCTTTCTGTTATTTTTGAAATTAAACGTGTTTGTGTAATGTCATATTTATCTGTAGATATGATTATTAAGAATTCTATGAAAGCATGCCTGAAGGTAGCTCTAGTGCATGATTATATATTCATGGTTATAAGTCGTATCATTTTATACCATCGGATCATTTACAACAGCATCCACGTGTTGCGTTTCGGGTAATGATTTGTTTTGTGTGAACTGTGCAGACTTTAAAGGTTTGGCCCGTCTGTTATTATCAAAGATTTTACTTTTAAAAAAAAAAGAAAAGAAAAGAAAAATAAGACAGTAAAACTATTGCTCTTTTACATTCAGTTGCTGAGGCACAGCAGAACGAGTGGCTCTCTTTCTAAACTACTATTACTATTACTATATTAATAATAACAATTACAATATTATACCAATACTCCTGTCATTATACCCAGTGTGGAAGTGTTTTAGACCTCTGCATAGTGAGGCTCTGTAGATTCACTCACAGTCAAAGCAAACGGCTGCAAACTCCAGTCCTCACAGTTAAAATGAGCCTTGACACACGTGTTAAGGCTGTATTTGTTGCAAAAAGGCATAACCCACTGTGTTGAATGATTTTTGTATGCATTTATTTTGTTGTATGAAAAGCATTTGATATGTAGTTATGATGGGAAAAGCAGAATCCCAGTTTCACACCTATTCTTTCAACCCATTATTCATGAAAATAATGTCAAATTTCATCAGTGTTGTGCTTTAAATGTAACTTCATTCAGATGTATCTAAAGATTAGCTTTTACGTACACAAAAATTGTCTTTTGGGCCAGATTGGATGCTTTGGCAGGCTAGACTGTTCATATGACAGCCGTAGCTAGAAGTTTAAGACGTCTGTTAAAATCACCAAATAATTCAGCTGTCGATATCTCGAATTCACAATTTTAGTGAAGCTCCACAATGTTTTTAGGGGCTCGCAGTTTTCTCCATGCTTATATCACTAGAAATCATTTAAAATTGAAAAATGTGGAAAGAACACAAATCTTGCCATTTCTCACAAACAATTCCTCAAAATTCCTCTAAATTACACAAAAAATGGTTACAACATCCAAAATTTTTCAACAGCATTTCAGGGTCAGCATGTCACCGGTTTGACTGCTTCCCATTAGGGTTCAGTATTTTATTAAACTAATTTCCCCAGCAGAGTAATCCTTGTCATTTAACGCATGGCTGATGTCTATTGGTATTCATTAGCATGAAAAAGAAGCGGCGAGTAAATTTGAAGAATTATTCACATCGTTACCAAGGGAAGGACTGTACAATAAACGTGGTTAATAGGTGTTCAAATCTTCATGGAAGATTGATGTCACGTGGCCCCATTTCACCCACTTTCCTGTTACAAATACATTTTTTTTTTTTTTTTTTTTTAATACAAAATTAACATAGTACAAGGTACAAATTTAATGAAGCACTTCTTGTAACACACAAGAAATGCTGTATCAACACCGAAGTGTTTAACTGATGCTAAACGTGCTGGATCCAAATCTGGCATTATCCTCAATACACCACATTTGATCTATTCTTATCTGCTGCGTCTATTCCCGGCCGCGCCAATAAGCTGGTTTCCCCCCACAGGGATAATTAAAGTTTCATCTCATCTAATGAAAAAGGTGGATTTAAAATCCAAAGAACATCTAATATGAGCTCTTTTGGAGAAAGTGTGGGGGAAGAAAGGGTTTGTTTAAAATGCGCTATTAGCAAATGTATAGAAAGTGTTTGAAAAGCTGTGAATTTGAGCCCAAGGTTTCCCGCCAGCGCTGCCATGTATAGTATAAACAACAGATTGCATGTTTATTCTGAGTCCGGCAATAGATTTTTCATTCCAATAAGTGAAAATTACATTTCCTTCCATTTATTTCATTAAATTACGACATGGTTTGACGTAGTAGCCGGCCACAACAACATGGTGTTGCAGTTATGGATGTTTTTCACAATTTTTTTCACAACTCAAACTCATTGAAAAGGGTTTAAAAGTACCAAAAAACTCAAGCCATTTGGAAGAAATAAGAATTAGATGCTGCACAGAAAGGATGGACAAGTGGATGCGACAAAATTCTCCTAAATTTATCCTATGGTTTTATATATGTATATACTACTTTACTTCTAGTGAAATATTTTGAGTGTACTAGTAGTACTAGTAAACAAAATCAAGTTTTCACGAGGTTTCGGCGCACTATTGTGCAAGTACACTTTATTCGTAAAGCAAAATTGTAGTATTACTAGTAAAGCTTTACATGTTTACAAGTAACATATTTTAAGTCTACTAGTGACTCAAAATGACCGAGTAGATGATTTTTGCTTTATTAGTAAAGTCTACTTTACTCACGCACTAGTATGCCAAAAACCATTAAAAGTAAAACTTTATTTGTCCACTAGTACTACCAGTACACTCAAAATATCTCACTTTTTAGCCAATTAGTCGTACTAGTAAAGCCAAAATATTCACTATTAGTACTAGTAGACCTAATAAAAATGAAGTAGGAGGGATTAGAACCAAATATAGTTGCCTGATTGGTTGCAATACTTTCGAAAGCCAATTGCAAGCCTGAATTTGGTTTCCCTCACCCCCTTATTAGTATATGATGCGAGGAGTGACAATTTTTGCTTCTCTAGTAACACTCGTTGCGTCTTTAGTGCTGCAAATTTGTGCACGAGTAAAGCTTAATAATCGTTATTATCAATGATATCTTCCGAAACAGAACTTCCTGTATTGCTCGTACCCAGTGACAGCCCTGTTTGCATGAGGAAAATCTGGTGGTAGCTAACACATTAGCACCTGGATTTGCAAATAAAGCCGAGAAAGGGATTCCTGCCAAAAACACTCTCTAAGCATTTGTTGACAATTTTGGATGTTTCGGGGTAATAGATAAGCGTGCCCTCGACATGTTTCATCCCAAGGGCAAAGCTTCAAGATGTGCCACGTCTTGCTGTGGCATGTTGGCGTTTGGCCAGCGACACTAATGATGTGCACGAATATTGTGTTTCATATCTCTTTCATTGATTGTTGGCCTGGCAAGCCTAGCTGGTAAAGAGCATGAGAAATTGCATTGGAATGTTTGAATTATTCCCACGTGTGCCTCTGCTCATGCTTGTATTGATCCATGCATATGGACTCCAGTCCTGCCACTGCCTTTAACACCAATACTGGTTTAAATGTGTCCTGCTGGGGTGCATATGTAGGCTCTGTTGAGTTAATACGCTTCAGATTGGTTCGAGAGATTCTAGAGGGAAATATTGAGTGAAAAGGTGTTTGCGTTCATTTTTTTTTTGGTTTGGTTAGAGATTCATTGAGAAGGGGATGTTTGTATATTCAATATTTTAAAGATCAGGATGATTGGATGGTATCAAATGGTAAATAGAAGAGCTTTGGACTCTTATTCAGGAAGGGATCATTTTAGTGTCACACCCTCAGGCACAAAAGGCTGTGATGTTGTTCATTCTCACATTTTTTTTTTTTAAATAAACTGACACTTTGTATTCATTGTTTTCAAGTGACTGGCAATCAAGTCGAGCAGGTTATTCTCCTTCCTCCGTAATATTACATTACAATGCTAGCATGTCTTGTTTGTGCTCAACCTAATGGATGCTGGAAAAGCAACAATTACGACCAGATACACATGCCCCGAGGTGAGACCCAAACCTGAAGCTGAAGCAGAGGAAAAACAACGTCCACATCACTTCACAAGTCTCGGTAGTGTTGGGCGGTACGCGTTACAGCCCCAACATCACTTTTGACAGTAACTAGTACTATAACGCAAAATTTTTCTAAAGAAAAAACACCGTTATCGTTAGAATATGGTTCGTTTGTACGTTACTTTGCTAGCAGCAGTGTACTTCCTGTTTACAGTGGCGCTACATATTTTTGCGGGACACCGTGCCAACCACGGTAAGACAGGAGAAGAAGAAGCATTGTCAGCGTGTTTCTGTTTACATCACGTGCACCAATCATGGCGAGTCATACGAGAGCAGGACGAGCTTCTCAGAGTGGAAATACGCACATTATTTTTGTCTCCAAAAGATACATCAGTGAAGCTAAGCTAACGCTGCTCCTGGATTTTAACAGACTGTGACTGTTATCCAGGGACAGGTCAGCCAAACTATTGCACGGTATGTTGTTGTAAATATGCAGCCTGTCGCTACTGCTGAGTCACTGATAACAGCAGCTCATTAGCCTGATATGTTTAGCATTGTGTAGCTAAGAAAAATGCTGTGAATTAGTTTTTCCACATTTATTTTTATAAGCATTTTCAACAGCAAAATGTGCACCTGGAATATGCACAGCTTACTTTACATTCCTGTGCTAAGGCTGAAAAAACTGTTTTAATTTTGGAGCAGCTGTTTTGTGCTTTATATGCACATCATTTCTGGTTGTTTATAGCAGTTGATCAACAGTGGATTATTATTTTATTACAGCACTAATATGAAGCTGTATGGACACAAATGACCCAAAATAAATAATACATTATTTAATTCTAAGTAACTCAAAAGTTACTTTTTCCAGTAACACATTAATTTTTGGTGTAAGTAATCAAAATAGTAACTGAGTTACTTTGTGACTGAAGTAATTAGTAACAGTAACTAGCTACCTTTTCTCAGTAACTAGCACAACACTGGGTTTTCGATAGCGATTTTCCACGGTTGTGAAAAACGGACAAAACGGAAATGTGACCCAGAATATGTAATTCTATTATTAGGACATTGTCACACAATTACATGCGATTTCCACAAGATTTTCCATCAAAAAACAATGGCCGTATTGTAAATGTCATACTTACGTACTACTACGACGTCAAAATGAGTATGTAGTGTGTCCACATTTGATACTATGAAAAGATTGAATATGTGAGAAATACCCGGATGTATATTATATTTTTGATAGGACATTTTTTTAAGCATGCACGGTGGACACACTAGTCATACTCAACCGGCCCATGATGCATTGCGAGCGGAATCTAAAGTCGTCCTTGGACCTGCTTCAAGCTAAAAATCAAACATCCCCTTTTCAAAATAAAAGCACATCTTCATGTCTTCTATTTGTTTGTTTTTTTTCCAACTCTTTCATAAATAGGGCTCTTGTTTTGAAGTTAACCACAAGTTTTGTCAGCGCAATGGAGGGTCTCCGAAAAGCTCCGAAATGTGTGAATGAAATGTGCATACGTGAGTTTTATGGATCAAATGAGCACATGTTGATATTCTACTTGGTCACTTTTTCACTTAAAAAGTTTTCAGAACTTTCTTGGAAGTTTAGTGGGAATGCTCAGCATCGTGATCATATATATATATATATATATATATATATATATATATATATATATATATATATAATATGTAGTAGACAGTATATACTCATTGAGTTTGTAGTGTATAGTACGGCAAGGGGCGGTGCTTAGTGCAGGTGATGGGTGTGAGAGAACATTTTACAGTTCTATCTGCCTACACAGGAAGTTGCATCCAGAACCAGGAAGTAGCAACCTACATTTTTTTACTTACTTGAAAACAAACTTCAAACAGAAAAGAAAAAAAAAAAGTTTGAAGTAAAGAGTTTCTGGACTTTGTGACCCGAGTTCCGTGGAAATAATCTCTGCAAAAAGTTTAGAGTTTATCCACCGCTTTGGGAAGCTGCGTTTTTTATTTATTTATTTTATTTTATTTCTCATCCCTGGCAACTCCAACCCTCTCCAAACTATAAATCCTATACACTCTTTCAACTTCTCAACCATATAATGCATGATAGTATAAATCCACCCTGCAGCTTTTTGCATTATTTATCATAAAAAAACGAGACAGAAAAGTCAGCGTAACCGGCTGGAAAACACGTGAGATAGACTGTTAGTGCATATGCTGGATGTCAAACCTCACACCTTATAGCAGAGATGGGCAACTCTATCACAGTGGGGGCCACATTTCATTTTTTGTCAGTGATTGTGTGTTTTTCTTATTTCTTTTAATGTTTTTTGTTGTAATTTTGTGAATTCTTCTGTCATTTTCTGCATTTATGTTGTTGATTTGTCTGTTTTGTGTTTTATGAGTCATTTTGTGCATTTTTTACATTGTGTGTACTTTGCATTTTGCTGTTGACATGTGTGTTTTGGGGGTTACTTTGTGTATTATGCTGGGTTTGATATTCCTTTAAACTTTTATTTATTTTTATTTTTTTCAGTTTATTTCCGACATGGTTACATTCACTTTTTTTTTTGTTTGTACATGCCGAAAAAGGAGACGAGAGAAGCAGTTTGCTTACCTGGGTCCCGTCCCCTGTTTTACCATTGCAAATTTTTTTTTATTCCTCCTCCTTTCTGTCGTTGTTCGTGTTGGCTTTGTTCCCTGCCAGACGTTGTTAGCATTCCTCCAGTGCAAGAATAGTTCCTCTTTCGAAGGTGTTTGGAAGTTTTTTCCCCTTTTCATCCATAATGTCACCACTCGGGAATGTCTCTTTTGGACACACAAGTTTGCAGCTTGTTTTGTCTCTACATCAAGGTTAATCCAGCTGTTGTTAGTTCTATTGGCAGTGTTGTATTTTCCACTGTTAGATTTAACTTGTATAAACACATTATTATATCTTAGTTCATAATCAAGGTAGTAATTTCATTGTATTATATCTTAGTTCATAAGCAAGGTAGTAATTTCATTGTATTATATCTTAGTTCATAAGCAAGGTAGTAATTTCATTGTACAGGAAAAAGTGTTTCTAACTGCACATATGACAATAAACACTTTGAATTTAAATTTAATGTAATCCTTAATCACCCCACCACCTAGCAATTGAAATGAATAAATGACAGACCTTTTTTACTCTTGGTTTCCACATTTAATTCAGTCTCCGTAAAATAATCACAGTCTGAGTTTTGTTTCCAGTGTTTATATAGATCTGGGTCCATATCCATGATTACCATCAGTAATGTTGTTGTTTAGGTGGATCCTTTGTATTTTCCCAAGTCTTCCATCGTTTTGATGAGGATTGGTTTTCCATTCTCTTCTCCCAGTGGTGTGATGTAAATTCTGCAGTTCCTTGTCCACGTCTTTAAAATCTTTCCTCCTTTTTTTATTTGGCGTGCCTTCCATGCGATGCTTGCATTTTTTTTTTGTCAGGTTTTCATTAATAAAAACCTTCATTCCCATCAGTTTATTTCCTTGCTTCAGTAGTTCTCCTCCATATCCGTGAAGGTTATTTTTACAGCTCTGTTATCATTTTTCTTTGGCAGGAGATGGCAGGAGTTGATGTTGTCAGGATTCAGGACAATGTCCTTCGACTCCAGTTAGTCAATGACCTGTTGTTCAATCGATTTTGTTTCTTCGTCACTCGTGTAACTCCTGGGTTTTATCTTTAGGCCTGTGATGACATCTTTCTCTCTTTCCTTTTGTTCCAGCTGTTCAACCCTGGCGTTCAACAATTTTATCTCTTCAGCATTTCTTTCATTCTTTTCTTTCAGTACCTTTGCTTCGCTTTGTAGGTTTTCCAGTGAGTTTTCCAGCGTCTTTTCCAACGACTTTATCTCGGCACATAGGTTTCGTAGACCCTCGCGTATCATCTCCTTGACCTCTTCCAAACCCGAATTGGGTTCTGAAGGGCCTCCCTGTGGTTTTTTCACCATTTTCCTTCAGTCTTGGGCCCAATTTTTCAGGCTGTTCAGCTGTAGCCAGCTGTAGCCAAGGTTGTGTTATCGGAGCGAATGAAAACACGTCTGCTCTCTCCAATGACCAGTTTTTCACTACTTCATGAAAAACAATTTTTGGGGATTTGTATATGGGGTCACTTTCTATATATGTGTTGTTTTATGTTTTATGCACATTTTGTTGTCAGTTTGTTTGTCTTTAGAGCGATCCTGTAATGTGTTTTTTTGTCATTTCATAGTAATTTTGTTGTTTGTGTTTGTTGTCTTTTTGTGTATTTTTTGGCTGTTTTTGTGTACATTTTGTTGACAATTTGTGTGTTAATTTTTGTATTATGTTGGGCTTTATGTGGCCCCCTGGCCCCCTGTTTCCTATGCCTGCCTTAAAGTCATCATCGATAGGTGATGTTTGATTTCAGGTGCAGAATTTGGCTGTTTTTAAACCAACACTGACCCAAATTCTGCTGCCAAGTTGTTTCCTTAATGTGGCATGACTAAAGTTGTTTATTTTTATGTTTTTTCTATTAAAGAAAACATCTTGACTTGGTTAAAACTGGGAGGTATGGTCAGCTGAGGTCTTTCGTAATGAGGTAATACAGATGTTTTTGAATTGCACATCTGTGGAGTTTGATACAAAGGAAAAGCTAATACTGTACGCCGCATATCTTTGTGTAAAATACAAACAACACATGTGAACGAGCGATTGGTCCCATGTGTTGGAGGTTTTTTTTTAAGATTTATTCATCTTTCTAACGGCTGTTGTAAAACATGGCACTTGGCCTGCCAAAATAAAGGTCGATGTTAATGTTTTATTACACATTTTGGCATGGAACAGAGCCAGAGCTTCAATAAATACACTACTGCCTTTGATGTGCAGTAGGGAGGGTAAAAAAAAAAAATATATATATATATATATATACATATTCGACAAGAACCACGTCTGCACTAAATGTGATTACTCATTTTCACATTTTAAAATTATGTGCAGAAAGTTTGCAGCTCTTCACTCATAATCATCATCATCATCATCCTCACCAGATCAATGAAGGCTGCTAAAGCAGAATCAGATGCTTAATGAGATGAGATTTTCCCTAACTCTGCAGAGTCCCAAAGGTTTTCAATCTCCCCCACAAACCCGAACGTATCATCAGGACATTCACGAAGCACTCATAAATTACACAATGCATGATATATAGCAGGGGTTGAGCACATCATTGGTGCTAATGGGACACATTTATCAATCCAGTTCAAGATATATACGGGAAAAAAAAACACTGAGGTACTAAAAGCCAACTGCTCTCATATGTTGAAATAGATAGCAAAATGTAACGTGTGCATTAAACTGAGCAGTTTGAACAGTTACTGTTGATAAATATGATCACAAACACAGCTTACATAGCGAGGGGAGGTAATCATGGAAAGAGGGAACACATAAAACGTAACAATCCTGCAAAGTTAGATCCAAAAGAATGTTTTTGCTGCTGGCGCGTAAATTTAACTATTTAATGTTCCATGAATTATATTAATGATAATTTCACAGATCAGTTAGTCTGCACAGTGAAGTTTGAAATTGTCGTTCAAGTTTGGAAACAATGATGCTGTTGTGAATTTGCCAATTAATACAGAAATATTTAATTGCTTTACCAAAGGATATCAAAGATCTTAAAGATCTGCAACCTCATTTAAGTCAGGAACTTTAGTGTGAAAACCAGCCTCTAGATATTTGCTAATCAGTGATATGAACTTGAGATGATTTTTTTGACCATTTCCCATGAAACAACACAACGTTTTCCTGTGACTGAGGTCAAACACATGTTGGCCTGTTCATTACAGGTGCTGCATTTCCCCATAAATTGGATCTGTGCATGCATTCAACCACAGCCTTCTACAGATTTAGTGATTGACGCCTGAACTCTGAGCTTTTGTTTTTTTTTTTTTTTTTTTTAATTTAATTTAATTTAAATTTAATTACTTTATTAATCCCTGAAGGGAAATTATGTTACACTCTGTTATTTTTAGGGACATGCTTCTCACACACACAGGCACAAACAGGACCTGTGAACATGCATCAATGGAGAGATGTCAGAGTGGGGCTGCTTCCACAATGAAGGGAGCGCACCAGAGCAGTGTTGGGGTTTGATGCCTTGCTCTAGGGAACCTCGACAGTGCTCGAGAAGTGCCCTGGCACCTCTCCAGCTACCAGAACAACTTCTGTATTTTGGTCCGCATTGAGACTTGAACCGGCCACCCTCCGGTTTCCAACCCATGTCTCTACGGACTGAGCTACGGCTCTTCCTTTCTTTTATTTCCGTGCATTTGCAGAATAGAATGTCTTTAACGCGATATATATTAGTAGTATTCTCACCATGTCAGGCTCATTATTGATATCTCACAGTGTCGCAGCGTCTCTAAATCGAAGCAAAAGCGTGACTCATTCTAAAAGTGTGTGTGTGTGTATTTATATTCAGGAGGAAAACTTGAAGTCAGAGCCGGTTCTCGTTAAATCCAGGATAACCTTCCTCGTGCTGCCGAACCTCTTTCCAATTACAGTGGCTAGCGCTGATGAAATGGCTGTGCAACATGGCCACTTGTCATTCGGCCAATTATTCTTAATGAAGCGCCACAGAGAAGAGGGAAGCTGGGTCGTAGCACGCAGAGTTTGTAATATTTGCACTGGGACGACGCACAACATGTGCATTGGCTTCAAAGCAATGCATCATCTTTAACGTCCCATGAGCGCAATAGGTCACTATTTAATGCTTTCTAATAATATTTAGGATTTAAAACAATCTTTTTTGCTGTTGCGAAAATTAACTATAAAAACATTACATTACATTAGTATCAAGAAAACCTGCATATGTATTTTGAAGCTTTTTATGTAACTGATAATTTAGTTTCTTATTTGTCAATGTTTCATTTTTTAAGATGATTTCAAGTATTTTATAAAATGGTCATAATTTTCATTCATTTTCTACGGTGACCCTGAGAGCTCACGACATAACACGGAATGACGAACACCGCAACACAAAACAAAAGCGCATACAAATACATATGCGACAAGGCAACACAAAGAGAAAGCGCGTACAAATACAAGCGCAACAATGCAACACAAAAAACGAAAAGCGCAAACAAATACAAATGGCAAAACGCAACAAGAAAGCACATACAAGTACTAACACCACAATGCGCAACACTAAAAGAAAGCACATACAAATACAAATGCCACAACACAACAAGAAAGCACGTACAAGTACTAACACCACAATGCGCAACACAAAACGAAAGCGCATACAAATACAAATGCGACAACGCAACAAAAAACAAAAAGCGCTTACAAATACAAATGCCACAACACAACACGAAAGCACTTACAAATAGAAACACCACATCGCGCAACACAAAACAATAGCCCATACAAAAACAAACGTCACAACACAACGCAAACGTGTACAAATACAAACGCCACAACAAAACGCAAAACTAAAGCGCGTACAAATACAAACGGCAAAATGCAACACAAAAAGAAAGCGCATACAAATACTAACACCACAACAACACAAAACCAAAGCACATACAAATACAAACATGACAACGCAACATAAATCGAAAGCAGCAACACAAAACAGAAGTGCATATAAATACAAAGGCGACAGCGCAACACAAAACAAAAACACGTGCAAATACAAATGCCACAAAGCAACACAAAAAGAACACAAAAACACCAAAAATGGAAGTATAAAACCCATGAAGATGACAAATTGAAGGATTTGTTGCCAGTACTTATTCGAATATTGCTTCAAGTTTCACTCTTCTTTGTGTATTTCAACTTCCGTTGTTGGCGTTTACCAGGCTGCTTTTGTGTTGCGTTGTGGCGTTTGTATTTGTATGCGTTTTCTTTTTGTGTTGTGTTGTGAACGTTTACGGCCACCATATATCAATCTTTTTTTTAATTAAGTTAATCTATAATAATACGAATAATGTTTCCGTATAGCTCCACAGATGGAACAGATCGTGCTCCCTCCCTCCACGTTTTCACTCATCCAGAAACAATTTGCAGAGCACGGATGCTTCTCTTGTCAAACGCTTTGCTTCGCGTTCGTACAGCTCGACACATTCACAGCTGGGAGCTGCACCGCGCTGCAGCAAAGAAGAAATAAATAAAATGGAATCAAACAAAATCATCCACTTCTGGCCAGTGAGCAGCTCCACTGGAGCGTTTAGCATCTAAATGTCTTTCTGGAAGCTACGTCATGAGTCCATCTGGAGGCGAGTAAACTTGTTCGTTTACAGCTGGCCTGGAACGCGCTATACATCACAATATATAAAGCACTTTCAATGCATTCACTTATAAAATGATTCGGCATTTTCTTAGAGTTACACAACCAATATAATACAGTTAAATTAGCATAAATGCAACACTTTAAACATCTCATCTCCATCCGTGTTGCAGATGTCTTGGTGATGTGAACCAAAAAAATATGTTTTTAAGCAGCGTTTGTTGTATTTTAAAGTCAAAAACACATTACTATAATATTTAGGAAACATTTCTTTTTTCTTTTTTTTTTTAGAATGGGATTTTTCAGTGGGGGGGCGGGGAAACACACCTCAATTGTAGGAGGAGGGGCACAACGCCTGCGTTACCTTCAGGATTTGGCTGCAGCTATTGAATATTTTGGTAATTGAATATTTGACCAATCATTTGAGTAATTGGAAAAATTGCTTAATCAAAGCACAACTAAAAAAAAAAAAAACAAAACAAAACAAAAAAAAAAAAAACAGAAAATAACACTAATCACTTAATAATACCACATACATATTATACAAAATAAATAAATAAATAAATAAAAAACATCTATAATTGTCATGTCATAAATATTATTATTATTTTTTAAATAATTGAGGCTTCAAGGCAGAGAACATTCATGCATCATTTGGGGTGTCAAACTCATTTTAATTCAGGGGCCAATTACGGAGCAGTTTATTCTCAAGTGTGACAGTTTTTATGCCGGAAAACAAGTAATTTCAACATTATTGTGCACTAGTTTACGCTTCTATGAATACATAAAATCCAAAATATGCAGTAGGTGACAGATATCAGTCCCAACAGGATCTTCACTTTAAATTTTCTATATTTTGTGACCAATTTCCATTTAATTAAAGGAAAGTTAAATAATTTTTCAGCAGTTTAGCATTAAAAATGACTGCAATCATGCAATATATTGTAGAGTTTCATTTACACAATGATCCAAGTTTTCTCTGTCATTTTTACTTTCTCCTACGGGCCAAATTGGATGCTTCAAAGGTCCAGATTTGGGCCCCTGGGCCTTGAGTTTGACACGTGTGCTCAAAATATTATGAACAAAACAAATCAATTTGGACTAAAAGTATAACTAAATGATAACTGAGTTCAAGGAATGCGCAGATCAAATATAAAGACGGATGATTTCCAGCAGCTTACGTCAGATAATCAGTGAGTTCAGACTCAAAACTAAAACTCATCGTCTTACCAGCAGATAATCAAAAGAGCTGCTACAATCCCAGCTCTGAGCAGATGACAGAGCGTAGAGTGTCAAAGTAAAACCCACATCAACTCCATTCGTCTAATTATCATCAGACGCAGTAAATACGAGCCTCATAAATAAAGTCTGATTGTGCATCTGTTTTTTATTTATGAGATGATTTCTTTTTTCGTTGTTTGTGATTTTGTTTCTGCCCAAAATATCTATTTCTCAAGCACAAATAGAATAAGACACATTCTACAACAGGGATTGGACACTTTTATCACAGCTTTCACACAAAAATGTGATTTTCTGATCGAAGAGTCACGTTATCAGCACTTATGTGAGCATCTAGAATAATGATAATTGAGCATTAATGCAGAAAAGGACAAAAAGTTTGTGTTTTTCTTGTTATTTTGTACATTTCTCACTCATCTTGTGTGTTTTTGTATGTTGTATTAGTAGATTTGTGTAAAAAAAAAAAAAAAGGAAATAAATGAAAAACAGAATTAAAAAATAAAGAAAAGTAATTTATGTATTCAAAAAAGAAAAGAAAAAAAAGTCATTTTGCGCTTAAAAAACAAATGAATAAAAAAAGAACAAATATTAAAAAGTAAGAAAGAAAATTTGTAAATAAAAAAGTGAATATAAAGAAAAAAACTAAAAATGAAGAAAGTATGTATAAAGTCGAAAAAATAAAATAAAAATATGTGTTTATTTTTATATGTTTGTTTTTTGTGCATTTTGTTCAAGTAATTTTGTGTATTTTTGCTGTTTTGTGTATTAATTTATTAATTTTCATTTATTTATGTGTTGTTCTTTTTTAATAAAGAAATATAGATCCTTGCACATATCTCACTAGCTTACAAGCTAACTGCTAAGCTAACACTTGTTTAAGCCGACATTTTTTGTAGGTTATTTATTGGTTATTTTAATTCCAAATGGATTCTAGTTTAGTCAAAGACTCCTTGTTTGTTGTGGAGTTATTACAACTGCTTGAGATTTTTTTTTTTGCTTTTAAATCATATTATTCTGAGTTATTTGTCTGTGAAACTTTCTTACAAACAAGATTAAATGCCCGTCTCTTATCCAGCCTTAAGATTACCTGAAACCTTCCCTGTTGCACTTTTTATCCACATCTTCCAAACTTAAAGATATGAATCTCATAAGAAAGTTTATAATCTCAAATCTGCATCAGTTTGTTTAAAAACGTATGTTCTTTTTCACTTGTTGTTTGTTGCCCCGAACACAGCACACACTCGTGCTAACACGTTAGCTACCTGCTCGACACACATGTATCGACACAACAAATCCCAATGCCCACTCGTGCACCGAAACACACACGATCCGAGGAATAACGTGCAATGCTCAGGTGGATTTAATCTCGTTTCAAAGAGCGAACAGAGCAAAAACAACACAGACGCCTAACCTCGCAGTGAGATCATCAACATGATCATCTTTATCGACGGAAACTGGAGATATGGCTTCATTTTAATCAGAAGAAGGGGTTTGATGAGGGTAGTACAGAGAAAAATAGATTTCTTTGGGGAGAACGAGAAGTAAAGAGAGAGGGAAAGCTTCAATTATAATGTGCATAAATACTTGAAAGTATTTTATCAGATAAATATCATTTAGAACATCATTATTTCCAATTAAAAAACATGAAAATCCAAATATAATAATGTTTTTTTTTCTCCTTTGTATCTTCTTTAGTGCAGAAATAAAGTCCCGAGGTGAGCGTTATATATTTAATGGCATAATTTGAAATATTTACGAATATCAGAGCAGAAAATCTCCAGAAAGTGCATTGCGTTTAGTATTAGCTTAGCAATTGACCTAAAGGGATCCTCCATTGTTTTAACAAATGTGGCATAAAACCTTTGACATGTATTTATTGGAAGATCTATGCCTAACAAAACACATTATTATGCACCATCTTGAAAACATGTGATTGATGATGTCACAGGGCCCCACTGCCTACAAACATCCCATTGTTTTCTATTGTAAAGAAACACTCTTTTAAGGTCATTTAGCAGCAACTTCTTAGAGCATTCATCAGCTTTTTCAGTCAAAATGACAACTTGTGCTGCTCTCTCGTTTACCGAAATAGGACAAAAGCAGTTGTTGGCAACACAAGGCGAGAGTTCCAACTCTGTAGTTTGGTAGAAGACAATGAAGCAGAGAAGAAGAGCTCTCCCAAGGGGCCTTTATTTTCAACAGTTCTTGATTTACTCGCCAACTTCAGCCACCAGAGCGTGTCAGCGCACTGTTTAAGAGAAAGTAAAGGCCCCTTACACACTATTGGTTAACTTCACGTTATGTTTATTTGCTTTTTGAAAATCAAACATATTTTGGACTGTTTTTAGCACGTGATAACTTCATGATAAATAAACTCAGGCTTGGGTTCCCCGCCGCTGCTGAGCAATGCCTTATTTGCTGAATTTCCATATGTTACTCGAAAGTGTTCAAGCTCCCCTTGATGCAGAAATTCACATTCCCTCCCAAAATAACCAACTCTGACTATTTATTTGGCTGCACAGCAAGTTTTTTACAAGGATAGAAAATGCTGCCTGTGTTTCTCTAAGTCTAAGAAGTCAAAGTCATGTTTATAGTGTGCATGCATTTTTCATGCACGTTTCTCTTTTTCCTGAAAGAGGCATATTTTCAAGCAGGAGGTTGTTTTATTTAAAAAAAAAATTACTGAAGTGAAATAACGCAGGCTGTTAACTCATCTCTGTGTTTTCTTGATCTCCAGGCAAAAAAGCCTCATAAATAAAGTCAGCAAAATGATTGTTCTATGAAACTGTGAAAACCACATTTATTTATTCATCTAAACAACATCCACCAGGAAGTTTATGATTATTTGTGCTATAGTATATAGTCATCTTAAAGATGGAAATCCTTGTTTTAATCAGAAATAAAATGGGTTAAAAGTGACCAAAAATGGTGGAAAAGGTGGTGAAATTGGATTTGAAAAACCACAGAAATTGGTTAAAAGTTGCAAATTAGAGTGGTCAAAAACGGTCAGAAAAATTGGTTAAAAAAAGTGCTCAAAGTGTCAGTATTGGCTTAAAATTGGCCAAAAAAATAACAATAATGAGTTAACATAACCGGTATTGTGTTAAAAAAAAAGTAGTGGAAAGGGTTCATAAAGGCTGAAAATGTCTTTAAAGTAGAAAAAATTTCAAAAATGGTATTGAAATTTGATGGAGAAATGGCCAAAATGGGAGTAATGTAGAAAAAATGCATTAAAAGGAGCAAAAAATATGGAAAAAAAAAAAGTTATGGAAATATGGATTTCAACTCAAAAACACTTGTGTTTACCTGATGTAAAACAACAGCTCTGACTCATGATTTAAAAATCCTCTCCGCTGCTTTCGGTGCATCCCAAAAAAAACAAAAAAAAAAACAAGTGTGTGTAAATGTGTCCCGTGAGTGACAAGAACACGAGTGCACTCCAGCTGATGGATTTCCTCCGTTCATTAATCATGAGAACATCTCATAACATCCCGTTTTTGCTCTTGAATCCTGGGAATAAGATGCCCAGTGAGCCCCTGTGTGTGATTGTTTGTGTGTGATTGAATTCTTAATCTCAGTGTTTGCCCTTTTCCGTGCCCTCGTTGTGGGGAAATGATGCATCGGTCCAGCGCGTTTCCAAAAATATTAACAACAGGCGATAACTAATAAGAGTTCATTAACCGTAGAGGCAAACAACACAAGTATGTGCTGCAGAACAAAGAAATATGGAAACAAAGGCCGACCTACAGACATTTCTCCCACTTCTCCATCAAATTTCAATGCCTTTTTTACACTTTCCACTTATAAACGCTTTCCACTACTTTTCCCACCAAATGTTAACCTAATATTGTCACTTTTAACCTCTTTTCACCATAATTCATGCTTATTTTTGCCAATACTACCACATACATGATTTTTCATGTCCATTATTTGCAAGTTTAGATGAATTGTTCCTAATTTTTAAATTACCCCCCCACTCCATTTATGCCACTAGTAAGCCAATATTGACAGTTTTTGCCATTTTTTGCTTATTATTACCCTTTTTCTGCAGCTACACCAATGTTTTTCATGTGATATTTTTGCTTCTTTTAATGCATTTTTGCTGAATTATTCGCCTTTATGAAACTTTTCCATTTCAATGCCTTTTCTGCACAATTTTCAACTTTCAAAACATTTTTTGACACTAATAAACCACTTTTCCCCATACGTTTATCCATTATTGTCACTTTTAGCCTCTTTTCACCATATTTAGGCCCGATCACCACAAGCGGACGAAGGACCTCTTCAGGGAAGGGGCGGAGCCTATGCAAAAGCCACGTGCCCCTCAGTGACCAGGGACCCTTGTCATGTCGTAGGCATGCCCCCGCGCGTTCCAAAAATGTATAATTCATGGTACTCAAAAAGGGGGAAACATTGGGTTGTATTATTATTCTCTTTCTTTCTTTCCTTCCTTCCTTCCTTCCCAGTGTCGGAACCAACTCACCTACTTTTCACCCACTGAACCATAATGTTGAGTCTCATAAATTCAAACAAAATTCAATCGCGCGCTTTTCTAATTTCTGGCTATTTTAAAAATGGCTAAATTTGACGTTCCAGCGCATCCAAGTACGCCAAAAATGCATTAGGAGATAGGAATTGCCAAAAATATGATTAAGACCGCGCCAAAAAATACACAGGAAGTCCAGCATCTTGAATTGAAAATGGCAAAAGAGCTATTTTTTTTTCGCTCACGTTGTATTTTAACGCATTTTCCGAGGACGTTTCACTGACGGGGTTCAAAATCGCTGGAGATCATCTTGAGAAGTGGGACACCGCAAGCTATCCATAGATTTTTTGATAATTTTTACGGTGTTTGCAGAGAATTTGTGAATTTTGGGCAAAAATGACAAAATGTTAAAATTTTAGAAAATGCTCCCATTTGCACATACATGAACTCCCGGCCCTAAACTAGCTCAATGTGGAAAAATAGACATTGGCGCGTTCGCGTCTGTATTTAAGTTGCATGGTTGTTTCTCGTTTTCGCTCTCGTTGCTTTGGCTCCGTTGCCTCCGAGGGTGTTTCACTGACGGGCTTTAAATATTTACCTATATCAAAAGTTATCGCCACAAAGGCGGTGCAACAAAGGCGGCGCGTCAAATGTCATGCCCAATAAATGCCAGTTTAAACTAATTATTCTAATGTTGACACTTTGAGCCATTTTTACCACTTTTTCTGTCTGTTTTTGGCCACTCTAATTTGCTACTTTTAACCAATCTCCGTGGATCTTAAAATCCCATTTCACCACCGACCTCCTGCAGGCATGAACACACTCCACTGCTCTCATATCGGTTCTACTAAAGGTGAAAACAAAATAACATGTCATAAAAGCTGTGATGGTGTTTGATGAACGGTCCCTGTTTGGCAGTTGCAAGATGTGACACATCCTGGCATTTTCTGCCACCAGAGTTTCCCTTTCAAATCCGTCAAATGAAGCCACATTTCCCACGTTGTAGACTTTTTTTTTTTTTTTTTTCTCCTCATGACCCCGAAAACCTCACAATCTAGTAGTCAGCAAATCTCTGACCCTAAGGGAGAGTCGGGAATACCAGAGAACAGAATGACAATGATGAATAGACACTTTTATTACATATTTCCATCAACAGCTCAGTGTGTTTTTTGAAACAATAAAAGCCCCCCACACGCTAGATTATTATGTTTGATTTCAATTCATTTTGTTCTCATAGATCAAATCTAATGTGTATATCATTTTCCTGTTGACATGATTGTTTTGGGTCAAAATTTGAACTGTGAACTTGATTATTTATAAGGTGGGTAATGTAATACATCTCCAAGCCAGTAGGTGGAGATATGTATCGGACCTGCCCAACCCGAATTAAGCTGACGTTTTCTTAAAGGGGCATTATTATGAAAAAAAAAAAAAAACATTTCATAATGGTTTTGAAACAGTGATATACATTCCTTTACCTTCATTCATTCGTTATTCCACATTTTGTAAAAAGTCAGCTCCAAACGGACAATTTTTCTGACGTTGTAACATCGCAGTATATAGATTATCCAGTATGAAGATAATTCGAACCCCAGAGAACGGAGAGGATACGGAGCCGTTACGCATTCAGTAGAATACTGATGTAAAGATTATTAAACACACTGCTTTAGGCAAATTAAAAATGTTGTAATAATCACAAACCGTTGCGAAAAAACAACAAACAAACAGACAGTAGCCGGGATTCCATTACAGATTTTTGCAAAATGAAAGCGATATTTTTAAATGTTGACAAAGTATAATTGAACTTGTTTCTATTGAAGGCTGTTTTGGGCAGGAGCGCCGCAAATCCCGCAAAATCTCATCCCGCAAGACTGCAGGAAAACCTCCTTATAACACTGTATTCCTTTGTTGTTTCACGCCTAATGTGGCAGTCATAATTTTTAGGCAGTGGCTATCCGTACGGTTGCCGTATCAATATACCGACATTCTCTTTGTACGCACCGCCCCTATTTGGCCAGTTTAGGTCACATGATAGGTCAGTTTTGGTCGCAACGTACTTCGGTAAAAGCAACCACTTTCTAATTTTTAAGTATAACGCTACAAAATGTCCCGGTCTCCACGTACCGCGTCATGTTTACTCAGAGAGCAGTGGTCATGTGACCAGGTACGTCAGGTCTTCTCACTGGTATTTGCGGAAAAGGTGTTTTGCCAAAAGTGTTTGGAATAACAGTGTTTAAAATAACGCCGTTTGGTAACGGCGTTTGTTTTTCAGTAACGGGGTAATCTAACTAATTACTTATTATGCAGTTACAACGTCGTTATTGTTACTGAACGCTAAATGCGGTGCGTTACATGCATCGATTGAATAAACTGTGGTGAGGTGGGTTAAAAACAAGGTGATTGGCAATGATTATGATTGGCAGCGTCATGTTCCATGGTAGCCAATCAGAGCTAGTGTTTTTACTCATGTGCCAACACACGCACACGCACACACACACACACACAGTTTGCGACACATTTCAATATCGAAACCTCCTCATGAAAGCGATATGAGTGTTTTTTTCCAAATCTCAGGTGTTTCCGTCACCAGTTTTCACGGCACTAATTAGATTTTGCGCAAGAGTAGCGCGCTAAAGATAACAGTGGCTAACTTTGACAGTGTCGCTAACTGCTGCAAGTTCGCACCCACGAAGTTTACAAAGCTGGAGAAAGAGTGTTTTTTATAGTATCATATTCATATTACGAGTGTCTAATTCATGTACAATACTGTACAGGGAAAACTTCAGACTTCATAATAATCCCACTGCATTGAATTGAAGAATATCTAAGCAGCCTGAGCTTTTGTTTCTGAGCTTGTCTTTGCCAAAGTTCTGCAAAATGAACATGGAAACCCCCACCTAGGCTACCCATGGGGTCAATATATAAGTATATGATGAATTAAAAATGATGGCGTTATCGAGGGTTCGTGGGATACTATTTCAAAGCTCTTGGATGTAAAAAAAAAATGGACGAGCAATATGTGAACAATAAAAAGCAATCATAGCGAGCATGCTGCAGGAAGCTATCTTTAAATTAAACCTTGATTCACTAAATTAAAGCCTGAGACCATGTGGCTGCAATGCATTATGAAGGAAAATGTGTTTGAAGTCCAAATTTTGGAGCACATCAGGGCCAGGGTTTAGTGTTTTATTACACTATTATCAATCGGAACAATCATCCATCTACATTTACTCGGCTCAGGGCCGCCGCAGCTCAATGAAAACATTACGGACAAAAGGCAAGGAAAGAAAAGCCGTGCAGTGTTCTTTGTTCTCAGGTCAGCGAGTTTGCAATTTGGTCTAATTTTGCAAAACCTAATGAAGATGCAAAAAAAAAAAAAAAAACACACCAGGGGCAACAGATAAACAGAATCAGGATGCACGAGTACGTCATTATGGCTTCGAATGAAGAAAAGTTAAACAACCTAATCTGTTATCCTTTTGTCGAGTTTGTCCTCGTGTTTCTTCTGTGAAGTTGGGGGAACGTAACGAGCAAGTAAGAGGTTGCCAGGTTTGCAGGTGAAACTGTGTTTTAAATGTTATAGGAATTAATCTTAAAAAAAAAAAAAAAAAAAGAAAAAGAAAAAAAGAAAAAAGAAGAAGAAGAAGGAAGAAGAAAAGAAAGAAGGAAAAAGAAGGAGAAAAAGAGAAGAAAGAAGGAGGAAGAAAGAAGGAGGAAGGAAAGAAGGAAGGAGGAAGAAGGGAGAAAGAAGAAGAAAGGAGAAGAAAGAAGAAAGAAAGAAGAAGAAAGAAGAAAGAAGAGAAGAAAAGGAAGAAGAAGGAAAAGAAGAAGGAGGAAAAGAAAAAGAAAGAAAAAGAAAAAGAGAAAAAAAAAAAAAAAAAAGAAAAAAAAAAAAAAAGAAAAGAAAAAAGAAAAAAGAAAAGAAAAAAAAAAAAAAAAAAGAAAAAGAAAGACACCAAAACCCCCACACCAGCCCTCCAAGCCACCCCCCCACCAAAAAAAAAAAGAAAAAAAAAAAAAAAAAAAAAAAAAAAAAAAAAAAGAAGAAAAAGAAAAAGAAAAAGAAGAAAAAGAATAAGAAGAAGAAGAAAAAGAAGAAAATGCAGCTCTAACCATGAATGTTGCACATAACAATTTGAGCCTATTTTTGCGTGTTTTTCTGCAACGACACCAAACTTGTCGAATTTTAACCTATTTTCATCACTTTTTTTTTTGCCATATTTTTGCTCCTTTTATTGCATTTTTGCTACGTTACTCAATTTTCTGACACTTTTCCATCAAATTTCAAGACACTTTTCGCACTGATAAACCTTTCCCACCACTTTTCCAACCTAACGTTGCATATGTTGACCCAATATTGGCACTTTTAACCTCTTTTCACCATATGTCATACGTCTTTTCACCAATTTAACCACATTCACAATTTGTCATGCCTATCATTTGCCAATATTGACACTTTTTGTTCATTTTTGCCACTTCACCAAAACTTGCCATATTTTATTCTATTTTCAGCACTATTTCTTTCCACATTTTTGGTTCTTTTAATGCATATGCATCTTCTATCAAATTTCCTCACATTTGTTCCACTTTCAAGCCATTTTGGCACTTTTTCCCAACTAATGGTGCATATGTTGACCCATTATTGTCACTTTTAACCTCTTTCCACCACATTTCATGCATATTTTTGCCTATTCAACCATTCACGATTTGTCATACCCATTATTTGCATTATTGTTTATACTAATTGTTCCAATGTTGATACTTTGAACCTTTTTTTTTCTCCTGTTTTTGGCCACTCCAATAAGCACATTTTAACCAATTTCTGTGGTTTTTAAAATCCCATTTCATTACCTTTTCCACCGTTTTTAGTCACTTTTGACCCATTTTATTTCTGATTAAAACAAGGATTTACATCTTTAAGATGACTATTTACTATGATGGAAATAATAATGAACTTCCTGGATAACAGAGGATATTATTCAGATTAATAAATAAATGTGGTTATCAGAGATTCATAGAACAATGGACCATTAATTTGGTGACTTTATGGTTCTCCCCTTTATTCCCCATTATAGATGGCCCTGTCTCCACATGACTGTTTTCCAATGTTCAGGTCTGTGTTCAACCACCTTCAGGTACAGTGGGCGTCCCCGGTCTCTTGCACCTTTATTTTGAAAAGGTTTTATTGAAAATCTAGCCCTAGAATCAAAAGCATGGCAGCAATCGTTCAATCAGAAACAACCTGAACAAGATAATCCAAGGTTTATTTGTTACCAAGTCTCGGGTTCCGAGTGGGAACCTCCTTTTTTTTTTCTTTTTTTATAACAAAGCCTCGTCTCTCCTCAAATCTATTCATCGCTGCTGACCATGTAAAATGTCACAGAATCTCCCTCTTTTTTTTTTTTTCTTTTTAAATCCCAGTGCGGCGCCCGTTGTACATCTGATCTCCTTTTGTACAGGAGCCTGAGTGGAATCAGGGGGCCAGATGACAACAATGTGGCGAAAGTAGTGGATGGGTTACATCGCGAGTGAGGGGGGGGGGGTAATATGAGGTTGTAGTAGAGCCGTGGAGATGTGGGAGAATGGTAAATATAAAAAAAAAAAAGAAAAGCATCTCAGTTTGCAAGAAAGGAATGTGAACAGAGGTCACGGCCAGTCACTCAGAGCGAGAAAGAGAGCTCTTATCAGTCCGTCGGAGACGCGATCTATCTGTCTATCTGTCATTGGACTGGTCGACTTTGACGCCGTGCGTGTGTGTCACTCGCCAGGCATGCCTTGATTTACGCCGCCGATCATTTTGTTTCCTGTTTTTCCTGTTTTATGCAGATTACACAAGGCCTACTATTATTTTCCACCCTCCCGCTATGTACATTCACAGTGGTTCTCAAACTTTGTTGGCTCAAGTACCCCCATTTCTCTTGTTTCTGAATCCAAAATACCCTTAAAGTCCCACTACAACATTTTGCTTTGGAAACTATATAAAAACAACAACAATACAGCACAATGATGGAATGATTCCATGATACCACACATTTTAATGAATCAAATTTTATAAATAATGAATAAAACACTACTTTCTATCATCTTTTTGTGTCTTTTTGGTGTCTTTTTATGTATTTTGTTGTTGTATGTCTCTTCTTTTTATATCATTAGGCATATTGTTCTCGTTTTTGTGCGTTTTTGTTCTCGTTTTTGTGTGTCGCTGGTATTATTTCAATCATTCAATCTTAGTGTGTGTGTTTTTGGTGTCGTTTAGGTGTCTCCTACGTTGTTTTGTGTAATTTGTGTGTATTTTGCCGTGATCTTGTGTATTTTCCTCTCATTTTAGTGTGACTTTGTTGTGTGCGCGTGTTTGGTGTGATTTTGTGTACTTTGTTGTTTGTTGATTTTTTTTCTCTCTCAAGTACCCACTGTAGCGCCATTGCGTACCACTATTGGTGCACACACCCCAATTTGAGAAACACTGCGTTAGAGCGTCCAATTTGGCCCGCCGCAGAAAGCAAAAAACCCAGAAAAAAAAACACTAATTCTTGTGTAAATTACTAACTAAATCCATTGTACAGTAGATATCGGCAAATTAATAGACAATTTTAATGAAACTCAACAATATTAACAGGGCTTACATTCCCCCGCCTCCCATCCTAAGCCTTATCATATGATGGCAGGGATTTTTTTAATCACAAATTGTTAAAAGAACCAAAATCCTGCAATTTTCTTTGAAATAATCCACATTAAAATTGGTCAAAAAAATCAAATAAATTCAAAGTGAAGATCCTGCAAGGACTGATATCTGTTTGTCAAATTATTGCTTTGATATTAGCTGTGGCTTCAATAGTAGCTTACCACCACTAAGAGGAGAGTGAACGAATAATTCTGTAAAGTGATTTGCGTGTCTATGAAAACGCACTATATAAAATCCAATGCATTATATATATATATATATATATATATATATATATGAAAATGTATTTATACATGGAAGTGCAAACTAAATAAATCTAAAATCTGCAGCCCACTTGAGATCAAAATGGTCCATATAGTTTTACACCCCTGCCCTGGGGTACACATACCCCCATTTGAGAAACACTGATGTACACGTTGCCGTGAACGACAGATGAACTTGGCTTTGATCAGAAGTTGGCTATTGTCTGGGCTCAGAGACACAGTCTGGAGCCGCTCCCCGCTCTGGTAAAGTGAGATGTGAACCCTCTCTGTGCTCGGACGAACACTGGGGGCTTTTGTGCTGATAAAAGAGGCTAAAGAGCGCATTAGCATGGTTTGCTAGCCTGCACACTAATGCAGACCCAGGCCTGTTATAATAGCCCGGGTTCATTCAGAGTCATTCTCCCACAGATTTCAGCAGGAACAAGTCGGAGGAGGGGGCAGGGATGGGGGGCACATCTACAGATCTCAAAGACTGATTAAGGTTTCCCCACCCTCGGTTCAGTTCTGTACACACAAAGAGAACCATATCTGATTCCCCATATATGCCACAAGTATCCCTGCTCACACACAGCCATAGAAACACCCATCGCGGCCAATTAAATTAATGAATGGATCGTTTTGATCCACGGGGGGGGGCGGCTAAAAAATCCACCATTTCGTCTCTCGTCAACAAAAGCCTAATTATTTTTTTCCCTCAGCACACGTTTGAAAAAAGCGGGGAAACCACCACCACCACCATCACCACCGAGGAAATATTGACAATTCGTCCTCTTGTTATGTTAAGTTTGTTTGTTTTCCTCCGAAGGAAAAAAAAAAAGTAGTGGAAAAAAAAAACGAAAGGAAAAAAGCGGGGATTTGATTATGAGCGTAAAGAGGCGAGGACGGAGGGGAAATGAAGAGGACCGTGAAAAAAGAGAAAGAGAAGATTTGAGTGATTCAAACGAGTGCTTGGATATGCCAAGGGTTGAGAAATGCAAGGGAAAATTAAACAGAGAGGGAGCGATCCGCAGCTTTAAACTCATATTCAGCCAGTAGAAATACTGTGTGTTTGTGCTTAAGATGTGAATAACAAAAACAGGACATTCATATTCAAGTTGTTTGCACATCAACAAACATCAGTATGGAATAAATATTTGCATCAAGGACATAAAAATGCAAATAATTCATACACAGACTTGGAGTATTAAATGTAAAGATAATCTATTTGTGTCCTTTTTAAAGGGATCCTCCACTGTTTTTACAAATGTGACCTTAAATCTTTGAAATGTATTTATTATAGATCTATACGTAACAAAACACATTATTATCTACCATATTTGTTTTATTAGTTTAAAAAAATGGGACTACTTTACAGTTTTAGAGCCTGTGTTAAATCCGCCATCTTGAAATCACGTGATTGATGATGTCACAAGGCCCCACTGCCGAACATCCCATTGTTTTCTATTGGAGCGAAATACTCAGCCTGCTTTTTAGATCAGTTTAGCAACTTTTTAGATAATTTTGAAGCTTTTTCAATCAAAATGACAACTTGTGCTGCTTTTGGTTGCTCTTAATATACAGGAAAATTATAGATGTCGATGTAAACCTCTTTTGTTTCCCGAAAGAGGATAAAAATTGTTGCTACCCGAAAAATAAACTATGATATCAGGAGACACCAGTTTTCACTCTGCGGTTTGGTAGTAGACAATGAAGCAGAGAAGAGAGCTCTCCTAAGGGACCTTTACTCTCTCTCAGTGTGCTGACATGCTCTAGTGGCTGAAGTTTGTTGAAGAACTTCCACCCAAAGGACTTCTATCCTAAGGGTTTCTGTGTTTTCGTGATTGCTTGCTAACTTCAGCCACCAGAGCATGTCAGCGCACTGTTTAAGGGAGAGTAAAGGTCCCTTCGCAGAGCTCTTCTTCTCTGCTTCATTGTATAGAGGAACCAAAAGCAGCAGAAGTAGTCATTTTGACTGAAAAAGCTTCAAAATTATCTAAAGCGTTGCTAAAATGATTTAAAAAGTGTTTCGCTCCAATAGAAAACAATGGGATGTTTACAGGCAGTGGGGCCTTGTGACATCATCAATCACGTGATTTCAAGATGGAGGAACACTTTCTCTAAAACTGTAAAGTAGTCCCATTTTTAAAAAGTTAATAAAAACAAATATGGTACAAAATGATGTGTTTTGTTAGGCATAAATCTTCTAATAAGTACATTTCAAAGGTTTTAGGCCACATTTGTAAAAACATTAGGCAGCATTTTTGGTCAAAATAACAACTTATGCTGCTTTTGGTTTCTCTAAAAAAAAAAGAAAAAGTGAAATATGTCTGTCCCTTTTGTTTATAGAAAGAGGATAAAAAACAGTTGCGACCCAAAAAGATATTTGACAGCAGGGGTTGACAGCTCTAACGCTGCGGTTTCATAGTGGACAATGAAGCAGAGAAGAAGAGCTCTCGTAAGGGACCATTACTCTCCCTTGAACAGTGCGCTGACATGCTCTGGTGACTTGAGTTAGCGAGTAATAGCAGACTGTTGAAGAGACAAAAATCCGCCATCACATACAGAATCCGTTTCTAATCCGGATGACATTTGGTGGGATAATTGAAGAACCAACCTATAACTCGGTCATATTTAATAAAAATCAGGAAATTACTGTAACTCAGATATTATTATTATTATTACTATTATTATTATTATTATTATTATTATTATTATTATTATTATTATTATTATTAATTTTTTTTTATTATTTTTTTTTTTTTTTTTTGCCAACGATGAGATAAAGGTTTTTTTTTTTCTAAAAAAATTGACATAATTGCAAACAGCATTATATGAACATTATTTAAATAAATACATTTTTTTTAAAAAAAACTACAATTTTGTTTTTGATAAAAATGGACTAAATACAGAGAAACATTGGGGAGTCTTTATTTGTCATACTGTTGTACACATGCTGTTTGCTGCATGTCCATATTTTAGTTTTTTGCTTACTCCCCTTTTTGATCACTTCCTTATTTCTAATTCTCATTCTCGTCTTTTTCACAATAATGTCTTTTCACATTTTATTTCCTTGAATCCTGTAGAAGTTTCTTTCAACCTGTGTTTTTATTAGAACCAGTACACTGGGAGGTACCATCTGGTTGTGCTCTGTGAGACATTTTATGAAGTTTTGGCTCATTGCCTTTAACAGCTGTCAGCAAAGGGTGATTACATAATCCTCCTTCTCACTAGGTGGCAATAGGTAGCGCAACAGGACCACATATAAAGGTGCTACTTTAAATGCGTGGAACGTTACAGTCGCCTGCTGTGCAAACGGTATTACAAAGTTTTTCGTCACCCATGCAGTTACTTTTGTCGTCTGAAACAAGGTCGGCCACGGATAGCAAATCTAGCAAAAACATCTCAACGCATGCCTGCAATGACTTGCCACTACATTCCTGTGTAATTTCCCCTGAGACGCTACGGGCCAGGAGAGTCAAACTGTCCTCGCCACAACACAAGCAGCTCAAAACACCGACGAACATCCCTGAACTTGAACCAACACGTCGGATAATCTGCTGAGCTCTTGTCTTGTTGAGTTTGTGATTCCCAGCTTTTAAGGGAACAGGTGATGGATTGGATGGTGGACGTGGCTCAGAGCACTCAAAGACTCAAAGTCAACAATGTTGGAAAAGGTCAGGTTCAGGCCAAATGAAGTTGGGATGTTGTTTTGACTGACGTTCAAGAAAGATGCAACTTGCAGGGTTTTAAAGCTACTTTTAGGCTTAAGTTTGATTGATGCTCATCACAAGGAAATAAAACACATCTGAGGGCAAATGGAGCAGATTCAAAAGGTGGAGGAAAGGGCAGAGAATGCATGAGATGTATAAAATTGGAGAAAAAAAAATGGTAATAAGGAAAAAAGGTAACACTTAAAGCTTAACACATAAGACTAACAATACGCTGTCATTAAGAATAAGGTGTAATGAAGGCTGTCATTAAGAGTTGTTTGCTAAATTATGACACCTTTGGAGGTATAGCTGTGTTTATTTCCATTACCCTTGGAAATGCGCAAAATCCAAATATCGCAATAAACACTGGTAATGAAAAAAACACTCAAATATCACTCAAAAGTTTTTACGCTCTCATGAGGAGATATTTCAGGCATTTTGGTATTGAAATGTGTCGCAAAAGTGCCATGAAAAAACTTTTTCCGCAAATACACGTCAAAGAACGTAACGTACGTGGTCACATGACTACTTCTTTCCGAGAAAACATGACGTGGTACGTGTAGACAGAAGAGGAGACCGTTGTCACGGTCTGAGATTATAATTATCCCTAACCTTAACCATAACCCAATCCAATAAACAAATAAAACATGTGTCCGTTCACTTTGAAAACCAAAAATAAACGAAAATGATTTATGCTTTTTAGCAAAAATGAATTTTCCGGCAAATACAATCTCAGTCCAATGCGTGCTCAGGAATGACAACGGGACATTTATTACCATTAAAGTTTAAAATTATTAGTGCCAAATTAGATGTGAAAAAACAAAGAAATACAGTGTTATAAGAAAGTTTGGAGCGTCCGTCTTTCTGCAGCAAAGTCTCGCGGGATGAGATTTCACGGGAGTTGCGAGGCTCCTCCCCCAAAACAACGTTCAATGGAAACACATTCAATGCGCAATTATACTTTGTCGACATTTAGAAATATTGTTTTATTTTGCAAAAATCTGTAATGGAAACCAGGCTTATGTTGGCATTTTTTTGGGGTAGGTGGAGGGATCTAGTGGGGTTAAGGTTATGGTTAGAGTTAGTGGTTAGGGTAACGAATCTGGCCCCTTATTCTAGTTCAGGGGCCAAATACAGACCAGTTTGACCTTAAGTGGGCCACTGATTTTTGGATTGGAAAAAGTGCAAATTTAACATGAATGTGCACTGGTTTTCACTTCCATGTATAAATGACATACACATGATAAAGTATGTAAATATATCAGTCCCTGATATATTTATTAAAGGAACTTCACTTTAATTCACCCTGATTTAGGGAATTTGGGGACATTTTGTAAAATCATTTGAAGAAAATTTTCCAGATTTTGGAAAAACTGAGCGTTCTTTCAACAATTTCAGATTAAAAATGGCTAAAATCATGTGATATAAGAACTGAGAAAATGAGCTCTCCAAATATTATTGTATTTTTTTTTTTTTTTCAGTATTTGGAGGGGCTGAGATGTCTACAACTGAATTAGTTGGTCATTTTTCCTTTTTTAAGCAGGCCAAATTTGATGCTCTAAAGGGCCGGATTTGGCCCCCGGGCCTTGAGTTTGACACATGTGGTGTTAGGTTTACGAACAAGATTTAATGACTGCATTCACGACACCTTATTCATGCCAATGACAGGTGTCATATCATTAAAATGTCAGCGTAATGTCAGCCTTATGTATAGCGTAAAAACGTGGTTAAAGAAGTCAGATTAATTGGTGCTAATGGGAAGAAAAAAAAAGCTTCAAATATGGGCATTCAGTCTAGCCTGGAACTTTCACATCACACATTTCCACATTGAATAGATCAGTTCAGAATAATAAAGATATACACAAAGACCCCACAGCAAACCAGTCCAATCCATAATAAACTGCAAAAAATAAATAAATTACTAAAGATGATCATTGAAAAATCTGGAGCAGTCAAAGAATGGCAATATGTGAACATTAATGTTGAACCTGTTGCTAGTGCGTGTCAGCTTTTGTTGTCGTTGCGTGACTGCCAACCTTGAAGCTTCCCATTGTGTGTTGGCCAAAAATCAGTTTGCCTTGTAAGGCAGGTGCAATAAAGTAATACTGCACACAATCAACAAGTGAAACAACCAAAAAAAAAAAAAAAACCTCAACCGTGCCCTTTATCTGAATACACCCACACACACATTCCTGGTACAATCCAAGCTTGGCTGACACTGTAAACACAGGCTTGTTTTGCCAAAGTCAACGTTTCATGGCATTTGATGATGAAAGACAGACTTTAAATTCTGGACCAAACACAAATTCTTCATAATCTTATTCCGTCAAAATAGAAAAGACAAACACGATGCAGATATCTGTTCAGAAAAGGCCAAACACTCTGCGTGTTTGCATTCTCCGTAAATGTGCACGCCATGATGATCTATGGATTTACTGTATGTACACAAACTACATGGTGCAAAAAGCAGAAGAAATTGTCTATTCTGGAGAAGTCAATTGGAGAAATGTTCACCTGTCGCTCGCAGCAAATATTTGTGGCGTCGGCAATGCGTGAGAACAAATAACCGAAACGTTTTGTAAAGTAGTGACAGATTGCGTTTAGGGACGTCCCGATACAACTTTTTAAATTTCCGATGCAGTACCCATATTGCAGCCTTGCGTATCGGCCGACATTGATCCGATATCAGCATGAATCATACATACTTTCATTACTTTTTTTTTTAATAAAAAAGTAATAATAACTTATTTTGTGGTGTGAAATGTTAGAAAATGCTTGATCAAGTGATGTTACTCAAACAGAGAACAATAGTCAACAACAGTAGGTGTGAGAAAAAAAATGACCCATTTATTAATAAACCAATTTGTTACATATATATAATATATGTTGAAAAAAAAAAAAAATAATGAATTGAAAAGAAAAAAAAAAAAAAACTGGAAATCAAAAAATTTGTTTCTAGGCTGATATCGGACCGATATCGGATCGGGACACCCCTAATTGTGTTATAGCTTAGCATTTATACCTTTTTATTGCAAACAAAATTTACAAACCAGTTCGGCAAATATTACATATTGCAATGTTTAGCATGAGACATATTATACGATGTAAAAAAAAAAAAACAAGGAAATAAAAATAAAACACACTTCAATAACTAAAAAAATACATACTCATGAAAAAAAAAAAAAAAAAAAAAAAAAAAAACAGTAAATTAATAAAAAAAAAATAATTAATTAATTTAAAGTTAATTATTCCTATCTTTTTTTTTTTTTTTTAAATAAAGAATAGAGGAATTTGGATTCCATACAATTTTGGGGACTTAATGTAAAGTTGAAATTTGTTTAAGATGGGTGGAGTCTTCAGAATTTGAAAATTTACATTAAGTCTAATTGTTTCTCTTTTCAATATGACACCCAAGGCTAGACAGTTATTATCTGAGTAGGAAAAAATAAATAAAAAATCATCTAAAGTAGGAATTTATGGGTTTTGCTAGGTGTTCTGCTGTTTCAATTTCATTTTTACAGAAAAAAAAAAAAGTTTTATATTAGATGACGTTAAGCTAATTTTTTATCACCTTCTCATTAATAAAAATGCCGGAACGTACCACCAACTGCCATTTTTGTCACCCACTTGCTTAAAGTAAATAAGTCAATAAAAGAAAGTAGAGTTAACTGTAAACTAGTTGCCCAAATGCCAAAGTCAAACTCTCTTTAAAACAAACAGCAGGCTGGTTTGACAGCACCACCGTCTCAGTTCTCGCTCCAACATCACTGATTGGGAAGCTCATGGATTTGCTGCCATGTTTTCTTCTTTTTACGCCAATTATGGTCGGCGTCCAAGACGCAGGAAGGAGTCCGTTCAAACTTTTATTGCCAACGTGGAGCGGCAGGAACGAAGTGCACTCCGCAAGCTGTTGCCTATGCTTCCAGTGTTTCAGTGTGTTTGCTTTGCTTTTGGTTTTCAATGTAAAAACCCACAGACACACACAAATCTTTGGACGTTGGGAAAAGATGGTTTAAATTAGGGGGGGGCAATACGTCCAGATTTACCCACACGTCTCATTTTAACGTCCAGTTATAATTTACAAATTCACAATTTTTTGGCCTTCAACTCATCTTGAAAAAACATTAATTTAAAAAACCTTAACTTCGCTAATATTTGAGAAATTCCACCAGTTTCTAAAAGTTAAGGAGTTGCTCTTTTAAAGCCAATATTAGAAGTCGACCAATATTGGATTTTTTAAAGGCCGACGCAGATACCGATTTTTTTTTTTTCTTTTTTAATTCAGCCGATTGCCGATATCTAAAGCCGATTTTGGAAACCGATATTTGAGGCCGATATAATTTTTTTTTTTTTTTAAAGCACATTGATTATGAAAAACAATTGAAACACTCATATGATAAAAATGCAGAGTCCTTCCGTCAGTCAAGCGGTGGCGGCAACTGCCCACACGGGTGCCTGATCAAATATCCTTATTCTATTACACGATAAGACACTTATTTTATATCCTTATCCGATTATATCAGCTTTTTATTTGTAAGCCTATTTGCTTTAACTTTTTTTTTTGTGTATTCATACATCAAAATAGATGTTTCTTTAATTTTTTTATTTTTTTTATGTTCTTTATTCATTCTTTTAATGGCTACTCTAAAGTGCTAAATGAAAAAAAAAATAAAAAAAAAATAAATCCAGCCGATGGACGATCTTGAAAAATATATATCGGCCGGCCGATAAATCAGTTGACCTCGAGCCAATATGGTACCATTACAGTAACTTTACTTAAAAGTGACGCAATCATTAAAATGCCGCCTTGTTTTGACGATTTCGTTAGACATGAGGAAAAGAGAAAGAGAGAGAGGTGAAAAGAGACCAAATACCAGTGGAAGACGATATATACTGGATGCGATTTTTCAAGGACAATTAAGTTACAATGCAGGGGCGTCAAACTCATTTTAGTTCAGGGGCCGAATATGGCCCAGTTTGATCTCAAGCCACAGGTAGGGAAAACTATTAATTTCAACATTATTTTGCCATAGTTTGCACTTCTACGTATACATAAAATCCTAAATATGTAAGAAACAGACGATATCTAAGCAACAAGTGACAGATATCAGTCCCAGCAGGGTCTTTAATTCAAATTTCCTCGATTTTGTGACCAATTTCTAAAACATGTCATATTTTAAGGAAAATTGAAGGATTTTTTTATTTTTTTTCCCAACAGTTTAACATGACTGCAATCGTGCGATATAAGCACCGGGAAAACTATGAAAATCTGCAAATATTGAGTATCATTTCCACAATTGTTCATGTTTTCTCTGTCATTTTGAATTTTGAATTGGTTGCTCCAAATTTGGCCCTCGCGACATGAGTTTGACGTGTGTTATAAAGCATAATAAACGTGATTGACTTGAGTATACAGTACACCGATTCCAGATTTTTTTTTATAGTCTTTGTTATTAAGAGAGAAATGCATTTTTAAGGACAATAACAAATTATTTATCTACTATATTGTGTTTTGCCGTTACACGGCAGATTCAAGAAAACGTTGAGTACTTTGAGTCTGCAGAGGCACAAGCGTCCTCTTTTTTGGAAATGAAAATAAGGTCACTCTAGTTTAAATCTCTTTTCTGTAGATACATTTGACATTAAACGTGCTTTGATACCTGTTTTGTAGAGTGATGATACTACTTTTTCGTCTTCGCCGTTAAATTTGTCGTCCTACCTCAGCAGCTGTTCCCACATTCCAATCATCCACTTGTGTTGAGCTTGAACTAAAATGCTTCTGACAGTATTTGATTTGTTTGCCGTGAACCTGATGTATTCCTGCTCTCCAAGGGTACCCGTTGTTATAACTCTTGTGATCTCCTGACTTTCGAGTATCTGCCTGAAGCGGATGCCTGGTGGATGTTTTTTTTTTTTGTATTATTCAATGTGTCTTCTGCTCCTGTTTTAGATGGTTTATGTAGTGCGAAGCACTCGGCAGGAATAGATGTGGGAATTGTTTGGCCTTTTGAAAGCGTTAGCGGCAAATTTGTCATCTGCCGAGCAAAGTAATAGGTGACCAAGCCAGAACAAACTGTGCTGGTCTAACCATAAATATCAATCGCTTTTCCTCCGTCAGTAGCAGAGTTCTTGAGTACATCCACATGTTGCCTCCTCATTTCCATCCGTCAGTCCCTGAGGGGCAGCCACAGCTCCAGATGCACCAATTAGAATAAAAGGACATCCGTTTGAAATATTGTGAGTGTGATGGAAAAGGATACAGCGATCTAATATGACATCTCTGAAGGGTACTCAAGCACAACAAGCTCACGTTTCGCCGGATACAAATCTTGTATAATACCTCCTCCTGCGGTTCTTGTGCATCTGATGAACTACCCTTGCAGAGGTGGCACTGCTGGTTTTCCTATGACTGTGGAAAGGGTAGAGTATGTTGATGGATCCCTGAGGCCCTCCATGCGGTGCCAGAGCTGTTTGTGGTTCACAGTTATTGGGAAAAGTATCAAAGATAAGTGGCAGCGATTCTGATGTATGGACCAAGTGTGCCGTTTCTACGACTTGCACGGTTCCCCGTGGCTATGTTCAAATCGATTTCCCCTTTGATATTTTTTTTTCTTCCCACTTTCTCCTCCTGACGGGGGTTCAGGCAAAGAAAAACAGAGTACATATGGTTTCTATATAATGGTTCCTCATGTGGTAAATTGTGCCCATAAGCATCTACTGACGTAAGCACTTCTCTTCATTCCACACATTTCAGAAAGTGTTCTACAAAAGGCAAAGGTCAACCCCCCCACTTTTGTCAGAGTCTTGTTGATCCGCCAAAAGTCAATCCAGGTCACGTGTGGCTACCTGAGAGTCACGAGTGGTCACGTGAAACACCTGTTAGGGTGGTCCTGGCGTGACCAAGTGTAACAAAGGCAACCTCTAACCTTTGGGGGGTCACGCTCTCAACCCTTAGGTGGAACCACCCACGGAGTAAGTAAGAGTCAAATGGCACGCAGCAAACCCAGAGAGCATCCAAGAATAAATGACTCTTTGGCTACGTTCTATTTTCCTACATATCCTTTCAGAATGCAGTGGTTCTGATCTAGAGTCTCGGCTTTCTTGCAAACCGATGTTTACGAAAGTTTAAGTGGAACCAAAAGTTGGTGTTCGCTGATCGAGCAGAGGCAAACACAGGAGCTGTTGTTTTTATTCCATCAAGCTCCCACTGTGGATTATGACTCACTGCATACACTGTATATGTAATGTGCCTACAAGTTGGACCAAGGCCCTGGATCTGTTCCCCACAACGCCAAAGTTTATTAAACCAAACTCAATTTTATATACACATATTTAAAACTCATGCTGCTAAGATATACTGCACATACTCAAAACCCAAGACCCCAAACATATTTAATAACGCATCTCATTCAAACAAGTGTATCTGATATTAAATCCCAATAAAAGTAATCTCTAGATGGTTTAATGTACTGTAGGTTAGAACTTCTTTCATTTGTATTTGATTATTGGGATTGACTGAATGCGATACATCCGAGAAACACTAACATAAAAATAAAAATGAGCATTTTGCATGGCATCAGTAAATCAGCAATAAATAAAAATGAACGTTTTATAGGAATTTGCTGTCTTATGTTAGACTATGGTCCCTAGTCTTAAAAAAACACTGCAGGGGCCACAAAAATATGATTTTCTTCTCCCAGTGTCATGTTATCAACATTAATGCGAACATACAGTATAGAATAATCTGAGCATAAATTACACAATATGCTGTTTTTGGTCTTGTTTTGTATATTTTCCTTGGGGGGGGAAAAATATGTTTATGCGTGTGGTTTTGTCTGTTTTTTTTTTTTTCATTTTGTTTTTGTTTCTTTGCGTTTAAAATTCCTTTTTTTATGTTCTTTGCGTTTTTAAAGTTATTTTGTGTGTTGTTATTTTGTTTATTTTCCTCTTATTTTTGTAATCATGTGGGTTTTTTTTTTAAATAGTAATTGTAATTATTTCAGTGATTTCGTCATTTTGTGTGTGCTTTTGTTGTTGTTTTCCTGTTTTTTTTTTTTTTTGGTCTTTTGCATTTGTTTTTCCGCTCACGTCTGAAGTAAAGGCAGCCACGTTGACATCTTGGATAACAAAAAACAGGAAATGCAGTCGTTCAGAGAAAACACGTATATAAATCAGGGAAAATAAAAGCAGTAAGAAAAAGACCCCATGGATCCCCCGTGTGTAGTACCACGCGTCTCATTATAAATCCTGTATCTAAGGAAAACATTACTAGATACCAGTTCAGTGTCTGAGCGAGAAATGATAGCTCGGAGACTTCTTCGGTCTCAGTGGTTTTGTATCCGGAACCTGAACGGGCACAAATTGCCTGATGGTCCTCATGGTGCTTTGGTATTAATGCCATTTACTTAAATTGACCTGCCTGAGGACATTCCTGTATTTATTTCCCGCTGTGACGATTACATAAATTGCAGTCTTTATAGTTTGAGAAATGCTTACAGATCTAACAAGTCGGGACGGATGTCTATTCTCACCTGTAATTTCCTTTTTTTTAATTTTATTTAGAGCATTTATCTCCCCAGTGTTGTTACCTTGCATACAAAAAGCTAAAAAAAGGCCCAGAAACATCCGTCTGGGAAAACATTTTCGGCGTCATCTTTCAGCGTGACTGCTCTCAAGTTTTATTTTAGGATCTACATTAATTCCAACCAACAGATACATTTATACAAGTCGATATCAGAGAAAAACGATGAAATTACGCCTGAAAACTCTACTTAATGTTTATTTTTTGGCCTTTTTACGACACCATTTTCTTTCCCAGGTTGTTTCTCGATGCTAATGGGCCATGAGGAACAATTAGACACAAAGTCCCCGAACATGCTACACTGCTCCACATGAGGCGTTGCACTTGATGACTGTGCACATCATTAATTAGCCTCGTAGACTTTAGACAAGGGTGATTCGTTACGAGCTGCAGTGTTGATGTCACTGGCAGAGTGTGAGTGCAATGCTTTGTGCAGACGAGCGAAAGTTTACGCTTGATGGGGGAAAGTCATGTCCACACTTCATAAACACGTTTGTTGAAGTAAAGGGAAAGTCAAGTGTAATGTCGAGGTCGGCTCCAAGTTTTAGGAGTTATAGAGTGTTTTGACATGGCTAGCTTGTAGCGAGTTTAAGTCTGTTCAAATGTAAGCTTCTCATGCTACGCTGAAGTTCAACAGTTAGCACAGTTAGCTTTTTCTTGCCATTTGTTTGCTCTTTTTTTTTTTTTTTTTTGCATTTTTGCCACATTACTCCCAACTCTGCTATCAAATTTCAACGCCTTTTCTGCACATTTTTTTCCACTTTCAAAACATTTTCGGCACTTTTAAACCCTTTCCACCACTTATCCCACCTCTTATCGCACATGTTGACACATTATTGTCACTTTTAACCTTTCATTTAATGCATAATACATTTTTTGTCACGTTGCTAATGTTACATAATATCTTACTTTATAAAGACCATAAGTAATTGATTACAAGATACACATAACACCAAATTTATAGTATTTTAATTTTTTTCATCACTATTTCTTGCCATATTTTTCCTCCTTTGCAACATTTACTCCCATTTCTGCCACTTTCTGCACATTTTTTCCACTTTCAAATCATTTTCCCACCTATTATTGCATTTGTTGACCCATTATTGTCACTTCAAACTTTTTTTCACCATATTTCATGCTTATTTTGGCCAATTTAACCACATTCACAATTTCTCATGCCCTTTATTTTCCAGTTTAAACTAATTGTTTCCACTAATTGGTCCAATATTGACACTTTGAACCATTTTTACCACTTTTTCTGTCTATTTTTGCAACTTTTTAACCAATTTCTGTGGTTTTTAAAATCCCATCTCACCACTTTTACACACTTTTTGGTCACTTTGAACCCATTTAAATATTCAATATTTTCATTTTATCTATAGTGAACACACTATATACTCATTTTGACATCAAAGTATGAGTAGTACGTTTGTATGCCATTTCAAACATGGCCATTGCATTTCATAAATGGATTTATACCCTGGATTCCTTCTGCATAATGATAAATATTCAAACACACAGCCAGCAGGAGACCTCATAGGTCGTTTGTTGAAACAATATCCAAAAATTCAGAACATGTCGAATATTAATCTTGGAGATTGTACCAAAAATCTGATTAAACCACAAGTCATCCGTCAACAATTTTATATGAATCTCAGGTTGTGAAATTATAACGTGTGTCTTTAAAAGCCCTAAAGGCAAGACTTTCAACTGGAATAACCACCACGCTCAATCACTCAATAGTGGGATCAAATCCACATTGAAAGTTTACATTTCTAAATCGCTTTCCTGTGTCATTTATAGTGAAAATATCATGACTATATGTCCCCAAGTATGTCCAAATTCAAAATGTTTAACTCGTGGTTCACACATTGCAGTCACTGTAGGTGTTTGCATTTAACAAAAGCTACACAACACCCTTCAGTTTGGCAAAACGATCGACGAGTTTTGCATTTTCACCCCGAGGCTCTGAGTCGGCAATCCTGCAGCTGAGTGCAGAGATCCTGGAGGTGAAATTAAGGGAGTTTTACATGGAGAACCCACAGATAGGAGACGGATAAAGTAGGCAATAGCTCCAAAAAACATTTCACAAGAGATCGACCTACTGTAAGTGAACCAGACGGTAGAAATGCTAATCCAAACACAGAAATAACCAGCACCCTAACTATTTTGCTGCAGAACAAAAAAAAACACAGTTTATTTGCATGCCTTTGTGTAAACAAGTGAACATAAAATTCACTTTCAAAACCCAGCAGGGGCTGAACGTATGCGATTAGCTGACCACAGCCTGCATGGTTCTCATCCCGCTGTGCAGAGGGAGAATGTACTGTGTAACTCCTGGAAATCCATGCAGCAGTACTATAAAAGCAGAAACGAGAAGGCGTCAGTGGCTCAGAGGCAGTGCTGCATCCATCCAGCTTTGCATGACATTAACACACACACGGCAGAGCAAGCCAGGGGCACGTCAACAAAACACAAGCTGCACCGGCACAAGCACAGAAACAGGTATCAGATGCTTGGAGGAAATGTTGTTAAAGCGAGTGGAGGAAGGCACACAGCTGAAGTGTTTCACACCCTGCACGATCTGTCTCAAAGAGCCCATAGGGTCAGATAGGGGGGAATTAAAGGGAGACCTTTTTGCGGCCCATTCATTAAGACAGCAAAATGATGTTTCATTGGTCTATGAATCTGTGATAACCACATTTATTAATTTATCTGAATAATATTCACTATTTTCCTGGAAGTTTATGATTATTGTTAAATAAAAGGGGTTAAAAGTGACCAAAAACAGGTGCAAAAGGGGAAAAAAATGGACAGAAAAAGAGGTGAAAAGTCAATATTGGCTTAAAAGTAGCAGAAATGGGGCAAAAAAAATGTGCAGAAAAGGCATCGAAATTTGATGCAAAAGTGGCAGAAATGTTGCAAAAATGTATTAAAAGGAGCAAAAAATTTGACAAGAAAAAGTAATGAATTGGTGAAATTATGGCAAGTTTGGTGTAGTTGCAGAAAAACAATAAAACTAAGCAAGAATGAAATGAAAATGTGCCGGAATGGGATTATAAAAACCACAGAAATTGGTTTAAAGTGGCATATTATAGTGTCAATGTTGAAACAATTTGTTTAAACTAGCATATAATGGGCATTAAAGAATCGTTAATGTGGATAAAATAAGCATAAATATGGTGAAAAGAGGTTAAAAGTGACAATAATGGGTGAACACGTGGGGAAAAGTGGTGGAAAGTGTTTATTAGTGCCGGAAATGTTTTGAAAGTTGAAAATTGTGCAGAAAAGGCATTGAAATTGACATGTTTCATGAAGAGGAGTAATTCAGCAAAAATGCATTAAAGAAGAAAAAATATGGCATGAAAAATCATGTTGGAGCTACAGAAAAAGGGTAATAAGTAAAAATCTGCAAAAAATTTAAATCTTTGCTTAAAAGTGGCAGAAGGGGGTGGGGGGTGGGTTTGGGGGGTAATGCAATTGAAAAAGTAGTATCAAATAGTTCAAACTGGAAAAGAATGGACATGACAAATCATGAAAAATAGCAATGGCAAAAAAAGGCATTAAATATAGTGAAAAGAGGTTAAAAGTGTCAATAATGGGTCAACATATGTGACATTAGGTGGAAAAAGTGGTGGAAAGGGTTTAAAAGTGCCAAAAATGTCTTGAAAAAAGGAGAAAAAATGGGAGTAATGTAGCAAAAAATGCATTAAAAAAAGCAAAAAAATGGCAAAAAAAGGGGTGAAAATTGGTTAAAATATGGCACTTTTTGTGTAGTTGCAAAAAAATAAGCAAAAATGGGGGAAAAGGTGGTGAAATAGGATTTTAAAAACCACAGAAATTGGTTAACAGTGGCACATTAGAGTTGCCAAAAAATGGACATATAAAAAGTGGTAAAAAAAGTGTAAAAATTGGCAGAACAAATAGTTTAAACTGGAAAATAATGGACATGACAAATCCTGAATGTGGTTAAATTGACAAAAAATAAGAATTAAATAGTGCCAAAAATGTCTTGAAAGTGGAAAGAAATGTGCAGAAAAGGGAGTGATGTAGCAAAAATGCATTAAAAGGAGAAAAAATATGGCAAGAAAAATGATGAAAATAGTTTAAAATATGGCATTTTTGTGTAGTTGCAGAAAAAGGGTAAAAAATAAGCAAATATGGGGGAAAAGGTGGTGAAATTTGAAATTATAAAACCACAAAATTTGGTTAAAAGTGATATATTAGAGTGGCCAAAAAATGGACATGTAGAAAGTGGTAAAAAAAAGAATCAAAATGTGTTTAAACTGGAAAATAATGGACATGACAAATCATGAATGTGGTTAAATTGGCAAAAAAATAAGCATTAAATATGGTGAAAAGAGGTTCAAAGTGTGAATAATGGGTCAGCATATGTGACATTAGGGGGGGAAAGTGGTGGAAAGGGTATATAAGTGCCAAAAATGTCTTGAAAGTGGAAAAAATGTGCAGAAAAGGGAGTGATGTAGCAAAATTGCATTAAAAGGAGCAAAAATATGGCAAGAAAAATGATGAAAATGAGTAGTTGCAGAAAAAGGGTAAAAAATAAGCAAATATGGGCTCAAATTGTTAAAAATAAAAATCTTAGTATCTTGAAGGCATCTGGCTACCACCCCCCCCCCAGTGTCTCGCGACCCCAAATGGTGTCCTGACCCCAAGGTTGAGAGCCACCTCTCTAACCTGTTTGACACATGTTAACACATTATAATTCATTTTTTAAATATAAAAAAAACACACAAAGCAGAAAATTCCCAGGTATTAAACACGTCGTGTACACTGCAGAGAAATCAGAAACGTATCACACGAGCTCCTGACGCTATCGTTCATTTTCTACTTAAAAAAAGAAGACAAAAGTAGCAGAGTAGCTTCTGTAAAAGCAATCTATTCCAACGCGGACGCGCTAAATGGCTTTTCTGAGCCCCCAGCTTTGGAAATCGACTCCGAGTTGAGCCCGAGTTCTATTTAAGTGCAATAAACACTTGAGAAAGAGTTGAAACCCTTAATGCATCAGCAGTGGCTCATCGTTGTACACTAAAGGCTGCAGTAATATGTCTAAACGCTCCAGGCTAATTGCACAGTGCCACCTTATCCTTCTGCATGCCTTCTTTTACATTCCCACTGGTATGTGTTTACCAGGTGTGGACCGTGGTGATAAAAACCAAGAGGGAAGCGCGACAACGTCTACTTCAGGGTTTCATAACACGCGGGCGCCAACCAGGCACCTTTAGGACACTTAACGGATTTATGTTTACGCAACGCAACACAATTTACAGCTCCCGTCCACAAGTGTTTGACAAGCTGTCGCAAACTGTAATAAATTATTATTATTATTTTTTTTTCTATTCCTTGTAGAGGTGACCACGGCCATCCACTTCATGTCCTTGAATTATCCATTTTTGTTCTACTTTGTGGAAAAAAAACCTCTAAATAATGTTTTCATTTAATGCATAATACAATTTTAGTCACATTTCTAAAGTAAAGAGACGCATAACAGCAAACTTGTAGTATTTTAAGCTGTTTTCACCTTTTCTTCTGCTCCTTTGCTCCATTTACTCCCATTTCTGCCACTTCCTGCACATTTTTTCCACTTTCAAAACATTTTTAGCACTTCTCAACCCCTTCCACCACTTTTACCACCTATTATTGCATATGTTGACCCATTATTGTCACTTTTGACCTTTTTTCACCATATTTCATGCTTATTTTTGCCGATTTAACCACATTCACGATTTCTCAAGCCCATTATTTTCCAGTTTAAACTAATAGTTTCCACTAATTGTTCCAACATTGACACTTTGAACCATTTTTACCACTTTTTCTGTCTATTTTTGCAACTTTTAACCAATTTCTGTGGTTTCTAAAATCCCATTTCACCATTTTTGGTCACTTTTAACCCATTTAAATGTTCAATATTTTCATTTTATCTAATGTGAACACACTATAGACTCATTTTGACATAGAAATATGAGTAGAATTCCATTGCATTTCATAAATAATGTTGGTATTTCCTGGATTTCATACCTGAAGTAAATGATTACAAGAGACGTATAACACCAAACTTGTAGTATTTGAACCTATTTTATCACGTTTTCTGGCCATATTATTCCCATTTCTGCCACTTTCACCATTTATAAACCATTTGCACCACTTTTACACCGAATGTGCGATATGTTGACCCATTATTGTAATTTTTTACCTTTTTTCACCATATTTCATGCTTATTTTTTGCCATTTTAACTACATTCACCATGTGCCATGTCCGTTATTTGCAAATTTCAACTAAATGTTTGTACTTTTTAAATTACTCTTTACTATACTTTATACCACCATTTTTGCTTATGTTTACCCCTTTTTTTGCAACTACACCAAACTCGACATATTTAAACCTATTTTTTCCATCACTTTTTCTTGCTTAATTTTAATGCATTTTTCTTACATTACTCCCATTTCTGCCACTTTTTTTTCCACTTTCAAGACATTTTCGGCACTTATAAACCCTTTCCATCACTTTTTCCATTTAATGTCACATGTTGACCCCATTATTGTCATGTTTCACCTTTTTTCATCATATTTCATGCTTATTTTTTGCTCATTTAACCATATTCACCATGTGTCATCCCCATTATTTGCCAGTTTAAACTAAATGTTCGTACTTTTTAAATTACATGACTTCAACCTTCCCTCCCACCCGTTTTCTGCCACTTTTAAGCCAATATTGACACAATCAACTATTTTGGCCACTCTGATGTGCAACTTTTAACCAATTTCAGTGGTTTTTAAAATCCTATTTTCCCAACTTTTCCAACGTTTTTGCTTATTTTTACCTTTTTTTTGCAACTACACCAATCTTGTCATATACGAACCTATTTTAACACCATATTTTTGCTCCTTTTAATGCATTTTTGCTACATTACTCCAATTTCTGACACCTCTATCATATTTCAATGCCTTTTCTGCACATTTTTTGCACTTTCAAGACATTTCCGGCACTTTTTCTACATACTTCATGCCTATTTTTGTCATTTTGAACACATTTTTCCTGACTTCATGTTCCAATATTGACCCTTTTTTGGGCTGAAAAGGCTGAGAACCACTGGATTAGAGGATGGTAATTTCCTTTTTTTTTTTTTCCTCGCACAGGCACAGAACGTGATAAATGTCTAATTATTGTATTTCATGGTCGTCTTCGCAATCAACTGACGATGAAAGAGTGTTTTTCAAATTTCCCGGACCATTATTTCTTTTGTTTGGCTGCTACTGATTGATTGAATGGGACTTTGCATTCAGGTCAATGATGAGTATTTACAGACACGTTCCACGTTGTTTCTCTAGTAGAAATAATCAATAAACTGCTTGGAAACATCTTCTACTTTAATCCTTTTTTTTTTTTTCAATCTGTGAGAATTCACTCCATGAATAATAAAGTATTCATGCTTCAACAGGTGACCTTCGTTCGACTCGTGTTTTGTCGTCTTACCCACGATTAAATATTAAATCATTTGCATATTTTTCGGAGTCAAGTGTGAACGTGTCGCTTTTATCTTAGATCTCTGTTGAGCACAAACCGCAGAGATAAACATAATCGGCCACATCCTCATCAAACTTTCACCTGGAGCGTTCTGAGGATTCCTTTTTAGGGACTGAGACCAGATTCCCAACACCCCCCATCAACCCCCCTATAACCCCTCCATAACCCCAGATTTATAGTAGCGTTTTCAGAGCAGAAAAATGAATAAAAAGCAGCTCCAGATGCAAAATAAAACACAATAAATAAAAAATAAAATACACAAAAAAACTATTAATAAACAATTTATTGATGTGGGTTAAATAGGCCTATATTAACTTATTTTAATAATAAAACAATTGAAAAAAAATCCAATCATTCGGAATACATTTAAAAAAATAAAAAGTATTAATAAATTAATTAATCAACTACATATTTTTTAGAATAAATTCAAAAATAAAATTACATTCAAAAAAATAAAAAAAATTGTAAAAACAACTGTAAAAAGGTAAAATACAATTTAAAATGTTTTTTTTTCTAAAGTTAGATAAACAGAAGTATTAAAAGTAAATTATTAACTAAATAACTAAATATTTCTAAATAAATTCAGAAATAAAAATGCATTTAAAAATAAAAAAAATAATTCAAACAACTGTAAAAATTCTGAATGATTGTTAAAATGTTTTTTTTAAAGTTAGATGAACAGAAGTATTAAAAGTAAATAATTAACTAAATATTCTTATATAAATTCAAAAATAAAAATTACATTGAAAACAAAAAATAAAAAAATACAATAACTGTAAAAATTGAAAATAAACTTTAAAATGTTTTTCTAAAGTTAGATAAACAGAAGTTTTAAAATGCAATAATTAACTAATTAACTAAATATTAATAAATACATTCAAAAATACAAATTCATTTAAAAATAAAAAAACATTTTTTAAAGGTTTTATAAAGTTTGATAAACAGAATTAGTATTAAAAGTAAATAATTAAATAATTTACTAAATATTCTTAAATAAATTCAAAAATAAAAATACATTAAAAAATAAAAATACATTAAAAATAAAAAACAAATTTAAAATAAAAGTAACTGTAATAATTGAAAATAAACTTTAAAAAGTTTTTCATGAAGTTAGATAAACAGAAGTATTAAAAGTAAGTGATTAACTAATTAACTAAATATTCTTAAATACATTCAAAAATAAAAATACATTTAAAAATAAAAAATAAATGTAAAAATGTTTTATAAAGTTAGATAAACAGAATTAGTATTAACAGTAAATTATTAATTAGTTTACTTATTATTCTTAAATAGATTCAAAAATAAAAATACATTTGAAAAAAAAAAATAAAAAAAAAAATACATTTAAAAATTTAAACAAATGTAAAAAAAAAAAAAAAAATCATAATCAAAAATTAATTAATTAACAAAAGTAAAATCTCAATAAAATACATGTTTTATCGGAAAAATAGAAATGGAATAGTCAATCAATCAATCAAAAGGAAAATTAACTAAATAGCAATTAATCAAAATGTCCCTGGCAGAAAATAATTGACATATTTACATGTGGCTAATAGAAATAAAACAATAAGGTACAATAGTCATATTTTGCATTATTGCTCTCAAGTGAAAAGTCCCCCATCGCTGAAACATGAAACTAAAAACTGTGCTCTGCTCTTCTTCCTCTTTCGTTTTCCTGCAGCTTCTTCTTCTCTGCTCATATATTCTGTGCACGCTGCAGGTCACTAAGTATCGCAAATCCACCTGCACCGAGTCGACGGTTTGCAGGAAAAGAAAAAGGAAGAAATGAGATATAGGAGGTGTGAGAATGTGAGATGGTACAAGGCGACACATATATTCCCACCAACACCTACTGCATTCTCTGAGTTTAGTTTAGAGCTGGTTTTTACTGTGTAACCATGGAAATATGCAATAGGATTATGTAAATATGATGTGTTCGTAGAAAAAAGTGCAGAGAAACTTTTCTGAGCTTCACTGAAACAAGTCCAAAATTATACAGTTCCTGACTGTTTCCAGTGGTTAATGGTGTTACTGGAGTTGGTTACGTCCTCATTTTATATAAAAGATTCAACTCTTTAACCTGGATTGTAGCTGTACTTGTGTCTAGACAGTTTCTCAACCATATACAGGCGAATAAATGACCAAAAAACACACAGAGTAGTCGTAAAAACCACAAAATAACTCCAAAAAGTACACAAAATTACAAAAATATATACAAAGTGAGAAAAAACCCACACCAAATTGAAGAACAATTTACAAACTAACAAAAAAAAGACAGAAATCACCCCCAAAAACCAAAAAATAATACACAATAAAAAAATATATGAAATCACAACAACAAAAAACTCACTTATGACACACAAGCAAGAAAAAGACAAGAATAAACTTAAAAAAACACACAAAACTGAAGAAAACATATTCAAAAATGACAACAAAAATACCAAAAAAAACCTAAAACATAACAATAAAATTAAACACAAATAACCCTAAAAATCCAACAATAAATTACAGAAAAATTTACAAAACTGACAAGAAAAATCAAATAAATTCCCCCCAGAAAAACAGAAAAATACACAAAACTGATAAAAACAAACACATAGATAAAATTAAAAGAAAATACACAAAATGACAACAAAAACATGTATAAAACAATTACCCTTAATGCACAAAATACACATATTACTCATTACACACAAAACAACAACAAAATTACACAAAATGACCACAAAAAGAAATACACAAAATGTCTCCAAAAACACAAAAACGACAACAAAAATGAGAGGAAAACCTACAAATGAAAACAAAAACACTTAATAGACAAAATAAATGCAAAACAACCACATAATATACAAAAACCCTTCTTTTTTCCCTCTATTATTGCTCAGATTGGTGTTTATTTTAAATGTTTCCATGAATCTTGATAACGTGGCTGTTTTTAAATGTATGCACCATAAGTGACATTACATTTTTCAGAGCCTGGTAGGCTAAACAAGGCCAGAAAGCACAGAGTTTGATAAAGAAGCTGTTTAGTTTTCTTTATATTGAGACAAATGGAAGTCTGTAAACAACAGATTAACTCAGTAATCAACTTATCCTCTTCCTCTTCCGTGTTTGAGCTGAGAATAGCTGAGCAACGATACGAGCGGAACATTTACAGCTCACTGCTGCTTTGTTATAATTAGGGCAAGTACAGCAGGAAAATACCAGCTTCAACACACGTTTCATGAGCTTTCTGCTGAGTGAACAATTCCACGGCTAAAAATACATCGCAATGCAAGCGGCAAAAGGCGTGTTGTGCTGATTTCAGAACAGAAGCAACACCACTACCAGAAATCAAACTCAAAGGAGCGTTATTGTTTGTTCCATCTGCTGCCGCGCCGACCCGGCGATGGAAAGGCGTGAAAGCGTAGTTTAATGTTTCACGTGCACGCATGAAACAACCTGCTTTAAGAGCAAATCCTGTGTCCAAACTAAGGCATGTATAGTTACTACGGTTTGTTTCCATTTTATTTTACCCCTCATTTTTTCCTCATTTTTAACACTTACCCCTTTTGTTTTACTTTTCATTGAATTCCCCTTTTTTCTTTCTCATTTTTTCTTTTTTTTTCATTTTCAAAAAAAAAAAAAAAAAAAAAAAACAATTATGGGAGGCAGTTTAGGAGAAAACAATGAAAATGAAAAGAAAAAAAAAAAAACACAATGTAAACCAAAAAAACAACAAAAACCATTGGTTTACACATTAGATGATGCACTTCTACATTGGAATGCATTTTTTTATTTAAATGCATTTTTCTTTTTTTACATTGAAAATGCAGGTTGTATAATTTTTTTTTAAATATATTCAACATTTACATCATTTTTTTTTTTTCTTTACATTGATGAAGCTCATTGGATATATATGTTTTTTTCCACACTAAAAAATGCGTGTCTGCTTTTTTAAAAAAAAATGTACATTAAAAAAAAAAAATAAAAAATAAACATTGTTGTGCAACCAGACATTGATTGATGTGACCGGAAAGTAACTGTTGTTGCCGGAATACCGTTTACAGGTTATAAGGACAGCAACACAAATAATGATCAGCAAATGAGAAAAGCAAGTGAAGTCACTGCAACAGCGCGTAGGAGTACTTTTTTTCTCTAGCAACAAATTTTTTTTTTTTTTTTTTTTTTTTTTTTTTCATTGTGAAAAAACATATCTGATGAGCTTTGTCAATGTGAAAAAAAATGATAATAATCTGATGTAAATTTTTAATACATTAAAAAAAAATGTATATATATATATATAATGCATTTCAATGTACAAATGCCCCATCTAATGTGTAAACCCATGGTTTTTGTTGTGTTTTTTTTTCATTTTCATTGTTTTTTCCTAAACTGCCTCCCATATTTTTTTTTTCCTTTTCTTCTTTTTTCTTTCTTCCATTTTATTTATTTACTTTTTTTTTCATTTTTCACCTCCTTTTTTGCCATTTTTTCTTTCTTTCAATAATTTTAAATTTCTTATTTTTGATCGTATTAAAAAAATAAAAATACAAAAAAAAAAAAAAAAATATTTCCTCCTATCTTCTATCAATGACTGATTTATTAACTTAAATTAAGAAAAAAAAAAAGAGAGGTGCTGCTCATTCAAGTTTTCATTCATTATGTAGCTGTTTGAAAATTAATTCATTTCTAATTATATTTGAATCATTACACACTGACTAATAAACCCTGACATAAACTACGGAAATAACTGATAAAGTGAAGAGGAAACAGGAGTGAAGCTTCCCTCGTGATCCACTCTCTGTTTGAATGAATCAACAGATTAATGTGATAAACAAAGGCCTACCGCTGTGTGACCTTCAACAGCAGCACGCGTTCAAACTTTACTTTCCTCAAAGGATAAAAATTAAAAAGTAAAAGTTTGTTTGTGGAGGATATAGAAGATCAAGCCTCCCATGATTTAAAAAAAAAATAAAAAAGAATTCGAAAATAAACCCAGTGAGTCAGCTGGACAAGTTTGGGTTTATAATGGTGATGACTTATCTGTTCAATATCCACTTTCAGCAAAACACAAACCAGTAAATAATCCAGATGTTTTTAGGTTTTAAATGTAATGCCCACAATGCTTTGCCTCAATCAATGCTGTCTGCTCTTCCTTTTTAATCTCCCTGACATTGATTTTTTTTTTTTTGTGCAATCTTCAAAAGCCTTCCTATGAAAGGACAGACGGTGTTTTCTTTATAAAAGGACAACACGCATGAGCCGAATGACCAAAAGTGCTTAAATCTTCTCCACGCAGAAAGGTAGGACGACACCATGAAAAGGAACAAAGAGATGCAAAAAAAACAGGAAAAAAAAGGCACAAACGAAGGCAAATTACCAAGTGTTTTCTTCATTCTACAGATTTAAAGGGATCCTCCACTGTTTTTACAAATGTGGCCTAAAACCTTTGAATTGTACTTATTAGTAGATATATGTCAAACACAACACATTACTTTACACCTTATTTGTTTTATTAACTTGGCTGATGTTTGCGAGTAACCACAGAAACACAGAAACCCTGAGGATAGAAGTGCTTTTGGGTGGAAATCCTTCAGCAGTCTGTTATTTACTCGCTAACTTTAGCCACCAGAGCATGTCAGCGCACTGTTTAAAAAAGAGCAAAGGTAAAGAGCTCTTCTTCTCTGCTTCATTGTCTACTACTAAATCAGAGATTTGGAACTGTCGCCTCCTGCAGTCATTGATCTTTTTTTGGGGGTCACAACTGTTTTTATTCTTTTTGGGTCAACAAAAGAGGTTTAGATTGACAGCTTTAACTTTTTCCTGATTATTTAGAGCAACCAAAAGCAGCACAAGTTGTCATTTTGACAGAAAAAGCTGCTAAATTATCTAAAAAGCAGGCTGAACGTTTCACTCCATTAGAAAACAATGGGATGTTTACAGGCAGTGGGGTCCTGTGACATCATCAATCACATGATTTCAAAATGGCGGAACACAGGCTCTTAAATGGTGAAGTCGTCCCATATTTAAAAGTGAATTAAACCAATATGGTGCAAAGTAATGTGTTTTTGTTTTGCATAGATCTTCTAATAAGCACAATTCAGAAGTTTTAGGCCCCTTTTGTAAAAACAGTGGAGGATCCCTTTAAAGTTAAACTTAAATCTGCAACGCAAACTTCACGTAAAACAACCATAATCTTGTCACGTCGGCGACACTAAGCAAAGTAAACACTTTAAAACTCAACAGGCAAAGGATAAAAGTCCTACTCTGAACTTAAAAGCAAAACAAAAGCTGTTGTGTCTCAGTTTTTTAGTGGATTTCATCTCGGAAACCACGTGCAAGGAGATGCTCATTGTGTCGAAGTGACAGAAAACGACAAAACCAAGGCTTTTCACAGCGTTTCAATCTCATCCAGCTTTGCAGCTCTCGTTTGAGTTTTTTTAACGCTACTCACAGCTGTTTTTACTGAAGGAAGCCTTGGAAAGAGACCCGATACAGAAAGCCGAGCACTAAACTGCAGACAGCCGCCGTTAAAGAGCGACTGATGAAAGTCGGAGAACGTTTTACTGCAAAAACTTCCCTGAAAAGCTCTGAGAAAAGGAAATGTGCAGGTTGTGTGCGACTCAAAACCGGTTAATTGCTGTAACATTGCTGTGTTCACATACAAAGGTTAGTTGAGGGTTTTGTTTACAAGAAATAAATAGATAAACTGACAGCAAAAACAATGAAACAACAGCAAAAAAAACACAAAATGAGAGAAAAATTATACCAAAAACACACAAAAAGACAACAAAAACACAATATCAGAAAAAAAATATTAAAAATAACACCAGAAACACACAAAATGACACAAAAAAAAACACACAAAACGAGAGAGAGAAAAAAACAACAGAAAAAACATACAAAACAAAAACAATTGACTTCAAAAAACACACAAAAAGAAAAGAAAAACCCATTATCAGAGAAAATATTGAAGAAAAAAAAACACCACAAAAACACAACTACAGTATATGGATAACACAAAATGCAAAAAACAGAGCAAATTTACAAAATAATAACAACTGACACCAAAAACACACAAAATTACAAAAAAAAAACACAATATGACTGAAAATGTCCAAAATAACACCAGAAACACACACAAATGATACTAAAACACAAAAAATGATAAAAACAAAAAACAACAGACACCAAGAACACACAAAAACACAAACAAAAATGTAAAAAAACAATAATACACCAGAAACAGACAAAATTACATGACAACACCAGAAATACACAAAAGGACACAAAAAACACACTAAAGGACACGAAAAACACACAAATTGAGAAAAAAACACAAAAAACAACAGAAAAATTGGACAAAACAAAAACAACTGACACCAAAAACACACAAAAACACAACATCAAAGAAGATATTGAAAATAACAACAGAAACACACAAAATAACATGGAAAAGACAAAACGAGAGAGAAAAATAAAACAGACATGTACAAAACAATAACAAATGACACCAAAAACACCAAAATGACCAACAAAAAAAACATAATATGAGAAAAAAAATTCAAATAACTCCAGAAACACTCTAAATGACACTAAAAATACACAAAACAAGAGGAAAAAAAACAACAAAAAAATGTACAAAACAAAAACAACAAACCAACACCAAAAACACATGAATTGAAAACAACACCAGAAACACACAAAAATCACATGGAAAACAAAATGACAAAGAAAAAACACAGAAATGTACAAAACAATAACAAATGAGTCCAAAAACACACTTAGTGACCAAAAACACACTTGAAAATACCACCAAAAGCACACAAAATAAGAGAACAAATTCCAAAATTGACCATAAAAACCCACAAAACGACCACAATTTATAGACAAATTATAATAATAATATGAAAACTGATTCAATTACTTTTGTTGACATGAATTATGATAATGTAGCATGGATAGATGGAAGATTCTATTAAACTTGGGAGAGGATCCAGATCATTAAACTGATTCTGGATCAGTTTAAAAAAAAATATATATATATACAAAAAAAAAAAAAAATAAAATCTTTCATCATTGGTGAAATTTAAATTAGATTTAGATCATTTTTAATCAAAAATCGAATTTTCCCCAGTTTACCCCCCTTTGTTTGACTCAAAAAAGGTTAATTAGGCATTCGCACAACATTGCTTTGTGAACGTGGAAAAGTTAGTTGAGGGTTTGATACCCTCTTATTGTTAACGGCTGTGATGAAAGCTTTGTGACAGGCTAATTGTCGCTCGTAGATGATAATTATGCTAATGTGGGCGCCGCTGTCAACTTCATAAAGTTGCACGAGTCTTGTCAGCTTGTGACGGCGCCTTCAATTTGTGTCGCAGTCATCTCTAAATTTACACAACCTCAATACGTCCACCAGCTTTTTGTAGTCAGGCTTCAAGCACAATAACTTAAGATTCCTAAAGAGCTTTGTGTACTGCGGATTGTGAAAATACATGAAGACAAGTGTGAAACTCAAGGCTTGAGGGCCCTTTACAAAATCTAATCTGTCCCGCCAGGTTAAAAAGACAGAAAATCTGAATTATTGTGCCAAAGAAACCACAAAAAAAACACAGAAAAATGAACGAAACAACACCGAAAACACTCAAACAATAGAAAACCACAAAATGAGAGAAAAACAAAAAATGACAACTGAAAAAGAAAAACATGAGAAAATGTTGAAAATAACACCTGACACAAACAAAACGAAAACGACAGGAAAAAACACACCAAAAAAACAGCATACAAGTGTACAAATGAGAAAGCACAGCAAATACAGTCAAAAAATTAAAAAAAAAAAATAAACAAAATGAGGGAAAAAGCAAAATGACAACTGAAAAAAAAAAAACATGAGAAAATATTGAAAATAACACCAGAAACAAACAAAATGACACAGAAAACACAGAAAACGAGAAGAAAAAACAAAAAAAAAAAAAACAAAAAAAGGATACAAATGTACAAATGACAACAAAAACCACAATATGAGAGAAACTATTCAAAATAACACGGAAAAACATACAAAACGAGAGAAACAAGGCACAAAAAACAACAGAAAAACTCAAAGTGACACCAAAAACAGTCAAACAACAACAATAATAAATAAAACAAAACACAAAAAAAGAGAGAGATTTAAAAAATGGTAGGAAAAAGCACCGAAAACAGACCAAACAAGAGAAAAATTGCCAGTAAAAACCCACAAAACGACAACAAACTTCGTAATTCAGTGATATTGAATCAGTACCAAGTTTAATCTTAACAGGACCCTGCGCTGTAATAAGTATTGTGTCTCGTATTGTGTTTTTTGTCATTTTGTGTGTTCTTGGTGTCATTTGGTATTGGTAGTGTTTTTATTGATGTTTTATTGTTTTTAGTGTCAGTTGTTTTTGTTTTGTACATTTCTTGCTGTTGTTTTTTGTCTTGTTTTGAGTATTTTTGGCGATATTTTGAATAATTTCTCACCTATTGTGTTTTTCTTGGCATCGTTTTGTGTGTTTTTAGAGTCATTGTTTTTTTTTGTATTTTCTATTTCTTTTTGTGTTTTTTTTTGTATTTTCTATTTCGTTTTGTGTTTTTTTTTTTTTTTTTTTGGTGTCATTTTTTTATGTTTCCAGTGTTTTTCCACTATATTTTCTTTCCCGTTGTGTTTCCTTTCGTCATTTTGTGTGTTTTTGTTGTCGTTTGACTGTTTATGGTGTTTTTTTTGTTGTTTTTTGTCACCAAACGCTCCTCTTTTTCTTTTCTTTTCCATCACATCATGACTTAAACGGCGAATAATAAATGATTATAAAGAATTTCCATGATAACCACTCCCTGTGACCAAACGTTTGCTTTGAAAAAGGAAAAATAAATGATGCAAATAAAGGGAATTGACCTGAAAGTACCAAGTGTGATTTGCGTTGCCAGATTGGGCTCATTCCCAGCTTTTGGGTGCTGTTTATAATCTATTTTCTGTCCAAAAACATCCCGAGGGTGCATGAAAAGCTGATATATTTTTATATTGACCAAAATAAAAGATTGTTTTTTAGTTACCGGATGGTAAATGATCATCTGGGCCAGAAAGTAGAGAAAGTAGCCCGATGGAGCACAGGTGCTGTCAGGTTTGGTTCCTGCAGGACATTCCGGAGCTGAGCTGCGTCAGGGATTTTTTTTTTTTTTTTTTTTACTGCATTCCCAAAGTCCTTTCCTCCAAAGTGTGACATCACCTCAGGGTGTTTTTTTTTTTATTTTAAAGCCAGTGTTGCGGTTCACCTCAGACTGCCTCATTACACAGAGGACTTTAGACTCTAAACTACGAACACGTCACTTTATGTGGACTACATTATTTAGTTTAGTTTCCACAACACAGAAAAAATAAGGAAATCAATCACGCTGCAATACAAAAAATTAAAACAAATACACAATGAAATCTATTAGATAAAGGTATACCATTGAAAAACTAACAAATTAATAATTTCATTTCATTAGCTTTATTTTTTATTTATTCATTCATTTTCATTATTATTATTATTATTATTATTATTATTATTATTATTATTATTATTATTATTATTATTATTACTAATATTATTATAAATTTCAAACAATTTCAGTTTTTATTTTTGCTATACTAAATAATTGATTATTTTTAATGTAGTTATTTTGAAATTGTCAATTTATTTATTTATTTATTATTTTCATTTTAATTTTTTATTTATTTATAAAAAACTTCAATTTCACTTATTTTTTTGCTTTGCTAAATAACTGATTATTTGTAGTTATTTTTAAATTTTATTTTTTCATTATTTATTCATTCATGTATTTATTCATTTATTTATTCATTCATGTAATTATTTATTCTTTTTTTTAATTTATTTTTAAACAAAACTTCAATTTCTTTTTTGTTTTACTAAATAATTGAGTATTTCAATACTTCTTAAAATTGCACTAATTTATTTCTTATTTCGTATCATTTTTTTATCGTTTGATTTTTTTTTAATAAAAAAACAAAAAAAAAAACTTTGAAACCATTTCACTTTTCATTTTTGCTTCACAAAATAAATGATTATATTTAATGCTTGCTAAAATTGCATGGATTTATTTTCTGCAGCCAAAGCATTCTCCACCCATCATTATGTGTAATTTCTGCTCTTTATCATGAACTGATATTAATCCCATTGATTTGTGAGACGCTGCATTATACTGTAATTATAATATACAAAGATCATCTTTGATGCCATGTTACATTCACTGAAATTGACGTCGGTTTTTGCACAGACTGAACAATTGACCAAAATCCTATTTCCTCACTGGCTAATGTATGTTTTAGCAGTCCAATCCCCTCCTGTTTGGTATTTGAATATCAATAAGCTGAATGATTGGCTGAGTGCGATCAAAAGGCCTCCTGAGTCAAAAGTTTGCAGCGACAGATGGCCGCTCCGCTCCCAATCCCTGGACTGAAGGCAAAACTTGAGAGGGATGAAATTTGAGAGAGCTTTAGAGGGTTGAGTTTCTCTGAGTGAAAGTGTGTGGGGGGGGATTCAAACAAATTACAAGCTGGTATTTATAGGAGAAGTTTGGACTTTTACAGGTTTGTTTTACACCAGCTCACGATATAATGACATCAAAAATAACCCTTTAAAATTAATTATTATTACCAGTTAAAGTCGTGATGCGATGGGTAAAAAAAGAAAAGGAGGAGCTTTTGGGAATAAAAGCAAATGACACCAAAAACAGTCAAACAACAACAACAAACACGAAATGAGAGAAAAATATAGCAAATGACGCCAAAAACACGCAAAACAACCGAAAAAAAAACACAATATGAGAGAAAATATTAAAAAAAAAACCACCAGAAATACATACAGACACCAAAAAACACATAAAACAAGACAAAAATGACAGTAAAAAAAAAAAAATAAATAAAAGAAACATCAGAAAAAATGTATACAACAAAACAATTGTCACCAAAAAACAATAAAACAACAAAAAATGTGAGAAAATATGGAAAAAAAAAACACAAGAAGCACAAAGACACCGAAAACACACAAATTGAGAGAAACAAAATGCAAAAAACTGCAGAAAAATGTAGGGAAAAAAACAACTGACACCAAAAACACACAAAACGACCCAAAAAAACACAATATGCTGGAAAATATTGAAAAAAAAACACATCAGAAACACATGTGACGACACCATAAACAAGACAAAAATGACAGTAAAAACACAAAAAAACAACAGAAAAATGTACAAAACATAAACAACTGTCGCCATAAATAGTCAATCAAAAAACAACAAAAAACAATATGAAAGAAAATATCTAAAATAACACCAGAAACACATAAGATGACAACAAAAACACACAAAACAAGACAAAAAATGACAGTAAACACAAAAAAAAACTTACAAAAAAAAAACGACACCTAACACCAAAAACAATAAAAAACAACAAAAAACACAAAATGAAAGACATATACCAAATGACATCATAAACACACAAAATGACAAAAAAAAAAAAAAAAACACAATATGAAAGCAAATATTGTAACACTGGAAATATACAAAATGACACCAAACACACACAAAACAAAAGAACCCCCCCCAAAAAAAAAGAATAATAATAAAAAAAAGAATAAATAAAAACAACACAAAAATGTACAAAACAAATTCACTGACATCAAAAACAGTCAAACAACAACAACAAAAACACAAAATATATCAAATATCACCAGAAACGCATACAACGATACCAAAAAAAAAACCCACAAAAAGACTGGGCGTGTTATGGAAATCATTTAAAATGAACTATTATCACCAGTTAAAGTCATGATGTGATGGAAAGGAAAGGGGGGTAATTTAGTGATGTCAGGTCTGTTTGTGTCATTGCCGCGGAAACTCTTTTTACCCAGAGATTAGTGTCCTGCTTTTTTGTCCATAAAAGGACAAACAATGGGATTAGTGGAACCCATCCCACCCCCAGGGTTGTGCACGGTTAGCGGCAGATGGGCTATGAAAAAAGTTTTATAGCGCTGAGATGCTACAGTAGCTCACAGTGTACTGTAGGCTGTTTTTAGCCTTAGCACGGGCAACGGCGTCATTAAGCTGACTCATTTCTGACGCCGTGAAGTTTAATGTTGCTTTGTAACTGCGTATACGTGGCCTTCAAAGACCAGGATTTCAATAAAATATTATCCAAATAGGAATTAAAACTCCAATAAATCCAATAGCAGGTCTTAATACAGGTTGATATGAATTATCGTCATATAAAACACTCTATCAGTCTATAGTAGTTGTACAAAATGCCTCTATAAAAACATTAAATTACAGAAAAAAAATGCAAAAAACAACTACAATACACACAATGACTCCAAAAACACAAGATGACTATACAAATAACAAAAATCAGACGAAACAACAAACAGAAATTCTAAAAATGGCAACAAAAATGATACAAAGTGTCTAAAAAACATGAAATTACAGAAAAAAGACAAAGTGACAACAAACATGCTAAAAACAACTAAAATGCACACAATGACTCCAAACACACAAGATGAAAACAAAATCAGACAAAACAACAAACAAAAAATACCAAAAATATCAACAAAATTATACAAAATGCCTTTATGAAAAACATTAAATTAAAGAAAAATACACAAAACAAGAACACAAATGTAAATAACTCCAAAAAAAACACAAGACGATTACAAAAATAACAAAAATAAAAACCTACAAAAGAATTACAAAAGAGCAACAAATTACACATGACTATAAAAATATTAAATTACAGCAAAAAAAACAAAAAATAACAAAAATACACAGTCAGGAAAAAAAAATCTAAATTACTTTAAAAACATCATATGAAAAAAAAAAAAATACAAAACATAAATACACAAAACAGCAACAAAATTATACAAAATGCCTCGATAAAAACATTAAATTACAGAAAAATACACAAAACAACAACAAAAAATGTAAATTACTCCAAAAACACACAAGATGACTAAAAAATAACAAAACAAAAAAAAAACCTACCAAACAATAACAAAAGAGCAACAAATTACACAAAAAACATTACAGCAAAATACAAAAAAATAAATAAAATCTAATTTACCCTGAAAACACACAAGATAACTACAAAAATAACAACAACAAAAAACAATACAAAACATAAATACACAAAACAGCAACAAAATTATACAAAAAATTAATTTTTGTGGCCCCGCTATGACAAAAGGGCGATGTCGACAAATGTGCAACGTTTGAAACCCTGATGGGTTTTAAAGGTTTGCGCGTTGCACAATTTTTTCACCTTTAAATTGAAAAACACTTTAAAGTTTGTTGAACATCCTTTAAAGTCGTCCAATATGTGTCCTCCACTTTGTTTACACATTTATTCTATACTTCCAATCCAAAATATGGATTTCTACTTCTTCATAGTCATCTTTCTTATTTTATCTTTCCTTTATCTCAACTAGGACTGCGCGGAATTGCCATTTTGCTTCCCGAATACTGAATAATTGATGACTAAAGGTCTCTTTTCAACAACAAATACACTTTTGTGGCGAGAAATAAAGAAAGTAGTTAAAAGGGGGAGATAAAAGAAAGCTGGTGCGTTTATTATTTGCCCAATCAGTTGCAAATCCTTCCACGTTGCCGCTTCTTATCATTGTGAAGCAGAATTCACAGAGCGTTGGATTGTTGGACGACTAATAAGGGATCGTCGCAATGTAGTAAAGATAATGATACGTTTAATGATGATGAATATACCTCAAATTTAATGTAAAAAAAAAAGCCTTCACCTCTTTTTGTTGGCACCAGTGACCACAGCGTGCCAACTATTCTGGCCCCGGTGAGAGCGCCGTCACCGTGCATTACGGTACTAATGAGTCAGTGGTTTAGACGAGCTTTGGCAATTATGTGCGAGGACGGAGAGTCGAGAGCCGACCCTGAGTTGCAGTTATAATAAAGGGAACAGAGAGGAGTGCATTTCAAAGAGAGAGACCCGTGGTTGCACAATAACGACTGCTGCCTCTAACAATCAATAAAGGAAAAGAAGAAAATACATAAACTGAGGCAAGTCTCTACTCTAGTAACTCATGAAACTGCACCAGAGACCCCAATTTCGGGGGGAATCAGAGGATGCGGTCTGACGGCAAACCTAGCCAAACCAAGGTGATCAAATTATCAGTTGTCATCCGCCCATTCTGAACAAGTCTGGGACTAAAACGACGTGAAAGCAGAATCTAACAGCTGATGAGCCACTTTAGATGTAATCATTGATCTTCAAAAGAACCAAAAACAATGACGGAGTAGGAAACGGATCAATCTGGACAGGCTTCACTAGCGTTAAATGGTAGCGCTACCGATGCTCGATGGTGTGCTACTCTTTTGCAAAGGCCTTGTTGGTACTTTGCTTTCTTTAGATGCCAGGATATGGCAAGCTTGGCTTCCTAGTGCACTTTCAGTTTGACTAAAGGAACAATTGTGGTCATCATAAGATTCGCCCCCTTTCTTCAAATAAAAGTATGGATAGAAAGAGTAAAGTGCAGCATATCTAAATAAAGATGGACAAGCACATCTAAAACAACTTAGTCCTCTCATCTTCTAATGGAGAATGATGAGACGGAAGCCTTTACTCTTCCTGTGTTGAGTCAGACATTGATTCAGGATACATCAAATACTCAAACGCAAACTCATAGGGTGAAAAAATATCGTCGAACGCAATCGGAGTCTCTGTAATCCGAGGCCTGTCATCCCACTCCTATTTTATTGCGGAGAAAGGGACGCGACCTTAGCTAACACCATACACCTGTCTACCTTCAGGCTAAAGTGAAACCCAATGGCGTTCCTGGAACTTTTCTGTTCATGCAGACACTCTGTGAAGATCACTAACTTTTTTTTTATTCACTCACTCAAACCACTACTGCACCTAGAAACTTGTTGTTTTAATTAGTAGCATAACTTTTTTTGCCCAGAGTAGGTAATTTAAAGACTATACACATTTTTCCTTGTTACGATTGTAAATGTATGCTGCTTTGGAAGACTCATGTATCACAATAAATGGCTCTTTTCTCTTCAAATAAAATTACAAAAAAAGGAAAATTAAGTTAAAGGGGATAGGCTTTCTCAATCCAAAAACATTTCTGTCAGAAAAAGAGATTTAAATTAAGAGAAAAAAGGAGTACAACAAAGTGCTGAATGTGAATTTAACTGTTTAAATTATTGACAGTGCAAAGCCAGGGAAACTGGTTGAAAATAAGAGTCGCTGTGTGATCTTTGTTTGGCATTTCAATTACCCAGCGACTCTTGTTGTGACGACGCCTGCAGCTTAACTCATGCTGGATCTATCAAATCGAGGCAGTATTGAAATGAAGTGCCGATGTAATGTTTTGGCCCTTGGCGCCTCCATCACCCGTCCCTGTGTGAAATGTGGCATTGCAAACCATATCACCACCCAGTTCTCCCAGCACAGAGAACTGTTGTGCTCCCTGTGCATAATATCCGCCCCCCGGCACCAGTAAACACATTATAATCTGCAAATCGGATTTAAATGAGTGTCACTGTTGCTTGTTTGTCGCTACTTTTGCAACAAGTGTCTGCACCCGAGGCCGGGTGAGTGTGTTATTAACTGATACCGAGCCACGTTTCCTTGAAACACACAAGGATATGTAAACGATGGTATTCAAACACCGGGGGGGGGGGGATTTCAGGGGACATCGGGAACATGATTGGACATGTCAGGCACTGCCACAGGTCGCTGCAGATTGAGAGGAGAGAGAAAAATGAGGAAAAGAGATGTGAGACGAACCACATCAATTCTTTGCCGTTTGTCTACTTCAGTGTTTCTCAAATAGGGGTACACGACGGCAATACAGGGGATGCTTGAGACAGAGTGAGTGGAAAATTAAGACGTGAAAGCATTAAGAATATGTTCATTTTTAGCTAAAAAAGATAATCACACTGAATATTACCAGCAACTCACAAAACAACAACAAAAACACAAAATAGGAGACAAAAATATACTGAGTAGTAAAAAACAAAAGACAAACAACAGCAAAATACACAAAAAACACACGCGAAGAGAGAACAATATTTACCATTACCAGCAACACACAAAATGACAACATAGACATTAAATGAGAGAGAAATATGCACCCAACAGCAAATGATCTTCGACCTATTGCTGTCATAAATGTCATACTACTCATACTATGACGTCTGAATGAGTATGTAGTGTGTTCAAATTATATGGTTTGGAAAAATTGATTTTTTTGAAGTATGCAGGATGGGCAAACGAGTCATACTCAACCGCCCCATGATGCATTGCGAGCGGAACATAAAATGGTCCTGGGACCGGCTTCAAGCTAAAAAAAATAAATAAAAAAATAAATAAATCCAACATTCCCCTTTCAAAATAAAAGCATCTCTTCTTGTCTTTCATTATTATCATTATATATATATATTTTAATTTTTTTTTTTTTTTAATTTTTTTTTTTGTAAATAGGGCTCTTGTTTTGAAATTAACAGGAAGTTTAGACAGCAGCACAATGGTATACTGCTTGGTGACTTTTTCACTTAAAATGCTTTCAGAACTTTTAAAGGTGGAGAATCAACGGAGATATTTAACCTCAGTTTGCTTCAGGTTATTGTTCCAAATGCATCTTGGGAAATTTGGATATATACTTCAGTGGGAACATTCATCATCCTCATCATACTTATAGTCATATATAGCATAAAGTATATACTACTGTGTTTGTAGTGCATAGTATGAAGAGTAACATTTCAAACAAAGTTGTAGTCCCATTTTTAATAGTTAATGAAATGAATTTGGTGCATGATAATGCATTTTGTTAGGGGTAGATATTTTAATAAGTACATTTCAAAGGTTTTAGGCCAAACTTGTAAAAAAGGTGAAGGATACCTTGTTTTATTTAATTTTTTTACAGAAAAGCCTTGCAAAGAGCAGGGATTTAATTCTCTCTGCACTGCATGGAACTCCCAATACTGTCTGCGGTTAATTGATATAAAGGGAAGGTCAAAGCTTACACTTAAAATGGAGATGAGAAAAGTGCATAAACTTGTAAGAACTCCCTCTGGGAGCCATGCGGTCCATAAGATGTCCTCTAACGCACAGTTAGAAAAGGAAACTCCAAGCAAACGTTGACAAAGCGAATCAAACATGGCAGCACCTGGATGTTACTCGAAGCCAAACAATGGTGGAAGACACTCTGAGATGTACAAGATGAGGTGAAAAAAGAAACGTGTGTGTGAAGAGAAGAACTGAGAAACCCATCTGGATTCTACTTCCTAATCCAATGTGATTTTTCCCTTTGAGGAGGAGGACACGCAAAAGTCTTTCCTCATTACCTTGAAAGCGGGACAGCAGGAGGGTGTACGAGCACTAACAGCACATCCTCTGTCACACGCTTGATTTAGTGGTTTTTAAAAACTTGGCACGGTTAGATGCTCCGCCTCCTTCGCTGACGGCTTGTTGTGCTCCAGATGAAACAAAGCCTGCTTGGGAATATCATGGGTTTATTATTGAGCAGATCTGGGGAAAGGAGGGATTGCTAAAGGACTGCTTTTTAAGTCATACTTTTCAAAATAAAAACATCAAAAAAGCCATCTGCAGGGGAAATAATTCACATTTGAAAAAAAAAAAAAAAAGAACTCAATTCCACGTTCCAATCACACTTTCTGGGAAGGATTTTAAAGAGAACTCTGATTTGATCTTATTTATCAACAATCTGTGCATTGCTGCTGACAGGAGATAAATATTGCTAGATACAAGCCAAAGTCATGGACCCCAAAATAATTAATAAGCAGATGATAAATGGTTAAGAAACACATTCAAAATAACTTGTGTATTAATATTATTAGATATCTGTATATCAACCATTGTAAAGCTCTACTAGTATGCAAATTTGGAGTACATGTACTCAGTATTGGCTTACTAGTGCGTGAGTACACTTTACTAAAGAAGCAAAAAGTGTCACTAGTAAACCTTATATGCTAATAAGTGGGCGGGAAAAAGCAAATTCAGCAAAGGTGGTGGAGTTGCTGCCATCTTAAAATCAATATTTCAGTGCAAAGAAATAACGTTTCTCCTTTGAATATCAATTGTTCTTGTTTCAAGAGTTCTATTTTTAGTAATTTATAAACCCCCAAAATATTCTGGAGAATTCATGGATGAGTTTGCTTAACTGCTGTCAGTTGTATACACTGAATACAACTTTTTTAATAATAACAATTTGATTGTAGAAGAGCTGAGCATAAATGGAGAACAACTAAACTCTAAATTAATCTAGAACTGTACAAAATAAATCTGCGTAAATGCAATGATGGCTTATTCAAACCAAGGCAGCAATACTTTTCTGAAATTATTGTTAAAAACGTCAACTCTGGTACATTGTGTTCTGTAATTGAAAAGCTCAACCTCAACAGATCAGATAACCCCTGAATTACTGTCAACTGGAAAATGCAATTAATTTGCTGTATATTTCAATGAAAAAAGACAATCAATAAGGTCAAACATCACAACAAGCAAGCAAAATAACAAAAAAAAGCTTTAACAGCTTCAACCACTGAGGGATGAGTCAACTATAATGTTTGAGTTTATTACAGTGAACCCAAAAACAATAGACAAAACTGTTCAGCAGCTGAATCCATCAATGTGTTGCCTTGACACAAAACCCTCAAACTTCTTGAAAACTGTAAAGTCAATTTCACTGATTTGTGTCAGATAATTAACTGCTCATTCCAATCAGGCACCGTACCAAAATCCCTGAAAGTAGCTGCTGTGAAACCTCTGTTAAAAAAGAGAACACTGGATGCCTCTATACTGGCTAACAATAGACCAATCAGCAACCTTCCATTCATGGCCATTGGAAATGGCCATCATTGAGAAGGTGGTCTTCAACCACCTGAGTCAATTCTTAACATTCAACATATTATTTGATACATTTCAGTCATGCTTTCGTTCTCATCACAGCACAGAAACTGCTCTTATCAAAGTGATCAATGACAAAGTTGAACACTGATTCAGGAAAAGTATCTGTTCTCATTCTTTTGGATCTAAGTGCTGCATTTGACACTGTAGATCATACAATTTTGTTGCACAGATTGCAAACATGGGTTGGACTAAATGTAATACAGTGGTTTAAGTCCTGCTTGGAGGAGCAAAGTTATTTCGGAAGCATTGGAAACTTTGAATCTGACAGATTACCGTGTCCTGTGGGGTTCCTCAGGGCTCTGTTCTTGGACCTCTTCTGTTTAGCCTTTATATGCTTCCTTTAGAACAAATTTCACAGGACTGTAAGGTTGATTATCAGAGCTACGCAGACGACAACTATATCACTTAACCCAGATGACTATGGTCCCATTGAGGTGTTGTGTGACTGCTTAGAAAATGTAACTGCTGAATGAGTGAAAACTTCCTTTAACTAAATCATGACAAGATGGAGGTGATTGTCTTTGGTAACAAGGAAAAGAAAACAGCTGTCAGCGAGTATCTTGCGTCTTGATCTTTAAAAGCTAAAGACCAAGACTCAGATCTTAGATTCAACAGTCAGATCAAATCTATCACAAAAACAGCCTTCTACCACCTAAAGAACATCTCCGGAGTGAAAGGTTTAATGACTCAGAAAGACCAGGAGAAACTCGTCCATGCTTTTATCTCCAGCAGACTGGACTATTGTAATGGTCTTCTGACAGGAATCCCCCAAAAGAGCATCAAACAGCTACAGCTGGTTCAGGTCTTAACCAGAACACATTAGTCCAGTTTTAAAGTCTTTACACTGACTCCCAGTCAGCATCAGAATAGACTTTAAAGCTCTGCTGCTGGTGTATAAATCTGTGAATGGGTTTGGTCCAGAATACATTAGTGAGATGTTAGTCAGGTATGAACCCAGCAGGTCTCTCAGATCTATGGACACAGGTCAGATAGTGGAGCCCAGAGTTCACAGTAAACATGATGATGCTGATTTTCATTGTTATGCTGCAAATAAGTGGAACAAACTGCCAGCAGACCTGAAGTCAGCATCACATGTGAACATTTTTAAATTAAAGTTAAAGGCACTTTTTTTTCTCTACTGCGTATGATTGAGGGAGATTTTTGGTTATGTTGTTGTTGATGTAATGTGTTTGTTGATGATTTTAAATGTTTTCATGATGATTTTAAATGTTTTTGCTGCTGATTTTACTGTTATTATTGATTTTTAAGCTGTTGAATGTTTTTTGTTGCACTTTTTGATCATTTAAAGCACAATGAGCTGCCTTGTGTATGAAATGCGCTATACAAATAAATTTGCCTTGCCTTACTAGTAGAACTTACTTATGGTTAATATCACTGATATCAATATTTCTTTCTCTGAGGTTTCATAGCAAACAACCAGTGTTGGAAAACTTGCATTATTTATTTTTAAGCAATAAAACACAAAGTTTACAATCCCATGAAACTATTCACATAAATAAACTAATTCCAATTTCTTGCTTCTTTTAAAGACATGCAGTCCTTCACCCTGAGAAGAAGCTCATTAGAAAATACTGCATTAATAGTTTTAGTGTCCGGGTCATTGTTATGCATTAGGGATGAGAATAGATTTTTTTCTTTGCTCGTTTCTAATAAATGCAAATGCTAGTTTTTTTTTTTTTTCTTTTTAGGAATAAAACAGTATCTCCTGATTGTGTGACAGATTGCCAGAAGATTAGAGATGAGGAAAAAGACAGCACTGCCACTTCTGGCTTTAGTGCATAACAATGTGCAGGTTGAATTTCTGCAGGAAAATCTTGACGGATGCTTTTAGCGAGAATCACACTCTGCTCTGACAAAAGCTTCACTTTTCTTCTTATTTTGCTCTTTTCTTTTTCCCCGAGTTGTTTATTGCTGTAATTTACACCGATCGGAGAAAGCATGAATGGCAATCATCCTTGATCGTTTCTCATTTGGAAAAACTTTTTTAAAGTCCTTTAAGATCCGTCGAAGGTTTACAGAGATGCGGCCGTACTTTTCTCACCTTAGATCTCCAAACAAAGAGGCCAAAAAGGGAGAAAGGTTCCCCTTTTCTTGGCTCATTTGTCACGCTGATGATATTCTACAACACCAGGTTTTCTGCGTGTGTGGCCTGCATTGAAACCCCTTTTGCTGACCGTGAAGAATATGCTTGCAAATAAACAAAAGAAAGGAAACGAGGCAAAGGAGGGAGAAGTGGGCAGACTTTTACAGATGGGGAGGCTTTCTGATTACGTTGCGTTTCGGGGCTCTACATAGTTTGCAGAACTTTGTTTTGCACTAGAACTTTAAGAGCTTAGGAAGTTAGTGACCAGTGAATATTGATGCTGTCAAGCAGCAATGGAGGTATTCTTCAAACTGACACCGTAAATATTCTAATATGTCTTGGAGGGTCTTACTTTGACGAGCAGGGATGGTGACATAAAATGCAAAAGTAAACACCTTTCAAGTCTCAGACCTAACTTGGCCTTAAGCATTTTTTCCACTCAAACTCAATAGGTCACAGTTGGCAGGGAGCCATAATGGAGTAATGTTTCGATAAACAGATGACAGAAGCACATGAGGACATTGATGTTGCACCCTTAAAGGGATCGTCTCCCTATTTCTCCACATCAAAGTCTGTTTACAGGTCTTAGGGAGTCGGACGGCACATATGAATCTTGTTTCTAAAGTAGTTTTTTTGCTTTTCAACGGGATTATTTAAAGTGTGATAAACAGACTTGGAATGAAAAGAGGTTTGAAAAGGTGACAGAAGGGTCAGAATTAAATCTGTTGAGCAGAACTCAGATAAGTGCGTGTTGTAACTGAAGTTGGATGAGAAGCAGGTTGTTAGTAATGCAAACTGGCTGACTGAGACATACAGCTTACTTGAATAACCTATTCAAGATTAGTGATGTTGATACGACCAAGGAAGGTTGGGTTTCTCCAGGTGGTTTCACCTTTCACAGATCATATCAGAGCATTAGTTACAAAGTGGCAGATCTCTAGAGCATGGGTCCCCAAAATCCTGGTTTTGAGGTAGACAAATAAGCCTGGCCCGTAGCTAAGGCTTGTTCTGTGCTAGCTTTATAGCCAATTTAATCATGACATTAAATCTAGATGGAAGCATTTTTCTTTCATGCTTGTGTGCAGAATGCTTAAATATAGGATCAAATAAAGCAGTACAGTGAATAACTAAAGGGGGCAGCAGTATGATGAGAGTCACATCACGCTATCACACACGAAAGAAAACAAGTTCAGTAGTAATTGCTAATGTTGTGCTCAAGACCACAATATCCGAGATTAAGTCTTGCCTGAGACCAAGACAAGACCAAGTAAGTAAGTTTTTTTATAAAGTGTTTTTCACAGGTAAAAACCACAAAGTGCTTCATAGAAAATCTTGGTATCATCCCGTCTAAAAAGAACATGGAAGAACAGTCACAAATAACATGGAAGACAAGAACGGGAGAACTGTGGGCCGACAAGGGCATTGGAGGCGCCTCGTATTTAAATGAAGAATGGGAAAAACAACATAAGGGAAGGTTAGGGGGAAAAAGCTGATTATGACCTGACTTCCCTAAAGGAGAACAAAGAAAAAAAACCTCTCAGCTACAAAAAAACAGTTAAAATGACACAGTCACAAAACAAAACATAGCACGTGGGCAGGTTGGGGGTTGGTCGTGGGTCCGGGGGCTGGGCGAAAAGGAGGAGAGGATGTTGAGCCGCTGGGGGGTGCAGCATGCAGCCAGTGGGCACTTCTCCACACTTCCATGAGCTGGAGGAGAGGGGCGGGTAGAGGGCCAGCAAAAACCAAAGCAGACAAGGTGAAGACTCAGTAAGCTTTGCTCTCCTCTCATACAGTCAGATGTTATGGTTCAGAGCCGAGAGTGCAGCTGGGGATAGGAAGGGGGGAGGGTGAGAATCTGTAAACATCCCGGTGAGATTAGACACCATTGAGCTGGCGTGTTTGGGGAGGCCAATTGGTGATAATTAATTGTTTTCGTGATAGGCTACAATTTTTTTTAATAGCCTTGGAGTCCTGGTCACAGTAATTCAATATTGTGGGATCAAACAGTTGGCCGAGACAGACTATCCATTCTCTCCACGATCGATTTATTATAGTCTGAGAGTTTAGTGCCTTGCCCAAACCTTCAGTGATGAGTGGCAGTCTTCCCAAAACAACTGCCAATGTAATATAGATTTTACAATAGATCAGATAGCCGCCAGCTCCAATTAGCAGCATTGCTGCTACCATGATTCCAATCATGTAAATATTATTAACGTCCTCAACGAAGAGTAAAGCCAAGTACACGACCTTGTAAAAAAATAAACTCTAAACCAATTGGTTTCACTAAATTCTTAAAAAATTAAACCCTTACATGTATTAAAAAGCCACTAATAAGTCAATAATGATTTCAAATATCTGAAAAGGTGATGTTTGTCTGGTGAATGTACAGTAGGCTAAGTGTTTAGAGGGATTTCTGACTAGAACTAACATGGATGGTCCCTGTTTCTGCAGGTGTTTGAGACATAAGGCAACCCCAAGGCTTCCCAATGAGGAAGAACAATCAGTGAGCCAATGGGAAACATTTTCATTGAAACTTCAACATTAATTCATCAGAATATAATGCCCAACCTGAACAAGTTCAGTAACAAAATACAGAAACGACTAAAAATTCACAACTTTGGAAAAGTTGAGTCATTACATTGTGGATTACAGCATACATTGAAGATACTCAAAATCTTGATGGAATATCTTGAGTCTGGGCAGTCAGAGACCGAGACAAGACCAAGTCCTTTAAAATGTAGACTCGAGACCGGTTTTGGTCTACAACACTAGCATGTAATTCAAATTATGCTTCTTTGTCCAGATTGACGAAACTTGGACAGTTTTACAGAGATTTGTAGGAACTCGTATGTCACGGTAGAAGAGATTGAGTTTCTGGGCAAACCTGATGAGATGAAGGTTCAATAGGATGCACCGCCACCAAAATAATCAGCACAGCATCAGAATCAGTGTCTACTGGCACAAAAACAGCTCTCCACTGCACCGTTGGCTCTTTTGAACTCCACAGGGAGAGTCTTCCTCTAATAGAGCACAGTGGTACTGCCATTACACTCGGCTCTGAACTAACCCAAAGTTAAGACCTAATTAAGCTCCCAAAGTTTTCCAAGATGTCAAGCAGACTTAAAAGTAAAATGTCACACACTGCATTCACTTCACAGACTCAATGGCAACAAAAACCCCTGACTAACCCCCCCCCCCATCGATTTCTCCCCACCAGTCATTACGTTTTAACCTTTATGTTGCAAATACTTCCTGATTGTTGATCCATTTCCTCATTTGTCCTGTGCGGTTGTTGCCCGCCTGCCAAATGTTACAGCGTTGGCTTTAAATCATCAATAAATCACTGTATATTATCTTGTCTGCCTGCCAGAGCAGAAGTAGCAGAAGCAGCAGTGGTGGTTTTTTTTTTTTTTTTTTAATTCAAAAGAAAACCACTCTCCACATTTACTTAAACAAGATATAACTTCAGCTTGCTGCAGGGACAGATGGCTGAGGCATGTGTGGGATCTCACGGGATCTGAAAAGTCGCTTTAAAGCTAAATTATTAAAGAAACTGTAACAGTAAACACAAATCCTCATATTATTTTAGTTTTTTTGCAGCGTGACGCAAAAGGTAAGCCGTCAATCAGCTGCTCTTCCATTCCAGTTGAAATGTGAGGAGACACTCCTGACGTCTCTTTGTTCCCTTTTTGTTTTTGTTTTAGTTGTTTATGCTAATTAGCTAATCCCACCGCTGATGACAGGAATAGAAAAACCGTTGGGTGCCAACCGATGCAACCAACGCCAAACAATAGCAGCCTGCGTGGCAGCTGTAATCAAATAAAAGCAAATATGAAAACTCCACTGTGGGATTGGAGCGGAAATAAACTCCGGTTCGTCTGCTTTTTATGGAAATGTGATGATTTCACTGGGACGTTTGATATTTATACATACAATAATGAGGTTTAAAGACTGATGTGTGATTTGTCTGATGTTTCCTCTACATTTCCTGCTCGCTTACAGGTCATGTGACCTCCTCTCAGTGTTTGAGAACTTGAGAAATTGCAAAAAACAACTGGATAGACTTGCACTAACTTGGTACTCTGCAGTGCCACACATCTCTATTATTTGCTTTCATGTGTGTATCTAAAAAGAAGTGAGGCTGCTTTGAAAAAAAAAATAAAAATAAATAAAGAAAATATGTCTGGCAGTGCTATCGCAATTTTTTAACTCCCAAACTTCAAAGAGCTGTAAAGGAAACCTTGCTATTTCTAGATGCTGTATTCACCTCCATGCTCCTCCAATCTTTCTCCATTTACAGCCACTCAGACTGAGCTGGATTATTTTTGAGGGAATTCTTCCACAATAAGTCGTAGAAAATGTTTTCCCCCTTCCTCTCTCTCCTCCCAGTGTGAAGACAGAGGGGTGGTGCTTTCACCCAGAGGTGAAAAGTACTCACGTTGCTGTAATTGAGTGGCTTTTATGGGTTGCAATTGGACTTTTTTTGAGTATATGCCTTATTTAAGTTTATACATGACATCTATCTTCTATCACAGCGGGGGCCATAAAATTGTGCTTGTTTGATCGAAAAGCAACATTATCAACATTCATGTCAGCATGATAGACAAATGAACAATCTGAGCGTTAACTCAGGAACCAAAGAGTTTTTATAGTCATTTTGTGCGTTTTTTCTGTCATTCTTGCATGTTATGAAGCATTACGTGCACTTCTGTTGCCCTTGTGTGTATTTTTTCTCTAAAATGTATGTTCTTTGGGGTCATATTGTGTATTTGTGTCGTTAATTTGCACTTTTTTGTGTAATTTTTGCTTGTTTGAGTTATTTTATTTTTTATTTTTTGGTTCTTTTTTGAGTCATGTTGTGTATTTTTGTTGTCATTTTGTTCCATTTTGTAGTATTCTCTGTTTTCCATGTTGTTTACTGTATTTTCCTGCAAAGTTGTAATTTTGTGTCTTTTTTTAATGTACCCTTGCTTTTGTTTTGTGTATTTTTCTGTCATTTCGTATACATTTACTTTGGGGGCCACCAGTTGCCCATGTTTACGGGAACCGTGGCAAGATTTATTACCAAAAATAAACACGAGGGGTGAAACTAAGTAGCAAATTTCACTTTGAGTACTATTTAATGGAGCTACTTTTTAGTTGCACTTGAGTCACAATAAGTCGTAGAAAATGTTTTCCCTCTCCCACTTTCTCCTCTCTGTGCTTTCACCCACAGGTTAAGCTGATTGGACGGACTAATCAAAAAATAAATAAAAAATACAAGTTCCGACGAGTTGTGGAAGGCTGATATTTGCATTTTCCCCATTAAAAACCATCTCTGAGAAAAACTGCAGCCTCGGATATACAGTTGAAAAAGAGATGCGTGATTATCTCTGCACAGCCGCGGCTCTAATTGAAACGAGCCGCGGCCGCCATGCACAGCTGGACCCGTTTCAATTGGTCCAAATCAGTTGTTCATCACATCTCGCCACTCAGTGCACTAATGATTTCCGAGCAGAACGACCCGTCGGGTTCGTTCGAGGAGAAAGCGTGACAGAGAATATGTGACAGAAACCAAAAAAAAAAAAAAAAAAAAAAAAAAAAAAATTGACAAAGTCGGGACCTGAGTGACTTATCTCCTGTGACTCCTGTGAAGATCTAAATTCAGCTCTGACCTTTGAGTGCACAGTGACAGTTTGGAGTACAGTAGCTTTTAGGATGATGGGAGTGTGTGAAAAGCATTTTCTGGCTAGTCATGACTAGTCCATCCAATATGAGGCTATTTTTTCATATCACAAAATAAGGTATGTTTGTTTATAAGAGCCTTTAATAACTATTCTGTAGTTTAATCCAGGGGTTCTCAATCTTGGATTCGGGACCTTATTTGAACAATTTGAGCCCATTTTTACCTATCAACTTATTTTTACCCTTTTTCTGCAGTGACACCAAACTTGCCATATTTTATTATTTTTACCATATTTTTGCTCCTTTTAATGCATGTTTGCGACATTGCTCTCATTTCTGCCACTCCTACATCAAATTTCAATACTTTTTCTGCACATTTTTTTTTTCCACTTTCAAGACATTATCGGCGCTTATAAACCCTTTCCACCACTTTTCCCATCTAATGTTGCGTATGTTGACCCATTATTGTCACTTTTAAGCCATTTTCTCCATATTTCATGCTTATTTAACCTCATTCACGATTTGTCATGCTTATTGAAGTCAATAAATTGCCTAATTGAGGTTCATAAAATAATAATTTCTTCATGCCTTGTCCAAGCAAAATAAATTGAACATAAAGCCAAGGTGGAGCCATGCAAACATACGCCAATTAGCTTCAGTATGATACCATCAAAATGTGGCTTTGGACCACAAAATAGGGACTTGGCTTTGAATTATAAGAGCAAAAACATTGAAAATATCCTTAGTATAATAAAGAAGCCACAAATATGTGTTAATAAGTTCACCGCACTATAGCACGTTTTTTTTTCCACTTTCAAGACATGCCCGGCACTTATAAACCCTTTCCACCACTTTTCCCACCTAATGTCACATATGTTGACTTTTGACTTTTAGCCCAATATTGAACCCTGTTTCACCACTTTTTCTGTCCATTTTTGGCCACTCTAATTTGCTCATTTTAATCAATTTGGTGATTTAGAGCAACAAAAAGCAGAGCAAACGGTCAATTTTACCAAAAAAGCTTCTGAATGATCTAAAAAGCACGCCGAATGTTTCGCTCCAATAGAAAACAATGGGATGTTTACAGGCAAAGGGAGTTTGGGATGTCATCCATCACTAGATTCAAGCAGAACAGAGGTTATAAAACTGTAAAGTAGTCCCATTTTTAAAAAGTTAATAAAACAAATACGGTGCAAAACAAGGCGTTTTGTAAAGCATAGATCTTCTAATAAGTAAATTTCAAAGGTTTTAGGCCACATCTGTTCTTACTGGTGTTTCCAGATTTCTTCTGCTGCTAATTTCACAATAGATACTTACATTCACTCCTCTATTTAAACACATGCTTCATCTGTTTGCCTTGAACACAAAGGACTACATTACTGCAGGATAATGTTCCCTTGACTGACTCTGTGTTCTTTGACTTGACAAACTGTAAGTGCGGGGAGCGTGGGAAATTAAAAAAAAGTCAGAAGGCACAGGTCCATTTCTCTTCCGGCACTTTTATTTCACTGTTTTCTTTGTGTCAGGTCAACAGCAAGGAACACACAACTGCTAATGTTGACCTGGCTTAGGGTTATGACATCAAACTGGCACTTGTACGACTAGGTGGGGGAATTTTCTACAAGAAAGAGGCTTTTATTCATGAGCGAGGCAAGTGGAACTTGCAGTATGTCATGGGATGTGTCAGAGAGAGTAGCTAACCCTCAATATTATCAACACCTTTTACCCTTGGGGTCAATCTGACCCCAAGGAATACATGTAGTTGTCTCCAGAAAATGATTTTCAGAAAATTGTTGACCAAGTTTGTGGGTCTTTCATCCAAATCTTTTCAAATTAGTGCACATTCATGACTCTCACATAATTTGTGTTGGTGACCCCATTTCCTCTCGTAAACATATTTATTTCCTTTTTTTTCTTTTTTGCAACGTTTCACTTACCCCTCCTCATGTGTTATCCAGGCTTGGGACCAGCTGTTTAAGAGTATTTTTTTTTTTCTTTTTTTCTTTGTTTAATTTTTTCTTTTTGTGTTTTGGTTTGATTTCAATAAAGGGCAACAATGCACGCTTTTATATGGCTGTTCCTCCCTGAGTTTGGATGAACTACCAATGTCCTTGCAGGAAAAGTCAACTACTATTTTTTGAATGATAAATATGAAATGGGGTCAAATTGACCCCAAGGATTATAGGAGGGTTAAGAAAAATTATTTAAGTGTAAAGTCACTATTACATGACCAGCGTTGGAAGTAATGCATTACAAATGTAATGCAATTACAGTAATGTATTACTTTTTTTGCTGTAACACAGTAATGTAACGCATTACTTATGCTGCGATATGAAAAACATCATCAGTAACAATAGCCTACAGTAAAAAAATAATAATAATCAATGCTCGTCATACTTCTGCAGTTATTTTGGTGAAAGTAACTCAAAAGCAGTGTAACGCATAACAATTCAGAGACAGTAATATTGTAATGAAGCCAATTACTTTTAAATGACATTAACTAGTAATTTGTAATGTATTAAATTTTGAAAGTAACTTGCCCAACACTGTACATGACAGGTCGATCATCTTTGTATTTAAAATTACTGATTGACCGCTTTTGTGCTTTTATTGGGGTTAATCAAAAATGATTGGCTCTCCTAAAACATCACTAAGCGCAACTCAATTACTGCACTGAGCATGCTAATGCTAACACAGGCTGACAACTCCCCTAACCTTTAAAGAAAAGTGAGTGTTGGAGCGCAGCCAGTCTGAGAGGTCAGACGCGGCATCCGAGCCCAACGGCTTGTGCTTGTTAGAAATTTAATGTGAAGGCCACTCGTCCTGCTGGGGAACCGCATTAGGAGAATCTGACAGAATCACAGCAGAAGCCCCACTGTGACATTATCTCACTTCCTGATTACAACCAAGGCCTGCCTGAGTTTTTTTTTTTTTTTTGATGAACCACTGATACAGGCGTCCACAGAGAGTGAGAGATTTTTTTTTTATTTTATTAAACACGAGCCCACTCACACTGCAATCAATTCCTGTTCCCGTGGCGGCTATAAAGTGAAACTGATGCAGCGAGTCATGCTTAGTCAAAGTCAGAAACTCTTTTTTGAAGCATGTATGAAAAGATGAGCCGCAATTAAGTTTTCAGGTACTTCGTGCTGCATTCAGTGACTTTTGAAAAGTCGAATCTTTTTCATCTTTAATTGTTGCCAATTTAGCAACTTTTCAGACCGTCCTGTTGACTCGTTTTCACAGAACTCGCAACGAATCTAGTGAATCTCAGGTGTATGGATGAAACAGGGTGAATGATGTGTGTTATTGTTAGAACAACGCAAAATCATGTCTAATCTTAAGTGTATTTTATTTACATTTATTGCAGTTCATCCTTGGCTGGATTTTACAGACTCATTAAAAAGTCTGGGCTTCCCAGGGACCATGAACGCATCTAGGGGAACACGTTCATTTAAATCACCGTAACTCTGTTAATATTTGCTCAAATGGAGAATTCCCACCTGTTTCTGAAAGCTGATTAGTTGCCCTTTACTGTCAGTGTCATGTCATAACGGTAATTTTACTCCCACGTGATTAAATCATTAAAGATTACGCTTTTTATTTTATTTTTTACGAAATCATCACACATGAGGAAAAGAGAAGAGGGACTAAAGTCCAAGATGGATTGAAAGAGACAAAATCGTGGTGGGTTTAATTATAAAATATCAGCAGGAAGATCATGCTGGTCGATAAAAACACCATGGAGGTTCAGAGAGGGATTTGAAAATGAAGGAGCAAGTGGGAGAAACTTGGAACACAAGTTCTGATCAACGACGGCCGGGCCCGCGAAACGTCTCCGCGCCACATAGCACCTACCATGTTACCGAGAATTCAGTGAAATGACTCGATTCCTCCGAGTAAAAGAAATTAAATTGTGCGACGTAAATTGGCAATCTATGTTGAATTGCCTTTGAAACAATATATCACACGACTATGTTCCGATAGATTTTCAAATTACCAGAAAATTACAGGCAAATTACAGCCCAGTTCAACAAGCATTAACAAACAAGTAGTCATTTGAAAATATGGGGCCCCCGGGGGCCCCCTTGACACGTACTGGGTAATGGGACCCATTTATGTATTGGTATGTGTCAATGATTCCGTACCACCAATTTGACCAAAATGAGAAAACAACTAGTGGAAATTGCTTAAAAAAAGGGGGGCGGGTCCCTAATCAAACTGTGTGAAGCGTAATCGTAATCTACGTTGAATTACCGTTGTAATGATATATCACATGACTATGTTCCTAAAAATTTGGAAATGACCAAAAAATTAAAAAAAAAGGGCTCCGAGCGTCTCATCATATTCATTCATAAAGTATTCATACCAAACTGCATACCAATCTAACTAGAACTAACGAAGGAGTAGTTATTTGAAGAATGGGGCCCCCGGGGCACCACCGTGACACGTACGGGGTGATGGGCCCCTTTTATATATTGGTATGTGGCAATGATTTGGTACCACCAACCGTTGTAATTTTTTACTCTCAAATAAACAAGAAATCAACAAAACAAAAAAAAAAAAAAGTTCAGTAATTTGAGTATACCGAGGTAGACCCAAGTGTTAAATGAAATTGGGCCTCCTTGCCAGTATGAGTTTGTTGGCTATATCTTAAACCTGTTCTGAGGTGCTCCCGATGTACTGTAGCACATTTTTATGTTGTATGATTTGTTTCGAGGCACGTTTGTGGATTTAACTGATGGGACGATTGATGCTTCTGTCAGATTAAACCGCCTAGCAAAAAAAGATCCACGTCTGAGTTTCATCTTAGACACAATGCAGAGTCAGACTCAACCGGTTACATACAGTAGATACTCTCGGTGCAGCAGAGAATATCGTTTCTGACGTCCCCTCCAACAACCCCCCCCACCCCTTACTCCACCGAAACAAACTTTCTATCAACTTTCTCGAGAGCCAGTAGCTATTTCTCTCTCCTGGACCTTCTTGTCCTTCGTTGTTTAAGAGAAAATTCCATTGAATAAAACTTAAAAAGCAGCTTGAAAGCAAGATTTAGGTGTACAGGGTCATTCCAACTAATCATAATAAGCATTACATTAGGAAATGGAAGATTTGGCCTTGATAAGAAATGCAAATCAGGTGGATACATTTGTTATTCGGCTTATTTTCTTTTATTGGAATACTTCAACATGAAAGCATTTTCCCATGAAGCTAACAAATCACACACACGGCTCAAGAAATACTCTACAATCAATATTGATTAGGTTTATAAATGACTTTTTTTCTGATTTATCCTGCATTAAAGTGGCAGAAATGCTTCAGCGAGCAGGTTTCAGTGCCTTGTTTACCTCTTATTTTCCTACAGCGCAGCAGTTTAACAGCAGAGCCGATGACATGAATCGAACCTGGGCTGAACTGACACAGAGCAACACGCATGACATTGATATTCATGGTAGTCTTTGCAGGTCGTCTAGGCCCGCGGCGGAGGGAGTCGTACACAAAAGTGCAGAGTGAGGCAAATTAGTGTTACCGGGGAAGCATCTCAGACTAGACGACGCCCTTGGGTTGTGTCCTCGGTGCGGACACGCACACAAAATTGCACACACAGATGTAAGAGCCAGTTTGTCATCGTCTATGTTGATTACTGTCTCATAGACCAAAGCAATGCAAATTAAAGCTTTCTTCTCACTGCAATCACCGTATCTTCTTCATGAATTCAGTATCAACCCCAATTGCAGATTTTGCTTCTCCGAGTCACTCCAAGCACATTTCCTGAAAAAAAGTTGTCTAAATAAATGACACTTTAACTTAAAGCGATCAGCAGACGCCTCTGAAGAAGACTGGCGGTTGACAGTCAAGACATGACAGGAGATCAAAGTAAATTCCCTGCAAAAAAAGTTGAAATCTAAACATATTTTTCAAAGGGAAGACAAAATCAACTTGCTGAGATTATTACGCGAAACTCAAGATAGCATCACAGCTATCAGCAGATGCCTCTGAGGAGGACTGGCAGTTGACAGTCAAAACATGTCAGGAGATCAAAGTAAATTTCCTGAAAAAAAAAAAAAAAAAAAATATTTAATGAATGAAACCTTAACATATTTTTCAAGACAAGACAAAAACTTGCTGGAATTATTTTGCGGGAGTCAAGAAAACATCAAAGCGATCAGCAGACACCACTGAAGAAGAATGGCAGTTGACAGTCAAAACATGTTGGGAGATCAAAGTCAATTTCCAGAAAAAAAGTTGTCTGAATGAATTAAACCTTAGCCTATTGTTCTTAAGTGGTTCCTTTATGTACTTTGTTATTGTCTCACTATGTTTTTGTGTTGATTACGGTCTCAGACTTGAATATGCAAACAATGCAGATTGAAACAATGATTAAAGCTACCATCTCACTGCAATCACTGCATCTTCTTTATGAATTCAGAGTCAACATTTGCCCAAACACACACACACACAAATAAAAGTCCCTCTGCACTAAAAATGGTGCAGGATGTTTGATTTCTGAAGTGGAGCGAGATAAGAATTTGCAGATTTTGCTTCTCTGAGTCACTGCGGCTCAGCAGAAACATTGATATACAAGCGTTGCCAGTCACAACTCGCGGTGCGCCACGTCTGCTCTTATCTAGGTCACTCAAACTGGGAGAGCAGAAGTTCTAACTGGCATCAGTACTTCCCTAAGTGCTCGCCCACTTTTTCCCATCTTTACTGACAAAGTTGGGAAAGCACAAAGAGTGGGTTTGATTGGAGGTATTGGGAATCTTTTGCTCCATTATGAGAAGATCAAAGTCAAGAGTCTTTGATCGGGAGCAATTTGGGGGGGAACTCTCAAGTGATGTCATTGGAACTACAGAGACAGGCTGGTGTATCAAATTGACTATGAATGGCAGCTCAGTCTTCTGAAAGTGGTTTGAAATGGTGTAATCCACAGAATATCTGGGGTTGAAATGGCCTGTGATGTCACCGAGCTGTATTTAGAGCTGGAAACAATGCAGTGAATGTAAAAAAAAAAAAAAAAAAGGACTTCCCAGCACATTTCTGCTGTTTTCACTGAACATTGTTACACGGCAAAACAATGGTGGATGTTTATTTTGTGGCTTACATGGAAAAATTTAAATACCAGGAACAAACAGTGTCAACTATGCCAATCATTGTCCTCCTTCACTGGCAAAGAAACAGTAAAAATGAAGTAAAAAGAGATCCATGCATCAGTTTACAGCAGGGGTTCTCAACCTTGGCGTCAGAACCTTTCAGCCCATTTTTGCTTATTTTTACTCTTTTTCTGCAGCTGCACCAAACTTGCCATATTTAAACCTATTTCCACAACTTTTTTTTGACATTTTTCCTCCTTTAAATGCATTTTTGCTACATTTCTCCCATTACTCCCATTTCTGCCACTTCTCCGTCACATTTCAATGCCTTTCCTTCCCATTTTGTTTAACTTACTAGACATTTTCTGCACTTTTAAACTAATAATGCATGCGTTGACCCATTATTGTCACTTTTAACCTCTTAGCTATTTTCTGTGTTTTTTAAAATCCCATTTCACCACATTTTCCACTGTTTTTGGTTCCTTTTAACCCATTTTATTTCTGATTAAAACAAGGAAAAATAACACTAAACTTCCTGCATAACAGTGGATATTATTCAGATCAATAAATACGAATCTTTGGATGGGAACATCGTCTAAGCATCAGGAGAAAAATAAAGTCGTGGCAGTATTATCTCCATATTTCCCTCTCCTATAATAACAGGAGTGTCTCTGTGTTTTGTTTAAATGTAAAAGTCACAGAGCTGGAGTAAAAAAAAGACGAGGCGTTGCGATTCAAGCGTGTTCAAAGCTGGTCTACTTAGTGCAGCTCTGTGGCTCACAGGCCACCATCTGCTCAGTGTTGTCTTTAAAAAAGGGAAATGTTTACAGTGCGGAGCTGTGTTTTTTTTTTTATGCGACCATATGTGCAGGTCAGGTCTGTTTTCAGTCAGACTCATTTAGATTTCCTATCTGCTCTCGCTTTCCTTCTCTAAGGTGATGGATGGCGGAGGAAATTTGGTGGTTATCGCACAGGAAGTGCACTTTGCAACCTGCTCGCGCGATGTCCATTTGCCTCCTGTAGATCCTAAAGGGGGGGAAATGAGGCTTAAGTGATGCGGCTTTGTTGAAAGTGGAAACTGAGCAGTGGTGTTTACAGATGATGGAGCGTGATGTTTTAGGGCAACATTAGCTTTCACGTGGAGTTATTGAATAAACTGAAAGATGTAAACAGATGGAGTGCAATGGAAACGATGGCCAGAGAGACTTTTATTATCCTTGGAGATAGCAAGATCAACAAATCCATGATTTTACAAAACCTTGCAAACACTTATACGCAGGTGATGAGTTAGCGCTTCTTGCCACTGGCACTACGAAACTGGAACGATTCAAAACCCGCGGAAACAAATTTCGATCCGACATTTCAGAGATTTTCGGAGACCCTCCGTTGTCCTACTGACAAAACTTCCGGTTCACTTCAAAACAAGAGCCCTTTTTACAAAAACGAATGGAAGACAAGAAGTGATGCTTTTATTTTGAAAAAAGGGATGTTTGATTTTTAGCTTGAATCTGGTCCCTGCAGGACTATTTTACATTCCGCCCACAATGCATCATGGGACGGTTGAGTATGACTAGTGTGCCCACCGTAATAATATATATAGAAAATGCATGTGAACATGAACACACACACACACACATATGTATATACATATATATATATACACACATATATATATACACATATACATATATGTATGTATATATATATACACATATACATACATATATATATACACATATACATACATATATATATACACATATACATACATATATATATACACATATACATACATATATATATACACATATACACACATATATATATATATACACATATACACATATACATACATATATATATATATACATATACACATATACACATATACATACATATACATACACATACACATACACATACACATACACATACATATATATATATATATATACACACATATATGTTAAGATTGAATTTATTCAGACACATTTTTTCAGGAAATGTACTGTGATCTCCTGACATGTTTTGACTGCCAACTTTCAGTCTTCCTCAAAGGCATCTGCTGATCACTTTGATGAAAAAAACACAAAATAAATATACTGGAATTATGAGCTTAAATACTTGTTTATCGCTGATTTCGGAAGAGAGAGGAAGAAGAGGAGGAAGAAGAAAAAAAAAAAGAAAAAGAAAAGAAAAAGAAAAAAAGAGGAGGAGGAGGAGGAAGAGGAAGAGGAAGAGGAAGAGGAAGAGGAAGAAGAAGAGGAAGAAGAAGAAGAAGAAGAAAAAGAAGGAGGAAGAGGAAGAAGAAATAGATGCTTCAGAAGGTGCAGAGCCAGAAAAAACAGACACAATCTTAGTTGATCATTCCATTCCATTTCTTTGCTTTGTTTCTTTAACTGTAAAACAAATGACATCACTGGAGCTATAAATGGCTCAGATGTTCAAGTGTTTCCTATTCGTTCCATCTCAGATCTCGAGATGATGAAACCTGTGAACCGTAATAAAATTGCTCCACGTCTTTGTATTCTTTAACTCAGAACTGTGAAGACAAGGTAAATCGTCGAACGATATTGCAGTTCGTGTCCTGCCCTCGACCTCCTTTCCCTACTTCTAGGCTTGAACCTAATACCTTTTTCACAGTTCTCGCTCAGTCACTGCAGAATAATCACTTTTGTTGAAAGATTATAGAGACGCTCCGAGAATGAACTCCGGAGAACAGAAAACATGACTTCATCTATGTTCTATAAAAATAAAAGGTCTGATTCGTGCTGCCCTCGCCCACAAGGCGACTCATCGTTGCGTAGAATGACCGTATTCCAACCGCCCCAAAGTTCAAATTTACATGAAGTTATGGAAATGTATTCATGAGCCATTGAAAGGATTGTTGCCGGGGGGGGGGTGAAAAGAAAAAAATAGAATTAAGTATGTAGACCATCTTAGGATTTGCGCCAACCACAACGTAGCATATACTGTACAATAATGCAAAAATGATTAGTAACATAATTGATAATGTTGACGACAAAAATTTGCAGAAAACTGGTGACTTACTTACGTACTAAATGTATATATTCCATCAAAAAGTGGTCTCAAAATCTTCTGAAGTCATTCAAAAATTAAAATGTATTGAACTGAATATGAACTGCTGGGTGCAGTGTCGCTTCACCACTTACATTGTAGAAGAAGAATTGCGCAACAGAAGAAGAACCAAGTCACATGACTCCAGCGCCAAAACACAACTTGTATTTATGAAGGAACAACAAATTTATTCATATCAATTTTTTACAGTCACTGTTTTATGGCACTTAAAATATTGGCTGTGGCTATCGGTACGGTTGCCGTATCAATATACCGACATTCTATCTGTACGCAATGCCCCTCATTGGCCAGTTTAGGTCACGTGACTAAGACTAAACCTAACTGTAAACCTAACCCTACAAACTGTTGCAATATAGGCTTATGACCATAACTTAAACCAAAGCCTTAGACGCCACATAAGTGTACTTCAGTAAACGTACCAATAGCACGTATGTATACACACTTTCTAAAATATTTGTATATTATGTATATTATAATAACAATTTGATTTCTTTAAATGAATTAGGGAAAATATTTTAGGCAACGCCCCCCCCTCCCTGCCCCCCGCAAACTTTGCATATGGGTTGAAATATAAAAAAAATACACGCACACCATCAGAATAGGTGTAAAAGAGCCACACATGGATATCCCTTTAAGCTATATATCATCCAAGAAGTGACACCTCACGACGCTTTGAACTCTGCTTAGATGTTTAGTCGCGCCGTTTCCTGTCCTCCGAATGGTTCTCCAACCTGTCGGCTTCGGCTCTAACTTTCTACACCCCCCCCCCCCCGATTCTCAAGTCAAAGGTCAGGGGCTTGTATTTCACACCTTGACAGCCTCACTCTCCCATTACAGCAATGAGATATGTGCGCCTAGTCCCTGTGGTCCCTGTGCTTTCAAGTCAAAAAACCATCAGCTCGTCAAAAACAGAACAAAAAAAGAAAGAATTAAGCTCATCACCGTGGCTGCTTGTTTGAAGATGCAACACAGCCCAGCTGTATTTAACTAAATCCACAGGCTGTCAATTGTGTGAAGAAACAGTTCTTCAAATATTTATGGGGAAAACGTGGCGACTGTTTGCCAAACGTCTAATTTGCTTCCAAAGACGATGTATGGGTGGTGTTTATCTGAACAATGTGCCATAGCGGATACTGAGAGATGCAAGGAATCAACAATATTGATCCATTTGAATGAAATCCCATCAATTATGATTACGAGTTGGATAATTGTCATCTATCCACCAAAGAATAATCCCTACGTCAAAACCATTTGAGCATAGCTATCAACCATAGTTAAGATTTGCTATAACTCAATACTGGTTTACTAGTGCGCAAATGCACTTTACGAGTGATGCAAAAATGGTCACTTGTGCTACAAGTTAGCCATGAATGCTAATGAAGGGGCGGGGAAAGTTAACTCAAGGTTTCAATTGGCTTTTGAAAAGATTCCAACCAATCAGAGAGCTAGATTTGGTTATAATCTCTCCTAAATTTGGAAAAAACTAAAGGAGATACAGGAAGAAAAAGCACTTCTGGGGTTGTACCGAATAAAGAAAAATAAAAAGAAAGCAAAAAAAGGGGTGGGAATGAAAAAAAGTAAAATAGGAAAAAAAAATGGAATAAAGGAATAAAGAAAGAAAAAAGTGGGGAAAAAAGAGAGAAAAGAAAAAAGAGAGATAAAAATTGAAAATGTAAAAATAAAAAAAAAAAAAAAAAAAAAAAAGAAAAAAAAGAAAAAAGAAAGAAAGAAAAAGAGACAAAAGTGGAAAAAATAAATGAAAAAAGTGGGGGAAAAAGAGAAGAAAGAAAAAAGAAAGAAACATTTTTTTTTTTAAAAAATGGAAAAGAAAAAAGAGAGACAGTAGGAAAGAGAAAAATTAAAAAAGGAAAAAAGAAAAAAAAAAAAAAAAGAAAAAAGTTCTATTTAACATTATTTGTTAATTTTCCACACACTGAGTGCAGGAAATCAATGCTGAGAGCTTTTAGTCACGCTACGTTACGAGGTCAACAGCAACACCTGAAAAACTACAGACGACAGGAACAACTTGTTCAAGGAACTCGTGGCATCCCAGAATAAACGATCGACCTTGCTCTCCACTTGGTGCCACCGAGGGGAACAACAAGGTCTACACTTAAGGATAAAAATTATGTTCTACTGAACACAATTTTGGACGCCCTTGACTCTTTACTTGAACGTAAAGTTTCATGGCGTTACCGCACACTGGATTTTTCCCCTTTTTTTTAAAATAATATTTCACTCCTCTGGCAAATAACACAAACACACTCTGAGGCCTCACACCTGCATGTTAGACATTACTGATAAACACATTTAGATTCACACTGGCTTGTTTTTTTTTTTTTTTTTGCCTGATATTGTTTGTTGCATGGCTGCAAGATAATAAGGCCAAGTGAGAAAATTAGGATTCAAAACAGGTTCTCCAGGCAGACCCTGTTCCTGAGGCTATTACTGTATTGCATTTGGACATAACCAATGTGCTTTTTCTCCTACTTTTGGACACCACGTCCCCGTCCTCATGCTTTCGTTTTTTTTGTTTTTTTTTGTGGCTCCAATTGATGTTTAAAGTGCTAAAAAGGCAATTACTGTTCATAAATCAACAATAATAATCCCTGAGAGGTAGGATTAGTTACATCAAAGGGACACAAAGCCAACAAAGGCATTACACTTAGCTCTTGAAACAGCACTTTGGCTTTGTTTTATATAGTATCGCCTCCATTTGTCATATGGCGAGTCATTAACAAGCTTTTTTTGTTTGTAACAGTAGAGTCACACTATAATGTGTCTTATGTCGACTGATGAATATCTTTTTATTGTGACAGTTTTACTCAAATGGCACTTTAGTTTAGCTTTTTGGCTATTTCTTACAAAATAATCATTGTGCAAAAGTAAAAACCACAAGATAAATGTTATTGTCGCTCCACAAAATTATAAAATATACCCATTTATTTATCTTTACAAAGTTAGTTCTAAGTTCCTGAGTTGGGATCCACTAAGGGTTTAAAAGAAAATCAATCTGTACCCTTATTTTGAATTTTTTACATATTTTTTTTGGTTTATTTTTCTGAACTTTCATTTTAATTTACCTCCTGATCATATAAATTAAAGAGTGTTTTATTTATTTCATTTAAAAAAAATAATATATATTTTTTTTTTAATTGCACATTTAACAAAAATTAAAATTTTATTTTGGGGCTTTTGTTGTGAAAGGGTAGAAAGTGTTTTTTTTTCTGTGTGTTTGCAGCCATAATGTCAACTTAAAACCTTTGTATTCAGAGGTATACATTTTTACTTAATCTATTTATCAGTTGATGAAACAGGAAGTTGCGCCCATAATAATGACATAATTCAAAAAAAAAAAAAAATGTGGGAATTTATTTATTTATTTATTATTATTATACGCAATTTGAGCACAAAATAATACAAAATGACACCAAATCACATAAAACGACAATAGCACAAAACAACAGCAACAAAAAAACCTAGATTGACAGGAAAATACATTAAATGACTTAAAAAATACACAAAATGAGAGAAAAATGCACAAAACACCACAAAATACTGCAAAGTGAAAGCACATCTCATAAAACGACAACAAAAGCACACAAACCAACAACCATAAAAACAAACAGATTGACAGGAAAATACACAAAATGACATCAAAAACACACTAACGACAACAAAAAATACTTAAGACAACAACAAAAATGCACAAAATGAGATAAAAATACACAAAACGAGCACAAAATATATCAAAATGACACCAAATCTCATAAAACAACAACAATAACACACAAAAAAACAACAAAAAAAGCAACAGATTGACAGGAAAATAAATGAAATGACTTCAAAATTGACTACAAACGACTACAGAAACACACAAAATGAGAAAAATACACAAAACGAGCACAAAATAATGCAAAGTGAAAGCAAATCTCATAAAACAACAACAATAACACAAAACAACAACAAAAAAACAACAGATTGACAGGAAAATACACAAAATGACTTCAAAAACACACAAACGACAACACAAAATACTAAAGACAACAAAAATGCACAAAATGAGAGAAAATCACACAAAACGAGCACAAAATAATACAAAATGACACAAAATCACATTAAAACAACAATAATAATGCACAAAGCAACAACAAACGAAAAACAGATTGATACACAAATTGTCACATACGTTGACGCATTATTGTTAGTGTTTTAGAACATTTAAGATAATTAGCTTGTAAAAAAAAAAAATCTAAAAAAAATAAAAATAGAAACTTGGAATTTTTTGTTGGGTTAGCCAAAGAAATAACATTTCATCTGTAATTCATGTACATATTTTAAAGTCCTGAGTCATTGTGTGTGTGTGTGTGTGTGTGTGTGTGTGTGTGTGTGTGTGTGTGTAAATAAAGCCTGTGTAACTAAAACAACACCCGGTTCTCACGATACTGAACCTGTTCCAGTTCAGATCATGCAAATATTAGAAATGTGGCACAGCAACTTAAGAAAACACCCTGGGGAAGTGCTGCAGGAGAAACTGTGAAATAATAATAATAATAAAAATAAAAATAATAATAATAATAAAAATAAAAAAAAAAATAATAATAAACATAAAAATAATAATTAAGATAAAAATAAAAATAAAAATAATAATAATACTAATAATAATAATAATAATAATAATAATAATAATAATAATAGGAGCTGTTGCATTCATAGTCGGGGAAGGTGGAGTTAAGAGTGAAGTTGGGTTTTTAACATTGTTTGAATAGAACTTTGGTATGTTTTGTTCGGATAGTGGATACAATTCTCCTTAAAAACTCCTTAAAACTGTCTTAAATGTTGGCTTTCGATGGAAATCCTGAAGGGCAAGTTTTGTTAACTTCACCAAATAATTTGGACAACTATTCCAACTATAACGCCAGACTTTTTTTTTTAGGTTTATTAAAAATTTACTGTGACCATAGGGTTGGAAGCAGCTTCTCTGAATGCTTAATGCGAGCAGGTCTAAAGGTTAGCATTAGCAGATGGAGGACGTTATTCCCCCTGTAGCCGTGGAGAAGTAATTGGACCGCGCTTCAATTAAAGGTTTAATTAAGATTACAGGTATCCAGCTAATGTTCCTCATCACGTCTGCCGTCGCTAACGAGGAAAGAAGAAATGTGACTTTGGCGCTGAGGCTGAAACAGCTCTGACTAAGGTTTTTCACTGTGTGAACTGTGAAACTAGATTTTACTCATTGACTAATTATTCACAAATGTACTCATTTATTCACACATTCATTCATGCATTTATTATTTAATTTAATAAATCTAGACATGTTCAAACATTTTAATTAATTAATTCATTAATTTAATAATAATGTGTTTTTATTTATTTATTGAGTTATTTATTTTTTTGTATTTTATTTTTGTACAGCATCAAAATTAGTTATCAGTATCATCCGCATAAATTATGTATTTTATTTATAATTTCATATCCTACTATAAAAATAAAATAATAATAATTATTATTATTATTATTATTATTATTATTATTATTATTATTATTATTATTATTATTATTTTAAACAATTTCAGCTTTTATTTTTTGCTTTACTAACTAATTGATTATTTTTAATGTAGTTTTTTTTTCAATTTATTTATTATTTATTTATTTATTTAGATTTTCATTTTTTTTAAACAAAACTTCAATCTTACTTTTTTTGTTTTAGTTCATTCCTTTCAGCGCACTTAACATGTAATTTACTCCTCAAAAGCGAGGCAATTATTAAAAATGTATATTATTATTATTATTATTATTTAAACAGGTAAACAATTGAGAAGCCATTCTCATTTGCATTGACAACCTGGCCTACAATAATAATAATAATAATAATAATAATAATAGTAATAATAAAAGTTGCAGCGATGAACGGGCCCTTGCATATCAGGATGTGGCGCACGTGTTGCATGTCGGTGTGTGGCGGAAATGTTAAAGTGTTGAGACGTAGCTGACCATTTTCAACAATTATATCACAAACTTCCCTGCAAAGTTCTGTGCAAATATAATGTCTGTGATTTCCTTTCACCAATAGGAGAAATACAATACAAATGAAAGCTGCTATAATTAATTAGCATCTGCTTAGCTCTACAAACTGTTCATAACTTCCATAAGCGTAGCACATCATCCAAGTGAACAGGCTGCTATGAGGAATATTTCAATCTACAAAGATTCAACTTTATTGTCAAGATTGTTTTATAACACAATCAAATAAACATGTATGTTTAAAACAGCAAAATGACTGTGTGAAGTACTTTAACAGTGCAGTGTTGGATGCAAGACGTACAGTATCTCTTTATAAAAGCAAGTAATGTCTGTCTGTCTGTGATGATGACGTAACGATGTCATCAGTGCCAGCTGGGAGCAAATACAATTTTCAAGGGTGTGTCATTGAGTCATTTTGCCATTCATTTGTCCAATTCCCCCAAAATATCAAATTTTTCACCAGTGCTAATGTGAGTTTTTGAACGTGTTTGTCCTCAAAAATGTGATCCGTTTTTTGTAAGAATAATATTATAATCATAAAAACGAGGTGCATTAAAATAGGGTCCAACGCATTGTCCCTAATAATATCTAATTCTACTAAATGCCTTGATTTAGAGGGCTAAATGACATGTTATATAAGCTGAAATGAATTAACTTTCTGTCAATTAGCCTCTGGTGGCCCTAATGCTGATAGCAGGAAATTGATGTAGTGCAGATCCAGGTGAATATTTAATGGTAATATCATTCCAACAAGCCTCAGGCGTAATATGGTGGTGATGATGATGATGATGATGATGGAGAGTCATTTCCATTCACCACAATCTTCAAATACAGGCGAAAGGAAGTGATCTGTGTCCAATGAACGACGGCATCGTCACTGTCTCTGAAAGATTTTTTTATTTTTTTTCTCCTCCTGCTGATTTTTAACAATGTTTCCCCAGTGGCTCAAAGAAACTGACAAAACTGCGAGTAAAGTAGCTACGCCGGCTGGGCCTTCTCTACAGAGTTAGAGACTCACAACGTGGCGACAGCATCAAACGCTTCACTGCATCTGGAAACCAATCCCGGTCCACCTGAGCCTGAGGACAGAGACGGCATCTCGCTTGGAGGGGAACTCTTTTTTCATTTTAGACTCACAGATATTCTACCGACATGTAGACCTGAAAGAAACAGGAGTTTCTTTGTGAGATGTTGTGGATTTGATGCTGTTTTGACACCTTAGGTCAGTGGTTCTCAACCAATTCAGCCAAAGACCTTTTTATTATTTGCGCCACAGTATGTAATCATCTTAAGGATGCAAATCCTTGTTTTAATCAGAAATAAAATGGGTTTGATGTGATCAAAAATAGTGGAAATGAACAGAAAAAATGCTGAAAAGGGTTTTAAGTGGAAATATTGGAACAATTAGTTTAAACTGGCAAATACTGGGCATGAAAAATCATGAATGTGATTAAATTAAAAAAAAAAAATGGGCATGAATTATGATGAAAAGAGGTTAAAAGTGACAATATTGGGTCAATATAAGTGACATTAGGTGGAACAAGTTCAGATGAACTACAGCTGGGCCCGCGGAACGTGTCCGCGCTGAATAGCACATACCACTTTCCCAAGAATTCAATTAAATGACTCGATTCCACCTTGTAAAACAAATCAATTATCTGTTTAATTGCCTTTGAAATGATATATCACATTACTATATTCCGACAAATGTATAAATTATCAAATTATGCAAAGCATAATCGTAATCTACGTTGAATTACCTTTCAAACGATATATCACAACTATGTTCCCATCAATTTATAAATTACCGAAAATAGGGGTTGGGCCACCGGGCGCCATTTTCAAAAAAGGGCCCTGAGCGTCTCCTCATAATAATTAAGTATTAGTATTCATGGAAAACTGCATTCCGATCTAACGAGAACTAATGGAGGAGTAATCATTTAAAAAATGGGGCCCCCAGGGACCCCCCTTCGCCCCTGTGACACGTCTATTGGTGATTGTGTTTCGTTACCACCAATCTTCATAATATTTGACTCACAAATAAATAGGAAATCAACTTTTTTTTTTTTTTTTGGGGGGGCCCCTTGCGTATACATCCATAGATTATAGCTACAAAATTTCAGCCCGATCTGTTCGCGAATAACAGAGGAGTAGCAATTTTAACTAGTGTACACAACAACAACAACAACAAGAACAAAGTGAGTGGCATATTGAGTCCGATAGCACGACCTAAAAAAAGTGGTAGAAAGGGTTTAATAGTGCCAAAAATGTCTTGAATGTGGAAAAAATGTGCAGAAACGGCATTGCAATTTGATGAAGTAGCAGAATTGGGAGTAATGTCGCAAAAACGCATTAAAACAAGCAAAAAAAAAAGTGATGAAAACAGGTGAAAATTTGGCAAATTTGGTGTTGCAGAAAAAGGGGAAGTGGGCTAAATTTGTTCAAAAAAAGGGATCCTGAATGCAAGTTTGAGCTAAAGGCAACTTTTTGAAACTCCATCCTGTTCGTTAGATGCAAATGACATCTTCAGGATTATGAAAATGCTAAAAACAAGTCAGTGGGGGATTGACATTTACCCAACAACACGCTTTTGTGTTGACTTTCATGTCGTCCATTAATATTTCAAAGTGTTGGAACTACCTCCACCTGAGAATACAAAGGGAGACACCGCAATTAAATATTTAATCTTAGTCCTGCTGTTATTCCTAACGTGTGAGTTATGGAAGACGACAAGGAGGTCGCGGGAGACGAGCGCTTCCTCCTGTTTGCAAAGAAGCTCGGTCATGAAGCAGATCGAGCGCGATGGCTCAAGGAGATTTTAAAGTTGAGATAAAGACCAAAACTTACCCTTTGTCTTTGATCTGAGGGACATTTATGAAGCTAAATGGATGCACCAAAGTTCAATAGACTTTGTTTCATTTCCATTTTATTGTGTTTTCCTGTTTTGATGACTTTTCTGGTATTCAAACTTCCTAAAATGATACCAAACAAAGTAAATACAGTTAATAACATAAATTTCTTGTTAATTTTAGAGTTTAACGTTTCAGTGTTCAAAATCTCATCCTAACATACTACTTTCACAAGTTTGATGTAAAAATTAGAACTGTGTTCATATTAGATAGTATGAAAAGATTGAGTATGTGAGAAATATCCGGATGTATGATATAGGCAGTGGCTATCCGTACATTTGCCTTTATCAATATAACGACATTCTATCCGTACGCAGCGCCCCTATTTGGCCAGTTTAGGTCACGTGATAGGTCAGTCATTGGCCAGATTAGGTCGTGTGACTAAGACTAAGACTAAGACTAACCCTAACCCTAAGATGCTACGTACTTGTACTTCGGTAACCGTACCAATAGCACTGCGGGTTGTCCGTACATCAACCGTACAAATAGACACTTTCTATAATATATGGGGACATTTTTTAAGTATGCATGGTGGGCACACTAGTCATACTCAACTGTCCCATGATGCATTGCGAGGAGAAAGTAAAATGGGACTGGCTTCAAGCCAAAAAAATCCAACATCTCTTCTTGTCTTCCATGATTTTTTTTTACATTTTAGTAAATAGGGTTCTTGTCTTGAAGTTAAGCAGAAGTTTCGTCAGGAGCACAATGGAGGGTCTCCAAAAATCTTCAAAATGAGATGTGTGCACATGTTGATAGTTGCTCGACACTCATTTCACGCGTAAAATGAAGTGGAAATATGTGTTATGGTACCTAAACATGTAAGCGAGGGTTTAATTTTGGGGGTGTTATGGTATCTTGCGTCACTAATGTCCATTGGTTTGGAACGGCAGCAATATTGGATTTCCGCAATTCTTCAAAAATGCTCAAGGGTGAAAACTCCGCATTCATCTGGGACTGGTTACAGGGGTCCCACCCATCAATATCTATCTGAAATGAGAAAAAAATATAACCTACAAAAGAAGGTTGACCCCCATGGCTGCTGGACTATGACTACTTCTACCAATATTCTGCTCACAGATACCACTGGGGATATAAAACACTATTTTTTGAACTTTCTCTCTCTCTGGTCCGTTGGGTAAAAATGGACAAAAAGAACGTCACACTGTGTGTGTGCGCGTGCTCTTGTGTCCTTAACTTGTGTCGCTTTTTAAGCAACAGTGAGACAATGGCTTGAGGACCATTACTGTTACAACCCCTGACAGCCATGTAGCAACTCAAGGTCATTGTAGGGCATGTTATTCCAAAGTTAGCAGGATGTACAGTAGTAGGGGAATGAGTACTCCTTTTTTTTTAGGGTTATTTGCTTCTTTTTCCAAAGTCAGAAATCCAGAATCATTAACGCTTCGCTGGCGATGATAATTCATTGCATTTCAGGCCGATAATTTAGATTTGAATGAACGCAGTGAGCTGACGGGTCCTTTCTTCTATTTTTTTTTTTTTTTTTCCCCAGCCGTCTTCTGTGCACTCAAAGGGAAAATGAAGTCAGAGGAGAAAATTATCTAAGGCAGTGGTTCTCAACCTTTTTAGCCAGAGACCGGGGACCCCCACTGTACCTGAAGGTGACTAAAAAAAAATAAATATATAAATATATATATATATATATATATATATATATATATATATATGATGCTGTGGTTCGCAACCTTTGAAGACATTGAAAAACAGTCAGGGCATGTATATAGGGGAATAAACGGGAGAGCTTTTTGGGGCCCAACTATAAATTCAGCAAAATTATGGTTCATTGTTCTATGAATCTGTGATAACCACTTGTATTTATTTATCTGAATAATATCCACTGTAATCCAGGAAGTTTATTATTTGTGTCATAGTATATACATAGTCATCTTAAAGATGTAAATCCTTAATTGTTTTAAATAAAATGGGTTAAAAGTGACCAAAAATGGAGGATAAGGTGGTGAAATGGGATTTTAAAAACCACAGAAATTGGTTAAAAGTTGCAAATTAGAGTGGCCAAAAAACGGACAGAAAAAGTGGTACAAAGGGTTCAAAATGTCAATATTGGAACAATTAGTAGGAACAATTGCTTTAAACTGGTAAATAATGGGCATGACATATCGTCAATGTGGTTAAATTATCCAAAATCTGACAGAAAAGGTGGTAAAAAGGGTTGAAAGTGTCAATATTGACTCAAAAATGGCAGAAATGGAGAAAGGGGGGTTGGGGTAATTTAAAATAAATAATGGGCCTGACAAATCATTAATGCTGTTAAATTGGCAAATAAAAAAATAGCATGAAATATGCTGAAAAAGGTTAAAAGTTGGCAGTGGCTATACGTATGGTTGCGTTCTATTTAGACTCAGTTCCCCTCTTTGGCTAGTTTAGGTCACGTGACTAAGACTAAAACTAACCCTAACCCTAAAAAGTGTTGCAATATTGAGTTATTTCCTAACCCTAAACCTAAGACGCTACGAACTTGTGCTTCAGAAACCGTACCGATAGCACCGGGGGGTTGTTCGTACGGCAATCATACGGATAGACACTTTCTAAAATATTTGTATATTAAGTACATTGTAATAAGATTTTGATTTCTTTAAATGATCTAGGGAAAATCTTTGAGGCAATGCCTCCCATACCCCCGCAAACTTTGCGTATGGGTTAATATATAAAGAAAAGAAGTGCACACCATCAAAATGAGTGTAAAAGAGCTACACATGGATATCCCTTTAAGTTATATTTGAATAGACACTTTCTTAAAAGTTTGAATAATGGGTCAAAGTTTGAATAATGGGTCAAAAGTGGAAAAAATGTGCAGAAAAGGCATTGAATTGTGATGGAGAAGTGCCAGAAATGAAAGTACTGCAGCAAACACGCATCAAAAAGGTGTAGTAGGTGGTGTAGTTGTGGAAAAAATGGTCACAAGTAGCAAGAATGGGCATGAGTTATTCAAAAAATATTCCTAATTTCTTAGAGGCATCTGGCAAGCCCTTTCCCAGTGCCTAGGGTCCTGACCCCAATGTTGAGAACCCCTGCGCTAAGGTAGCTGTGCATTGTTTAATCTCGCCAGGTCAGCCGTGTTCTCATACAGTATGAAGTCGTGCACACATTGTGACAGTTTACATTGTCCCGGCACTGTTTGGATTTCGCTTAAGGACCAGGAAGTTACCGAAGATGTGCTATCAAGGAAGGAGACATAAAACAACTTGAAGCGTCTGTTCATTTTCCTCCTGTTTATATCCATGGATGACGAGTAAAGTATCCAAGATCACTGGAAAGTCATTATACAGAACAGATTGGGACGGCCGAAGGCATTGAACGCATGTTTTTTTTGCTAAATGTAATGTATATGAAGCGTGTGTCAGCAGCGATCGGCGTCGGTTCCCCTCCAGGGCATCACGCTCTGTACAAGCCCACTGTGTGAATCACATGCTGACCTCGCCGCACAATTCACACTTTATCTCCTCCAGTGCCGGAAAAATGTCAAAGGGAGAACGGACTCATGGTTGCCACATTATCACGCCACATTAAAGTGTTGAGTTGGCCACTTTAACATCCTTTATTGGATGGTAACAACTATGTTCCATTTTTTTTTTTTTTTTTTTTTACACTCGTGCCATCTGAGCAGAGGTGAAATTAATGGCTTACAAGCAGGGGTGGAGCAGCGATTAGTATTGCAACCATCGACTTCCAAATTAGTTTATTATGATGAAGCTGTTAAGTCAGTTATTCTCACTATTCCCCCAGAAAAGCTTAAATGGGTGAAACTTTTTAACCCCTATTTACCTTTTTCTTTGGCCATTTTGCAACTTCCTTTGTGATATTTTTGCCATTTTTCCCAAAAAACTTGACACTTTTTTTTTTGTTTTTTTCAGATTTCAGCTCATTTTGCCAATAACTATGCTTCTTTCCTAATTTTTGTCATTTTTTTTTTTTTTCTGCCACTTGACTGTTTTTGGCCCATTTTAGTCACATTTCACTCATTTCTTGCTGAATAATGTCTGGCAAAAATTGCAGCATGTTAAGGATTTATTGTTTTTGAGATCTTGGCCAATTTTCAAAACCTAAAAAAAGATTTTGTTCGACACTGTTGTGGCGGTTTTGATGAATCAATAATTGTGATCGCAACATCGAAAATACCTGTAGGCTTTAATTTGTATTTTTCATTTGCCGTAAATGTTTTATCTTTTGATTGTGATTAGTGTTAATTAACATTAACATTAACATGTTGCTTTGAGCATATTTTTCAAATTGTAAATTATTTCCCTAGACTACAAAACTTAATGTTAGTGTTCCCAAGAAATGATTAATTCAGTTGTTTTGATCTTATATTGTCATCTAATTTATTCTTAATTTAGGTACTACAGTATTTGTCTTCTATCACAGTGTTTCTCAAATGGGGGTACGTGTTCCCCGAGGGGCACTACAGGGGGTACGAGAAAGAGAGAGAGAAGAAAATTAAGAAATGAAAGCATTTATGTTTATTTTGAGTTAAAAATAATAATCTTAACTAATTATATTACCAGCAACTCACAAAGCGACAACAAAAAAACAACAAAATAACAGTGAAACATACAAAACAACACCAAAAGCACACACTAAAAGGGAATAATTTCAATAATATAATAACACGCAAAAAAATATCTTGATTAGAACATGAACTGAATATACAAGGGTCAGTCTTATTTCCACATCAGAAGGGAGTGACAGGAAATGATTAAAAACTAGAAAAGTAAATCTATTCAGGAGGCACTAAATACAGTTTCATTCCATTTATTTACAAAATTAGATTCTTTAAAAACTCTTCCATCCATCATTGTGCTCTATAGTTGTTTCCTTTTTTCCTCAGAATTCTAAGTAAAGTGCTGTAATCGGACAAAGAGGATACTTGGATTTCAAAATAAAAGAAAGAGGGGGTACTTGAGCCACAAAAAGTTTTATACCAAAGCTCATAGGCTTCACTCATCACCTAAAAAGAAACAACTATCATACTGAGCATGTTTTAAGCCACATTGAGTCTGTTTATCACTAAAACTCACTCCTAAACTTAAGCCTCGACAACACCAAATCCCAGTTAAAATCTAGGACCCCGATAAAGAGATAGATTATACATCAGCTGATGAGGGAGGGAGAGTGGGGGGTGGAGGTCCTTTAGATGAACCTAGAGAGTACCACTAAGCTCTTATGATGGCAGAGGCTCCAACTCGCTTCTTAAAGAGTGATTAGCCTGCATGAGGTCGCGATTCAAAGGGCAATCATCCTCTTATATCCTCTTACTTTATACCACGCTTTATGGTTTTACACCAGCAACAACAACAGCTTTAGTTAATCCACGCTGTATATTTGGAAAATATCATATATGATACCAACACTGGAGTTTAGGAAAATAATTACAGTGTGGCAAGTTCCCCTTTATCTAAATGTTGATGTGATGATGTGAAGAATTGTCATCTTCTTGATATAAACAACATTTTATTAATACAAAGTGAAGATGAGTGTCCGAATTAGACCCTCCATGGCAAGGTCCGAAAGCAGCAACGAGGGAAAAAAGCCAAGCAAACACATACGAACTGACGAGAAACCTGAAACCAACATGTGGAGTCTAAGGCTTTAGCTAAGGGACAAAGAAAGGAAGCAAAAAATGTTTACGGGTAAATCTCCCATATATCAACAAACTCGTTTATGGCATACAGCTGCGATTGGGGAAGAGCTACCCTGTGAACAGGGAACTTTCAAGGTTCAGAAGTCAATATACCATTCCAGAAGCAGTGCTTCTGAGGTGTCAAGGTTTAATTGTGAAAACATGCGTCCAAACATGCAAAAGGGCAACACTCAAATCTAGGTAAAATGTATATTGCATTAAATGAATATCATACAAAGCAGTCAATACACCTCAACAGTTAATAACGCTTTGAAAATGTAAAGAATTTTCTTTCCAGGTATGAAAAGCCACTTGTCGCCACACACTTCCTTATGTTAAACTAAACTAAACCAAACCCCCATCAGCAATGGATCATTGTAAACATGAACCCCTAATTTCAGTTTTTTATAGAACCTCTGATAATGTTGTTTATTTTCTCGTACCGTAACTTGACGTCTTCACATCGGAGTCGCTCCACTCACCGGAAACAAAGAGACGTCTGCGGAGGGAAAGAATGATTTAGAGCCGTAATTTAATGGTTTTTTTTCCTAAAGGGGAGTTGTGAAACAAATTAATTGTTCATAAAGTGTTAATGTTTCTCTGTTAGTTTGTATTTTTTTGTTTTTTGAAAGTCACAATTTAACGAGCCAGTCCCAGTTTCACTTCACTACCTTAAGGAAATTATGGATAATTTAATATAATGGAAACACATAGGCGACTGAATATAAAGTACATAATGATTAACAAGGACCCCCCAACTGACTTAATCAAGTTGGAGTGTTTACCATTATTCTAAGCCTTTATTTCACACTGTTCCCGGTTCGAAAATAAAACAAAAAATAAAGTATGCCACCCTCACCCCCCATGGTTTATGGGATTTCAATTTTAAAAAATAAAATATTTATTTAAAAAAAAATTTGAACTGATTTTCCAACAACATAAATTATACAATAATTGTAAAAAAAGAAAAGAAAGAAAAGCATACAAAAGAGAGGGGAATAATACATACACACACGCACGTGCACAAACACACACATATGGAGATACAAATACAATAATATTTAAAAAAAAAAAAAAAAAAAAAAGGAAGTGTCTCCTAGTTCATCCATATACCGTCATTCTATCTGAACAAAAGATGATGTTACCTGAAGTCACGTGACCTAATGTATCATTCACTGACATATGTATTTGTCAATTGTACTGAATTTGATTGATTGATTTTAATTGATTTGAACCACACGTGGTTCACCCACTTTAGTCGTTTCATTTCATATCTTGGCAGCGAACACTAAGCCTTTAATTGTATATGCCATTCTAATCCTTGCACTGCACAGTAACCTTCAGAATACATCAATGTTTCATTCAGATTTCTCCCTAAATGTACTCATGCATCACCTCGGAGTGAATTTTTATATTCAGGTTTGATGCTCCTACTTTTCTTTTTTTTTTTTATTTAAGGAATTTTGTCCAAACTGATGAAGCACATGCGAGACATAGTTTTTTTTTTGGTGCTTGAGCAAACATGAAGTTAAAATAAATCCCTCATCTGTCCTTGAGGATCACACAGAGCTAGTGTCTGGAGAAAAACCACCAGACGACATCCATTAAGGACAAACCCCTCTTACCTCAAAGCTTTTTTCCCACCGGGGCCTCATCTAGGTTAAGGCGATGTAATGCTGCTCTGCTTCTTTAATCAGATCTCCCTTCACTCTGCTCCACATTAATCTGTTTTAGAAGCAGATTTCACCCACAACTTTCCAACTCTGTGGTTAAAATGGCCAAGCAGATACCAGCATGTTTGAGGGTTTTATCTGACACTGGCAGAGAAGCAGCAGGTGAGGCTGATGAGTCACAAAAGGGGTGTGGCTAAAGGGAAAACTGAGGAGGAGTTATCAATTAGGTAAGAAGAATTCAGGATTTCAATCAAAAAACGTGTCTTTTTGAGTTTAATTCTTACAATATGATTATTTAGAGCAGGGGTTCTCAACCTTATGGTCAGGAACCCAAAGTTAAGAATGTTTTTGGAACAATATGAGTTGATTGTTGCTTATTTTTACCCCTTTTTCTGGAACTACTACACCAAACTTGCCATATTTTTGCTTCTTTTAATGCATTTTTGCTACGTTACTCAAATTTCAAAGCCTTTTCTGCACATTTTTTTTCCACTTTCAAGACACATATGCCACTTATAAATCGTTTCCACCTAAAGCTCATTATTGTCATTTCGAACCTCTTTTCACTATAGTTCATGCTTGTTTTTTCTAATTTAACCATATGCCCAATATTTGCCAGTTTAAAATAATTGTTTGAACTCATTGTTCCCTTAACTCTTTAAACCCGTTTTATCATTTTTTTTCGTCAGAGTTTGGCCACCCTAATTTGCAACTTTCAACCAATTTCTGTGGTTTTTTAAATCCAATTTTCAACCTTTTCTACCATTTTTGCCTATTTTTACCCCTTTTTTTGCAACTAGACCAAACTTGCCATGTTCTAACCGAATTTCATCAATTTTTTTTCTTCATATTTTTGCACCTCAACCACTTTTCCATCAAATTTCAAGACCTTTTCTGCACATTTTTCTACTTTCAATACATTTTCAGCACTAATAAACCAATTCCACCACTTTTCCCACCTAATGTCACATATGTGGACCCATTATTGTCACTTTTAACCTCTTTTCACCCTATTGCATGCTTGTTTTTACCAAGTTAACCACATTCACCATTTGCCATGGCCATTATTTACCAGTTTAAACTAAATATTTCAATATTGAACCCGTTTTACCATTTTTAACCAATTTTTGTGATTTTTAAAATCCCATTTCACCACCTTTTCCACCAGTTTTACTTATTTTGACCCTTTTTTCTGCCACTACATCACACTTGCCATATTTTAAACCATTCCATATTTTTGCTCCTTTTAATGCATTTTTGCTACATTACTCCAATTTGTGTGACTTTATCAAAATGCAATGCCTTTTCTGCATTTTTTTTCCCACTTTTAAGACATTTTGCACCACTTTTCCCACCTAATGTCACATATGTTGACCCAGTTTTGTCACTTTTAATCTCTTTTCACCATTTTTCATTGGTTTTTTTGTCATTTTAACACATTTTATTTCTGATTAAAACCAGGATTTACATCTTTAGGATGACAATACACTATGGCGCAGATAATAATAATAATAATAATAAACTTCCTGTGGGCTGAAAAGTTTGAGAACCAATGATATAGAGAAATAAATGAAATCTCAGGTAATAAGAACCACATATACCGGGACTTTCTCAGACACATCAGCTTTGTAGGTTTTCTCATCTCCGTCTAATCCTCACACCTTTCTTCCTCCAAACCGCCAGAAGCCAGATGAAGGTTCAGTTCAGGGCAACTCGTATCGATTCGCTCCAAAACATCAGCTGTGTTAAATGAATCCAATAAAGAGAGATAAAACCTTTTCTTTTCTTTTTTTTTTTTTTTTGCACAGGACAGTTTTTTTGGTAAAGAAATACTATTGGTCCGTCTTTTCCCCAAAAAATCTCTGAGCTGATTCATTTCTATTTTGAAAAAAGATGCATTTCTTTTCTTATTTTTATTTATTTTTTTATTTTATATAATCCTTACAAAAAACACCTAGTTTATTTTTAGCCTGAAGAGAAGCATGGTTTGGAAACCTCAAGATTGCCAACCTACATGGAAAGCATTGTACTATTTTAAATGCCCCATTCATTTAAACATCTTGTGGTAAATTTTTATTTACAATGTGGGGCCCCTATAGTGGCTCCTAAGGACTAAGCAATTTGCGTAGACCGCCTATAGCCAGAAACGGCTTTGGAAAACGCGTCATTTCAAAGTTGTTGTGCACCGTTTTTGCATTTCAATGAAGTTAAAAGTCACTGATAATATATTAAACTGTTTATAGTCATTGTAAAACAATAAGCAACAAACGTCAAGACTTCTGGGATCTTAAATTTGTGAGAAAAAAAAAAAAATTGCAATACAATAATATTTTGAAAAAAGCGCAGGGTTCTAGGGGTAAATTGGTGATTTAATAGTAGTACGATCAAAAAAAAAATGCATAAAGAGAATTGAAATAGTTTATCCCGCGTGGATAATTTGGAATATCTAAATTATGGAGACAGAACAACAAGTAAACCTACGTGTGTTTAGCTTACAGCGCACAAAGTGTTTGCCACGTTTTTCACGCACGAGTGTCAATAAAAGAGATACGCAATGTATTCCAACGATGCATCTTTTATTTTTTTACATCACGCAGGAGTTTGAATCAGAAAGTAGCGTCCCCGGGAATAATAGAGTATTTCACAGGTGCAATTAGGTGAAGTGAGACAGATCCTGAAGGTCAAGTTGTTGTTTGCTTTGAGATCAGGTCAGTTGTTAAAAAAAAAAGCTACTTTTTTTTTTTTTTTGTCTTAGAGGAAAGAAGTGTGAGGCCATTAGTTGGGATGCTTGGGAGAAATGTTCACTTGTATGCTGTGGAGGAGCAAAGCGCTAAAAGGACAGCCTGAGTGATTTTACTGTCTGAGTGCACCACAAAGGAGAACTTCAGGGGCACCAATCTGCTGCATCAACCTAATATATACTGTATATACAGTATATATGGTCATTCCGTCTCATTTCAACAACTTTTCAGGACATCCCACACACTTTGGTCTCAAAAATAGTAGTAGAACATGACACATTTGTTTAATAAATATCATATTTTCAAAAATATCAATTCATGAAACTAGTTTTTGATATGTTTTATGTCACTAGTGAAAAAGTAATAAACAATACATAGTTATAAAACACAGAGGCAAGCTGCAATGGCCTCGTGTAAAGGATTATCCATATTCTCGACTGGTGGAATAACCCACAGTTGGGGTCCAAAATAAAAATGAAGAAGTCGCATAAAAAAAAAATTTCATCTTTATACTATAAATTACATTAAAACAGAGAGTAGATGTTTTTCTTACAATCCCACGTGCAGTTATTGACCAATGGAAATCGTAAAATTAATTAATTAATTAATAATTCAGATTTCCAGAGCGTGTCACCTAATCAGAATCAGAATCAGAATTCCTTTATTAATCCCAGGGGGAAATTGCTTATTTATTTATTTACAGTATTTATATATTTATTTATTTATTTATTCAGTTTATTTCCGACATGGTTGCATTCACAGAAGTTTTGTTATTCCTTTTTTCTTTTTTTTTTGTTTTGTCCATGCCGAAAAAGGAGACTAGAGAAGCAATTTGCTTATCCAAGTCCCGTCCCCAATCACAAATAAAAGAATAAAAACGGTAACAAAGACAAAAGAAAGAATTAAATGAGTTTTAAAAAAGAAATTAAGTAAAAGAAAACCAAAACTATTTAGAAAGCGGAGGTCAGCAAATCAAAATAAGGAAGTAACGAGTTAAAGGTTGAAAAAAGCCGGAGCGGCTGTAACAGGCAGCATGCACGGTGGCGCATGCGCACTAAGAACCAATGCATATATGTGACTAATCATTAGTGATGTAAACAGTCTATGTACATAGCTCTATGCTGATAAAATTACAGGGAGCTGAGGCTTATGCAAATTTCTTTATTGAATGACTGAACTTTTTTCAAATTTTGAGGAGCTGGCATGTCCACCAGATATGATGTATAGCAGATTCATTTTATATATTATGAGAGAGTGGGTGGAGCTACATTACTATACCAAAATTACAGTTTCCTATGTGATGTAGTTCCTGAGATATCGGAAGCTGAAAATGGCCTTATCTAAAAAAAAAAAAAAAAACTAAAAAAAAAGCATTAATCCAATCAAACTAAAAATGTACAGAGTGACTATTGAATAACCACAGAACAATTGTTAAAAAAATTTTGAGACCATAGTGCATGGGCCATTTGTTGAAATGCCATGGAATGACCTCATCTAAGAGTGCATATGTATCTATGGTGTTTCCACTGCACATCTAACTTTTCCCAGGATGATGCTTGCTGCATAATAAGGGGTGCCTGTTAAGTTGGAGGAGGCTCCGGCTCATTTGTGTGTAGCAGCTAAATTTAGCCCAGGGGCTGATGGAGCAAAAAGAAGCAGGATGCAAAGATTACTTGGATGATGGCTGGTGTAAAAAGATGGAATGAAGAGGGAGGATGTGTAGGAGTGGAAGTATATCCAGTTACACAAAACCCTGAATGGCTGCACCTCTGGAGTGAGGAGTGAGTGAACGGGGGACTCTCTCTCCCCTTTTTATACCATTAATCTATCTAAATTTGGCGATGACGCAGCATTCGTGGAGGCAGCGTCTTCGCGTTTGCACAATTTATTGATCTGCAGCTGGAAGGAGCCGTGTGAAGTCGGACCCGGAAGCGGATGCGTGCAAGCGCCGCGATGAGACCCAGTGGGCGTGAGCGCCGCGAAACACGTAGGAGGAGAGAGTGACGTCTACGAGGAAACGATGAAAGTTACAATGCAGTGGGCGGCATTAAAAAAAAAGCAGATAAAGTTGGATTTATGAGTTTCACACATGGACATGTTCCTGCTCTTTGTTATATCTTGACTTTATCTTGACTTATTTATCATTAATTATTAATAGTATCTGTAAAAAAAAAACAAATCTGTATTTCAATAGATTTTTCTTTAAGCTATAGGGAGCCATTGCAAAAGAGTCAAAGCGCCACATGAGGCTGCAGAGCCGCAGGTTGCAGACCCCTGGACTAACCAAACATTCTCAATCCCAGAGCAGATGTACTATGACGCTTGGGGTATTTCATCAACCTGTCCGGCTCAGTTAAACTGGGATCTAACTGGTGCAGCCGGTTCATCAAAGCGTCAACCCGTCAGTTTCCATAGTGATGAAGTCTGTGCTGCAAACCTTGCTCCCGACCAGGTTCAAGCAGCATGGGTTTAACTGCTGCAGGCTGCAGACGGGCTCAAATGAAACCACTTCATAATGATGAAATAATACAATCCTAATCCCTGGTGTTAAAACACTCAAACAACTGTTTTAAACTGTACTTCATACTTGTTAAATATAGCATTTTATTTAGCCATAACATTGTTAGTTTGTGGTGAATGTGTCCAAAAGATAGCCTAAAAAGGATTTTATTCATTGTTAAATTTTTCCAAGTACCCCATGCAATGTACTCATGTACCCCTAGGGGTACACATACCCCAGTTTGGGAACCACTGGTATATAGTCATTTCAATCAGAAATTAAATGGGTTAAAAGTGACCAAAAATGGCGGAAAATGTGGTGAAATGGTTAAAATTTTGAATATTATTGGAGCGATTACTTTAAACTGGCAAACAATGGGAATGGAAAATAGTGAATATGGTTAAATTGGCAAAAAATAAGCATGAAATGTGGCGAAAAGAGGTTAAAAGGGACAATAATGGGGCAACATGAGGTGGGGAAAAATGGTGGAAAAGGTTTGAAACTGCCAAAGAAGTCTTGAAAGGAGACAAAACCCCCGTAAGGCTTGTGGACCAGACTCTCTCTCCTTCCACCTTAAAGCACTGTGCTGATCAGCTGTCTCCAGTGTTCACAGACATTTTTAACACCTCACTGGAGACATGCACCGTACCAGCCTGTTTTAAGGCCTCCACCATCGTTCCTGTCCCTAAAAAGCTGAGGATCACAGGACTTAATGACTACAGACCCATCGCTCTGACATCTGTGGTCATGAAGTCCTTTGAACGCCTCATGCTCTCCCACATCAAGGACATCACCGACCCCCACCTGGACCCCCTGCAGTTTGCTTATAGATCCATCAGGTCTGTAGATGATGCTGTAAACCTGGCTCTCCACTTCATCCTCCAGCACCTGGACTCCCCAGGCTCCTACGCCAGGATCCTGTTTGTGGACTTCAGCTCTGCTTTCAACACTATTATCCCAGCTCTCCTTCAGGACAAGCTTTCCCAGCTGAACGTGCCAGACTCCACCTGCAAGTGGATCACAGACTTCCTGTCTGACAGGAAGCAGCACGTGAAGCTGGGAAAAACCATCTCTGCTCCCTGGACCATCAGCACTGGATCTCCTCAGGGCTGTGTTCTTTCTCCTCTGCTCTTCTCCCTGTACACCAACAGCTGCACCTCCTCTCACCAGTCGGTCAAACTCCTGAAGTTTGCAGACGACACGACCATCATCGGTCTCATCTCTGATGGAGACGAGTCCGACTACAGGTGGGAGACAGACCGGCTGGTGTCCTGGTGCAGCCAGAACAACCTGGAGCTCAACGCTTTAAAGACAGTGGAGATGGTAGCAGACTTCAGGAAGAACCCAGCCCCCCTCACCCCCCTCACCCTGGGAGACTCTACAGTGAGCTCTGTGGAGTACTTCTGCTTCCTGGGGACCATCATCACTCAGGACCTCAAGTGGGAGCTGAACATCAGCTCCCTTATCTAAGAAGCTCAGAAGAGGATGTACTTCCTGCGGCAGCTGAAGAAGTTCAGTCTGCCAACAAAGATGATAGTGAACTTCTACAGCTCCATCATCCAGTCCATCCTCTGCTCCTCCATCACCATCTGGTACGCTGCAGCTACGGCCAAGGACAAGGCCAGACTGCAGCGTATCATCCACTCTGCAGAGAAGGTCATCGGCTGCAATCTGCCCTCCCTCCAGGACCTGTATGACTCCAGGATTTTGAGGCATGCAGGAAAGATTGTGGCCGACCCCTCTCAACCCGGTCATAAACTGTTTCAATCTCTCCCTTCTGGTAGGAGGTTTCGGTCCATCAGGACCAGAACCTCCAGACACAAAAACAGCTTCTTTCCCTCTGCCACCATCCACATGAACACACCCCAAGTCACTGAACCCCCCCACCCGATCACCACCTCCATGATGACATTATCTGCTGCACTGTATATATATATATATATATATATATATATATATATATATATATATATATATATATATATTTATCCTATTTATCCTTTATTCTCTATCTATCCTTTATTTATCCCTCATCCTTTATATTTATCATTATTATTATTATTATTGTTGCTGGGTTGTGCTTTTTTTTGTGCACCAACTACCAAGACAAATTCCTTGTACTGTCCTTAAAACTGTACATGGCCATTAAAAACATTTCTGATTCTGATTCTGATTCTGAAAGTAGAAAATATTTCAATCCTTGTTATAATCGGAAATAAAATGGGTTAAAAGTGACCAAAAATGGTGGAAAAAGGTGGTGAAATTGGTTTACATAGAAATTGCTTTTAGAAAAAAAAGGTTCAACGTGTCAGAACAATTATATTAAACTGGCAAATAATGGGCATGAAAAATACTGAATGTGGTTAAATTTGAAAAAAAAAAAAAAAAAGAAAAAAAAAAAGATGAATTAGGGTAAAAAAGAGGTTACAAGTGATCAAAAAGTGGTTAATAGTGCATCAAAGTATACAACATTAGGTGGGAAAAGTGGTGGAAAGGGTAAAAAATGTTTTGAAAGTGTTCAAAAATGCATGAAAGGGAGGAAAAATATGGCACGGAAAAGTGATGAAAATAGGTTAAAATATGGCAAGTTTGGTGTAGTTACCGAAAAAGGGTAAAAATAAGCTAAAAATAGGCTTAAAAAAACATTCTTAGTTTCTTGATGGCACATTTGGGCCTTGTTTTGACCCCAAGGTTTAGAACCACTGCTCTAAAGCACAAATGTCCTAAAAAAAACCATCAAGAATGCAACTTTGTGTTTGTCCTTTTCTCTTTTTCAGCTTTGCACGCTGAAATATGCCTTGTTTTTTTGTATTTTTTTCACCCACAGCTCCTGCAGCTTTTTTTTCAGCACACAAGCCGACGGGTAAAAAATGACTTAATTGTTTTGACTTCTAACATCAAAAACGCAACAGCAGGAACACACCAAGTCCAAAGCCAAAGGGTGCTTGGATGTGTTTTTTTTTTTTTTTTTTTTTGTGTGTGTGTGTGTGAGGGGATTTGAACCTTGCTGAAAAAATGGGGAAAAAATACAAAGTCACACGATATTTGCATAGAAATCAACAAAGTGTATAAACATGGTTTTCACAGATCTTTTAACAACTTTTTTTTTTTTTTTTTTTTTTTTGCAACTACAACATTTTCCTTTTCTTCCAGAGAAATCCGCTTCCCCTTAAATCCCTGATATTAAGGACTAGCACTAATTCCTACTAAGAGGCTTCAGAAATCCGCATAAGAGACTTGGGAGACTTAGTGATTTCACCAATGGGAGGGGAAGGGGAGGGTTCTAAAGAAGTGTGTCCCAGACCCCGTTGATGATGATGGATGAAGTGACCCATGAGTCACATTTGACTCATGTCTGGAGCAGGTCACTAGATGTGTGTCGCTAATCCGGCACAAACAAGCATTCCTCTTACAAGGATTTCTTCCCATTTTTTATTGAGAATTTGGGATAATAAGTGTTGCATTTTTAATAGTGAGTATTTCTTATTTTCTGTTGCCGTGCTGTGATAGCAAATGCTGAGTCATCTATCTATAAAAGCAAGGAATATCTGTCTGTGTGTGTGTGTGTGTGTGGCTCAAATATCTCTGCGGTTCGAGGATCAGACAGAGCTGAGACTTTCAACATGGCTGCTGCTTGGTTCAAGGGTGTGGATTTGTTTTGGACTGCAATGACACCGTTAATAAATTATCTCATAAATGCAGCGTTGCATAACAGCTCGATGTTAAGAATTTTTTTTTGATGATGTCACAGGTTATCTCAAATAAAAAGCAGATGATGATGTCATACGCTCTCTCAGAGTCCCAAGCCTGGATAAAGGAGGAGGGTTGGATGTTTCATCGAGCAATTCCACCCCACGTGACAGTCTTTTAATGAAATTTGATATTCTAATATTTGACAGAATTAAAATAAAAATAATTAATTATTAATTTGAGACATAATGGCCTCTTTCAATGTCAAAATAAAAAAAAAAAAATAACTTAATCTCAGCAAACTGCAGATGTATGCTAGCCTATATTACAGTGCTAAATATAGGTATTCTTCCTACGGGCACTGCACTAGTTTTATGTAATTGTTTATTTAACTGTGACGGACTGGGGGAAGCTTAAAATTTTGTGTTCTATGGCAACAGATGAAGATAAATAGTGTTTTACTAAGGAAAATACAAACTAGCACAACCTGATTATTGGTAAAATAAGTATAAATGATTTATTGTACATTGAATGAATTGTTGAAGTGAATAAATCCAACTTAAAAGAGGAATTTAAACGTTCAGAGCTCTTATTGTGACAGGTCGAGGCAGGAAATGAGGGCTACACTTGCAAAACAAAAAGTCTTACAAAGGTTTTTATTGATTGTCTTTTATCTATTTATCGCACAGGAAGTTAGACCCATGACAAGGATGCATCGTTGGAGGGGTGGACGTCCTCACAAACCTGCACTTAAAGTTCTGCCGTGGGATGAATGGGTGACTGTTTTCAACAGAGTAAACTGAGAAGAAGAAGTGACTCAGACTTCGAAATAAATTAAAAGTAAAAAAATAAAAAAATCTGTTGGAAAGTCCTCACTGAGCTCGAGGCTGCCAAACATCCACTTTGTTCACAACGTGAAACGCTCTTCATATAAAAAAGTAAATAAAATCCCACTCGTGTGTGGATGTAGTGCTGCTTTTTGGGCAGTTTGCCAGTTTTCTCTGCAGCATCTGTCAGCTGTTACGACTTTATGTTACTCATATTATTCATCTCTGTGGTTTCTGGTGCTGGAAGTTCACACTCAGTGTAAAAACTCAGCGCTGATGGGATTTTATATGAAGGAACACGATTCCCTGTCAGATATTTTTAATTATATTGTACGTTTAACCGTCTCTGGAGCCTAGAATTTATGTGCAAAATCACACAATGTCAATAGTTAGTGGATGTTTAAAAACAGCGTAGTGTGGTGGTACAGTTTCCTGTGGAAGAAGATTAGGGCCACAAAAAAAATAAAAAAACAGGCAGGAGTGGAAAAAAAAACTAAAATCATAATTGTAGAACAATTCATCTTGATTTGTCTTTGCCTTTTTTGTTTTAAATTTTTTGGGCTGTTTTTTTTTTTTTGTTTTTTTCATTTGTTTTTTTACTGTTGGGTTTTCTAGTCCTATGTTTTATTGTCTTGATTTTCCTTTTTTTGGAAAAATATTTGGTCTTTTTTTTTTTTTTAGGGCTGGGCTTGAGTTAACTTTTGTTTTTTGATTTTTTTTTTTGTCTTGCTGTTTTTTTCAAGTTTTTTTTTTTTTCAAGTTTTTTCGACTGGGTTTTTTTTTTTTTTTTTTTTTTAGGGCTGGGCTTGAGTTAACTTTTGTTTTTTGATTTTTTTTTTTTGGTCTTGCTGTTTTTTTCAAGTTTTTTTTTTTTTCAAGTTTTTTCGACTGGGTTTTTTTTTTTTTTTTTTTTTAGGGCTGGGCTTGAGTTAACTTTTGTTTTTTTATTATTTTATTTGGTCTTGCTGTTTTTTTCAAGTTTTTTTTTTTTTTTTTCAAGTTTTTTCGACTAGGTTTTTTTTTTTTTTTTGTAGTCCTAATTTGTTTGTCTTCATTTTATTGGGGGCTAATCCTTTTCTGTTTCCCCAGTTTCTTTGACTATAAAAAAAAAAATCCTAAATCATGTGTGTATTTTCTGTGTCAAAAAGACTAGAGTAATTATAAACTTTTCCTTTAAAACGAATCAAGCTTTTTCTTTGGCTGCTAATGGCCAACATTTAAAGCCTTTATCGCAGAGAAACTCAAAGAACATTCCATCAAAGATCTTTTTTAAACAGATCTCATTCCTTTCATGTTTACTCTAATCTAAGAATGTTGGAATAGTTTGGAAGTAGTGAAAAAATTCCAATTATCTGCACAATTTTAAATACTTATACAAGTACAGTAAGATTTTTGGTCAAAGACGTGAATCTGAACTGAATGGAAATGACTCGTCTCTTTGAGGATGAAGAACAAGCTAGCTGGGAGCTAGCATCCTTCTGACGCTATAGAACATCGTTCAGAGGAGGAAAAGGACCGTCGGGTCGTCTCAAGCCGTGAAAACTCAGCGAGAGACGTTCCATGTGGCCATGAGCGAGACCCTTCACACTACGGCTCATTAGCTTTAGTCGTATTATTAGAAACACTTTGGGCTAGCTAGCTAGCGTCTCATAGCTCCGCAGTGGAAATGTGCTCTAATGTGATGACTATGATGGTGATTATCTGTATTCATCATCATTCTTCTACTTCTTTTTTTTTTTTTTTTTTTGCACACAGACTTGTGTAGAGTTTCCAAGACGTAGCAATTATCTTACGGGCCATGCTAACATGTCGCGCACGTGTTACGTGTGCACGAACAGGCTTTTCCTCGCCTCTAAAGTACCAGATCCATGTCCAGGGATGAGTGCTCCATTGGTTATGCCTGTTTATGTATTTTTTTTGGCACACAGGTCACGGTTGTTTGAACAAAGACCAGGTCGTGTGGTACATCTGTGTGTCTGTTTCTCTGCTGAAGCGCACACGGCTTATTTTCTGCTCTGGAAATTGTTCCAATCGCAGGATTTAAATCCACAACTTGGAGTGAATGAATAAACACACTGCAATAATATGATATAATAAAGCTCCCAGTGTTCCCATGCACCAGGGTTGATTTTGATTAAAATTGGACTAAAATGCAACTTATTTTTAGCCAATATTTAATTCTAAGTACTATTTCAACTAGTTTTAGTCAACTAAATGACTACATCTGTGAGAGATTTAGTTGACTAAAATATAAAGTATTAGAGTTAATGCATTTTTGCTACATTACTCCCATTTCTGCCACATCTCCATCACATTTAAATGCCTTTTCTGCACATTTTTTAAACCCTTTCCACCACTTTTCCCACCAAATGTCACATATGTTGACATATTATTGTCACTTTTAACCTGTTTTCAACATATTTTATCCTTTTTTTTTTTTTTTACCACATTCATTATTTTTTACACCCATTATTTGTCATATTTCTGTGCCTTTATTGCATTTTTGCTACATTACTCCCATTTCTGCCACATCTCCATCAAATTTAAACTCTTTTCACCATTTTTCGCACATAAGTTAACCGATTATTGTCACTTTTAAGCCCCTTTCACACATTTTCACGCTTATTGTTTTTGCCAACGTAACCACATTCGCAATTTGTCACAGCCATTGTTTGCCACCTTAAACTAATTGTCCAAATGTTGACACTTTGAACCATTTTGATAATTTTTTCCATTATAATTTGCAACTTTTAACCAATTTCTGTGTTTTTTAAAATTCCATTTCACTGCCCTTTCCACCATTTTTGCTTTTTTTTTTTTTTTTTAACCCTTTTTCAGCATATAAACCAAACTTGATATATTTTAACCTATATTCATCACTTTTTCTTGCCATATTTTTTCTCCTTGTAATGCATTTTTGCACATTTTTTCCCACTTATAAACCCTTTCCACCACTTTTCCCACTTAATGTCACATAAGTGGCACTTTTAAGCTGTTTTCATGCTAATTTTTTGCCAATTTAACCACATTCACGATTTGTCATGCCCATTATTTGCCACTTTGTTCAAACATTGACGCTTTGAGCCATTTTTACCACTTTTTCCGTTATAATTTGCAACTTCTAACCAATTTCTGTGTTTTTTAAAATTCCATTTAATTTAAATTTTTTACCAATGAAGCCACATTGACTTTTTTTCATGCCAGTTTAAGCAAGTAATTGTTCTGACACGTTGAATCCTTTTTCTGTCCATTTTTTGGCCACTCTATTTTGCAAATTAACTAATTTCTGTGTTTTTAAAATCCAATTCCACCACCTTGTGTACTATTTTTTCTCACTTTAAACCCATTTTTATTTCTGATTAAAACAAGGTTTTAAATGTTTTCTACTTTCAAGACATGTTTGGCAGTTTTAAACCCTTTCCATCATTTTCCCACCGAAAGTTGCCCCATTATTGTCCCTTTTAACCTCTTTTCACCTTATTTTTGGCAATTTAACCACATTTACTATTTTTCATGCCAGTTTAAAGTAATCGTTCCAATAATTTACAAACTTTGAACCCTTTTACCACTGTTCTGGCTTCTCTAATTTGCAACTTTTAACCAATTTCTGTGTTTTTTTAAATCTAATTCCACCAACGTTTCCACCATTTTTGGTCACTTTTAACCCATTTAATTTCTGATTAAAAAATGGATTTACATCTTTATCATGACTATATACTATGGAACTTCCTGGATATTAATCAGATACATTAAGAAAAATGGCACCTTTTTTCTCCCCCAATTTAACTGCATTCGCTATTTTTCATGCGTTATTCACCATATTTTAGTGCCTTTTATTGCCTTTTTGCGACAATACTCACATTCCTGCCACTTCCTCATCAAACTTCAAATCCCATATATTTTAAATCCCATTTTACCAACTTTTTCATCAGTTTTGGTCACTTTTAACCCATTAAAACAGGGATTTACATCTTTAAGACGACTATATGGTGCAAAAAAAAAAAAACTTCTTGGATAACAGTGGATATTATTCAGATAAATAAATAAATGTGGTTATCACAGATTCATAAACAATGGAACAGAATATTATACATGCCCTGACTGTTTTTCAATGTCTTCAAAGGTTGCGAACCACAGCATTACATATATATATTTTTTTAGTCAACTGCCACACACAGTAAACTATCCTCAGGTGTACCGATGCATGACAGCTTCAACACCCCCACATTGACTTTAACTGCGGGTCACTCAATAAACATTGGGCTCACAAAGAGGATTTGAGTGAATGTTGCTTCAATGGGGGGGGATTAGAATTAACCACCAACAATGGCTTCAATCCAGGGTGCAGTGGAATCCGATTAATCAGTCACTGGCTGGGCGTTGACGCTGTTTATTTAGCCGTCGGTGTTTGAAACGTGAACAACAACAAACGCACTGGATAGAAGGTCATTTGTATACGCCATCGCCACTTTGAAATCTTCTTTTTTTTTTTGTTTGATAAAATGCATCAGTCTGGTTAAAAGAAAAAGACTTGTTTTCCCCAAACCGCAACAGTGAACTTTGTTTAAGGTTAATCAATGAAAGATAACAAGGTTGGTGGACTCCAAGTGTTGTCTAATTGATGATGAAAAAGGTCCTTGAGAGCAGGACAACCAATCAATGGGGTTCATAAAGGAAAATCCATTCCTCTGCTTCCTCTAACGATGTCTGTGTGTGTGCACGTATCTATTGTATGTACGTTTCCCTTCGTCACATCGACACTTCACATAATCCATTACCCAAGACGAGTTTCTCTCTCTGATGCCTTCAATCAATAAACCATTGTTTTAGAATGTTAAACGTATTAGCGCAAGATGTTTCGCGTACCTCGGTTTCTTACGTTTCTATAGGAACGAAATCAATTAGCATTTGGTGTCAGCAATAGATTCAGAACCTGCTACTACACAATAGTCTAATTGCAGAAAATAACACAATCTGACAGCTAAACGGATAAAATGACTAAAAAAACACACACACAAAATGAACGCAAAAATGCAAAAAAACAACAATAAAGTTCCACAAAATTGTCAGAAAAGGCACACAAAATTCCGAAAACATGCACAAGACAAGACGACTTCAAATAAACACAAAACTAACAGAAAAAACACAGAAAATGGAAAGACAAATACACAAAACAGCAGCATACATACGCCACACGGTAGCAAAAACACACAAAACTACAGGAATTGCAAAGCGACGACAAAAATACGCAAATTCGTTCAAAAAAAAAAACACAAGATGACTTCAAAAAGCACAAAAATAAAAGAAAAACACCATAAATGGCAACAAAAATACACAAAACAACAGCAAACATACACAACATGTATAGCAAAAACACACAAAACTACAAAAATTGCTAAGCGACGACAAAAATACGCAAATTCGCTAAAAAAAAAAAAAGAAAAACAAGGCAAATTCAAAAAGCACAAAAATAACAAAAAAAAAATGAAAATGGTCACACAAATACACAAAACAACAGCAAACATACACAACACGGTAAACAAAAACACACAAAACTACAGGAATTGCAAAGTGACGACAAAAATACGCAAATTCGTTCAAAAAAAAATAACACAAGATGACTTCAAAAAGCACAAAAATAAAAGAAAAACACCATAAATGGCAACAAAAATACACAAAACAACAGCAAACATACACAACATGTATAGCAAAAACACACAAAACTACAAAAATTGCTAAGCGACGACAAAAATACGCAAATTCGCTAAAAAAAAAAAAAGAAAAACAAGGCAAATTCAAAAAGCACAAAAATAACAAAAAAAAAATGAAAATGGTCACACAAATACACAAAACAACAGCAAACATACACAACACGGTAAACAAAAACACACAAAACTACAGAAATTGCAAAGCGACGACAAAAATATGCAAATTCGTTAAAAAAAAAAAAAAACACACAAGATGACTTCAAAAAGCACAAAAATAAAAGAAAAACACCATAAATGGCAGCAAAAACACACAAAACAGCAGGAAACATACACAACATGTATAGCAAAAACACACAAAACTACAAAAATTACAGAGACGACAAAAATACTCAAATTTGTTAGAAAAAAAACACACAAGACGACTTCAAAAAGCACAAAAATAAAAAAAAAACAATATAAATGGCAACAAAAATGAGTCCAAAAGCCAAAAAACCAAGAACAAAAATACACAAAACGAACCTATAATTAAACAAAATGAGCAAAACATTTAACAGTTACAAACATTTTTGGTCAAAGCCAATAAACACATACAAAATCTACCAAAGTAGGAAGAAAAACAGCACATTTATCAGTATTCTGGGATTCCTGAAAAGACTATCATACTTTTTTTTATTTTAAAGTTACAATTATGGGTATTCAGGAATGATGTTGTGGAACAGAAAAGGAAGCAAAACCAATTTGTGATTCAAAGCTAAAATAATGGGGGTCTTATGAGGTCACGTGTTTACGAGAAAGCTACATCGTGTCCAGACTAATTCCCCCGTATATTGTTATTGTGTCCAAGCGTGTGTCCAACAAAACATGGAATACAATGACAACATGTTTGCATTCAAATTGGGTCAGTGGCTCGGCGAGGGGAGAGGGTTCAGGGGGGTGGGCGGGGGGCCAAGCCACTCTGGTAAAAAAAAAACAGTCACTATTTCACTCAAATCACAGCATGTGGACTCTTAAGAAGGATTAATGTCACTCTGTCGCCTTTTAATGCATTTCTCTACCTTTATTCCTCACTTTTTGCACAAAGTGTGTGTTTAGGACACCTAATGCATCACCTGCTGTCGGTCGGGCACAGACTGACACTTTAATGGACAAACCGTTCTCCCTCCTCCTGCTCATTCTCAATCACTTGAGGGGCTGATGCATACATAAAGCTCTGGATGATAACGGGGTAGCTGAATTGATGGCTGGGTTTGGTTCGATAAGTAGATAAAAGATAGAGGAGAACAGTTCCTCTTTCTAAATAACAGCCCATCAATACAGTGACCACGAAGCAAACGATGCCAAGGGGAGAATTTAATGCACCTCAAGCTTGTTTGAAATCTCACCCCATAGAGACGTTTAATGCAACGAGAACCACTGGAGAAGAAAGCTTGTAAATCTGCAGCTTTCACTTTAAAAATGTGTGTGAAAATGCACTAAAAGCTGAATGATGGAGCAAGGGCAGCAGTAAAAAAACAACACAACAAAATACACAGAACAACAGCAAACATACACAACATGGTAACAAAAACACACTAAACTACAAAAATTGCAAAGCAACTACAAAAATATGCAAATTTGTTCAAAAAAAAAAAAATAACAAGACGACTTCAAAAAGATCAAAAATAACAAAAAAACACGAAAAATGGCAACACAAATACACAAAACAACAGCAAATATGCACAACACGGTAACAAAAACACACAAAGCTACAGAAATTGCAAAGCGACAACAAAAATACGCAAATTTGTTAAAAAAAACTACACAAAACGACTTCAAAAAGCACAAAAAAAAACAGAAAAACAGCAAAAATGGCAACACAAACACACAAAACAACAGCAAACATACACAACATGGTAACAAAAACACACTAAACTACAAAAATTGCAAAGCACCTACAAAAATTTGCAAATGTGTTAAAAAAAAAAAAAACACAAGACGACTTCAAAAAAATCAAAAATAACAAAAAAACACAAAAAATGGCAACACAAATACACAAAACAACAGCAAATATGCACAACACGGTAACAAAAACACACAAAGCTACAGAAATTGCAAAGCGACAACAAAAATACGCAAATTTGTTAAAAAAAACTACACAAAACGACTTCAAAAAGCACAAAAAAAAAACAGAAAAACAGCGAAAATGGCAACACAAACACACAAAACAACAGCAAACATACACAACATAGTAACAAAAACACACAAAACAACAGAAATTGCAAAGCAACTACAAAAATATGTAAATTTGTTAAAAAAAAAACACAAAACGACTTCAAAAAGCACAAAAATGACAAAAAACAGCGAAAATGGCAACACAAATACACAAAACAACAGCAAAAATACACAACACAATAACAAAAATACACAAAACTACAGAAATTACAAAGCGACGACAAAAATACGCAAGTTTGTTAAAAAAAACACACAAGACGGCTTCAAAAAGCACAAAAATAACAGAAAAACATTGAAAATGGCAACACAAATACACAAAACAACAGCAAATATACACAACACGTAACAAAAACACACATATATATACAGGAAAGAATAGTTTTGCGAGATTTGGCAAAACTAAAGCATGCAAAAAAATAAACATTCTTCCTTTTTTTTTACATGTCCCTCTGAGGGCATTGTCATTTTGCGAGATCCTGTAATATTTTTGCAAGATTTAAAATAATAATAATAATAATGTTATTATATCCTCCTTTAAAAAATGAAAATAAATAAAGGGAAGAAAGGAGATTTTGTAAAACTAGGCATGCAACAAAAAAAATTGCAAGTTTTATTATTATTATTTTATTTTTTTTTACTTTACATGTCCCTTTAGCGGCTCCGTAGTTTTGCGAGATCGTGAAATACTTTTGCGAGATTTTGCAAAACTAAGGCATGCAAAACAAAACAAAAAGTTTTTTTTTTTTTTTTTTTTTTTTTTTTATTACACGTACTTTTAGGGCCTCTGTAGGTTTGCAAAATTTCGTAAGTTTTACTTTTTTTATATCCTTCTTAAAAAAGTGGAAAAAAAAAAAAAAAAAACATACGTGAAATTCTGCAAAACTAGGGGATGCAAAAAAAAAAAAAAAAAAAAAAACCTGAAGTAAAGAAAAAAAAGTTCACCCAAATCCTGCAAAAATTTTGCAAGATTTTGCTAAACTATTATTTTTGTATTCTTTTCTCCCTTTAATTAGTTTTTTTTTTTTTTTTTTTTTTTTTTTTACTTTACTTTAAGGGCAATTTAGCGAGATCCTGCAAATTTTTGCGAGATTTTGCAAAAGATTTATTTGTATTGTATCCTCCTTTAAAAACATAAAAAAATAGAAAATATAGGAAGAAAAAAAATAACTACGGCATACAAAAAAAAAAAAAAGAAAAAAACATGACCCTGCGAGATTTCGCAAAAGTTTTTTTTTCTTCTTCCTTTAAATGTTTTTTTTTTTTTTATTTTTTTTTTTTTTACGTCCTTTTTGGGCCTCCGTAGGGAAAAAAAAAAAAAAAAAAAAAAATGTTTCCAAGCCTGCACAATTACTTTTTAAATTATGTCATGTTTTTCTTCTCTATATGTCAAAGGAAACCTAATCACAGGTTGTTATGGTGCATTGTTAGAGCTCAGCTCTGAAATTGCCTAAGTGTGCTTCTCGTGTGTACACGACTTCCAGCGCCCTTATTACCAGCTCCACACCTGGCGCCATCGTTCATCTTTCATCCTAATTGCATTCCGTGCGATTAGCGGCGAATAAGGAGCGCTGCTGCTTCGATGGGAGCAGAACAACATTATTACAAAGTCAAGCTTGTAATACACAGTTTCATGTTTACGAGAGGTGTTGAGCTTTGAAAAACCACAACACGTTTCTTAAATGAATGTGAAATTATTATCATAACTAATTATTCTTTTTTGTCCAAGGAAATCCTACTTCCTGTGTGAGAAAAATCACCAAATTTGGCACAAATGTTCAGTCCCATAACAGATTATATCAGTTGCAAACACATGTGCTAAAAATGTGCAACTTTCACCAAAAAAAAGCCCTAATCATGACGAAAAGTTTGTAAATTTAAACCTCATCCAAATTATGAAGTCCAACATGATTTTTTAAACTCATCTTGTCCCACAAATTTTGGGAATTTTTGGTAAATTGACACCAAATTTTCTAAAGTTAATCTCCAGACTGTACAACACAAACCATCTGCAACATATTTTTAATTGATCAAAAATTAAGCCTGACAGCATCAAAATGTTGAACTGGAAACTGTAATAATAATAATAATTACACAAATCATTATTTGGTGTCAATATCAGAATTTTATCTCAAATCCACCTGTTTTTGAAGATGGAGAGTTGCCAATGCTTTAAGAAAATCAACTTATTTCAGAGAATGAAATGTATACAGACAACATAATTTCAATCAATCATTTCCTTTAATGTTGTTTTATATCAAGAAATATATCTTATTGAATAAGGTTGAATTTTTCAAAGAAATACTAAAGAAATGTATGAACTAAACGCTAAAAAAAAAAAAAAAAAAAAAAAATATGTCAAAAACAGATTTTATTTAAAATAAGCAAACAATTGCATTGCAAAACAATGCAAAATCAGAAAAAAAAAAAAAAAAAAAAAAAAAAAACAGTTTTACATATATGGAGACAATGAATCATTATTACAAAATAAATTAAACTTAAAAAAAAAAAAACCTAACATATCCATGCTGTCGAGATGAAATATGTTTTTTTTCTTTTTTTTTTTAATTCTGACTTTAATCCCAGAGTTCTGATTTTTTTCTTCAGAGTTCATACTTTAAACTCAGAATTCTGACTGTTTCTCCAAATTATGACTTTTCCCCCCAGAATTCTGACTAGTTTCCTCCTAATTGTGACTTTTTTTCTCCAAATTATGACTTTTTTCCCCAAAAATTCAAAATGTTTTCCTCCGAAATGTGACTTTTTTCTCCAAATTATGACTTTTTTCCTCAAATTTCTGACTTTAATTATAGAATTCTGATTATTTTTTAATCTCCTACATCCAGGATAGAGATTTTTCTGACTGGATTGGATAGGAATGTGCTATCCTGACACTAAATCAAATGGCCAAGCTTTTGAATTTTAAAATTCTTACAAATACGCATTAAATTGTACTATTGTCGCTTTCTTAACTTTCTTTCGTTCGTGGTTGCTTAATTATTCTGTTATTTGGTGTATTGGCGCTGCGAGCTAACCCCTACAGTATTTATTCATTGTCAGAGCTAAAATAACAAATGTCTCCCTCCATGGTTGTGCACTTTGCTAATGTCCAACCTTTGGTGCGTATACAACACTCCCAGGATCAAGTGAAACAGTATAATTTCCTTCCGGCCTGTTTTGTCTGTGTGGACGTTTGCTGCATGCTTCTGTGAGTTCCGCATACGTTTAACGATGTGTGCATACAAAGCCATCATGAATATTTATTCTCGCCCAGGCTTCGGATACCGCACACACACACACACAGCATCAGTCTGGTGTGCAATGACGAGGTTACGTGTGTGCGACACAACGGCGAGTGCATCACTTACGGGGAGAAAATGGGGAAATTAGAAAAGGTCCTTCTGTTTCTCCAGTGAGAAATAAGGAGGATGGAAGTCATGCAGAAAACTGGGGGCTGCATGGTGGAAAAGCCTGCAGCCACTGTTGTGTGATTAAGAACTAAAACTCGAACTGTGGCGGGGGGTTGAATTATTCACACAGTAGGGAAAGAAGATCCAAACATTGTTTTGAGAAGACCATCCATGCACAAATAGTCGTATACACACGAATCTTTAGGGGGAAAACATTATTTTTTCAAGGAGGAGGGGCTGTTGTGTCCATTAGCTGTATAGTGCAGTGATTCTCAACCTTGGGGCCTTTTTCTGCAACTACACCGAACTTGCCATATTTTTTTACTTATTTTCATCACTTTTTCCAGCCATGTTTTTGCTCCTTTTAATGCATTTTTGCTACATTACTCCCATCAATCCAATTTCAATGCCTTTTCTGCACATTTTTTTCCCACTTTCAAGACATTTTCAGCGCTTATAAACCTATGTTAACCCCTTATTGTCACTTTTAACCTCTTTTTACCACATTTCACGCTTATTTTTCCCATTTTAACCACATTTGAGACTTGTTATGCACACTATTTGCAAGTTTAAACTAATTGTTCCAATATTGACCCTTTTTACCACTTTTTTTTGTCTAATAATTTGCAACTTATTGCCAATTTTTGTGTGTCTTTAAAATCCCATGTCACCACCATTTTTTGGGGAACTTTTAACCCATTTTATTTCTGCCTAAAACAATAATTTAGATCTTTAAGATGACTATATACTACGGCGCAAATAATACTGCACTTCCTGTATAACAATGGACAATGTGCGTATGGACAATTAGAATAAAATGGCTACTAATGGCCATGACAAATCGTGAATGTGGTTAAATTGGCAAAAATAACCATGAAATATGGTGAAAAAAGAGACATTAATGGGTCAAAATATGTGAAAAAGGGGTGGAAAGTGCTGAAAATGTCTTGAAAGTGGGAGTGAAGTAGCAAAAATGCATTAAAAAGGACAAATATGACAAGAAAAAGTGATGAAAATTGGTTCAAATATGGCAAGTTTGATGCTGCAGAAAAACTGTCAAAATAAGCAAAAATGGGCTCAAATTGCTCAAAAAAAACATTCTTAGTTTCTTAAAGACCCCTGGCTACCCCCTCCCAGTGTCTCATGGTCTTGACCCCTGAGAACCCTTTGTATAGTGAATGTGTTGCATAGAGACTGTGTGAAATAGCCACCATCTTAAAGTCATATTCCATTTCTTTATTTTCCTGTTTCTGATACAACTTATTCGTATGATCTGTACAGCACTGAAGGCACAAAGAAAAAACCAAAGTTTGAACCAAACACAAGTATATACAAAATATACAGAATAAATAATTAAATCTAGTCAAGTAGAAAAGCTACAAGGTGTGTGCTTACGTCGTCACAACATATTATCCCCCCCCCCCCCAAGTGTGTTGTCGGCACAAACTCTGAACACTGAGGACAAAACGTTGCGTTATTCGTGTGCAAGTCTGTTTTTTTTTTTGTTTTTTCTTCTTTGTCGTCAGAAGTCCCGACGAAAACCCCAGGTCCAGGTTACCGTGCTCAAACTCAAGAAGATGCACAACACAGCAAGAGTTCTCCGTCTCACGCGCACACACATGCACACGAATGATCATGTGACCAAATAAAAGAACGTTTCAGCAGGACACCGTTGATTGTCATGCACCATCGTAGCGTATCGTATGGCGTTTGATTAATGCAATGCAACATTTTTAAGGTTACATTTTGTGTGATGTTCTTGTTTTCCGACGACATGTCTTCAATAAATAATAAAAATCTCAAGACTGATAGTTTAGGGCAAAATGTTGAAGTTTGTTGGCAATTTATTAACTCTGCGGAACAAAAAAAAAAAAAGCCAGTATTCCAGCTGGCTGGTGTTGACAAAGGGTGTAATCAGGTCATACTCTAAGTCAAGAGTGATTAAAAAGCGATTTCTGGGTCAAGTGGTGATTGAAATTCACTCACTCTTTTTTCCAGACATCTGCTTTATCCTGTCAGGGATGTCAAAGGGGGTAAGGGGCGGTGGTGGGGGCGGTGGACGGGTTGTGCTACGTGGATCGATTCATTTTCCTGCAGCCAGCCACACTATAGGAATCCAATCAATTGTAAAACGCAGACCGAGTGATTTTTCAAGCGACTGCCACAGCTTCTTCAAACGAAGACTTATCAATGTGTGTCACACTTTCCAGAACAGAAGAAACAAAATAGTACATTCTGTGCTACGATCCAACAAAGTCGTGATAATTCCAGCAAAGTTCACTTTAAAAAAATATGTTAAGGTCTTCATTTATTCCAACAGTTTTTCAGAAAATGTACTTTGATCTCCTGACTGCCAGTCTTCATCAAAAGCGTCTACTGAATGCTTTGAAATAGGTTAAATATGGTAGGTTTGGTGTACTTGCAGAAAAGGGGTAAACATAAGCAATAATAGTTCTTTTTGTCTTATTTTTTAATTTAAGAATCCAAAAAAAAAGACAAAAAGAACTTCCTGAAATTATCGCAAAGAAGTCATAGAAACATCAAAGTGATTAGCAGCCACCTCTGAAGAAGTGGACAGTCGAGATCAAGGTAAATTTCCTGAAAAACACTTGTCTGAATAAATGAACTTTAACATACCAACAAAGACGTGCCCAGGATATATTATATGCATCTATTCACACAGATTTGTTTAATACGTCGTGAAATACAAATGGGCAAACCATACAAGGCACTTGTTTCCAACTTTTTTTTTTTTTTTTTTAGCTTAAACTCAGTTAAACGCTGTCTGATGCTCCAAAACCTCCAAATAGTCCGGCTCTGTGTGCAGATTGGCCTTTAGTTCAAAGTACTCATTCTTTGTTTGCTCCAGCATGACCTTGCGTGGTCTCGAGTACATAATGGCCTCCATTAGCTTCAGCTCCTCCTGGTGACCTGGGACTTGCATGTCCACGGTCGACTGGAGCCCGGGCATGTTCTTGCGTAAATACTCGGTAATCCCAAGTTGCTGCAGCTCCTTCTCTCGCTCTAGAAGGTTCCGGTACAGGGAGTTGGGGTTCCCTAGAGTCATGAACTCCGTCGGGCAGTCGCCGGTCAGGTGTTTGAACTTATTGTTGGGGTTTCCGGTGAGAGGAGAGGTATTCTCCTTCTCCATGATGCTCCGACAGAGGTGGTGCTTGGTGCTGGCGTTGTCTAGGCCATAATCCAAATCTGTATCGTGCTCTTTATGTTGCGAACAGTATGTTGGGTTGCGACAGATCTGCACGATCGGGCTGTGTGATCTCTCTTCGTATAAAGCAGAGGGGCCTGTTCTTTGCGTGAGGGTGTGGTGGGTGGTTTTTTGGCCATACATGCTGTAATGTAAGTGAATCGGCGAGCTACTGTTGGTGTCACGCGGCTGCTCTTCCGCCGCTTTCTTCTTCGCCCTTCGCCGCCTCCGATGGACCACGAATACTACCAGCCCCGCCGAGCAGAAGATAATCATGAGGACGACCACGAGCAGGCCGAGAATGAGCACCGAGAGTGGAATAGTGTCCGTGAGGGAAAGAAAGATATTTCTGTCGCTGATGTCTGGCCCCAGCGTGGCCACCTCGCTCTCGTCCCCGACGGAACCAGCGGGGTGGTACGTCCCCAAGTTGGGACACAGAGCGTCCCGGTGAATGCTCCGCAACTCTGTTTCAATCAGTTTCTTTGGGTTTTGACACAATATGGCACCCACGACTGTGTCCTTTCTGAGCTTCTCCACCCATTGTTTGAGGCTGAGCAAGTCACAGCTGCAGTCCCACGGGTTGTCCTCTAAATAAATCTGCTCCAGTGACTCAAGCTGATCCAGCACGTTGCTCACCGGCAGGTGCGTGAGGAGGTTTTTTCTCAGGTTTAACTTGGCGACGGGGACGTTGCGGAAAATCTGTGCAGGGAGAGAGCCGAGCAGGTTGTTGTTTAACGACAGCAGCCTGAGGTTTGGAAGGGGATTAAACGTGCCAGGGGCAATCTCTTTGATAAGATTGTATTCCAGATACAAGTATTCAAGGTTGTGGAGTCCAACAAACATGGTGGAGAATAGTTTTTCAAGCCTATTGCCATTCAAATACAGCTTCTTCAAGCTACCCAAGCTGAGAAAAGTTTCATTATCGATGAAATCGATTCTATTGTTGGCCAAGTTGAGTAGTTCCAAGCTGTCATACGTCACAAAATCAAACTTCAGAAGTCTCTGAATCATATTTCCAGTCATCACCAGCTTAGTGGGGCTCTGTTGAAGTATTCCGATATCTGACACCTTTTGAATTCCTCTGTCCTGACAGTGCATCAAAAAGCCAGCCACGGGGTGATTGTGACACGAGCAGTGCTCCACACAAGGGCTGCCAGGAATCTGAGAAGGCGACGCGTCATCTTTGGCATTGATCAGCTTGGGAATCTGGGACACTTTAGTTGAAGGAGTAACAACCATATCCAGAGACTTTGACGGTTCTTCCAGGTTGATAACGGCGTGTGACGGACAAAGAACGTCACGCTTGACTTTAGCCAGAGTGATCCCTTTGAGTTGATGGGGCGTGCTGCAGATCACATCCCCGATGACCGACTGCGCCCTCATGTTCTCCATCCAGATTTTCAAATGCAAAATATCGCAGTCACAAATCCAATCATTGTCCTCGAGAAGCAGCTCCATGATGCGTCCAATATGCTCCAGAAAGCCCACGTACGGCAGTGTCTGCAGTTTGTTGCCCCGTAGGTCCAAGTGGGTGAGGGGCACGAAGCGAAAAATATTATTCGGTAAAAACTCAATGGAATTGTCATTCAGAATGAGGACCTTGAGACGGATTAGTTTGTTGAAAGCCCCGGGTTCAATAACCCGAATGAAATTTGTGTCCGCTTGGAGAAACTCCAAATTCACCAGGCCTTGGAAAGTGTCCTCTTTCAATGTGACGAGAAAATTGCTATTTATGTGTAGTTTCTTCAGGGAACCCAGGCTGCTAAAGACCCCTGGCTCCAGCTCTTGTATGCTATTACCACCGATGTGTAGAGATAGAGCGTTCTTAAGCCCTTCCATTTCCTCGACACGCAGCTCAACCAAGTCATTTTTGTACAGATTCAGGTGGAAAGGCACCCCTGACGGGACTGCGATTTGGGAGATTTTGCTGATGTTTCTCTGTTCACAGTTCAGATGAAGAACGCCGTCTTTGGCCTCACAGGAACACAGGGAGTCACAAGATTCACTAATGGAAGCCAATGCCTCTGAGGGATGGATGTCTTGGGACTGCGCCGTGGAGAGAAACAAGCCGATGAAAAGGACACAGGACAGCATGATGATCCTCGGATATCTGCAAAAGAAAGAGGAGGATTGTTGTCAGAAGGTGCGAGAAGTGGAAGAAAAGCCTCAAGTGTGTGCTTGTTTGAAACAAAATATAAAGGCTGATGCACACTAAATATACTGGCATTTCTAATTTACAACATTTTCAGCCCAAGACACCAAAAATAAAGGTGCCAGAGACCATCATATTATTATGATTATTATTATTATTTGCACCATAGTATATAGCATGAATTATGATGAAAATAAGTTAACAGTCACCATAATGGCCAACGTATGTGTCATTAGGTGGAAAAAGAAGTAAATCCTTGTTTTAATTAGAAATAAAATGGGTAAAAAGTTACCAAAAATGTGGAAAAAAAGTGGTGAAATAAGATTTTAAAAACTACAGAAATTGGCTTAAAGTTGCAAATTAGAGTGGCCAAAAACAGACAGAAAAAGTGATAGAAAGAGTTCAAAGTGTCATTATTGGAGAAATGAGTTTAAACCGGCAAATAATGGGCATGACAAATTGTGCATGTGGTTAAATTGCAAAAAACAAGCATGAAATATGGTGAAAAGAGGTTAAAAGTGGTGGGAAGGGTTGGTAAATGCCAAAAATGTCTTGATAGTTGAAAAGAATGTGCAGAAGGCATTGAAATTTGATGGAGAAATGGCAGAAATGGGAGTAATGTTGCAAAAATGCATTAAAAGGAGCAAAAATATGGCAAGAAAAAGGGATGAAAATAGATTCAAATATGGCGAGTTTGGTGTAGTTGCATAAAAAGGGTCAAAATAAGCAAAAATAGGTTTCTTGAAAGCATCTAGTGACCTACACTCAGGGCTTTTTTCAGCCCTAAATGAGGTCCTGACCCCATGGTTGACAACCCCTGTGTTAGAGGACATGGATTCATGTTAGCAATTTACTTAAATAAAACCATCTTTTGTGGAGGATAGCATTGTTTTTATGTGGCAATAAATACATTAAATATAGACCTCAGAATATATCACATCCCACTGTGACACAAAATAATGCAACATGAACCTATCCTACATGCATCTGAATGCTGCATTATGATAAGCAACTACAGCAGAATAGCATGCCTTCCCAGTGACTCACAGTCGGATAATGGTACAACGCAACCTCCTCATTTGACTGATTTATTTGCCCTTTTTTACATGACAACTCATAGCTTCACAAACTTGCTCAGGGTGAGTCATGCCAACGCAGAACTCAGTGTAGTCCATGATATTACAGCAGGAAATCGGGTTAAACTGGTAAAAAAATAAAATAAAACTATGTAAATGTTGCACAAGACAAACTCGGATAAATAAACGCACTTTCTGTCTTCATAATTCACCACAACTTCCAACAAAGCATCAATTCAATACATCTGCTTTAAAGAGACAATAAAAAGCCTTCAGTGCTCCGTACAAGCTGTTCAACAGCATCATTATGACTATGTCTATTTATACCTGTACATTTGCTCCATAGAAACAGAGAGATTTATTTATGTATTATTCAACGGTTTCCTCTGATCTTATGTAAGGATTGAGAAAAACACGCATTCTGAAAATACAGCAATTAAGGAATTTTAATCAGGAAAACAAAAATAATTCAGTGGTTCTCAACCTTGGAGTCAGGAGCCCATTTGGGGTCGCGAAACACTGGAAGGGGGTTGCCAGATGCCTTAAAAACACTACGAATATTTTTTGAACAATTTCAGCCCATTTTGGCTTATTTTTACTATTTTCCTGCAACGACACAAAATTGGCCATATTTCAACCTATTTTTATCACTTTTTCTTGCGATGTTTTTGCTCCTTTTATTGCATTTTGTGACTTTCTCCTATTTCTGCCCCTTCTTTGTCAAATTTCAACGTCTTTTCTGCACATTTTTTTCCACTTTCATTGCTCCAAACCCCCTCACCCCATTCCTGTCACTTTTAAGCTAATATTGACACTTTGAAGCCTTTAGCCACTCAAATTTGCACTGATAACCAAATTTTTGATCACTTTTAACCCATTTCATTTCTGATTAAAACAAATATTTGCATCTTTACAATGACTATATACACTATCGCACAAAAAATAGTAAACTTCCTATGAGTTCATGGATGGTGCCCCAAAACGCTCTCCCCTTTATTGCCACTGTCTCCACATGGGCTGGAAAGGTTGAGAACCACTGCTGCAGAGAGTGACAACAGAAACACTGGTAATGAAGCATCCACATTGTTCTAAATCCATCTCTTGGGATAGCCTGAGATATAAAAGCATCTACATCCACCAGCGGTTTCACAGATCAGTGACATGGTTCATCACAGAGGTACGACCTGGAAAGACGACAGCTGCTGCTACTAACAAATCCCACGAGCATCCGCAAAGTTTCGTTCGAGCAAGAACGGACATGCCGAGTTCAGCCAGCGTAACCTCCCTTTTTTTTGTGTGTGTGTGTGTGTGTGTGAAGCCGCTGAGTCACCAAATAATGAGGCTGAAATGCTTCTCTTGTGCAGAAGGTAGAAAACACCACCTTTTGAATGAAAGGAATGCATTGCGTGCAAAGGAGGAATCATTTTCAGAACAGTAATGGATATAAATGTAAAACCTATGTTCATACAATAAAGTGAAATAATAGAGAAAGTGCCCAATATTTCAAGCACAAGCGACGTGCAGCTACAAGCAGTGGTTTCTAATGTACGTATATAACAGGCGTGCATGACCTCACGTACCTCACTTTTGTTTTTGTAAAACTGGTCGTCATTCAAAATATTTAAAAGTAAAACCCAATAAATGTTATGGACCACTCACCTGGAGAGTTACGTGATAAAATGTCAACTTCAATGCTAAAATTGCATCTCAGTGCCCCCACAAAAAACATCTTCAAAAGACCACAACAACAACAAACACTACCCACCACACACTAATTAGTAGTATATTCCTGCCTTCAGGGATCTGCTTTGGCTTGCACAGCGGTGAAACAACAAGGGGACCAACAATCGGAGGAAGAAAATTGTTTTGACAGCGGAGGAGTTTGTAGGAGAATGTACTTTTAAGTTAGACGTGGTTTTCAGGAAAGTCCTGCAAAGTGTAAACCCAATATGTCCAATGTAGTGATTCAGTTACGCTAGTAAGAACCTTAAATGTTTTCCTCTCGATTGCTGACAAATATTGTTAAGATAGTACTGATCCAAACCCTGGCCAACAACATTATCTACAGTATGTCAATATCCTTTTCCTTTATCCCAATATGTCAAAATGCAGATTCATAAAGTCAAATGTAGTGATTTAGTTATGCTATGAACCGTAAATGTTTTCATCTTGATTGCTGTCAAATATTGTTGAGACAGTACTGATCCAAACCCTGGGCAACTGCAATATCTACTCCAATATCCTTTTTCTTTATCCTGACATGTAAAAATAGCACATTTCTAAAGTCAAATGTAGTGATTTAGTACGTTAGTAAGAACCGTAAATGTTTTCCTCTTTATTGCTGTCAAATATTGTTTCGATACTAATGACCCAAATAGGGATGTAACGATTAATCGTAAGGCAGTTAAAAAACGATTCATAGGTATCACGGTTCACATCGATACTGTGAATATTGAATCGCAGTACTTTTTTTATCCAGAAGTGTTGGCGGCGGGCGGAATTTGCTAATACGTTCTTTCTGGCCGCCTTCTACTCTTAAACATGTTCATAAATGATTCCTTACCCCTTTAGCACCAAAAGAATATTACGTGAATATCTGTAAAAGTCACGTTTTTCTATTAGCTCTGTCTGCTAGCATAGCATCTCTTCTTCACTGCAAGATATATGCATGCCAACCGACCACTGGGTTACCAGCACCCTCTGCTGGTCCAAACATATCTGACCGAAATACAATGAAATTAGTTTTTTTTTTTTTTTTTTTTTTAAGTCCAATAGTTAAGGAACAAAATATATTTTCAGCTGCACTTTTAAAAAGAACTATTATGCAGTTTTGCATTGTTTACTATAGAACCAGAATTTAAATTATTAGGCATCTTCTTAATTTGTATTATTCCTTTATTTATTTCATTCCAGATTTATTTTTAGTTAAATTGCATTGTTTTGAATAGTTTATCAAGGGATTCTTTTGACAATGAAAAATAAAAGGAAAACAGTATAGTTTTTTATATTTTTTTCCCCCCAAAAAATAAAGGAATATTTTTCATAATTTTTCTACAGTCCTATTTTGTAAAATAAATCGTGAGAGAATCGTATCGTGAACCCAGTATCGTGAATCGTATCGGGAGTTGAGTGAATCGTTACATCCCGAGACTCAAACCCTGGCCATGAGCAATATCTACGTCAATATCTTTTTCTTTATCCCCTCAGAGGGTCCACGGTATCCAAGGTATTCACCTCTGTGACCCAGAAGGCTTGTCGGATATTACGAAATGAAAGAAAAAAAGTCTAATAACATGATGGTATCGTGCAAGGCATGTTCCAATAACTTGGCTTGGAACACAAATGAAAAAGCAACCGTACGCATCAGTTTTAAAGGCTTCCATTATTTATTATTTGCTATGGGTTCAAGTTCAAAGGTTTGCATCGTTTTGTTTAGATGATTTCATTCTGCAGAGATCGCTCATCATCATGCATGCATGCGTTGCCAACTGATTATCTGAGATCAAACGAGATGGCCGAGAGAAAGGTTAAAGTTGGATGCTGAGGAGGATGAAAAGAGCATAAATTCATATGTATATATATATAATATCAAAACAAAATCAAAACAAAACAGCAAAAAACTCTTTGTCCATTTCCAAAGCCCTGAATAGTGATGATGCATCAATTGAGCCAGGAAAAAATGTTTCCCTGTGGCACTGATCTTCCCACTACGCTAAACTACAACCCTAACAAGTCAGCTAGACGTGTTAAATCAAGTTGAACATAAAAGACTGAAGAACAGATGCTGTGTCAGATAGAGAGTTAGAATTTGTCAGAAACACAAAGTTAGTGTGGTTTGCGTTGATACTTAGTATTAGTATTCTGTAAGCATTTTATATTAAAAAAAAAAAAAAAAAACAAGTCATCAACGACAATCCAACAACCGTAATTGTTAAAATACAACTTCCAATTCTCCTCATGTGAAATGCATGTATGTGATTGCGATGAGACCTCATTTGTGTTCATGTTTTGTGTTTCCACACGCCTAGTAATCCTGATGCCTGGTGGCGAGACAAGATATGTACAATGAACACACTGAGATGTCGGTGGGTATTTGGTGACATTAGGTATTTATCCTGGTTTATCCGTCCAACTTCATGTAAATTATCTGCTGAGTCCTATGATTTCCATGTCAAAGGACATTGCGGACGAATGCACTGAATCGAGCAATAAAAACGGAATGCACTGTTTAACGAGAAAAGTGAATATTGAGAATGAAACCGTCTCATTGTGCTGATTGCTTTGATGTTTTCTTGATTTCCACATAACCGTTCCAGCAAGCTAATTTTGTCTTCCTTTTGAATAATATGTTAAGCTGCCACTTTTTTTCAGGAAATTTACTTTGATCTTCTGACATTTTATCCATTGTCAGTCTTCCTTAGAGGCATCTGCTGATCGCTTTGATGTTTTCTTGATTCCCACATAACAGTGCCAGCAAGTTCATTTTGTCTTCTTTTTGAATAATATGTTATGGTTCCCCTTTTATTCAGGAAATTTACTTTGATCTTCTGACATTATATTGACTGTCAACTGTCACTCTTCCTCAGAGGCATCTGCTGATCGCTTTGATTTGACCTAAGAAATTATTTCTAAGGAACTCCACAGTTCTGTCCGGCTGACCACACCCTCCTGTCGCCCAATGGTCTCCGGAAAAAAAGTGTCTCAGGTCCCAGAAAGAACTCATGAGGACACATCAAAGCGGTCAGCAGACGCCTTTGAGGATGACTGACAGTTAACAGTCGAAACATGCCAGGAGATCAAAGCAAATTTCCTGAAAAAAAAGTGGAACCTTAACATATTACTCAAAAAGAAGATAAAATGAACTTGCTGGAACTATTACATGGAAATCAAGAAAACATCAAAGAGATCAGCACAATGATGCAGTTCCATTCACAAAATATTAACTTTTGTCGTTTAACTGTTGATTCTGTTTTTATTGCTCGATTCCGTGATTTCGTCCGCGATGCCTTTAACGCGGAAATCATAGGACTCAGGTAAACTACATGTAGTTGGACGGATAAACCTAATGTCTGAATAAATTAAACCTAAATACAATACGGTCTGAAATTATGTCATTATGACAATTTAAATTTGAATAATTTAAATTAAGTTGATCAAAGCATAATCTTAATACTTTTTAATTGTAGTTTACACATGGTTTTAAATTACACTTTTATTTTTAAATTAATTTTGGTTTAATAATGGTTTGAAATAAATGTATAAAATATTTCTTAAAAAACAAATTTATGTGGAAAACATGGAATTTGGGGGGAAAAAAATGGATTTTATAGAACTTTGCAATAGTTCTTAACACAAAGATTCTTGCTCTTATTAAATATGCAGAAAGACAACACAAACTTATATATTCCCTCCTGCTAAACTGTTTTCCACCTGTGGTGCTAAAGCGGTGGATTTTTAATAAACTCACAGCGTGCGACGTTGTTATTCTCGACTGCACATTGTCGTCATCGCTCCAAATGCTGACGTCTCCCAGGCTTTAACGCAGCATGAAGCTTTCATTCTATGTTTATAACACACATGGCCTTTTCTATCCATTGATTTTCTACGCTTCATGCCCCTAATGCTAACGGAACCGCTGTGACACTTAAACACACACATCCCATGTACTGTATGTGGCAACAACGCGACATGAGGCCGGTTCTAACTGTACAGAGTAGCGTGCGAGCAGTACCCGACCATTATTTTTAGACGATATGAGCACAGTTATAGTTATTAGGTTTTGTCCTCGTCACTGTCAAAGGAAGTAAAGCAACCCAGAGCCACAAATAGCCCATAAGACAGGAAACTAATTCCTTTTTTTTTTTTTTTTCTGTAGCATGACACGACTTGATGTACAAGTATGAAGGGGTTTGTTCTCCCTAGTGACGCCAGACAGACGGAAACCATCCGCCACCATAGTCGAGTCGGGTTTTTTTTTTTTACACACAACCAGCAGGAATCTTACAAATATCACTCTATTCTTGTGTTTGACAGTGTTTGAAAAAGCAAAATTAAATCATCCCCCACCTGGAACTGATCTGGCAACATCATCACTGCTGAGGGATTAATTCATCATCACATTCTGATGATACAATCTTAAGCAAAATAATGAAATGAAGATATAGTTCAGGTATGTTTTACTACAGATGGAAAATCCCCATCAAAATAAACCTCCAGGTTTTCTGCATCTAATTATGTATTACAAAATCACCATAATAAATAAATAAATAAATAAATAAATAAATAAATAAATAAATAAATAAATAAATAAATAAAATAAGAATAATTTAAAAGAAAAAAAAACAATCAAACAATCATTGAAAAAAACTAAATAAAAAAAAGTCTCAACTTTGCTGATTCAAAAAATAAACAAAAACATACAAAAAAAATACACACATACTGAACAATAATCCAACATTTATCGAAAATAAATAACTACATATCTGAACAAGTCTAATTTTTTTTAAAATTACATTACAATTTGAATAAATAAATGAATCAAAAACAATTTAGAAAGTTGGACTTTTTTTAAATTAATTAAATCAAAATAAATTGCACAATACAAATTGCCACAATAAACAGATTTATTATTATTATTATTATTATTATTATTATTATTATTATTATTATTATTATTATTATTATTAAAATCTTTTTATGATTTTAAACATTTATTAACATACATACAAAAACAGCTAACACTATAAAATGAATTGACATTACAAAAAAATAAACAGAATTTTATAAAAAATTATGTTTGAAGATGCCTAGATTTATTAGAATAAATTGCTCAGCACAAAATTACTAATATAATAAATAAATATCCAAAATCATAATAAAATAAATACATACATAGATCAATTAGAGCTTTTTCACTAAAAGCATAGATTCAATATACAGCTGGGTTTTTTTTTTATTATTGTTATTGACTGATAAGAGTTTTTCCCACACAACCTGCAGGTATCATGTTTCTGATGATTTACATTTTCCCCCTCCAGCATTCATGACTTGGATCAACCTTCAGAGGAGGTTATCTGACAGTCAGGATGATGAATGCATCGCGACAGCACAGACGCTGAAGGAGTACGTTTTAATTCGCTTATGTGCACACTTTTGTTGGTGCAACTGCAGTAGATCGTCTTGCATGTGTCGCTGCATCGTCATCCCGGTGTTTTAAAAGCTGTAACGTGTTGTGACACAGAGCTGAAAGTATTTTTAAACAGCTTATATTTCCTCAATGAATGACGTCAAAGTACTAAAATGTTGAAGAAAAATGCCAATGCATGTGTCCCTTTTACTCCAATACAACATAAATTACCCAGACTGCACTGGGTTTAAAGCCAAACACTCTACAGTCCAGGAAAATCACAATAATTTTAGTTTGACAGCTCTTTGATCTCAAGAAAAATGCAGAAAAAAACAAAACAATTACAGGATTATTGCATAATCTATTAACAATAATTCAATCAAGTTCCTTTTGTCTTCTTTTCAAATAATATGTTGGTTTGAGGAAGTTAACTTTCATCTCCTGACCTGTTTCGGTGTCAACCAACTGCCAGTCTTCTTCAGAGGCGTCTGCTGATCACTTTGATGTGTCCTTATAAGTTATTTCTGGGTGTGGCCAAATTGACAGTTCTGTCATGATGGCCTCGAAGCCTGTCGATGTCAAAGTAATCAACAGACACCTCTGAGGAAGACTGACAGTTGACAGCCGAAACACGTCAGATCAAATTAAATTTCATCAAAATAAGTTGCCTGAATAAATTAAACATTAATATATTAATTGAAAAAAGTAGACAAAATAAGTTGCTGAAATGATTACGCGGAAGTCAAGAAAAAAGCAAGGCGATCAGCAGACGCCTCTGAGGAAGGCTGGCAGTTGACAGTCGAAACGTGTCAGGAGATCAAAGTAAATTTCTGGAAACCTTAACATATTCAAAAATAAGACAAAATTACCTTGCTGAAAATATTACGTGGAAGTCAAGAAAACATCAAAGCAATCAGCAGATGACAGTCGAAACATGTCAGAAGATCGGAGTAAATTTCCTGAAGCCTTAACATATTGTTAAAAAATAAAACAAAATTAACTTGCTGGAATTCTTACGTTGAAGTCAAAAAAACATCAAAGCAATGTCAGAAGATCAAAGTCAATTTCCTGAAAAAAGTAGTCTGAATGAATAAAAGCCAACATATTACCTATGAACAATGTATTTGAATCTTGTACAAATATCCAAGCAATAAATTACAGGTTTCCATACAAAATGTGTTGATTTTGTGGGAATATTTAGCGAAAATATTAAAGTTTTTTTTTTTTTTTTTTTAAATAATCTTGCAAGTTTCTGCATAGAATTTATTTATTTATTTTTTTCTCAACAATCTAAAGATTAATAATCATAATTGCACTGAATGCAGTAGTTTATGGAGTCTGTATTGTAAAGTGAATTTTTTTTTTTTTTTTTTTTTTTGTGTTGCTGAAACAAAATCCCTGGCTGCGCCGCGATCACACAGAGTTGGATAATCAATGGACCGAAGCCTCTCTCCTCGTGCTCTGCTCGCCTCTGTGAGGATTACATCTTCAAATAAACATTGTCAGTGGCCTGTTAAGAAAGATAAACAGCTGTGTGCTCGTCTTATGTCATGTGGCAGTGCAAACATCTGGCAGATGATCATATATAGCCAGAAACGGACGGAAAACCTCATTGACCCGTGTTGCTATTATGTATTTAATCTTTGGTAGACCCTTAATGTCTAATATAGATGCACAATAATAGAACTAATAATAACAGATAGAATAACTGTTCTCAGTAGAAAAAGCACTGGGATAATGACTGCCTTGTGATAAACTTTTTAATCAGGCGTGAAACCATGGAGCATTATTCTGGAATTAAAATTAAATTAGCAACCACCTGGAACTGTATTTGGGAAAATAAACATTTTCACTGCTGGGAAATACTTTCACCACCAAGTTATGGCCAAAGAATGTTTTGGAAATGAAATATATAAAGTGGTTTGCAGGTATTTTACAACAGAAGGAAAACTCTTTCAAAATAAACCAGGTTTGCTTTTGTCACCTGCCCTGCATGTAATATTTAATTCACAACCAAGCAAATTGAATTTTTAGTATTTATTTTTTTTCATAATAAATAAAATGTGGATGTATAGATTTATGCAAAAAAAAACAAAACATTGCTTTAAAAAAAAAAAAAAAAAAAAAAAAAAAAAAAAAAAACATCAAAGAACAAAATTAATCATTCGGAAAAAAAAAAAAAAAAAAACTTCAAAAAGTTTGAAATTTTTTTAGATTAATTATATAAAGCAGCAATCAATTGATCAACACAACAAAAAAATAAAAATAAATGAATATTAGTTGAAAAAAAAAGGTTTGAACATGTCTAGATTTAATAACTAATTTGCTCTTAAAAAAAATGAAATATTAAAATAAAATAAATCTAAGAATAGAAAAAGAAAAAAAAAATTCCAAGAAAAAAAAATCCTAAGAAGTCAGATTTTTCCTTTATATATATATATATATATATATATATATAAATGCATTAATAAATACATAAAAATAAAACAATCCAACAATCATTGCATCTAAATTTATCAATCATTAAAAATTATCATAAATAAATAAAACAATTACATACATAAATAAGAGCTGATGGCTAGGGTGCATTTACCAAATTTAAAATTTAATAATCCATCTGCATTTTATGCTTAAAGCAAATATTTAAAATGCAGCTGTTTTTTTTCTTTTTTTTTATTTGTTGCCAAACTCCAGCATGTTTTGTAGCTGCTCCCAGTAAGAAAATAAACAAAAAAACACCCCCACACTTCCTTTCAAGTGACAATACATCAAGTAATCAACTATAACCTGGTTTTTGGCATCTGTTTGTTGGATTTCTCTCTTTTTAAGCTGCAGTCTGTCACTATTTCTCACGGAGAGCAAACGTTTGGTCTCGCCCAGGTTCTGCCCTGAGGTTTCAAATACCTGACAGTTTTTATGATTAATGCGCAAAGACCGGAGGGGGAATTTGTCAGCATTATTTTGAGATGCTTTGCATTTTGCATATTGGAAATCTGACAGAAATACATTCAAACATGGAGTAAAAGTTACTTACATAGCGTAAGTCTCCTGACATCAATGGATCAAAGAAACCTGACATTTTTTATCACGTTCACATCTGTTAATGCGAGGATTAAAACTCAAAGTCACATTGTGCCTTTTACAGTTTGGTAAACACGCCCTGCAGCTCCAATCAGGCCTGAAAAATGTAAAAACAGCGAATTATCACGTGAAGCTCATTCGTCTTTTTTCTAGAAGGACACTAGGGTCACACTTCCATAACTCATCGACGTGTCCAAGTGAAGGTGAATTCAGAAAACACTGCTTTCCTTTTCTCTTTCGGAAAATTCTTGGTGGAAACCAAAAACCAAAAAAAAAAATAGGAAACCAAGACAGACACCGAAATTAATGATCACGCTAATTATTACTAAAATAAGAGGATTTTTTGAACCCTTTGAACCAATTTTTGCTTATTTTTAACCTTTTTCTGCTACTACACCAAGCTTGCCATGTTTTAACCCATTTTCATCACTTTTTCTTGCCATATATTTTGCACCTGTTAATGCATTTTTGCTGCATTACTCCCATTTCTGCCACTTCTCCATCAAAATTTAGGCCAAGTTAACCACATTCACTATTTGCCAGTTCAAATAAATTGTTCCCACTTTTTCAATTACATTACCCAGGTCTCTGGTACCTTTATTTTTTGCCAATATTTATTATCATTGTTACCTCCACTCTACAAAAATGACCACATTTGAAATAGGATAAAGGAATTTAAGCTAAGAGGCTAATTATTTACAGGGCTTCCGGTTTTTCAGGAAATTGACTTTGATCCCCTGACAGTCGGAACATGTCAGAAGATCAATGCAAATTTCCTTAAAAAAAACAAAAAAAAAACACATTTCCATATTCCATTTAGGGGTTTACTCATATCCACGTCACTTTAATCGGGGCAATAGAATCAACCTCTCATAATAATCTGAATAATTGGACATATTTCTCTGTTTTCCAGTGAAAACTTGCATTTAAATGTGGATGCGAGTCATTTCCTTGTCATGTTGAAGTCTGATTTCAAATATAGAGGGAAAAAAAAAGGAAATTCTGTTTTTGCGAACAAAAATGAAAGCGATTAACATTTCCTGTTTGTAATCTTTAAATTAAACGTGTAATAAAAAAATTTAAAAAATGGAGGTATTAATTATTAATAGAAATGTTACCCTAAACACAGCGTGGGTGGAACAGCCCCATGGGAGGGGGCGCGAGGGGGGCGTGGGAACATATGTGCTCATGTCGGTTGATAATTAGGCTGTAAGATGAGAAAAAAAATAGAAATAGAATAATTATTACCAGCAGCGACCTGGATAAAACTCTAGCATAAAAAAGATGAGAAATTAATGTAAACACTAACTCTTATTTTGATTTTCAACTTAGTTTTTAATCGCACTTACAAAAGTATTTGCCCTTAAAAACAGAGCGTATCGATTGATTGATTTTTTTATTTTTTTATTTCGCCAGTTAGAAAGTACTGGCCTCAGCAGTGAGTTAATTAAACTCAATTCTCTGGCATTATCTAAAATTCAGGAATGGCGCCATTTGGTGAACAGCAACATGCTCGTAGTCAATTAAAACTGATATTTCTATACAAATTATATTGGTTTTCAAGGCGGATTGCAATCAAAATTTCATTCTTTCTCTCCACCACTTGATGTTTTTCATGTTTTATCTTGTAAAGATTAGCTCACAGCTCGATAAGTGCAAAACTACGATTGCGCGCTGACCTGCATCATCTAATGAGGACCTTTCAAGACCAATTAGGAGAAAACGCCGCCACATGCGGGTAAAGAAACAGCGCAGTGAAAACTTCAAACCAACACCACCCACAATCTATTCCTTTATTTGTACTGAGGCGCCTTTAAATGCTTTGGATCATCACAGAAACACAGATTAAGTCCGTTTACTGAAAACACAGCTGATGCCCAATGCCTTTCACACGTGATGAGAGGAAGAGTTGAGTTTCAAATGAGAGCAATGGAGCTTTAATCAGAATTAATCAGAGTGATTGTCACAGCCAATCAAATTATGCGTGTTGAATAAAATAAGAAACATAAGGAAGAATAAAAAAAAAAAAATAAAAATAAGAAGAAAAAAAAGAAAGATAGAAAGAGTAAAAAAAAAGAAAAAAGAAAGAAAAACACAAAACAAATAGAGAAAAACGAAAAATAAAAAAGAGAAAAGAGAAAAAAAAATTTAAAAAATAGATGAAAAAAGAAAACAAGAAAAAAGAAAGGAGAAAATCTTGAAAAAAGAGAAAACAATAGTGAAAAATAGAAGAAAACAATTATGTGAGTTGCAAAAAAAATGTTTTAATAGTTACGAAGACAAATAGCTGGGAAAACATAAAACAAATAGAGAAAAATGAAAAATAAAGAAACAAGAGGAAATTTATTTTAAAAAAAAAGAGAAAAAAAAGAAAAAAAATATTTGTGTTGCAGCAAAAGAGAGATGGAAAAAAGAAAAATGAAAGAAAAACAAGAAAAAAGAAAGGACAACAAGAAAAAATAAGTGAAAAAAGAGAAGTTGCAGCAATTTTTTGTAATATTTACAAAGAGAGATGGATGGGAAAAAGAATAAAAAAAAAAGAATGAAAAACAAGAAAAGAAAGAAAGTTTTTGTTGAAGATAAAAACAATGAAGAACAACATCCATCCCTGGAGGTTCAGCCATCAGATTCCCTCTAGACCGAGAGGCTTATAGCAAGAAACACTCACTGTCAAAAAAACTTGAAAGATAAGGTGTCACACTCCTGTGGAGTGACTCAGCACAAACAGGAAAAACTCACTTTTAATGACACATCAGCTTGTTTAACAATGATAATCACATGTTTTAAAAGGTCCAACTCAGAGGAAGTCGTCATCGTCTTCCTCACCCTCTTAAGGTGCGTTCACATGAAAGCGGTTAGCGGCTAGCCCATCTTGTATGTCACCTGTGGTCCTTTTTACTGGGACAGAATATCGCGTCTAGCCTTCCGACGTTTCTTCCAACTTTCTTCCTACATTACTTCCCCGGTCATCACGCCACATGGAGGAAAGAGTCATCATGGCTGTATGCGGCGAGCTCATCCTGTACGACACCTGTGGTCCTTTTCACTGGGACAGAATATCACGGCTACACCTGTGGTCATTTTTACCGGACCGCGTCTAGCCTTCCGACGTTTGTTCCAATTTTCGGAACAGGCTTTGACATTTGCGGTAGATGAAGCGATGAAGTGAGGCAAGAATGTTCAAGCCACTCATCATGGATGAGGTTAAAACGCTTTAGGATTCGTTCCATGATTTAAGCAACTATAGTCGCTAAAGTCGCGTGTTAAAACGCTCTAGGATTCATTTGCTCGGCTAGTCCTCCTCGTTTGCTCGGTGTGAACACGCAAACCAAGTCTAGAGCGGATCAAACAGGCAAATTCTAGAGAGATTGTTTCTCCCGGTCTTGGAGCATTACGGTAAAGGTCCCTTAACTGGTTAGCTCATGTAACTGCACCAGAGGCTGTTTGGAGCGCATCAGAAGTTGTTCTCTGAACGCAAGCCAAGTCAAACCAAGGTGATAAATATATCAGCTGTTCTCTGCTCATTCGGAATGAGTCCACGACTAAACAAATCTTAGAGTGGTTCAAACTCCCTACTGGGATTAATTTGCTCGGATATTCTGTCTCGTTTGGTCGGCGCGAACACGCAAACGAAGTCTAGAGCGGATCAAACAGGCAAATTCTAGAGTGATTGTTTCTGCCGGTCTTGGAGTGTTTCCAACCGAAGTCTGGAGCAGTGATTCTCAAACTTTTTCGGCTCAAGTACCGACTGTCTGTTATTTCTTAATGCAAGTACCCCCTACGACATTTTGCTCAAAATACTATGAAAAAAAGAACTATAGAGCGTAATGATGGAATGAACGAGTGAAGAACAAACGGAGAAGATAGATAGATGAGATAGATGAGAGCCTTTCCTTCAAATCTTTGGGTGTCTCACGATTCGATTAGATTCTTAACGTCACGATTCGATTCAAAATCGATTCTCGTTTTAACCGACTCTTGATTCAACCGATTCTCGATTCAAAAATTGATACAATGCATAGTCTGTTAAGTCAAATTCTGGCATCAAAACAATACAGTTTGTCTAAAGCGGAACTCCTGAATCAGAGTTTTTCTTTAAAAAAAATAATTAAAAAAACTTAAAAATAATTTTTTAAGTTTATTAATCAATTCAGAATTGTGGATAATCAGAATCACGATTCTAATGTGAATCGATTTTTTTTCCCCCACCCCTAATGTCAAGAGATGTATCTACTCCTCAACTGGCTAGCTAATGGAACTGCACCAGACGCTGTTCGGAGCGGATCAGAAGTTGCGCTCTGAACGCAAAACCGAGCCAAACCAAGGTGCTCAAACTCTCAGCTGCCGAGTCCACGACTAAACCGTCGTGATAGTATCCTTAGTTTTCACTCACTAGCAGTTGCGTGCATCACTGATACTCCAAAGTCACTCTGCTTCACACTCAGGGGCTCAGACGGAAAACGAGAAGGACACTAAGTGGGACTTGTTGTTTCGTTTCAGCCTGACGTGAGAGAGCAGATTACACATCCCCACACCCACCCTCGTCCCCTTGCCCCTTGTCCTTTAGTTTGGTTTATGTACACCGTCTGATTGCCTATAAAGTTCCCCAAGCGCCCTGCAGTGTTCCCAGCCACCAATTACGGTGGGACTTGTCCTTTCTTTTTATTTTTTTGTTACCCTGAATTGGAAGTGATGTGGTTTGGCCTCCAGGGTCGACACCATAGCTACACCCACGTATCTGCAGAGGCTCCGCCAGAGCCCGACTGCCCGTGGCCCTGTGCTGCAGTCCTGGAAAAATGATAATCATGAAATCTACCCACTCATAGGGCAGGAGATGGTTCGGCCTCTCCTGCCCCTCGTTCTTAGTCTTTCCTTTTCCTGATTCAATATTCTGGAGGCAACAAACTTCATCTGATTGTTCATCTGCAGGGTTTTTTTTCTCTCTCTCTCTCTCTCTCTCTCTCTCTCTCTCTCATCGACTTCCTTCTTGGCCACAAGCTTCAGCTCAAAAAATCTGCAGACTGCTGCTCACACCTGTCAGGCCAATTTATTATTTTTTTTCTTTTTTCTTGGCTGCTATATCTACTCGCACACATAAATGCTTCTTTGTTTATTTCAGCATCACAACATCGGAGATTAGCCATTTTACCAAGGCTGGCTAATCAGAAATGTAGCCGACAAAAGCCAACAGCAGTCGCGTCGTTAGATTAAGAAATAAAGGATCAATTGAAGCACTTGAGACTCATTTCAGATCAAATTCAGTTTATTTATGTTAGTTTTTGTTTTTCATGTGTGTTTTTGTTTCCATTTTGTGCTTTTGGATTATTTTTGTTTCCATTTTGTGTGTTTTGAATTATTTGTGTGCATTTTTGTTTCCATTTTGTGTTTTTGTTTCCATTCATGTGCATCAATGCTTCTTTGTTCATTTCAGCATCACAACATTGAAGATGAACCATTTTTCCAAGGCTTGCTAATCAAAAATGCATCCGACAAAGCCAAAATTGGTATATTTACAGCTGTCACTTCATTCAATTCAGAAATAAAGGATCAAATGTAGCGCTTGGGACTCATTTCAGATCAAATTTAGCCAAGTAATTTATTAACAGGGGATTAAGCAGCCTATGCCACTGATTCACCCAAGCAGCAAAAAAAAAACAACAACAATCAAGACTCAATTACACGTTCACATCTATAACCTAATTAGCCACCACTTCTTGCCTTTAATTCACACTTAATCAGACTATAACCTCAACCCGAATTAGATAAAAAACAAACAAAAAAAAAACAAACTGCTGACTTCCAGTAAAACTGATTCAATTACACACAAATGTGGTCTAACTACAACTTTGATCTAAAAAAGGAAATATTGTAACAGGAGAAATGATGGAGCCACCGGTTATGACGCAGTTGGATGTACCTGCAGACCCCCCCCCCCACAAAAAAAAGGGCTCAAACAGGAAATATTGAAGCATTTAGTGGAACAATATGTCATGCAGGTGTCTACGCCTACTGAGAAAACACTAATGTGGGTGGATTTGTCATTTGTGTGTGTGTGTGTGTGTGTGTGTGTGTGTGTGTGTGTGTGTGTGTGTGTGTGTGTGTGTGAGAGAGACGATTTGGCCGGATAAAAACAGAAGGCAGTGCAGTAAGTGCCGTAGGATATTCTGGATACCGGGAGGTGCGCGTGGCAGGCAGCCAGGTGTGCGTGTGCTAATGAAGCCCCCAAAGGGAACTCACCGGTTTATTTCACACGAGAAACATGATGCTTATTAAACCTGTGGGCTTACCTCCATTTACGCACCATTGGAGATCAGTGCGTAAAATGCGTAAAAGTGAAGGTTTAAACAGCCCTATTAACAATTTACAATACATTCTTGGTGCTGAATCTTCATTGCAAAGAAAATAAGTAATAAAACACATAAAGGCAGACGTTGCTTACCAACTCAAAGCGATGGAAATGAAGACTCCAAGTTCCTCAGTCCGTGAGTAAACGTGGGAAACGGACGCGTTCAGTGAGATTTAACAGGTCCATCTCTCCTTAAAAAGCACCAAAAACTTCCCACTCCCACACTCTCCTCCACAGCTGTGACGCGGGTTCGGGGGTCTCTGATGGTGACGGTGATGGTCCACCTCCGGTCCCGGGATGAGGATGAGTAGCGCGCTGCGGTCCTTGCGCTGTAATTTCTCTGATTAAATCACCGATTCAGATCAACTGGAAACGTGAAAGCGACGCATTTCCTTTTCGTTTTAGGTGATCTTCTTAAATTAAATAAAAAAAATTAAAAAAAAAAAAGGAAGCAGAAACGCGCGCACAGTGCGCTGCCGCTTTGCGCCGTGACGCGCACTGTGGGTACTTCACCAATGTGAGGGTTGTTGGAGTCGCTCGGTGATTTGCATGCAGCAGAGGTGGACCAAAGGGAGAAATAAAGGGAGTGTCAAACTAAACAAAGTGTACGGCAGCACATCTTGTGCAGACTTTCAAAATAAAAGCCAAACGCAAGCTCATAAAGTCCATCAAGTGCATTTTTTTCCTTATGTGCTCTCTTATGTTATTAAATGACTATATTCAATTTTTCAGCATTTTTTCAACCAAGGATAGCTTTTTTTTGTGTGACTAAATAATCACTACACTTCCCCACGTTCCTGTTGTTTTATTCTGAAAATAACGCGGACAAAGGCTCCCCGCACGTGCTGAGCTTCCTGCTATTAGTCGGTATGATATCTGCACTGGTGGCCTTTGGATAACCTGTTCAGCTTAAAATACACTGGATTTACACAACTGGCATGGGAAACTAGATTAATTTATTCCATGTATGCGCACACAAATGTGTGTGTGTGTGTGTATATATATATATATATATATATATATATATATATATATATATATATGGGGACTGCAAGATTCTCAATAATAATAATAAATAGGATTAGATTTTGGACAGTTTTATGCACCAATGCTGCACACACTATAATAAAAGATGCATTTCTTCTGCTTCAGCAGCTCGTGATCCTAAAGCAGATGATAAGCTGTTCTTCACAGTAGATCATCTACAGCAGACATGGGCAACTGGTGGCCCGGGGGCCACATTCGGCCCTCAGTCTAATTTTATGCGGCCCACAAAGTAAACGTACAAAATGACAGAAAAAACACACAAAACAAAAACAAAAAATACATAAAAAAATATATACAAAATTGCAGAAAAATACAGTAAAAGACAAGAAAAAACAGAAAATACTCCAAAAACATACAAAACTCCGACACAAATTAACAAACAGCACGTAATACACAAAATCACCCAAACAATTTACAAAACTACAGAAAATGACAAAAAAAAGTACGCAAAAAGACAGCAAAAACACTAAAACATAATTCCGCAAACCCACAGTATTAACAAACAAGCAAAACAACAACTAAAATCCATAGAAATTACTCAAAAAAAAAAATGCAAAATGAGAACAGAAATACACAATATGACTCTAAAAAACATACATTTTACAGGAAAATTACTCAAAAGGACAAGAGAAATGCACAAAATGCAATCATAACAGGCAAGACAAGAACAAACATACACAAAATGACTATATAAACGTTTTTGTTCTGTCCCGCGTTCACGCTCAGATTGGTCATTATTGCTAAATGCTGACATGAATGTTGATCACGTGGCCCTTTGATCAAACGAACACATTTTTGTGGCCCCTGCTGTGAGAGAAGTTGCCCACCTCTGATCTATGTGGTCTGTTACTTCACTCACTGATTTCTTTCCATTGTCCTGGATTAATGTCTCGCATAGTGTCCTGTATGTGTTCAACCCCTGACCTCTGCAATCACAGGTGAACTGACACAGATCAAAATGTTGCAGAATCAAACAAATGTATCCTGATCATATATTTTTTTTGATTTTCTCCAATTTGGTATTTATTTATCTTTTTGTTGTTGATACTTCTGGAGTCATTTATGTGCATTTTTGCTCTTGTTTTGTGTATTTCTCTGTCATTTGATGTGTTTTGATTTCCATGATGTGTGTTTTAAAACCATTTTGTGCATTTTTGTTTCCATTTTGTGCGTTTTGTTTCCATTTTATGAGTTTTACCATCATTTTGTGTTTTTGTTTCCAATTTGTGTGCTTTGGATTCATTTAGTGTGTTTTCACTTTTATTTTGGATTAATTTTGTGTGTGTTTTTGGGCTCATTTGTTTTTTTATTTCCACTTTGTGCTTTTGGATCAATTTAGTGTGTTTTTGCTTTCGTTTTGTGTGTTTTGGATTTATTCATGTGCATTTTTGTTTCCATTTTGTGCGTTTTAGGTTAATTTTGTCTATGCTTCATTCATTTTGTGTGTATTTGGAGCCATTTAGGTGTGTTTTTGTTTCCATTTTAGGGGTATGTGACAAATCTAGATTAAATTACAATTCTTATCGAGCTCATTTCCGGGATTTAATAAGTGTGTGCCGGACTACGAAGGTTGCTAACGTCTAACGGCCCTAAATCACCACGGGAGCTTATGCTGAACAACTAGCCTGCTCGCAAGCAACAGTTTTTTCTCTGGCTAGGATCTGAACGAGTGCTCAAATCCCATCTCCTGACCAATCAGTTCTCTTAGAAAAAGAGCTGTCCAGTGTTTAGAATCTCACTAATTCTAATATTATTTACACTCATGAATTCCTGCATTAATTACTGTCTGCTTTTTCTGCAGCAACAGTGTTGGTTTTTGGTGTGAGTTTTGTAATTTAATTATTCCTATTTTTAAAGAATTTTTCCTCATTTGTGACGTTTTACATTTCCTCCGTGTGATTGGTCTGACGCTGTAATATCCATCTCCGTTACTAGAGCGCGCCGGTTAACCAGACTGAAATCAGCATGTTGTAATTTAGATCCGTAAAACAGCTTCTGTCTGACGGACAGTGTATGGTTCGTTGAAGCCCACTAACAGAGATTAATCCAGGATATAATTATCTAGATTCGTAACATAGGCCCTTTGTGTTTTTGGAATAATTCTGTGTTTTAGTTTTGGATTCATTTTTGGTGTTTATGGTTTTTCGTTTTGTGTGTTAAGAGTCATTCTCATGTGCTTTTGTGCTGTTGTTTTGTGTATTGTCATTTTGCGTGTTTCGGATTCATTTCGTGATATTTGTGTTTCCGTTTTGTGTATTCGTCTGTCATTTTGTGTGTTTTTTTTACTCATTTGGCGCCTTAGATATTAATCCAATTGACTTGGGCTGCTTGGAATCTTCTCTAAATCAAATCCAGATTCATGGTCGTTCTATTGCACTTTTTGTGCAGATTTCCATCAGATTTATCTAAATTCCGAGTGCAATCGAACGCAGCATAATAATGGGAAGTACTGTAACCGAGTTAATTACCCAACCAACTAAAGGAACAACCAAAATGTTAAAACAAAATCAATATTTAACAGTGCATGTTACTTTAATGAGTGTTAAGAAGCAAGTTGGGTATAATGAACTGTTTAAATAACTCCCAGATCTCATGTCTGCACTAGAAAGCCATTGGTAGTTGGTTTAATAACTAGAAGGAGCCTCATAACATTAAATCTGTGTTTTACAGCGTGCTTTTACAGTTGGAGGAAAACCATCAGAACAGTGGGGGCTTTGCATGTTTACTTAGTCACTTTTGCTCCATTTTGACCCCAAATTTAGACACCATTTTTGGTTTCATGAGCTAATTACAGGCAGATGGGGCATGGAGTTTGGAAGCAAGTTCAGTCGCAAAACACAGCTGTGACGCAGCTGATGGAAAGAGGGTGGATAAAAAAAAATAAATGAATAAAATAAATAAATACAATTACAAAGATGGATAAAGTAGACCAATAGCAATATAAATAGAAAATTAAATAAAAATGAAAAAAAACAAAAAAAACAAATTAAAAATAAAATATGATTAAAAAAAAATAGCAATATACATATATATATTGCTATTTGTTTTTATCATATTTTATATATATATAAAATACAAATAAAAATAAAATGGCAAAAACTAATGAAATAGATGAATAAAATGGAAATAAAAAAAACAATCAAATCAAATCAAAAGTATATTGTAAAATAAAATGAAAACAATTTTTATAAATTTGTAAAATACACAATACAATAAAATGAAAAAGCAAATTACATAATAAAATAAAATAAACAGGTAATATACATAAAATTGTATCAAAATAAAAATAAATGAATAAAAAAACATTTTATCAAAATTGAATGAAAAATGTAAATAAATAAATGAATAAAAATGTAAATACATAACATTTGATCAAAATTAATTAAAAAAAAATAATTAATTGATAAAAAAGTAAAATACATAGATAAAGATTAAAAAAAATAAGACGACTAAATAAATACATAAAAAAAAAAGAAGGTAAATACATGAGCTGCAGAATTCCATATATGTGTTTGAGTGCAGGTGGACCAAAGGGAAACATAAATAAATAAATAAAGATCTGCAACAAACTGCAGATTTGCCCACGTTACATAACTCTGCAGCGGTTGCATGCCTCCGACTCACGTTGGCTGGATAATTAGCCGTGTACAGTAGCTCTTCTCTACTTTCTCTAATGCACACTTATAGCAGAGCCTGTCAACACCCAAGCTGAATAAATTCCTATTTTTTTTCCCTCTGAACATCTCTTTAATGTTTGTTTTCCCACCGAGCGACACAACTTTGCCCCTCCCCACCCACCCAACCACCCACCCCCAATCATAGTTTGTTCTCTTCTCCAAGTCCTGGGTTTCAAATCACTTTCTGAAAAAAAAAAAAAAAAGTGTCTATCAAACGTGGAGGGAAAGTATGACTCAGACGACCTTCAAACGAGTTTGTTCTACTTTCAACACAATCAGTGTGTGATAAATGTTGGATATATAAGCTGTGCTGCATCCACAGCGTGATCCCATGCTCTCGCTATTTCCCAGTGCTCCATGGGTAATGAGTGCAATGTTATGTTTGTGTCGCCTTGCTAAATTGACGATCGCATCCATGACATGTCGCCCACTTTTCTAATAAAACACTATAAAAAGCTAAGAAGAGCCTGGAGGTAAAAGATGAGACTATTATCAAAAAAAAAAAAAAAAAAAAAGGTGAAAATATACTAATGAACTGTAATATTTAGACACGTGTTTGTTTAGGAGCTAAAAAGAAAAATATAGGATGCTTTTATTGTGGAAATTGTTTCCGTAATCAACACACGGGTGAGCTTTTCTAGATTCAAGTTGTTTGTTGTCAAGGAATCGTCTATAAATTAATGATAGACATAAACAAACAACAAAAAATTTAATGTCAAATGTATTCCTATTTTATTTGAATAAAGTTCAACCAACATCAGTTTAAATTAACAGGATGTGAACCTGTTTTATAATCATCAATACCGCGGAAGTCAAGGACGCGCCAAAGCGATCAGCAGACGCCTCTGAAGAAGACTGGCAGTTGAATCAACGGGAGATCAACATAAATTTCCTACAAAATAGTTGTCAGAATAAATTAAAATATAACATATTATTCTGAAAAAAAAAAAAAAAAAAAAAAAACTAACTCTAACTGGAGTTATTACTTAAATTTGTTTTTGATAAAAAAATACATATTAGGTTTACCTGACTTTTCGGCACATACATTTTTTTTTTTTTTTTTAAATGATGGAAAAGGTGGTTTAATGGGATTTTAAAAACCACAGAAATTGGACAAAAGTTGAAAATAGTAATGCAAATAATGGGTGAATATGGTACAAACTGTTTAAATGTGATAATAATGGGTGACAGGGGGGTGGAAAAGTGGTGGAAAGCATTTATAAGTAGCGAAAATGTCTTCACAGTGGGAAAAATGTGCAGAAAAGATAGTGACATTTGATAAAGTGACAGGATGCAGAGTAATGGAGCAAAAATACAAAAAAAAAAAAAAATGATGAAAATAGGTTAAAATATGGAAAGCTTGGTGTCGCTGGAGAAAAAGGAATACAAATAAGCGAGTAAAATGCAATTTTTAAAAGCACAGAAATTGGTTAAAAGTTGCGAATTAGAGTGGCCAAAAATTAACAACAAAGTGGTAAAAAGGGATCAAAGTGTCAATATTGAAACAAATAATGGGTGTGACAAAAAATAAAAAAATAAGTATGAAATATGGTGAAAAGAGGTTAAAAGTGACAATAATGGGTCAACATGTGCAACATTAAGTTGGAAAAGATGGAAAAGATGCGCAAAACAGGCATTGAAATTTGACTGAGAAGTGACAGAAATCGGAGTAATGGAGCAAAAATGCATAAAAAGGAGCAAAAATATGGCAAAAAATGTGAAATATTGGAAGCTTTGTGTAATTGCAGAAAAAAAGCAAAAATGGTCTCAAATTGTTAAAAAAAAAACTATTCTTTATTTGGTGTAGTTGCAGAAAAGGGGTGAACATAACAAAAAAATGGTGGAAAAGGTGGTGAAATGAGATTTTTGAAACCACAGAAATTGGTTAAAAGAGTGGTCAAAAATGTATAAAAAAAGTTGCAAATAATCATGGCAAATCATGATCTTGCATGGTCAAATTGGCAAAAATAAGCATTAATATGGTGAAAAGAGGTTAAAAGTGACAATAATGGGTGACATTAGGTGGGAAAGGTGGTGGTAAGGGTTTATAAGTGCCGAAAATATCTTGAAATTTGATTGAGAAGTGACAGAAATGGAAGTAATGTAGCAAAAATGCATATTAAGGAGCAACAATACGGCAACAAAAAGTGTTGAAAAAAGCTTAATAATTTAGTTGCAGAAAAAAAGGCAAACATGGGTACAAATTGTAAAAAAGAATACATATATATTCTTTGTTTGGTGTAGTCTTAACCAAAAATGGTGGAAAAGGTGGTGGAATGGGATTTTTGAAATTGGTTAAAAATTGCAAAGTGACCAAAAATGGACAAAGAAAGTGGTAAAAAGGGTTCAAAGTGTCAATATTGGAACAAAAAATGGATGTGGTTAAATTGGCTAAAAAATAAGTATGAAATATAGTGAAAAGAGGTTAAAAGTGACAATAATGGGTCGGAAAAGTGGTGTAAAGGGTTCATTAGTGCCGAAATTGTCTTTACAGTGGAAAAGATGTGCAGAAATGGCATTTAATTTTGATGGAGAAAGTGTCAGAAATGGGAGTAATGTAGCAAAAATGCATTAAAAGTGATGGAAATAGGTTAAAACATGGCAAGTTTGCCTCGTATCAATACAATCGATTGATTACCTATTAAAACCAGACTTTTTTTTTTTTTTTTACAAACTTCCAGCTAAATCCGTCATAAGCCTATTTTCCTCCCCAGCCATGACTTCCAGTACATTCAATGTCATCCTCAGAGAATTAGCGCTCCACCATGTTACCAAATCAACAAGACAGGCCAGGTTTATTTTTATATCTGCGTCGAACAAAAAAAAAAAAAAAAAAAAAGAAATCTGTGCGTACGAGCTACAGACCCCCCCCCCCCCCCCCCCTTGCATCTGTGTGTGTGTGTGTGTGTGTGTGTGTGTAGACCCAAGGATTTGGCCCACCTCCAGTCCCATGTCGCACAATTTGTGTGTGCTCGCACTCCGAGATGTCTGGCATCACAGATGTAAAAAAAAAAAAAAAAAGTGGGGGTTTTGCGAGGACACAGACAGACACACACACAGGGTGAATATAGTCTTACTTTCTCGCTGCTTCTCCTGTCAAAAGCTGAGCTGTCAGATAGAAAATGAAGCTTTCCGGCGGCCATTTTCCACCACACAATCCCCACTGAGACCTTCAGATTCACGTCAAAACCTTAGAGTTCTCTGGAACATCTCAAATAATGTTCATTGTTAATTACTACAGTCATATCAACGCAATTTAAGCACATATTGGCTTATTTTTCATTATTTTTCTGCAACTACATCAAACTGGCCACATTTTAACCTATTTTAATGACTTTTCCTTGCCATGTTTTTGCTCCGTTTAATACATTTTTTGCCACATTACTCCAATTTCTTCCACTTTTCCATCAAATTTCAATGCACCATTTCCCACCATTAAGACATTCTCAGCACCTAAAAAACCCTTTCCACCACTTTTCCCACCTAAAGTTGCATATATTGTCACTTTTATCCTCTTTTCACCATATTTCATGCTTATTTTATCCAATTTAACCACATTAACGCTTCGTCATGCCTAACCCTAACCCGAACCTATTGTTCCAATATTGACAATTTATTCTTCTTGCCATATTTTTGTTCATTTTAATGCTTTTTTTGCTACATTACTCCCACTTCTGCCACTTTTCTAATTTCAACACGGTTTCAAACCCTTTTCTTCACTTTTACCCACGTAATGTCGCCCATTATTGTCACTTTAAACCTTTTTTCCTTATATTTCATGCTTATTTTTTGCAAATATTTGCCAGTTTAAACTAATTGTTCCTACTTTTGAAACTTACTTTAAACAACCCCCTCCCATTTCTGCCACTTTTAAGCCAATATTGACACTTTGAACCCTTTTTTACCACCTTTTTAGGCCCATTCTAATTTGCAAATTTTTTTTTTGTTTTCTTTTTTTTTAAAAATCCCATTCCACAACTTTTTCCACCATTTTTGTTCGCTTTAAACCACTGCCTGTTCTGCGTAACAAACCTCGAAGGTGACGACAACTTGTTCAGCGATTATGAAATCACACAATAGCTCATGATGGAAATGACCAAGCAGGCTAAATTTAGCCACGTGTCGCGCCATTGGCAAATACTGCACGGATGAGTATCAGTGCGAGAGAAGCACAAGAAGACTAAACAACTACTTTCTGCACTTTATCTCCCATTTCACGTCGTCACCCATTCTCTGCGTCACGTAAGCATTTAATTACCTTCACATGACACGAGCAAACAAGGCAACACAAAGAGATCACATAGTTGTGTTCTGTACACACAGTTATTATCTGCTTTGCATTTGCATCGATGTCACAGTAGCATTTAATGAACATTATTAAAATATGCAAATCCTTGTTTTAATCAGAAATAAAATGGGTCAATAAATGGTGGGAAAGGTGGTGAAATGGGATTTTAAAAACTACAAAAATTGCCTAAAAGTTGCTAATTATAGAGCGGACAAAAATGGACGGAAAAAAGTGAATTGTGAATGTGGTTAAATTGGCAAAATAAGCATGACATATGGTGACAAGTGACAATAAGGGGTCAACATATGACACTTTAGGTGGGAAAAGTGGTGGAAATGGTTTATAAGTGCTGAAAACAAAAAAAAAAACAAAAATAAGTGTAGAAAATGCATTACAATTTGAAGGGAAGTGGTAGAAATGGGAGAAATGTTGCACAAACGCATTAAAAGGAGCAAAAATTTGGCAAGAATAAGTCATTCAAAAGTGGCAATTTTGGTGTAGTTGCAGAAAAAGGGTAAAATTAAGCAAATATTTCTGTCAGTATGAGAACAATTAATTCAAACTGGCAAATAATGGGCATGGCAAATCGTGAATGTGGGTAAATTGGCAAAAAAAAAAATACGCAGAAAATATGGCGAAAGGAGGTTAAAAGCGACAATAATTGGTCAACATGTGTGACATTAGGTGGGAAAAGTGCTGGAAAAGGGTTTATAAGTGCCGAAAATGTCTTTAAAGTGGAAAAGGCACTGAAATTTGATGGAGAAGTGGCAGAAATGGGAGTAATGCAGCAAAAATGCATTAAAAGCAGTAAAAATATGGCAAGAAAGTTTGGTGTAGTTACAGAAAAATGGTAGATACCAGCAGAAATGGGCTCAATGTTCAATTCCTTTCTTGAAGGCATCTGGCGACCCCCTCCCAGAATGTCCCGTGACCCCAAATTGGGTCTTAGCCCCAAGGTTGAGAACCCCTGACTTAAATGAGGCAGTCGTTGCGTTCTAGTGTTAATTCTCTTTCCTGCGTCCTTGTCACTTTATCTTTAAAGCTCCTCTCGATCTTCAAAGGAGTCCTTTCATCTCTGATCCTCAGAGTCTTGCAGTGAAGGAGTGAAGGAAGGGTGGGAAGAGAGACGGAAGTTGAGGGAAAGGTGAAAGAGGAGGACTAAAAAAGCATCATAGTGTCTTTCATTTCATCTGGTCAGCTTCTTTAACCCCTTTGTGAGAGAATAAAAGGCATTTGTGGTGGCCCCGCCCCTTTGACAAACACGTGACGTGTGATAAGGACAAAAAATGTCATTTTTCTCGTCTGACTCAGATCCATGAGGCTCACCCTGATGTTTCATCGCACGTTCTGGCAGCTCAACCCATGTCTGACCTTTCGATTTACCAGCAGCAGCTGCTTATGTTTTTAATTTTTAATTTTACCTCATCATCATCACGTCTTTTCAATAATGCATGTTTTCAACTCTATTAAAGCAGATTTTTTTAGATTAAAAATGCACGTTCCCATTTCACTTGTCATTTAATGTCACGTTTGACGTGACGAGGCATGAACAGGAATGTTCTCAGGCCCCCACGGCCCTGAGCTGCTGACATTTAAAAAAAACAAAAAAGAAAAACCTAATGGAGGAATTCATAATACGTTAGTTTTTTTTTTTAAAAAAATATATTTTTTCTATTATTAAATATATTAAATTGCTGATTACAAAATCACTAGAATAATAAATACGCAATCTGTCATTAAGAAAAAAAAAGTCTAGAGTTATTAAACTGTTTAATTTGCTCATTGAAACATAGTAAAGTAAATTAAATCAAAAAATACAGAAAAAATAAATACAAATTTCTCAATAAAATCACCACAATAATATATATATATATATATATATTATTAAAATAAAAATTAAATAAAAATGATCGATACAAAATTACTAAAATAAATTTATAAATAAATAAATGTAAATAAATAAATATATAAATAAGAGCCAAAAGTCATTCCACATGCCCCCCCCCCCCAGGTAAACGGTGCTTTAAGTATTTCAATAAGAAGTGCCAGTAGTGACTCACCATGACAGAAAAGGTTCCAAAAAAGGAAAAATTTAATTGGTTACTCAGAAGAATGAGAACAACAAAATAGGGTTTTTTTCGACATTAAAGAAAAAAAAATGTATAGTTATATTTCCCCCTTCGTCTAAAATCTCTGATAGTAGCATGTGTGATTAGTGCTGATATCAGATCGGCGTTAGTTAACAAGCAAGTTGGCGATATTGGTAAGGAATTGTATCGGGACACTCTTACAAAAAATGATTAAAACCATTAAATACAAAATCACCACAATAAAAAGATGAAATCATATTATATAACAAATAAAGAACTAATATATATATATATATATATTTTATGAAAAATATAAGGGAATTGCGTTGCCATTTCATGACAACACAACAATACAAAATTACATGAAGTCGTTTTGTGACATAATAAATTTCAAACCTGATTTTTTTTTTTTTTACGTGATTTTAATGAATCCAATAAATTTCCCGCCCTTGAGTGAAAAGCAGCGTCACTAAAACTGCCTGAATGAACCCCATTGATCTTTCAATGAGCCTGAATCCGATTTGCAATCCAATCCCATTTGTCACACAGAGTCTTTTCCTGCAGCGTCACACCTTTTTTTCTCCTTTTACCTGTGCTGGTGACTCACCGCTGCAGCGTTAAATGAAATATGCTGATAATGACTCTGCCCTGGTGACTCGTTGCACACCTGTTTGCTCTCCAGGGGCGCACACTCGACACCAGTCCAACGCCATCAAATCACATAACACCCCCCCCCCCCCCCCCCCCCCCCCCCCCTTTCCCACAAAAGATGACTTCACGTGCAATATCCTGCTTATTGTTCACCTGGGGCGACTTTTAATTAAAACCTGAGGCTGCTTTTGTGTCTTAGACAAAGGCTTGTGATGCTATTGTGATCAGGATGAGAACATCCTGTCCCATATTTTGTCGTTTTCTCTTTATTGACTGGGTGATCTCTAAGCCAGGGGCACATAGGTCAACGCCGTCCACGCTAGAGCAGGGGTTCTCAACCTTTGGGTTAGGATCAAGAAACAATTTGAGTCCATTTTTGCCTATTTGAAGCTTTTTTCTGCAACGACACCAAACTTGCCATATCTTCATTTATTTTTAGAGCTTTTTCTTGCCATATTTTTGTTCTTTTTAATCAATGTTTGCTACATTACTCGCATTTCTGCCAGAAATTTCAATGCCTTTTCTACTGTCAACACATATTTGGCACTTTTAAACCCTTTTCCCACCTAACGTCGTCCATTATTGTCACTTTTAACCTTTTCCCACCATATTTTATGCATGTTTTTGCCAATTTCATCCCATTTGCGATTTGTCATGGCCATTAATTGCCAGTTTAAACTAATTGTTCCTACTTTTTAAATTACATTACTCCAACCCCCTCCCATTTCTGCCACATTTAAGCCAATATTGATTTTTTTCCCATTTCTGCGACTTCATTAAATTTCAATGCCTCTTCTGCACATTTTTTCCGCTTTCAATTTCAACAATTATAAACCCTTTTCCTACCAAATGTCGTATATTTTGACCCATTATTGTCACTTTTAACTTTTTTCTACCATATATCATACTTCTTTTTTTAGCCAATTTAACCACATTCACAATTTGCCATGCACTATTATTTGCCAGTTTAAAGTAATTGCTCCAATATTGACACTTTGAACCCTGTTTACCACTTTTTCCTGTTAGTTTTTGGCCACTTTAATTTGCAACTTTGAACCAATTTAAATCTCATTTCGCCACTTTCCCACCATTTTTCGCTCCTTTTAATGCATTTTTGCCACATGATCATATTTCAATGCCTTTTCTGCAATTTTTTTTTTTCTCCACTTTCTAGACATTTTCGACACTTATAAACCCTTTCCACCACTTTTCCCACCTAATGCCACATATGTTGACCCATTATTGTTACTTTTAACCTCTTTTCACTATATTTCACGCTTTTTTTGGCCAATTTAAACACATTCACGATTTGCCATGCACTATTATTTGCCAGTTTAAACTAATTGTTCCATTATTGACACTTTGAACCCTTTTTTTACCACTTTTTCAATCAGTTTTTGACCACTCTAATTTGCAAATACAACAATTTTTGTAGTTAAAAACATGGATTTACATCTTTGAGATGACTTCATACTATGGCACAAATAATAACTTCCTGGGTAACAGAGGATATTATTCCGATCAATAGAACAATGGACCATCATTTTGCTGACTTAATTATATCCCCTTATAGATGACCCTGTCTACACTCTCCACATGACTGTTCTTCAATGTTCCACCACCTTCAGGTTGAGAACCACTGCTGTGGAGGATGATCACAGCTGATATAAACTCTGCTGAGCGAGGACAGCTTTATTTGCCTGTGAAGTGGCTGTGAGGGGGATCTGGAGGGCCTGAGGGTGCCAAACATCTGCCACATGGTTCCTGCTTTTATTGTCCTCAGATTCTGCTGGAGGTGTCTGTCACGCTCTCTTTCTTTCTTTCTTTCTCTCAGCTTGTCCCCACTCTGCCTTCAGTCATTTTCTATGTTGTAACGTCTTCAAACAGCGACCAGAGCTGAAATCCTCCAACAAACACACCAAACACTAGTATATATAGTATTTGCAAGTCTAATAAGTGCTGTAGCTCTCAGCTTTCCAACAGATGCTTCATTCCCTCTCTGCACTGATTTGGCTGAGGAGTCCAATCTGTTGCCAGTTTGCAAAAAAAAAAAAAAAAAAATTAGAGAACATGGTGGATGGAAAAAGGAAAACAAGAAATCAATTTTACTTCATTTTTTTGCTGCTATATACACATCCTTTTCGTTTTATTTCACTGCTGCAAGCTCAAAAAAAAAGAAAGGACAAATATGTGGTGGTTTTTCGCCACCTGCTGGTCACATATTGCAACAACAGGGTTCTCATACCAAATACACCAATTTTCTAGTACCATAATGCACAATGACGGCTTCAATTTTTTTGTTTATTCATTTATTTTTTTTCATTTGAAATTATTTTATTACTTTTTTTTGTTTAAACTTTTCTTTTTTTACATATTATTATTATTATTATTATTATTATTATTAGTAGTAGTACTAGTAGTACTACTACTACTACTAGTAGTACATTTAACAAATAAATATTACTTTTATATATTTTTAGATTTACATTTTGACATTATTATTCATATTCATATTATTATTGCACTTATTATTCCACTGTTTAGAGTCATAAGTCTTTTTTTGTATTTCCTCAAAAACAGATTAATACACAAACATTGTAGCTGGGTTTATTGTGTTTTTAATTTGAAAAATAATATTCATCATTTAATTATTATATTTTTATACATTTTTTATTGTTACATTTATCTTTGAGGAAGTGAAAGTATAGAATACAGTTTGAGATTGTGTGTGGTGTTTTAAATTTTTTAAAGAAGAAGAATTGTCAGAAAAAAAAAAAAAAATTAATTATAATAATAATGATTACAAAAAAAAAATAAAAAAAATAAAATCAATTACTAGACATTTTAGGTGACACGTTGAATTCCAGGCGACCCCACATGGGGCAAAAACCCATTGATTGAAAAACCCTGCCTTAACGTATCATTCAAAAAGAAGAATGAAAGCAAATTTACCTAATTTTATCTTTAATTGTCAGAAATTCACAAAAAGTTATCTGAATAAAAGAGAAACCCAAACATATCTATCTATAAAGTAGTGTTATGTTCAAGACAATACTATCCGAGACCAAGACTTGTCCGAGACCAGAATGCACCGAGACCAAGATAAGACCAAGACCGAGACCAAGACCATAAACAATTTTTATTTTATTTTTTTTAATTTAGAAAATATATATAAATAAATAAAATGATTAAGGTTCGAAAGTTAAATAACATTCTCTCTTTAGTTTTAGTTTCTTTTAAATACATTTGATGGACAAAAAAAGGTGCTTGCAAAAAAATAACTAAAATATTAAAACTACAACTGCTGCTGATAAATTCACAATTATTCTACATATTTGAAAACAAGACTTTTATGTCAGCTGAATGTACAGCAAGTGTTTAAAAGTATTTCTGCCAAGAAATAACATAGCTGGTCACCTACACACCGCAGAGTGTTTCCTCTTTGCTGTGCTTTTAAAAATGTATTCTTTGTGGTTCGTGAAACCAAATTTCACAACCAACAAGTTAGTGGACATGTTTAGCTCCCGCCTCTCTCTCCTGCTTGTGTGTGTGAGTGTGTCACTCAGTCACATTAAGGAAGGTTGCGGTCATTAAACGGGGTGGATTAAAGAATTAATAAAGGATTGTTTTATCCCGTTCTTCTCCTTGTTATTATCACATCATAAAAAAGTTTAAAAATAGCAGGAATTAGTGCTGGTCTCAAACGGTCTTGACGGAAAATCCCGAGATCCGAGACAAGACCGAGTCAAAATGCTTCCGAGTCCGAAACCAAGACCGGTCTCGACTACTTCAACACTACTATAAAGCAAGGACCCTCTGTGTGTGTGTGTGTGTGTGCTCCTCAATTATCTCTGCGAATCAGGCTCAGATTGACCTGAGACTTTCAACATGGCTGCTGCCTGGTTCAAGGGTGTGCAATGTCGGACTTGTTTAGACTGCAATGATGCCGTTCATGAATGAGAAAAAAAATGATCTTGGCCACGCCCCAGAAAAAAACTCATCAAAGCCATCAGGCAGTTGACAGGCAGGAGATCAAAGTCAATTTACCTGAGAAAATTTGCCTGAATAAAAGAAACACCTTTATATTAAAAAAGAAGACAAAACAAACTTGCTGGAATGACCATTTCATCTAAAATAGTGAGAAAATTACTAAAAAGCAAACATGTTCACGAATGTAGTTTTGCTGAATTTCAGATATTGTTACATCACTGGGCCACATCTGCAGGTTTCTCACACGCACACGCACACACAGAATGCTGATTCTTGGCCTCAGCTCCTGATCTCCTTTTTTTCTGCAGAGTTGTAATTTTTCCTAAAATTGTGTTGATGGTCGTGTACTCGCTGTTCTCTGACCACCCGTGCTGAGCCTGAGCACGCACGCACACACACAGATGGACTCAAAGCTTTTAGTGCCCCTTGTTCCAGAAAGTGCTCTCACCAAAAGCTTTGGTTCTCCTCAAAGACAATTAAAGCGAGAGGTAATAGTGAACGCGGTCCTCAGAGAGTGCAGATTAGGGCCGTGGCTCTTTGGGATTAGTCGGGATTAGTTGTGGAGGGTGCAAGGTGCTTTAAAAGCAGGCGATAAGCTCTCCAACAAACTAAAGGTCACTGGCCAAACAGATGGAGTGGCTCACACAGCAGGATAAGAGGAGATCTCTGTGACAGGCAGGTGGCGGGAGACGGGGAAGGTGTAGAGATACACCACCATTGAATATGTGACTCACATGTCCTTGTGAGATTGAAAGAAACATTTTTATGCTCACTTTTCAGATCTGGTGACCATGAGTTAGAAATATATGAGAGAATTATCCAACAATGTGATTTAAAAGCTAAAAAGTAGCATTTTATACATTACATTGGAATAAAACGTCCATATTTTTGTAAGGTACTAAAGTACTTGTGCAAAAGCGCATGTTTCCCTGCTGTAAATTGTTTCAACCATCATATTGCAATATATCACAGCTTATACAATAATTTAGAACCATCAATGTGCAAAGATTTCATCATAAAATACTAATTTACCTGAAGAGAATCCTACAAGATTCAAATATGAGGTGTATTTTATGTAATGCTCTGTGTTTATTTGCTAGTGTTGTGGTTGAATGAGCTTCTTTTGAGGTTTGTCTGAAGTGTTTTTTTTGGTGAGAAACCAGTGAGTGTTATTGGTTATTGTGACTAACACCTAAAATCAGGGTGTTACTGCCACCTCCTGTTTTATTGAAGAATTGCAATTAAGTGTTACCCAAAGTGACATTGGTTAAAAGTAGCAAATTAGAGTGGCCAAAAATGGACAGAAAAAGTGGTAAAAAAGAGGGTTCAAAGTGTCAATATTGAAACAATTAGTTTAAAATGACAAAAAATGGACACGACAAATTGTGAATGTGGTTGAATAGGCAAAAATAAGCATGAAATATGGTGAAAAGAAGTTAAAAGTGGCAATATTGTCACAAAACATGTGACATTGGGTGGAAAGGGTTTATAAGTGCTGAAAATGTCTTGAAAGTGTAACAATGTGCAGAAAATGCATTGAAATTTGATGGAGAAGAGACAGAAAAGGGAGTAATGTAGCAAAAATGCATTAAAAGGAGCACAAATATGGCATGAAAAAAGCTATGAAAATAGGTTAAAATGTGGCAAGTTTGGTGTAGTTGAAGAAAAAAGGTAAAAAAAAAAATAATCAAACACACCTTTATGGGTGTTAAAAGTTAGTAAGTATTTCGTATTTGGTGGTTTTTGTGTTCTGAGTTGCTAAATTAGCTGTGATTTAGCGCTGTCCTTGGTGCTGAAACATGGCCTATTTGACAGCTTTCAGAGTGAGACAAGGATGCGCTCCGCAACAGGCGATTGAATGCTGATTCATCATTCTTTTATGAAACATTTAGGTTAATTAGTTGTTTGTGTTCAAGTGACAATATTTAGCAAAATGCGCTTTAAAAAAAATGTCATCCGTGACATTTTTGTCTCTCTCTTACTGCCGCAACAACACGTGGCCTGTGTTCCGGGACCCGATTATTTACAAATCAACCACTGCTTATATTATTTTTTTATATATATATTCCAATTTCTCACAAATAATTCCACGAAATGACAAAAACAAGACTTATTTAGGTGAAGACCCTGCAGGGACTGATATTGAAAACTAAAGCACAAAATCACACCAAAAATTTGTGGCCCCCCTAAAAACTAGTTTGACACTACTGCCCTAGTCCATGACTACAAGGTACTTTTGGAGTTCTGCATCGTGCTCAAGGACACTGTGGCACATATAGAGGCACTGCCTGAATAAAGACGACCATCAGAGCAGCTCTGCCTAAAGTATGAAAAGATAAAAGGTTTGTGAATATGTGTGTGTGTGTGTCAGCTAGATAAGATTTAACAAATGGCCGCTATGTTAAAGTGCCTTAAAAATCCTCTGATGTTGCCGCCGTGAAGCTGCAACAATTCCTAAAGCTTCACTTTTAGTTTGTGAATAAAAAAGAAAGAAAAAAAAAAATGGACGAAGTACATCTGACCATACCCATACGCTGAGTGGGTGGGGGGGTGGTGGTGGTGGTGGTGTATGGAGACAGGTGGCAAGGGGAAAAATAGAATTCTTAATATAATCGACATAATATACAAATAAATACAAATTAAATTGTTGTTCTTTTAAAAATATTAGTATACGTTTTCGGTGAAACGGTCCAAAACATTTGAGACTTTAGGTTGGTTCTTCTATTGTTGCGCAATTGTTCTTGTAGGGCGACAGGTAGGAATGGAAAAAAAAATTTCTTAATATAATATACATAATATACAAATATATACAAATTCAATTGTTCTTCTTTTAAAAAAACATTAATAAACGATTTTGGTGAAATGGTCCAAAACGTTTGAGACTTTAGGTTGGTTCTTCTATTGTTGCGCAATTTTTCTTGTAGGGCAACAGGTGGCGGGGGGAAAAATAGAATTCTTAATATAATATACATAATACACAAATATATACAAATTCAATTGTTGTTCTTTTAAAAATATTAATAAACGTTTTTGGTGAAATGGTCCAAAACGTTTGAGACTTTAGGTTGGTTCTTCTATTGTTGCGCAATTTTTCTTGTAGGGCAACAGGTGGCGGGGGGAAACATAGAATTCTTAATATAATATACATAATATACAAATATATAAAAATTCCATTGTTGTTCTTTTAAAAATATTAGTATACGTTTTCGGTGAAATGGTTCAAAACGTTTGAGATTTTAGGTTCGTTCTTCTATTGTTGCGCAATTCTTCTTGTAGGGCAACAGGTGGCGGGGGGAAAATAGAATTCTTAATATAATATACATAATATACAAATACATACAAATTAAATTGTTGTTCTTTTAAAAATTATAGTATACGTTTTTGGTGTAATGGTCCAAAACATTTGAGACTTTAGGTTAGTTCTTTTATTGTTGCGCAATTCTTCTTCACAACGTAAATGGTGATGCGACACTACGCATAGACAGAATTGTTTATAGTTAACGTTATCCATTATATTACTAATAATTTGTAGCATTATTGTATGTGTTGCACACATTGTGGTTGGTGCAAATCTCGAGATGGTCTATATATTTAGAATCTCAAACTCCACCTGTGCCTCTGACGTCTGCCTGTGTGCGTGTGTGTGTTCTTCGTCATACATTTCAATTAGATTCCTCCATTGAAATTACAGCAGGCACCACCCCCCGCCCCCACTGGGTTTGTAACAGACAGCCTTGTTTAGCCTCAGGGACAAGGTCGTTTAAGTGATAATGAAATCGTCTCATTACTGTAATGAGACCTATTCATAATGAAGGTGATTTGTCCCAAAAAAAAAAAAAAAAAAAAACAACACACACGCACACAGGTAGAAACAAGCAGACAGACGAGCTTGGATCTGAACACAAACGTGTGCACAAGATGTGAGTACGATACATACACACACACACACACAGAGACATACACACACCTAATTACCCAGCAGGACAACAGATGACGCTAGCTGCTTTAGCTTCTTTAGCCGCCGTGTATCTTTTGTATCTGTGATTCAAGTCGCTTTCAGGCTGAAGTCTCAAAGCTAATTACACAAGCCTTTCAACAATAGTGCGGGATGTTAAAGCACAATGTCAGAATTAGCCAGGAAGGAATACTGTTTGCTCCAAGTAAACACTATACTACAAAAGGTTTTCCTATGCTTATGGTACTTTTTTGCTAATATTATCCGACACTTTCACAACATGGATCACCAGTCCAGTGCTGCTGGCTTGCGTTGTGTAAATACAAAGTTTGAGATTGAAATAAAATGTCAAACTTGAGTTAAAGCAGGAATTGCGTGTGATCGATAGGTTTGTTTAGTGGTATTTTGTCAAGATGAAGCTGCAATTTGCGCTGCAGATTTTCAGCTAAGCGGTTTGCACTGGTCAAAGCTTCATTTGCTCTGATTCACCCTTGAGTGGACAACACACTTAAATTGCAGCAATTTGAACTGTGCTAGATATGTAATGATGTGCTCGTTAAATGTCAATCTAAATGTTAAAGGTAAATCTTATATGTGAAATGTAAATCTAAATGTTAAATCTTAATGTTTAAGGTTAAATAAAAATGTTAAATGTAAATGTCAAATCTTAAATATTAATATAAATGTTAAATAAATTATTTACTGTTTAATCTAATTTTTAATTCTAAAACGAAATGGTAAATTAAAACAATAAATGTAAATATATATATGCTAAATGTTGAATCTAAAAAATGTTAAGTGTAAATCTAAATGTAAATCTTAAATGTTGAATCTCAATCTCAATATTAAATCTAAATGTTAATTCTTAAATGTAAATGTTAAATAAATAAAAAAATGTTGAATCTAATTGTTAAATCTAAATCTTGATGGTAAATCTCAACATTAAATATTTACGTATTTTTAAATGTTGAATCTGAATGTTAAATCTAGATGCAAATCTTAAATCACAAATTTAAATCCAAATCTTAAATGATAGATCTACAGTAAATCTAAATGTTTAACGTTGAATCTAAATGTTAAATCTAAATCTCAATGTTAAATCTAAATGAGAATGTTTAATCAAAATGCTTCAATCTAAATGTTAAATCTAAATGTTGAATTAAATATTTAATGTTGAGTCTAAATGTTGAGTCTAAATGTTAAATCTAAATGTTTAATGTTGAATCTAAATGTTAAATATAAATATAAGTCTTAAATCTGAATGTCACAGGAGAAACTAAATATTTAGCTAATAGTCAAATTCACAGGAAGTGAATATCGCAAATGAACTTCAGAATCGGCGCCCCATAACTTGTAAGAATTTGATATTATTAATATATTGTTTACAAATAGATCATTTCTAATTATACCACTGCTAAAATAAAAGTCTATGACATGCATTAAACCAAGCACTCAGTTTCACCGAGGTTGTTTTCTTCCAAGTGACAGACTCAAACTGCCACTTACCGTTGTTTGGGATGAAGTAGTTGCTCTTCATAGAGTCTGACAGCGTGTACTTGACATCCCTTTAGAGATCTGCTCAAATTATTCCTTTTTTTCAGATATCTGCTCAAATGAAGGCTTTTTCTTTTTCCCCAGTGAGATGCACGTTTCAAAGCAGCTGCTAAAAGCAGTAAAAACAATTGAAAACAACTGTCACGACGAACCGTCAGAAGTCGGCAAACACGGCGAGACGTGGACGCTAAATGAGGCAAAGGGGGAGAAGAGGGGCGCAAGCACAACATTGGGGTCAAGACTCTATTTGGGGTCGCAAGACATGATTGTCAGATGCCTTCAAGAAACTAAGAATATATTTTTTTGAACAATTTGAGCCCATTTTTGCATATTTTAACCTTTTTAACACTTTCTTGCCATATTTTTGGTTCTTTTAATGCAATTATGATGCATTTCTCCCATTCCTGCCACTTCTCCATCAAATTTCAATGTCTTTTCTGCACATTTTTTTTTACACTTTTAAGACATTTCAGGCACTTATAAACCCTTTCCACCACTTTTCCCATCTAATGTTGCATATGTTGACCCATTTTTGACACCTTTAAGCTTTTAACCATATTTTAAGCTATTTTTTGCTAATTTAACCACATTTATTGTTCCTACTTTTACATTACCCAAACCTCCCCACCTCCTACCATTTCAGACACGTTTTAGCCAATATTGACACTTTGAACCCATTTCATCCGTCTCTCACTCTGAGTCACAGCTGTCAAATCGGCCATGTTTCAGCACCAAGGACAGCGTTAAATCACAGCTAATATAGCAACTCAGAACACAAAAACCACCAAATACGAAATACTAACTTTTAACACCCATTTTATTTATCCTTTTTTCTTCAACTACACCAAACTTGCCATATTTTAACCTATTTTCATCACTTTTTCATGTCATATTTCTGCTCCTTTTAATGCATTTTTGCTACATTACTTCCTTTTTTGCCACCATCAAATTTCAATCCATTTTCTGCACATTTTTACACTTATAAACCCTTTCCACCACTTTTGCACATAATGTTACATATGTTGACCCATTATTGTCACTTTTCACCACTTTTCAGCATATTTCATGCTTATTTTTTGTCAGTTTTTGGCCACTCTAATTTGCAACTTTTAACCAATTTCTGTGGTTTTTAAAATCCCACTTAACCATTTTTTCCACCATTTTTGGTCACCCATCCATCCATCCATTTTCATACCCGCTTATTCCCGTTACAGGGTCGCGGGGGTCTGCCGGTGCCAATCTCCGGCTCTCATAGGGCGCTGGGCGGGGGTACACCCTGGACAGGGCGCCAGTCCATCACAGGGCAACACAGACAACCATTCACACTCTCATTCACTCCTATGGGCAACTTAGAGACTCCAATCAACCTTACAGTCATGTTTTTGGATTGTGGGAGGAAGACAGAAAGGACCCAACCCAGGACCTTCTTGCTGTGGGGTGGACGTGCTAACCACTAAGCCACCGTGCGCCCTTTTTTGTCACTTTTAACCCATTTAACTTCTGATGAAAACAAGGATTTGCATCTTTAAAGGCTGTTGGATTCAATTCGGACACAAGATGGCACTGGTGTCTCTCCAAAGCATCCAGTGGAAATCTAATCAAACCCACAAATGCTTGCTCATGTATGCACCAAACATCAACGTGGAACGACCTAGACACACGGCCAGGCCTAGTCGTGAACCCTTTACGACTCCGTTCACACTTTATTTGTCTTCCGTAACTCACTTGTGGCCAACACTCGCCTTCAATCACTCACATGCGTAGCTATTAACTTGTCAAGCGCGCCAACTGGGGACGACTCTACCTTTTTTTTTTTTTCTTTGAAGAGACACGGTCACGGATGTCTGTCTCGTTCCCCGTTTTGTGCCAAAGCAAAGCTTGTCGGATGGCTGTCTGGTGTCTGGTGCCTAGTCACAGGGCAAGAAGATGAAAGTCGGAGCACATGGCTCGGCATCCGTGACAGAGTGAATGATGGCACGAGATACAGCAGCTTAAGAGCGACACCTGGGAGTGTGTACTCCATCTTTAAGGTGTGGACATTTGTGCTCTAAGCGTGTAAGTGTGTGTGTGTGTGTGTGTGTGTGTACTCCCTGCAGATTGCAGCTCATCTGTGGTTTATTCTTCCCCGTGGATAGAGGGGGTGTACATGCTGAAAGGATATATCAATCATTGGACGGGGGGTTGGAAGAGATAGGCTTTGTAGAATACAGATGTGTCTCTTAACTTTGTATACATTCGTAAGGCCTCTGAAAGAGGAAACATGGAGGAAAAGAAGTGCAAACAAGACACTGGTGCTTTTTTTCTTTTTCTTTTTTCTTTTCCTCTTTTTGAGCTCTTCCTCTTTTTTCCGAATCCCACGCTGAGAATCTCCTGCTGTCCATTTCAATTAGCAGCATTTAGCTGGTCACACCACTGAGCTACAGATGACTTTGTTTCCCTCCTCTCAACACGGCAGATTGCCTCCCATCACTAATGGCACCACTAGGAAGGAGATTGCTGCCAAGAACTCCAGTGTAGAAACAGAAATATACCACCTAGAGGGCAACCATTTCACAATAACGACAACATGTACCTGGGTTTTGTCGCTAGCATCTTAGATCAGTGGTTCTCAACCTTTTCAGCCCACGACCCCCAAAATAAAGGGATCGGTGACATGAACATTGAAGAACAGTCATGTGGAGACAGGACCATCTATAAGGGGGGATACAGGGGAGTGCCCATCCATAAAATCAGCAAAATGATGGTCCATTGTTCTATGAATCAGTGATAACCACATGTATTGATTGTTCTGAATAATATCCACTGTTATACATGAAGTTACTGGTTATTTGCGCCGTAGTATATAGTCATCTTAAAGATGCGAATCCTAATAATCAGAAAAAAAGTGGCAAAAATGATTCAAAGTGTCAATATTGGAACAATTACTTTAAATTAGCAAATAATAGGCAAAAATAAGCATGAAATATGGTGAAAAGAGGTTAAAAGCGACAATAATGGGTCAACATATGCAACATTAGGGGGAAAAGTGGTGGTGGTGCCTAAAGGATCTTGAAAGTAGAAAAAAAAAAAATGCAAATCCTTTTTTTTTTTAATCAGAAATAAAATGGGTTAAAAAAATATAGAATAGAATAGAATTAGAGTGGCCGAAAATGGAGAGAAAAAGTGGTAAAAAGAGTTCAAAGTGTCAATAGTGGCCTAAAAGTGGCAAAAATGGAGCAATTAGTTTAAACTGGCAATTCATTGGTTTGACAAATCACGATCACGGCTAAATTTTCTGAAACAAAAGGAATTAAATATGGTGAAAAAAAGGTTTGTTGTAGTTGTAGAAAAAAGGTAAACATAAGCAAAAATGGGCTCAAATTATAAAAAAAAAAAGAAAAATCATATTTTCTTGAAGGCATACGGCGACCCCTTCTTACTGTCTCGTGACCCTAAATGGGGTCCTGACCCCAAGGTTGAGAGCCTGTCTTTGGTAATGTTGTGGCGAACTTATGATGGGCAGGAGGTTCTGTGGTCGATGAGAGCCAAGGGTGACCAATCGATTTTCGGGCGTTAATAGTTTTGATGATAGAATCCTCGGCCCCTGGTCATGCGTGCATGTGAACCATGCATACGCCTCCACATGCTATTATTGATCATGTGCCACGGGCAGAGGTTAACGTTCAGCGTTTTCAAAGTGCTCAGAGCACACGGCGGCCAAAGTCACTCCATGAAAAAGTGCCGCCGGCTCAGGATCGACGCAATTTAATCCTTGAATCAAGAAGAAAGGGTTAAACGTTGCATGTCACCTTCATCTGAAGTGACTCAGAGTGTAGAGCGCACGTGTCTGTCACTGTTTGAGAGAAAATGTCAAATCCAGACACAGTGACTAATATGATTATAGCATTCATGTGATATTTCACTGCATCACCAGTGAAAGCTTTTTCTATACAACTGCATTCTTTATTTGATTACTGAAGCAAATCTGCATGTAAATAAACCTTTAAACATTTTTTTGTGCATTTAAGTCACACAATTGCCTTCAAATTACTCAGAATTTTCTATGGAAGCCTTGTAAATAAGTCCCAACAAGCAGCCAATAGTTTAAATGCATCTAAATTGACCTTTAATGTAATTATGAGGGTCTGTTTTGTGAATGCTTTAAGGGCACTTTTTAAATGGAATGCCAGTTATATGAATAAATATCACCTAAAAAGACAATTCCAATGTCGTAAAGGTTGTATGTCAGCTTTTTATTTCGTGTGTGTGTGTTTTAACCTGAGGACAAATGTAATTGCACTGATGACCTACTTTGTCACAAACTTTTTATTCCTAACCCATCTCTTTGGCTCGGAATTGTGTTTTTAGCCTTTTTTCTGTAACAAGATCGAAGCAACAGTATAAATACATATTTCATAAACATATGTGGAGAAAAAAAAATCCTACTTTGTCAGAAAAGAGTTTCAAGAAAAGCAAAAGCAAATTATTCTTAATGCATCTCTTCAGCTCGGCATTGTGTTTTTAAGCTATTTTCTCTAACAAGATCAAAGCAGAAGTAAAGTATCTTATTTGCGTGATTAAAAAAACCTATGTGAAAAAAAATCCTTTTTCGCAAATGAAAAATGTTCTGGGCCATGCCCAGTAACAACTTATATGAACACATCAAAGCGATAAGCAGATGCCTCTGATGAAGACTGTTTTTGATGGTCAATACATGTCAGGAGATCAAAGTAAACTTCCTGACATCAAAGTGATCTGCAGACGTCTTTGAGGAAGACGGCAGTTCAGCAGTCGAAACATGTCAGTTGATCAAAGTAAACTTCCTGACATCAAAGCAATCAGCAGAGGAAGACTGCATTTCAGCTGTTGAAACATGTTAGGAGATCAAAGTAAACTTTGTGAAAAAAAAAGTTTATCTGAATAAATGTATCCTTAACATGTCACCTGAGTAAAATTATGAAGAGATTAAAGTAAGCTTCCCCAATCTGAGGAAAATTAGAAAGAGATCAAACTGAACTTCTTTAATCTGAGTAAAAATAGAAAGAGATCAAAGGCAGGATGCTTGATGCATGAATCAGGACTGATTGTGTGACTGAGTGGGCGATTTACACTAAGACTAAATTAAAAATCAGTGTCCAAAATAATATGAGCAGAAAGGTTAAAACCATTAAAGGATACGTCTTTGTTTCGAGTTACTGATGCTGATCAATAGTCCCACTAATGGTGTGTTCTGGTCATTTAGTGTTATGAGGCGATATAAACCCCACTCATTGCACTTTTAAATGAGCTAAGAGATGCATTCAAGCATCCTAGTGGAAGACATTGGAGAGTTCAGCAAAAATCTGGACTAAATGTGGTGTTTGACGTTTTCTCCCAGTTGTGCAAAGTTAAAATTAAAGCGCTGACACAAACAGTGTGTTAGCTGGCAGAATATATACCTTCACTTAATGACCCTCGTAAAATTAGAAATTGGCAATAAAACGCATACGGTGAGTGTGTGTATCTAATGACACCTGGAGGCCTGAAGGGCGTTTACATAAGGGATAATTCACTAACAAATGATCAATGACAAGCATTGTGTCATTGATATGATGTTTGGATTAAATATGCAACCCTCACCGTCATGTTTTAACACAGATATTGAGGAGAGTGCATGTGTGTATAAGATGTAAATGGTTTCTTTTCTAGAAACCACCTCTGCAGTCTGAAAAAAGCCATTACTCAAGGCAAAAATCTCAATATGTTGCAAAAAAAAAAAAAGCCAGGAGGAACGTGGGGAATTGAAAAATCATCTGCATTGCATTGTGGAGTAAATGATCCTGAGCTTTAAAGATAGGTGAGTCATAAAAATGTCTCAGCTTTAAAGAGAACCTGTAGAGGATTTCTTATCTTGGTAAACGGGCAAAAAAAAAGGCTTTTTCCTTTCTTTTCTCCCATTTCTTTTGCACTCTATAAAAAAATCAGGCCCCGACGTGATGCAGACATGCCTCACATGCATGTTTTAGAACAAAATCAAGCATTTACACGCTACTTTTCACCCGAAAACAGGTGGCTGTTGACAAATATGTCCAATTCTGTTAATAATTTGTTAAAAAAAAAAGTTATGGTTGGAGTAGTGTTCAAACATGTCAAACGTGATAGTGACTCTTAGTTGTTGGTAATTAAAAGTTTCCCAAATTTTATTTTGGGACCGTTTCACACATTTCTGTGGTATTCTAAGGGTGGCTAAGGGTTAGCAGTGTGGTTGGAGTCACTATTGTGATGTAATCTTGCGTGATTTCAGCGTAAATATCCAGTTTCCACAAAGAAGACGAAACAAAGAAAAGAAAAAAGAAAAGTAAAGTAAATGACTTAGTTAAATAGGGATTAAATACCAAATGTAAAATTGATTACAGTAGTTGACTATATAACCCTATTTTGCACATTTGATGCGATTTAGGCTCTAGTGTAAAAGCCAGAAAAGTCATCTAAAGAGGGAAATAGAATGAAACCGAAAGACAACGGAAAAGTGTAACATGACGCAGAAATAAGGAAACCCTGAAACAGAATTTGGGAAATTTTGAAACAGGAAATCAGGGATCATTCAGCCGACTGCTGGCTGTGGCCGCTTCAATGCACAAAAAATAAATAAATAAATAAAAATGTATTATAGTGTTTTAAGCGATAAAAACCTCTCCAAAAAATTATTTAAATGTGTTTTTTAATTAAAAACAAAAGCAAATAAAAAATGTCCATGCAATTTAAAGTAATTTAATGTTATATAGTGTACATTTCCAGCCCAGGTTCTTTTTAAGGTGCTCGTGTTTAGGCAAAGGGAGTTATTTTTATTCAGATGCAAATATTCATGCAGCTACAATCATCCCAGTGGACATTTCTGTTCCCTCCCCATTTGAAACCTTGTTTCCTGTGTTTTTACGAGGACACCCCATGTGACGTGGTGACTCAGTGGTGAGGCCTCGGCCCTGGAGATAACCAAAAAAAAAAATGTCACTTTTATTAAGTGAAGACCTTCCAGGATACGGGCTGCCCGCTGTAGCTAATATATGTTTCAAAGATGAGTCATGGGTCAGACTTTTATGCAGGCACAGATTCGGTCCTTCAGTCTTCCTCCATGCATTTCTCACTTTGAATGTGTCTTTTTGAGCTTTTGATGAAGGGTCTATCAAAGTAGCACCGTTGGTGTCTCAGCCACGTGCAAGGACAGGACACGCAGGTAAGCCATCAACGACGCCCACGTTTGAAACGTTTATTACTCATGTCCCTTCAGTTTTGCTCTATTATATTCCGAGGGACCACGTTTTATCTTCCTGAGGCTACAGAAACATTAACACCAAGTCCTTCACGTTGAATATAGTCATTGTAGCAACTGGTACGCGTATTGATACATCTTGCGTTTAATTACCACAGCTCAACAGGCTAGTCTGCTCTGACCAAAGAAGTAGTTCAGGTGTACCTGGTCACATGACCACTTTTCTCTGAGAAAACATGGTGCTCTATGTATGAACAAAAGGAGACAGACATTTATTAATATTATACTTAATAAAATTGATTAGACAGCAAACTACGATGGCGTATTAGGGCCATAAGAAAATATAAATTAATCTGAGCACTACGAGTTTAAAGTCGTAATATTTCGAGAATAAAGCCGTCTACATATAGGGCAGTGGCAAAATCTTTATTTTTCTCTTATTTTTAATCTTTTTTTAATCATTACCATCATCTAAAAGTAGAGATTCTTAATTGTATGTGGGTTTTGTGATACAACCTGCTAAAAATGCAAACATATTTGCATTTTTTAATCTGTTCAGGAAATAGGCGATTTTTGTTCCAGTTTAAATTTCTAAAAAATTCAGAAATGAGATATGAGTCACCTTGAAATTGTTTTTTTCTTTTTTTCTATTACAAATAAAAATTAAGTCAACAATCACTTTTTGATTAAACCATTGAGGCCCTTAAAATTAAAGCATCATGAGATCACAAGCAGGGCCGGCCCTAGCCTTTTTGGTGCCCAAGGCGAAATTACTTAATTTTAAGTTTATTATACCTTTTTAAATTAATATAAAAAAAAAAAAATAAAAAAAAAAATAAAAAATTGGGGTTTGCAATTTGGTACCTTTCCAGCAGATAACGCCCTAGGTGGCCGCCTGAGTTGCCTGTTGGGAAGACCGGCCCTGATCACAAGTATCGACAGCAAATGTGTCAAACTCAAGGCCCGAGGGCCAAATCCGGCCTTTCAGAGCATCCGATTTAGCTCACAAGAGAAAATGAAAATGACAGAGAAAACTTAAATCACTGTGTAAATTACCAAATAAATTTTCTGTAAACTGTTGTCGAATGAAGTCAGAATTTTTCCAAAATACTGCAATTTTTCTCAAATTGTCCCACAAAATCAGCCCAAATTCAATAAAAATTGGTAGAAAGAAAAAAAAAAAAATTAAATAATAAAGGACGTTCAAGTATCTGTCACTTATTGCATAGATATTGTTGATGCCTTCCATACTTTTTGTTTATTATATAACTGGAAGTGCAAACTTGTGAAAATTGTTGGTTTTCCTGCCCAAATCCTTCAACCTGTGATCCGACTGGTCCATTTCGGCCCTTGAACCAAAACAAGTTTGACACCCCTGATTTAGAGCATTAGTTGCATATTTTAAAGATGACGCTGCAGTTCAACTGCTGACAGGTAGAGAGCGCTGACACTTTGTATCACCGGTATGTGGAATTATCTCTCTATGGGTTGGTTATGTCACTCTCCTCCTTTTTCCTTTTCTCTCTCCCTCTTCATCTTCCTCTTCCTCTCAGTGTCCTTGTCCAACCACAGGAAGCTGATTTTTTGTAAATTTAGAGTAAAGAGAAGAAGAAGAAGAAAAAAAAAGACTAAACAATGCTGTGATCTGTGCTGTTTATTATGCTGGTGTCCCATTTTTCTGCCCAGCCACTCTCACAGTCCACCCACGCGCTCTGCTACAGCACTTACGCCATTATCACTCCAACCAGTGTGTACACACTGACACGTTCACAGGCATTCATTTGTAAGGGCTAAGATGCTACTGTCAATATTTGGCGTGCATTAAAACACACAGAGGACTGAAATCGGGAACACCTGGATCGATCGGAGGAGGTCACGTGATTTCATTGCCGTTCTCCTTAATCGGAGTTTATTGATTAGTACAAAGGGTTTGAAACTATTTCATCCATTTCATTAAGAGCCCCAGAGGTGAGTGTCTAGAGTCTTAAACTGTGATCACATTGATGCAAACACACAGCTCTTAGTCTGTTTCTCTTCACAAGTATCTGCATCTGCAAAACCATACAGTCCATGCTTAAACCCATCAGATGGTATCTGTTGATCTCAGCTCTACAATACACCTTCAAACAAAGTTCTATCAATTTTAAACTATCATTAGTTTTTAAAACTGATAAATCAGAAGTACAAGTTGGGCTAAAGTGTAAGTATACACCCTAAAATCACTTTGAACCTATAGGATTAACCTGATTAACCTGGCCAGAGTCAGATTGATGTGTAGCCCCTCCCTCTAACTCAAGTTCTCCACATTGATTGGGGTCAATGTCTGGTGAATCCTTTCGGAACCAGGGAGGGATATGAACAGAAAGCTTGCAGCTGATTGGGCAAAGCGCCTGTCCACCATGATTTGTTTTAGCCAACCACACGGTAACACATGATGACGTCGTCATCGGCATGCGCCGTAGAGACGCTGCCGCAACAGTGGTGAAACGTTCTTTTGGGGTAGTAATGCTGCGGTCATTATGTCGTTGAGTGACTTTTGCCGTTTTTGCAACACGAGTATGCAAGTTAAAGGCACTTTAACCATCCTCCTGCGTCAACATCTTTCTGTTTTGATTCGGAGCTACGCTATTAGCGGTAGTCCAGCAAATTCCTCTCCCCGCAACTGTGCATGCGCCAGTTTTGCTTCGGCGCTTCCGCATTCGTCACACCCAAATATCCCGCCCTAAACCACATCTAGCAGGCAAGGTGAATATATGATTAGGTATGAAGTAATGTCATAAAAATAATATCTTTTTTATAAAGCACTTCTCAAAAAAAAAAAAAGAAAGACACTTTACACTTTTCTTTTTATCATCTGTACTTAAATTGTATTCAGATTCAGGGGAAATTCAGTACATATTTTAATGAAAGTTTCACTGCTAAAAGTAGTTTTTAGCAGTTAAAAGCAAGTCTGAGTAGATATATAATTTGAAAGAGCAGAGTGGTACAATTTCTTATAGGATCTAGTCCCTCTATTCACTTTTTAGTCAAAGTATTTAATGTAGTATTTTTATTTGTAAATTGTCAGCGTGACTGCCCTCTATGGGTTGAACACTGCTATTACAATTGCATTTTCCTATTGGCTAAGATTAGAACAGTGATGTCACTGTCTCCTATAAAAGATGGGAGGAGGGACTGGTTTCCTCAGTCAGCATTGATTGACAGCTCCATGCTGAACTGTGCAGCGCTGGGGGGGCGGGGCTGCTGTGACTGGGCGTGTCTTAACTACTCAAGGAGCCACTCGCATAATCAAGGCTAATTTTTTTTTTTTTTTTTTAATTCCTTCTAGTGGCAGGTTAGCAAAAACCTAGGGGTGTACTTCCACTTTAAGAGAGTAAATGACTGTTTTATCAACCTGGTTTGGCTCTTTTTGTATATTTTTTTTTTAACTGACCTTAGTTTTTAATCCAAAGGAAAACGCAATCATGAACTGATACATTGGATTCACATGAACTGAGGTTTTTTCCCCCTCTTTTCCCCTTTTTATGTCGATTTTGATGAATGCGATGGAGTCCCGCTTTAGGGTTGCTGGTCAGATGCTGACGAATAAAACATTAAACATGCCTGTAGCACACATATAGCCTACTCAAAGGGTAAACCAATGTAAAGAAAGGGGGGGGCTGGCTTACATCGCAGTACGATAACCCACAAGGGCGGAACGCAAAAAAGTCAGAAAAAACAGTGGTGGGAAAAAAAAACATATATATATATACATTTAAATCAAATTTGCAAAATAATAAAAGTTTTTATCCACAAATTAGATTTTATTTTTTTGCCCAGACCTACTCTCAGGGTTATGTATGTTGCTTATAGCAGTAGTCGAAACATAGCAACGCCTCCTCAGGCAAAGACTTTGATGTGTGCCATCAGTGTATGATGGTATCTGGCCATCGGTATAGGGTAGTCTGACCAGGAGAGAGTTCTGTAATTACATATTACACCATTTGTGTCAATTATTGCACATATCTATATCTATTATTATACAGTATATATTCATTATTGAATATTTGCCTATATACAAGTACATTTTGGTCAAATTACAATATATACTGGTTTGCAAACACATTTTAATTTACTGTGTTCTCATTCACACAACTCAGACTCTTAATGAGATAAATCTCTTCTGATCCTGTGTGCTAATAGTTAGCATTCCGCTAGCATAGTGGTAAGAAACCTAAGCCTTTTTTTTGTGGCCCACATTTGGATTTTTAGGGTTGTTTCAATGAATGCTCCACCTATTGGGTGACAAAGAAAGATTTTCCAACAATTAAAAAAAAAAAAAAAAAGCGTTTAAAATGACAAATTGTGGTCGAGGCGTTGGGAAAAAAAAATGAGGCAACAATCCTGAAATGTTGGCACTCGATCCACTGCTGATTAAAGAGCGCGAGAACCTCCCCGAGGACTTGTACAAATGTCCTCCTAATCTATGACAGACTTCTTTGGAGATTCATTTGATCCCCTTGAAAAAAACAAAAAAAAAAACAAACAATACTCTCCGACAACGTCCCAGTCCTCCATCAGGCAGCCGGTACCAGGCTTACCAACACCGGCGCATTTTCATTTCATTCATTTCTACTTGTAATATCAAACAAAAAAGACGAGGCATGTTATATATTTATCCTCCCAAGTTGTATTTTATCCTATCAAACTCTGTTGATACAATAGCTGCAAAAATGGTATATGTCGGGCTGGGCAATATATCAAGATTCAATATATATCAAGCATTCTATGTTGGCGATACAGCCCATATCGATATATAGCCTATTTTTATAGCTTATTTTGTTTTACGAGTCGCTGCTTTTACTGTACTTTTAAAACAACATTAAAAGCACAGTTAGTATAGATTTCTAGAGTGCGTCCTAAACCTATACCTGCCGCACGACAGAACTCACTCGCACGTGCTGTCCCTTTGCCCAAAGTGGAACATTTTGTCCAACTGTTTGTTAATAAATACCCCCGTGTGGCATTTTGCGTCAGCAAATTTAACCCAGAATTGTCTTCATTTCAATTATGAGTATTGAGATTTAAATCAGAAATCGGCATTGAGAGAAAAAACATTGAGATACAAGTCTTGGTCCGTATCGCCCGGCCCTAGTGACTGTATATGATATACCTGTGAAATGCTGTGAAATCCCTTTAAGAGGGTGAATGAGTGACACCCGTATTTGGGACGGTGGACGTTAATCTAACGACGCAAATGTTCCTCGTCAACATAATCAACATTTTTATATATTCTATATATTTATTACTATTTACTATATTATTTTTGATTTTGCCCCCCCCCCCCCCCCCCCCCCATGTACATAATATACTAATCAAACAGCTGTCACCATATATCTCCAATGGTGAGCAGTTGTTCACTGAGGATGACGTGACGACTACAGCTTCTGCTCCGTTTCCAAACAGGGATGCGACCCAAAGCGAGAGCGATAGTGGATGAGTGTGTAGCAGCAGGAGAGTGAGTCACGGGAGCGAAGGAGCTGTCACAGCATGAAGATGATGAAGAGGCGTCGGCGTCTGCTCAGAGACGGCCGAGAATCGGCAGGCCTGCCCGTGTGCTATGTGACGCTAACTGTCATCACGTTCATTCATTCGCTCTGACGCCATTTACGCTCCACGGCCCTTTAGAAATACAGCTCAAACACAGAACTATTTGCTTGAATGAAGCCCAAGAACCAAGCTTGAATATGATTTGAGGTGCTCATGTTCTAAAATATAACATTACACACTATTATTTTTCATTGTATTAAATTACTTCCATGTGTGTTCTGTTGATACCAGGTGCTATATCGTTCAAATATGAAATTACTGCAGTGAATTGTTACTTTTATCGCAAAACCATGAAATACACTTAATTTTCATAAAAAAATAAATAAATAAACAACAAAAACATTGGGAAAGGCTAATATGCCATGGATTTACATGATTTGATTTTTTTTTAAATCATTATTTTGAATGTTAAAAAAGGTAATAAGTGTAAACTTAATTTTTCATTCTCATATTTATCTGTTCATCTATTTTTTTTAATCTCTTTATTTACTTATTTTTTATTGTATTTTTTTGTTTTTCATTTCTATATTTTATTTTTCATCTTTTTATGTATTTATCTTTTTTGATTTGTTTTTATTATTAAAATATTTTGTTTTCATAACATGCTTCAATATTTACAAAAACATCATGAAAAATACCACCCAGAGGCAACAGAATTGTTTCCAAACGGGGAAAAAAACTTTGGGAATTCAAACTTCGGGATGTGTTACAAGACAAAAATATCTGTTAAATGATCATTAATATGAAAGCTTTAAACAATAAACACAACCTTTTAATCCAAAAAAAGCTCTGTTTTGACTATGGCTATCAGCAGCATACATACAGTACATAACACAAGCTGTGTTTCCATTGCAGTTTGTCGCGAAATAAAAGCGATAAAAGTGGAATTGCGCTTCGAACGTGTTTCCATTGATGGTCGGTTTGAAGCCTCGTAAATCTGTCTAATGTGGCGCTCGTAATTTTTCCATCCAAAGTCAATTTGATTGATGTCTGAGGCGCAAAAAAAAAAAACACACAAAACGACAGACAAAGACACAAAACCACAGACAAATACACAAAATGAATCCAAAACGAGCAAAATGACAGAGAAATACACCAAACGACAGCACAAAAGCACATCAATGACTCTAGATTTTGTTTTTTTTGTTTTGTATTTTTAAACAAAAACACAGATTGAATCCAAAAAACACAAAATGGAAACAAAAATACACACTTGAATGACTCCAAATACACACAAAATGAATGAAACGTAGTCTAACTTTACACGTACTGCGTCATGCTTTCTCAGAGAGAAGTGATCATGTGACGTGGTCGGGGATAATTGCGTAAAAAAGGGTTTCCATTGCGCATTGGCGATACATTTCAGTGTCGAAATGTCTGAAAAACCTCCTTGTGAAAGCGTAAAAACCTTCCAGCAACAATATTTGAGTGTTTTTTTCAAAATTCAGGTGTTTCCATTACCAGTTTTTCTTGCAATATTTAAATTTGTCACAATTCCAAGGGTAATGGAAACACAGATTTTGTCTCATTTGTCAAAAGTGCCACTAAAGTTGACATAAAATGCTAAATTTCAGGTGCAATCGCGGTTCTCTGCAGATATTTCTGCCATGCGAGACATCCAGGTTGAAATAGTCTCTTTATTTCTACTTCTTCACTATCCGTGACATTAGTTTAACACAGCGATGCTTTACGACTGCGCCACAAACTCAATCTTTATTAAAAAGTGCCACCGAGTGCCAACATCTAAAGACAAATGCCTGTGGAGTTCCAGAGGAGACTGGTGGGCTGTCGCTCACGATGGCAAAGTGAAATATTTGTAAAGAGAAAAAGGATGACTGACAGTTTTTATTTTTTCTTCTTCTAAAGTGCTCCTCTGACCCCGGTGAGATATTCATCAAACCAGGGGAAAAAGTTGAGACGTCACATCGAGGTTCAGAAGAGGAACGACAATCCGTCACCAAAATAAACTTCCTTTTGTGGAACGGCGAGCGTTTTAATCTGCGGATTAAGATTCCTTTTTTTTTTTTTAAATCCACAGCTCATTGATGGGACGTTAGACTCCACTCCGCTCACTTCGTCTTCTTTTTTTATTGAATAAAAAAATGCAATACCCAGATGGACTGGCACCGTAGGCGTGCACATTTCGCTTTTTTTAATGTATTTTTTTTTATCCCCGTTTAAGACGAGACGTATAGATATTTAACAGTCACAGCATGCGGGGGGGTTAGGAAATAATCCAGAGCAAACCTGAACAGAAACACATCGGCTACATTTTATTCAACATTTGGCTGCTGCGGCTTTCTCGCCGTGCGTCTGCATCTGAAATATGCGCCCAACGTCAAACGGAAGATCTACATTCTGCTTCATTTTCAGGTGGAGAATCGGAGCCTTCCTGTAGCTATAAATCTCTACATACGCTTTTTAGGCAGCGAGATGAATCTGCGCGATAAAACAGTCAAGCTCGCCAAAAAAATCTGCAGTGGTGATAAATTGACGTTTTATACGTGAGTGTCCTTAACACAAAAGAATGTAAGGTAACCTTCTGCCTTTAAAGGGCAATCCTTGTTTTTAAATCTGACCAAAAAAAAAATGATGAAAAAAGTGGTGAAAGTGGTTAAACGTTGCAGATTACATTGGCCAAAGACAGACAGAAAAATTGGTAAAAAACAAAAAAAGGTGTGAAATGTGTCAAAATTGGAACAATTAGTTTAAACTGGCAAATAATGGGCGTGGCAAATCGTAAATGGGGTTAAAATGGCAAAAACAAGCATGAAATATGGTGAAAAGAGGTTTAAAAGTATTATTAGGTGGGAAAAGTGGTGGAAAAATGTGCAGAAAAGGCATTGAAATTTGATGACGTAGCAAAAAGGGAATAAATGTAGCAAAATGCATTAAAAGGAGCAAAAATATTGTAAAAAAATTGTGATGAAAACAGGTTCAAATATGGCAAAAATAAGCAAAAATGGGAATAATGTAGCAAAAATGCATTAAAAGGAGCAAAAATATGGAAAAAATAATGATGAAAACAGGTTAAAATATGGCAAAAATAAGCAAAAATGGGAGTAATGTAGCAAAAATGCATTAAAAGGAGCAAAAATATGGTAAAAATAGTGATGAAAACAGGTTAAAATATGGCAAAAATAAGCAAAAATGGGCTGAAATTGTTTATTATTTCTATTTTTATTTGTGCTATGGTATATCGTCATCTTCAAGATGTAAATCCTTATTTTAATCAGATATAAAATGGGTTAAAAGTGACCGAAAATGGTGGAGAAAGTTGTGAAATGGGATTTTAAAAACCACAGAAATTGGTTAAAAGTTGCAAATTAGAGTGGCCAAAAATGGAGAGGAAAAAAAAAAAGTGGTAAAAAGGGTTCAAAGTGTCAACATTAGAACAATTAGTGGGAACATTTACTTTAAACTGGCAAATAATGTGCATTTAACCAAATGTGGTTAAATTGCTAAAAAAATAAGCATGTACTATGGTGCAAATAGGTTAAAAGTGACAATAATGGGCCAACATATGCGATATTAGGTGGGAAAAGTGGCGGAATGTGCCGAAAATGTCTTGAAAGTGGAAAATATGTATAGAAAATGCAATGAAATTTGATGGAGAAGTGGCAGAAATGTAACAAAAATGTAATAAAAAGAGCAAAAATATGGCATGTTTTGTACAGTTGCAGAAAAGGGATAAAAATATGCAAAAATGGGCTTAAATTATTCCAAAATTATTATTATTATTATTATGAAGGTATCTGGCAACACCAAGGGTGAGAACCCCTGGCCAAAGTAACCTTTACTTCCACTAATACAGTGCGCTGACATGCTCTGGTGGTTAAAGTTAGCGACTTTAGCACAGTGGATGGGAGAGAATAATTCAGTCATGTTTTTTTTTTTTTTGCCACTTAAAAAAAACAGAAAGAAAACAACGGAAAAGCCACCTCATTAGTGGAAACAAAAGCTAAACTCATAAGATGCACTGTCAGGCCTGAAAAAGGAGCTCCGAGTGATTTAGAAACAATAGAAGAGGCGGCTGCAGCATTAGCGCTAGCACTGCAATCCATCTGCAGAATAAGGTTGCATTACTTCTAGTTTGAAGCTGACAGTTCGACTAGTTTGGGCAAAAGCAATTTTAGAAACACTGCATTCATTTGCAGATACATCATTTCGTTTGTAGCGTAATGAGAAACGTCGAGAAATGGCGCGAGCGCTCCGTGCTATGCTATCGTTTACATCACAATCATGTCATCTCACATAATTCTCTTGGCAACAAATACAAAAAAAAAAAAAAAAACAGCCCAATAGTCCTGATGGTGAAGCTACAGCACACCTCTTAAGTTCAACATTTTGAAAATACTATAAATCAACTGTACGTGCTACTGATTTGCAACTTCCACCAAAACGTAGCCCACGACGCTGAAAAAAACTGTTGTAAATGTAAAACTATTGCAAATTATCATGTTATTCTCTGTTGTTTTTACAAAAACTGTAAAACGTATTACACATTTTTGCACAATTTGACACCAAACTTGCTACAGATTTGAAATTTATCAAAAAAATCGAGCCTCAAAATGCGTAATTATTTAATTGCAAAATATTGCTAAAGGCAATTTCAAAATCTAAGTAAAAAAAAAAAGAAAAATGGAGTCATGTTTGAGTTTTTTTTTTTGTTTTTTAACAGCATTTAGAATTTTGCCCTCAAGTGAACAATTGGGCAAAATTACATTTTTAAACATTTTTTTCCCTTATGAAGCCAATGAATCATTGTTAAAAAACAAATACAGAAAAAAGTTTTTTGACAGCTGTTTGACTTGATCTGCATGCCTTGAAACGCTAACAAGCTGTCGTCTTGTTTTGCCTTATAATTGCCTGGCCCTGACCATGGCTGTGCAGCAGCTATAATTCATACACATTTTGGAATATCATTGCGTGACTGAAGGTAAAACAAAGCAGTGGGATGAGACTTGGGGCTATCGGTCAAAGAAATACATTAACTCAATTTTATTTTGCTTATACTTAGCTTTTATTTAATGTAGGTCCAACCACAGGTTGGACAATCGACCTCAGCCTCCCTTTGTTTCACACTGAGGTAAAGAGCAATAAGACGTGAACCTAGATATTAAAAGACCCCCTTTTTTTATTCCCATTATAGCAGGATTAAAGAGCAAAGCTAATCTTCTTTGCGCTTTGATATGCAAATCTGCTCCATACCATCAGACATCCAGAGAATAAATCCACTGTGGATCATCTCAACTGGGTGTATTAAATGTTAATATTTGGGCTCTTTACATTGTATATGTAAAAGGTGTTTTTAGAGTCACACAAAAAAATCATTGTTTCAGTCGCTTGTTTGGACCAAAAATGGTGGAAAAGGTGGTGAAATGGGATTTTTTTTTAAAAAAACACAGAAATAGGTAAAAAGTTGCAAATTAAAGTCGCCAAAAATGGACGAAAAAATTGGTAAACGGGTTCAAAGTGTTCATATTGGAACAATTACTTTAAACTGGCAAATAATGGGTAGTACAAATAGTGAATTTGGTTAAATTGGCAAAGAAATAAGCACGAAATATGGTGAAAAGAGGTTAAAAGTGATATTGAAATTTGATGGAGAAGAGGTAGAAATGGGAGGAATGTTGCAAAAATGCAAGAACAAGTGAAGAAAAGTGTCAATATTGGATCAATTAGTTAAAACTGTCAAATAATGGGCAGGACAAATTGTGAATTTGGTAAAACTGGCAGAAAAATAAGCTTGAAATATAGTGAAAAGAGGTTAAAAAGTGACAATAATGCTTCAACATATGTGAAAATAAAACTGTTCAAACATAACCAAAAAAAAATAAATAAAAATGTTAAAGGATTTTAAAAACTAAAAAAATTGGTTACAAATTGCAAATTAGAGTGGGCAAAAACTGACAAAAAAGTGGGAAAAAGGGTTCAAAGTGTCAATATTTGCTTAAAAGTAATTTGGAGTAATGCAACTGGAAAAGTCGGAACAATTTGTTTGAAATGTCAAATCATTGGCACGACAAATATTTCTTGTTTTAATCAAAAATACGTTTGCTCAAAAGTGACCAAAAAATGGTGGAAAAGGTGGAGAAATGGGATTTTAAAAACCACAGAAATGGGTTAAAAGTTGCAGAAAAAGTGCTAAAAAGGCTTCAGAGTGTCTATATTGAAACAATAGTTTAAACTTGCAAATAATGGCGATAATAAAATGATTAAATTGGCAAAAATAATCAGGTTAAAAGTGACAATAATGGTGGGAAAAATGGTGGAAAGGGTTTATAAGTGCAGTAGCAAAAAAAATGTAAGTCCTTGTTTTAATTAGAAATAAAATGGGTTAAAAATGACCACAAAAAAAATGATGGAAAAGGTGGTGAAATGGGATTTTAAAAAGAAATTGGTTAAAAGTTGCAAATTAGAAAAGTGGGAAAAGAGGGTTCAAAGTGTTCATATTTGCTTAAAAGTCACAGAAATTGGGGTAATGTAATTGAAAAAGTAGGAATAATTAGTTTAAAATGGCAAATAATTGGCATAACAAACTAGCATTAACTGTGGTGAAAAGAGGTTGTTTTAGAAATACAATTCCTCAAAAGTGACCAAACAGAATGGAAATGGGGGTGAAATGGGATTAAAAAAAACCCACAGAAAAAGGTTAAAAGTTGAAGAAAAAGTGGTAAAAAAAAAAAAAAAAAGGGGTCCAAAGTGTCTGCAGTATGTTGAAACAATATTTTAAACTTCTTATACAAATTTTGAATGTGTTTAAATTGGTATTGATCATGAAACATGGTGAAAATAAGTTAAAAGTGAAAAAAATGGGTCAACATATACATCATTAGGTGGGAAAAGTTGTGTTAAGGTTTATTAGTTCCAAAAATGTCTTGAGAAAGCAGAAAAAAATATAATTCTTGTTTTAATCAGAAATAAAATAGGTTAAAAATGACCAAAAGTGGTGGAAAATGCAGTAGGAGCAATTACTTTAAACTGGCAAATGCGCAACAATTCATGAATGTGATTAAATTGGCAAAAAATAATGGGTCAACATATGAAACGTTAGGTGGGAAGAGTGGAAAAAGAAATGCAGAAAAACACATTGAAATTTGATGGCGAAATGGCAGAAATGGGAGTAATAGAGCAAAAATGTATTAAAAGGTGACAAAATATAACAAGAAAAAGTGATGGTTTGGTGTAGTTGCAGAAAAATGATTAAAAAAAAGAAAAAAATGGTTCTGATTGTTCAAAAGTTTGCTTGTTGGTTCAATCATTTCATGAATTAAACCTTAATATGACCTTCTGGGATCCATTAACGCATTATGACAGCTCGAGTAATAATAATAATAATAAACCACCTGACCTTCTTTTCATTAACCCATTGGTTGTGCATATGTAACGTCTTACCTGTTCTCCGTCGTCTCCTCGGGTACCGGTGATATTTTTAGCAGGGAGCCGGTGAACAGGTGTTGAAAGGGCCACGCACGGGGGGGGTCAAATGTGATGTCTTGAATTCCCACGTCGACACAAACGACCCAATTCTCCGTTCGTGATGTGCTAGATTTCGAACAGAAGCAGAACATATTTTTTTTTTTACAGCTGATCCCCTGCAGCTTGTTACAGAGAGAAAGAAAGAAAAAAAGAGGATTTATGATGTGAGGCCATCATTTTATTATAGTAATAGCCTTTATTTTTGAGAAAAAAACACTGCTTTTGTGTCATTTTCCAATTTTTATCCACCAACATGACTGCATTTTATCATTTTCCCATCCTACTACCAATTAAAACCACGGTTGGAGTCAAATTACAATTGCAATTATAATTTGAAAAAAAAATATTATGCTGCCATAATCATCATTAAAATGTAATTTGTCTCAAATATTTGACTTTGTAATTGTCATGAAAAAAAAAGGATAAAAAATGTTAATTGTAATTTAACGCAAAACTAGAGTACCATGGTACAGCTTTCCCACATTTTACCAAAAAAAAACCAAACAACACAATATAAAACAAAACAAAACAAAACACAACAAAACACAACATAAAACAAAACAACATAAAACAAAACACAACACAACAAAACGAAACAAAACAAAACACAGCAAAACACAACACAAAACAAAACACAGCAAAACACAACACAACACAACACAAAACAAAACAACATAAAACAAAACAACATAAAACAACAAAACACAACACAACACAAAACATAAAACAACATAAAACAAAACAACATGAAACAAAACACAACACAACACAACACAACACAAAACATAAAACAAAACATAAAACAAACAAAACACAACAAAAAACAAAACACAACACAAAACAAAAAACAAAACAACAAAACAACACAACACAACACAAATAACACCACAACACAACACAAAACAATGTATAAAAAAATAAATGAATACAAAAATGAATAAAAGACCAACAAGGAAACCAATAGATAAAAGAAGTTAAATGATACATATTTGTTATTATTAGTGTATTTTACAGCTGATTTGGGACCCATTTTCAAGGTTGGGGTCAATTGTAATTGGAAACATTTGTTGCTGCTGTAATCGTCATTTAATTGTAATTAATATTTGTAATTAATAATTGTAATCATTAATTTCGAATTGTAATTGGCATGAAAATGATCATTGAATTAAACGCAAACCTGTCTCACACATACGTAGTTAATAGTTAGTCAAATATGTTTCATATCAAGTTTACCCGTCATTTATCTACAGGATAATTTTAACATTTAAGAAAATGTGAAATCTAGGGGTATACAGTTAATACCAATATTGTCATTGATTAGGAACCAATAGATGATAATTTAATTAGGTGATAGATAATATATTTTAGTGCATTTTAAAGCTGATTTAAGTCATGGGTCAAACTGACCCGTTAGCATTAAAGATGCTAACAGAAAGCTAACACAAGAGGAAGGTTACGTTTAATAAGGGTTATTTATTAAAGGTTCAGTAATAGTGATTTATCGTAATTAAACTTTAGCAACTAACAAACGTAATTGTAATTGACTTTCATGGGAAAATAATAATTAAATTCATTAAAAAATGCCATCATCATCATCGTAATCGAGTTGTATTTGAACATGGATGTAATTGTAATTGAAAAATGTAATTCACTCCAACCCTGTCCGTTATCATAAGTGATGCTAACAGAAAGCTAACACAGGAGAAAGGTTACGTTTCATTAGGTTATTTGTTTCAGGCTCAGTAATTGTGATTCATTTTAGTAATTGAGAAAGTAATTGACTTTCTGAGGTTAAAGAAAAAAATGGAACTTAATTGTAATTGGAAAAAATGCAGGTAACTGTAAGTGAAAAAAAAGTAATTGGAATTAACTTTCTGAGGAGAAAAAAAGAAGAAGAAACTTAATTGTAATTGAAAAAAAAATGCTGGCAACTGTAATCATAATTAAACATGGATACTTGAAAGCGTAATTGTAACTGAAAAATGTAATTGACCACAACCTTGATTAAAAGCCATATTTTACATCATTAAACACGTTGAGAACTTCAACCAAAGCCTTAAAAAGTTCATCAAGCAAATATAATTGTGGCGTCCAATGGGATTGGCACTTGTGAAACATTTTAAGCTCGAAAACAAACAAACAAGATGCCCTCATACTGTACATATTATCCCTTAGACAGCGTTCAACCTCATTTTCATAACAGTAGGAACGATTCTATCCTCTTCATATCAAATAACTGCAGCTAGAAATACACGTTGAATTAAAACGAGTGTCTATACTGACACCATGTATAGATTCAAACGTACTATTTTCTCTAAAATACAAAGCAGTTCTATAAAGACCGTGAGAATCATTAAAATAAATTACTTTTGTCTTCTTTTTGAATTATAGGTTTTGTCTTCATCTATTCAGACAACTTTGCTTTGATCTCCTGGCATGTTTCGATTGTCCACTGCCAGTCTTCCTCAGAGGCGTCTGCTAATCGCTTTGATGTGTGTAGGGATGAAGGAACTCTCACTCAACCACACCTTGGGACTGTCTTCTCGGGGGTGTGGCCAGCCCAGAAAGAACAGTCAAGTTGGCCATACCCAGAAATAACTCATAATGACAGATCAAAGCGATGACAAAGTGGACAGTCAAAACGTAAGGAGATCAAAGTCAATTCCCTGAAAAAACGTTGTCTGAAGAAATAAAACCTCAACATATCAAACAAAGTAGCATATAATCAGTATAAATTATTTTTTTTTGGTTCTTACAGTAAGTTTGATTGGTGCTTGCTCTCTGCTGATTGGTTAAAAAGCCCAATGATGGAAACCAGTGGTGAGCCATTATATATATATGCATCTTAAACATGGAAATATGTGTTATAATCAGAAATAAAAAGGGTTCAAAGTGTCAATATTGAAACAATTATTTTAAAATGGCAAATAATGGGCAGGATAAATTGTGAATTTGGTAGAATTGGCAAAATAAACAAAAAAAAAAAAAAAAAAAAAAAGAATACATGAAATATGATGAAAAGAGGTTAAAAGTGACAATAATGGCTCGACAAATGGCTTACAAGTGTCAAACTTGTCTTAAAAGTGGAAAAAAAAAAATGTGAAGAAAATGCATTGAAATGTGATGAAGTGGTAAAAATGGGAGTAATGTAGCAGAAATGCATTAAAAGGAGCAAAAATATGGCAAGAAAAAGTGAATAAAATAGGTTAAAATATAGCACGTTTGGTGTAGTTGCAGAAAAAGGGTAAAAAAAAAATAAGCAAAAATGGGCTCAAATTGATGTAAACGCATTGGCTGGGTAAAGAAATATCATTATGCACGGGAAAGGTACGACATTTCAACATATTTTATACATTCACACAATGAAATTTCACTTTTTTCTTTTTTTTTTGGGGATGGTTTATATCTGGCGATAAAAATTGGACGCATGTGAAAAAGTTCCAAACGTTCCCCCGACTTGCCAGCCGCGTTCTGTCTCCCATGACCTGCACTATCTGACTTAGATTTGTCATGTGCCTAATTTAGATATTCCATATTCTTTCTGGAACCCACAGGGAAGGACATAATTGAATAGGCTGCGTCAAAGACTCTTCCACTTCACAAAAAAACCTCCTCGGGACACACAAACGTTAATTATCTCCCATTGCAATATGGCCTAGTTTTATAATTACTGGTCCTGCCAAATATATAACAACATACCATTCTTTCTCTCTCGCTAGACGTTATTCGTTTAACGCGTGGGATCCGTAGTCGTCGTGTGCCGCACCGTTGGCCTATTACCTTATTTACAGAGTGGGAGACAATATTTGTGATGGCGGAGATGATTGGATCGCCTGTCGGATGCACAGCCGAGCTTGAAAAAAAGTCTCAGACAGGCTCTTCATTAGACGTGCATATTTTATCACCATTAGTGTTCTTGTTTCGGCATCAAAGGGCCGCCATGAGGATTGTACACACCCAGATTAGTTCGCTTGTCACAAGGCCTGTGGATTCAGCTTTTTCAATGTGTTCCAGAGCTCCAACGGCAGTTTGGAGCAGGGACGGAAGTTTTCAGTCAGGGAGGCGGTGTTGTCGTTGCACAGTCGTGTATGTAAACGCGTGTGTCATGTAAGGTAAGGCAGGGGTTCTCAACCTTGGGGTCGTTAGACACTGGGAGTGGGTCGCCAGGTGAAGAAAAATTTAAGCCCATTTATTTATGCTTAATTTAACCATTTTTCTGCGACTATACACCAAACTTGCCATGTTTTAGCCTATTTTTATTACTTTTTATAGCCATGTTTTTTCTCCTTTTAAGACAGTTTTGCTACATTACTCCCTCCCATTTCAGCCACTTCGTCAAATTTCAATGCCTTTTCTGCAATTTTTTTTTTTCCCACTTACAAGACATTTCTCCGCACTTATAAACCCTTTCCAACACATTTTGACCCATTATTGTCACTTTTAACCACTTTTCAGAATATTTCATGCTTATTTTTTGCCAATTTAATCACATTCACAATTTGTCATACCCATTATTTGCCAGTTTAAACAAATTTTTCCTACTTTTTAAGGCAATATTGACACTTTGAAGACTTTTTACCACTTTTTCCTGTCTGTTTTTGGCTATTTTAAACCAATTTGTCATTTTTCAAATCCCATTTCACCATCTTTTCCACCATTTTTTGGCCACTTTTAACCCATTTAATTTCTGAATGAAACAAAGATTTACATCTTTAAGATGACTATATACTATGGCACAAATAGTATTACGCTTCTTGGATAACAGTGGATGTTATTCAGATTCATAGAATAGACCATCATTTTTGCTACATTACTCCCGTTTCTACCACTTCTCCGTCAAATTTCAATGCCTTTTCTGCATTTTTTTTCCCTTAATCAAGACATTTTTTTTTTTTTCCAATTTCAAGTCATTTTTGGCAATTATAAACTCATTCCACCACTTTTTCCACCCAATGTCATGCATTTTGACCCATTATTGCCACTTTTGCACCATATGCTATGCTTATTTTTTTGGCAATTTAACCACATTCACGATTTGTGATGCCCATTATTTGCCAGTTTAAACTAATTGTTCCAAAATTGAAACTTTGAATCCTTTCCACCACTTTCTCCGTCTTTTTAATTTGCAGCTTTTAACCGATTTCTGTGGTTTTTAAAATCCAATTTCACCACCTTTTCCACATTTTTTTGGACACTTTTAACCCATTTTATTTCTGATTAAGACAAGGATTGACATCTTTAAGATGACTATATATAGTATGACACAAATAGAAATACACTTCTTGGATAACAGTGGATTATATTCAGATTCATAAAAAAATGAACCATCATTTTGCTACATTACTCCCATTTCTGCCATTTCATTAAATTTCAATGGCTTTTCTGCATTTTTTTTTTCCCTTATTCAAGACCTTTTCGGCGATTATAAACACTTTCCGCCACATGTCATGATTTTTCATACCCATTATTTGCCAGTTTTAACTAATTGTTCCAATATTGACACTTTTTACCACTTTTAATGCGACTTCTAACCAATTTCTGTGGTTTTTAAAATCCCATTTCACTACCTATTCCACCATTTTTGGTCACTATTATTCCATTTTATTTCTGATTGGATATACATCTTTAAAAATGATTATATACTATGATGCAAATAATAATAATAAACTTCCTGGATAACAGTGGATATTAATCATTCTTTGATGAAACCGAGCAACTCCCTGCAATGACTGGCATCTTTTGAAGACTTAATTTAAATCCTGTTGAATAGAGTTAAAGAATAAAACCCATGAAACTCCATTTTCTTTGTAATATAATGCTCCAAATGGTTTTTGGCATATAACATATGGGGGTGAGGATTTTTAATTAAAAATTCAACAGTTGAATGAATTATTCTGTATCGCATCATCTCTGAGCGCCCGGGGTAAAGCAGAGCGATGGTGTAATGCTGACCAGAAAGGCTCCTTTTAAAGCTCCTATTCCCACGGCCGCAACTAGCAAATAAGATTAATTATCCATCAAAATGCTCTTGGTTATGAATACTAACAAAAGTAACTTCCTTTAAACACCAAAAAAAAAAGAAAAGAAAGTGCCCCGGTGTCCACTTTATTTTGGAAATCAAACACACGAATTACAAGCCGCTATTGTTGCAAAACTGATTGGCCAAATCTGATGAGTTTAATAGTTTAATATGAATAATTCATCAAAGCTTCTCAGACAAAAGCCGGGTTTGTAAACAGTCGCAACCCCAACTGTATGAAAAGGGTTTAGATAAAGGTGTAATTACTTTAAATCAGGCCCTTGGCTTCAGAATTACACAAGAAATGACAGCAAAAATACACAAAATGACTCCAAAAGCATATAAAATTACAGAAAATGACACACAAAGGCCAATTAATTCATACAAGGGAAAACCAAAATACAAAATCGTTACAGAATGACAAATAACACGCAGAAAAACACAAAATGTGAACAAAATACACAAAATAACAAATACGACACACACACAAAACCATAACAATGAACACAATTACAAAAAAGCCACGAAAGGACCACAAAAAGACACAAAAAATGAACTCCCAAAACACAAAATGGTAACAAAAATACAAAATGGCTCATCGACAGACAGCAAAATTACAGAAAAACACACAAAATGACTAAAAACATACAAAACTACATAAAAAACAAATAAAAGGACCACAAAAAGACAAAAAATACACAAAATTACTCGTAAAAACAGAAAATGCTAACAATATGCAAAGCTGCTCATCTATAGACAGTGAAATTACAGAAAAACAAACAAAATGACCACAAAGACAATAAAAGTAAACAAAGTAATTACGAAAACACAAAATGGTAATTAAAATACAAAACTGCTCATCTACAGACAGCAAAATTACAAAAAAACACAAAATGACTGTAACAACAAACAAAAGGACCACAAAAATACAGAAAAAGACAAAAAATACACAAAATAACTCGAAAAAACAGAAAATGGTAACAAAAATACAAAACTGCTTATCCACAGACAGGAAAATTACAGAAAAACAGAACAAAAAGACAGCAAAGACTCACAAAAAGACAATAAAAGTACACAAAATAACTTCGAAAACACAAAAGGGTAATAAAAATACAAAACTGCTCATCCACAGACAGCAAAATTACAGAAAAACACACAAAATGACCACAAAGACACACAAAAATACAATATAAAATACACACGATGACTCCAAAAACACAAATTGGGAGCAAAAATACAAAAAAAGAACTCATATACTAACTGGAGATGATAAATTAAAAATATCCTATTATTTTTAATACTATCCAACCATAGAAAAATAAATGTGATAAAAATATATCCTGTTAACGTGTTATATGAGATTTTCTTGCTCATGCACGCTATCACAATGTCGCACACGGCCTCACCTTGCAATGATTTACTGTTTTTAAATAGAAACTGCTCGTCTAAAATTAAGCTTTGCAATTAAAAAGTCCCACCACTCACCTAATTCATATCATTGGCAAAAGGTTAAAAACAAGTACAGCCATATTTAGTTCAGCGGGAAAACCATCAAATCTCCATTTTCCTGCAGCGCGAGCCGTACTTATTACAGCTAACCTACTGCTCACATTTTATTACCGATCCTCTCCTCAAGCAATGATGTGAGATGTTCCTGCTGTGTGCAGGTGGATGAGTGCAAGGAATAAGAGTTTTTTTTTTTTCTTTTTTTTTTTTTTTAATAACTGGAAGGAAATCCAATATATACTGAGGGGAAACTATAGTAGAGCATTTAACCAATAATGTTAGAGCTGCTTAAAAACCATCATTTTCAAATGAAAAAAAATGATTAAAATCTAGCAGGACTTTTTATCATTTAACTTGTAGCCTTGGATTAGAATAAAAAAAATAGTAATTTTAGCTCCTCGTTTCTTGTTTAACTAAAAACATAGAAAACTACAAAAAAACAACACGTCGACACATCAAAATACACAAAAGGACAACAAAAATACACAACTCTCAGAAACCACAAAATGGTTACAACAATACATAAAAGACTACAGGAATTACAGGAAAACACAAAATAATCAGGGCAAAAAACACAAAATCACTCCTAACACACACACAAAAAAAAACCATAACAATTGACCAAATTACGGAAAAAACATACAAAATAAAACCCAAAAGGGCCACAAAAAGACAATGAAAACTCACAAATTGACTCAAAAAACACAAAATGCTCACAAAAATACAAAAAGGACTCATCACCAATGACAAAATTACAGGGAACAAAAAACATATCAATTGACAAAATTACAAAATAAAACACAAAGGGACCAGAAAAGAAACAAAAAAAAATACACAATATGACTACAAAAACACAAAATGCTAATAAAAACACACACAAAAACATAACAATGGACAAAATTACGAAATAAAACCATAAGAATTGACAAAATGAAAGAAAAAAACATACAAAATTACAAAACGACAAAAAAAAATATACAAAATGACACCAAAAATACAAAACGCTAACAAAAATACAAAAGACTCATCACCAATGACAAAATTACTGAAAAACACACACAAACAACATAACAATGAACAAAATTACTAAAAAAAAAAAAAAAAAAAAACATAATTGAAAGAAAATTGAAATAAAACACAAAAGGACCACAAAAACACACAGAAAGACAATACAAATACACAAAATGACTCCAAAAACACAAAATGCTAATAAAAATACAAAAAGGACTCCTCACTAATGACAAAATTACAGAAAAAAATCACAAAAGAATCACAAAAATACACTAAATGACTCCAAAAACACAACCTGCTAACCAAAAAATAAAATAGACTCATCGACAGGCAGCAAAATTAGAGAAAAACACACAAAATGGCTGATAACAACGCACAAAATGACAAAAAAACATACAAAATTACAAAAAAAAAAAACATAAAAAGCACCACAAAACAATGACGTCTGCTTTTGTTTATTGAGATTTTACTAATTGCAGTTTAAAATTAGTGATGGAAATGGGTCACAGATTTGAATAATATTTATAAAAAAAAAAAAAAAAGGACAGGAAAGCCTTTTTTTTACAAAATGTGACATTAAGCAGGTCATTTTTTTCTGTGAATGTTTAGCCCATCATCCATCCACCTTGACTCACTAAACCTCAGCGTTTCATCACGCTGCGTGCTTCCATTATGTCTCCACGTTGTTCTCCTTAAGGCCATACAGAAAAAAAATAGCCTTTACGACTCCCCTCGTTCATTCATTTTTCATGGGCTCGGGCGTGTTAATTAAATGGCAGAATGGCAACACTTTGGGTTGCGAAACAGCCAAAAAAAAAAAAAAAAAAAGTTCTGTTGTCTGACCTTTTTGCCAGTTGCGTATGACGGGGTGTTGTTGATGAATGGATGATGTACTATCCAATCTGACAGGCCTCTTTGGGAGAATTAATGAGAACATAGTGACAAAGAAGAAGAAAAAACAAGATACTCTTTGATATTTTAAGCTTGATTTAGTCCTTGTGGATTATGTGTGGACCGGAGCTGCGTCTGGTTAATGGTTGTAATGTGGTTGTTTATCATGTGGACACTACACTGAGTGACACCAGAGACTGTGTGCAGAAAGCTGCCTGATAAGGGACGGAGGGACGGAGCTTGGCAGAACGCTATAGACCAGGCAGCGATAACCATCATGAATGAATGACATCTGTCTTTTATTTCGCGTCCACATTTGGCAAAATTTTAAATGCAAATTGAGAAAAATTCAATCTGGAATGAAAAGATGTGGGGACGACTATTCCTTTTTTTTTTTTTTTTTTATTTATTTGTTGAATCAAACCTCAAACAAACAAACGATGAGTCACTAACCACCTCTGTATTCAAAGAGTAGAATGAATGGAACCTAACCTGATGCTAATTAATGACGCTTTCTTGAACATGTCCCGAGTCATTATTGGAGAGATGAGAATGATTCTCCGCTACATTAGCGCATCCTCGCCAAGGTAATGAATGGTTCTTTAAAAAGCCCATGTCTTACATCTATGGCTAAAAGATACGTCAGTTGAGTACTTTTATTTATTTTTTTATTATCATCCCATCCCTCCATCTCTTACTCCAGTATTTTTAAAATATAATAACCCACTTGTTATGGCGCTCTTTTACTATATGTTGTCCTTTGATTATGTTGCAACAAAGACCCTGGGTTTTTGCCAATTATCCTAAACTAGTACAGTGCATGTCGGGAGTATGTATTCATATAGTGGGAGGAGCTTAAGTAGAGTTGTCAATTATGGCCAAATGAGTATGTGTTTGAAGGTTGGATGTACAAAGAGGTGTACATACTCTGTACTCTGTTGTGTTATAAAGAAGTTTATTTGCGGGTGCAAAGTATAATAGCGTGTGCAATTATTTCCTTGGTTTAATTCTATGGGACATGCGCATGATAAAGGCATTTGTTGTTTTTTACTCATTTTTATATATTATAGTTGTCTTTTTGTGCATTTTTTTTTGAATAAACATTGTTTTTTGTTGGACATTGTTGTGTGATTCTGGAGTCATTTTGTGTATTTTTGTATCCTTTTTTGGTGTTGTTTTTTGCAGTATGTTATTTTGTGTATGTTTTGTATAAATATTTAATTTTGTGTATTTTGAGTCATTTTTATATTTTGTTTGGTGTATTTTTTGTAACGTATGTTTTTTGTAGCCTTTTTGTATGTATTTGTGCATTTCTGTTGCGGTTTTGAGTACTTTTTGTATAAATATTGTCTCGCTTTTTGTTTTATTTTAGCTGCCCGCATGCACACACTGTCACAGGTTGTTGAAATGTTTGTGTAGAGTAAAAAAAAAAAAAAAACGGACCCGCGGGAACTATTTGAAACTTCCGGGAACTCTTCCATTGTTGCAACACTCTCTCTAAACGGCTCTGTGTGCTTTCAGCATGTATATCTAAGGTGAGCATTTGGTTAGATAGCACGTGTTGAAATTATCAGCGTTTATAATGCCTTATCCGCTGAAAAATGTGCATTTTTTGTCGTTAGCTTTCAACACAGCCGCGGCCATTGTCTGCCAATAACTTTCGGGTCCCTTCATAACTTCCGGGTCCCGTTCGTCCGGTCTAAACAGCAAACGGTCAAACAAGCTGTTCAAAAAGTTTTAGGTCCAACAAACACCGCTTCGGGGGAGAAATTCGCTCCACAAACACACACACGCACGCACGCCGACCTTTTCTTATAGTATAGATAGCTAGTTAGATAGATATATTCAGGAATATCAGGTCTCAAAATACACAAAATGACTAATAAAAAAATGGCACGTTTCTACTTGCGGTATCGGCTCTCCTCTCTTTTTGAGCGTTTCCACTGGGAAAAAAAGTACCTCCTCCATGGTACCTGGTGCTGCTTCTTATTTAGTACCTCCTTTGTTGAGGTTCCAAAGTCATCAACTCACGCACAGAGAGGAAGCATTTGGCCGCCATTGATTTTTGTTGGCTGTCTTGTGAGGATGGCAGCAAAAAAAGTGCAATCCGTGAAGCCTGGCAGTTTTGCGTGTCAGGTTGGTGCTCAATGAAAACGCTCCGAAAAAAGAAGTATCAGGTCCCAAACGCGAGGAGTGCGGAGCCGTGTAGAGCCGATACCGCCAATGGTAACGTGCCAAAAGACACACACAATGAGAACCAAACACACAAATTGACTAATTACGCAAAAAAAAAAAAACAGCAATGGACAAAATATAGATTTGAGCAACCAGGCCCACTCAGGACTCGAAAGATCCGATTATACTTCCTGGGCAGGAAAGATCACTTCAGCTGGCGTACGCCAAAACCAGGGAATGCATACGCAAAAAAAATGCACATTCTACGTGTGTTTCTGTTCATAAATCTAGGACAACTCCAAGGTTGTCCTACTTAAGAAAACACTTTTCTCCATCCATATGGTGCCTTGAAAAGGTCAAGTAAACGCCCTCGATGAATATTCATTGATAGAAATAAAACCATTTTACTCAATGCAAGGTGGAGGTATTAATTGTTGAGGGGAACGCACACAGGAGAGCGTAATTTGGTGGACACAGTGGGCATTAAGAATGCCAGAAAGGCAGGGGAGAGTTGCGTTGCATCGTACTGTGGCTGACGCACAATGTACTGCGGTAAAAATATAATTATCCATATAATGATTGTTTCCTCCTTCGTTTTTGCAAATATATCCATCATGTGATAGGTCCAGTTTCACATGCTTTTTTTTTTTTTTTGCATACGGCGGAGGCGCTCACATTCTCTCGCCAAGTTTGTTTTTTATAAATCCCAAACATTACTTACAATTGGCAAAGGGTTTTTTTTGTACGTACGCCTCGTTTATAAATTAGGTCCCTGGTTAAGGATGCTAGTCTATTGACTCAAATGAACCAGATTTATTAAGTGAGTGAATCAGATCAACCCGGATCAAAAAAAACCAGAACCATGTGTCGGTACAGTAGGAGTTTGCCAACACCACAGACAATACGAGCAGCCGCCACTAGAGGATTGTCAAATCTCAGTCTTTGGAAGACCAATAAGATGATTGTAGCAAACCTGGCATAAGCCAGATTGATGTGTAGCCCCTCCCTCTAACTCAAGTTCTCCACATTGATCTGGGTCTGTGTCTGGCGAATCCTTTCGGAATCAGAAAGGGACATGAACAGAATGCTTGAAGCTGATTGGGCGAAGTGCCTGTCCACCATGATTTGTTTTAGCCAATCACACGGTAACAAACGATGTCGTCATCGGCATGCGGTGCAGAGATGCTGCTACAACAACAACAACAAGGCTCCACTTTGCCGTCTTTACCGTCCAAAAATGCACAAAGCGCATCTCGCTGTTTCTCTTTCAAAATTATAATGCTGCATTCTTCTAAAACTGAGTTTATAGCAGCTTCCACATGTTCATCCACCTTGCGTCAACATCTTTCTATTTCTATTCGGAGCTATGCTAATAGCGGTAGCCCAACTAGTTCCTCTCTCCGTAACTGTCCAGTTTTGCTTTGGCGCTTCTGCCTTTGTCACCCAGATAACCAGCCCTAAACCACAACACTGCCTCATGATTGGTTCAAACCTTTCCGGTTCGAATTCGAAAGACAAAGGCGAGAACAGTACAAGATGGATTTTGTCGTTTGTGAACATCAGGAAAATCCATCTTGCAGGCAAGGTTAGATTTTAGCACCTTCATATGCAAGAAGTTCTGACCGCTGAAGCACTGGTAAGTTACACCATTCTTCAATTCTTCCTTGTAACATAGAAAACTTAGGAAAACGACTGGATAAAGCTGTAATCGAAAGAAGGAACTTTCGTAGACGAATGGACACTGTCCTGATTGGTAAATTCGTTATGTATATGGCTCAAAGTAACAGCATTCTCTATGAAACCTGTGCAACTCTGAACTTAATTGGCTCATCCGGGCTTGCCAGAGAACATCAGTGTGTTCTGCAGCATCTCTGAAGTTCCAGTTCCTGGTAATCAATCAGCTGAGATCTAAACTAATGACCAACTATCCCTAGCACACAGACAGAAAACACCTCAAAGTATCCTTGCAAGGTTTGTCCACAGAAATGGAAAATTGCAAGGGTTTTACTTTTATACGCACCGGCACAGAAGGCATGGACCATTGGATCAGTAATGGCCTTTGGTCCCTTGTTTCATTGGCAGTCCAAGGTCTACTAATTAGAGTCGTAGCGCAGCAGTCAATGATAATAATCCTCTTTGTGTCCCCGAGTTTACCAAACTTTTTCTTCCACCCTGACGAAGCTCACACTCACTGTTGTTTATATCTAATTGAGGTCAATATTGAAGTTTTAAACAGAAGCCATCAGAGCACTTTTCGTCAATCTTTACATTTCAGCTTTGCTTTTCGGTTGATTTATGGCACAACGGCGAAACGGTTTTCATTTGAAATCCCCATTGCGAGGGCGGTGAGTGTTGCTGTGTTTGCAGTATCTATCATACGCTTGTCCACTCCTTTGTGTTCACTTTCTTTTCTTTTTTTTTTTTGAAGCTCATCAGTACTCCCGGGAGAGAAAAAAAGTTGTTTTTGACTTTGCCTCCTCTGTGGCCATTTCTGGAACTTGAACAATCACTTGTTTGTACAAGAAAGACAAGGATAAAAACAAAACAAAAAAAAAAAAAAACAAAGCACGCAAGAGCCTTAAAAGAAGTGGGTGTGAGGAAGAGAAAGAGCGAGTTATTGATTTGCAATTATAGTTGAGGCCAAACCCTGACACAGACTGTAAACTACATTTATGTTCCTAAAAATGAACATTTTCAATCGTACACTGTTATCACCGAGAGGTTTTCTTATTGTCCCGTCTGACTCGGTTCCAAAAGTAACACAAATAGAATAATCTGTTGTTCCGACTGTCAAAGCCCAATCTTTGCTTTCTGCAGGAAGACGTACGACTCACTCTCAAAGGGGCCAAATGTTGATAATGAACCTGCAGCTAACAGCTAACGAATGCTAATGCACAGATAGCAGCCATTGGGTAACCTATGGACAGCACAACATCCATATTGAAAATGGACTTTAAGTCATACAGTATGTTTGCAGATCTTTCCTTTTCAATTCCTAACCTTGGGGTCGTGAGATGCCTTCAAGAAACTAAGAATATATGTATTTTTTTAACAATTTGAGCCCATTTTAGCACATTTTTACCCTTTTTCCGCAACTACACACAACTTCTCATATTTTAACCAATTTCCATCACTTTTTCTTGCCATATTTATGCTCCTTTTAATATATGTTTGATACATTAATCTCATTTCTTCCACTTCTCCATCAAATTTCAATGCCTTTTCTGCAAATGTTTTCCACTTTCAAAACATTTCCAGCACTTATAAACCCTTTCCACCACGTTTCCCACCATTATTGTCACTTTTAACCACTTTTCACCGTATTTCATGCTTGTTTTGGCCAATGTAACCACATTTACAATTTTTCATGCCCATTATCTGCCACTTTAAACTAATTGTTCCAATATTGACACTTTATACCCTATTTACCACTTTTCTGTCCGTTTCTCACCACCTTTTGCTCCTTTTATTTCATTTTTGCTACATTACTCCCATTTTCGTCCCTTTTCCTCCACTTTTCCACTTAATGTTGCACATGTTGACCCATAATTTCCACCATATTTAATGCTTATTTTTTGCCAATTGAACCACATTGCGATTTGTCACGCCCATTATTTGCCAATTTAAAGTAACTGTTCCAATATTAACAACCTTTTTTCCCACCTTTTCTGTCCATTTTTGTCCACTGCTTTTTGCAACTTTCAACCAATTTCTGTGGCTTTTAAAATCCCATTTCATCCCCTTTTATCACCTTTTCCTCCTTTTAATGCATTTTCGTCACTAAGAAACCCTTTCCACCACTTTTCCCACCTAATGTTGCATACGTTGACCCAGTACTGCCACTTTTAACCTTTTTTCACCATTTTTTCTGCTTATTTTTGCCACTTTAACCACATTCGAGATTTGTCATGCCTGTTGTTTGCCAGTTTAAATAAGTTGTTTTTACTATTTACCACTTTTCTGCCTGTTTTGGGCTATTCTGAATTTGCAACTTGTAACCAATTTTTGTGGTTTTTGAAATCCCATTTAAACACCCTTTTCACCATTTCTGGTCACTTTTAACCCATTTTATTTCATATAAAGCAATGATTTACATCTTTAAGATGACTATATACTATGGGACAAACAATAAACTTCCTGGATTTTATTCAGATAAATAAATAAATACATAAATGTAGTTATCGCAGATTCATAGAACAATGGACCATCAGTTTTCTGACTGTATGCTCAATAAGGGATTTTAACTTTACAATTGAGGCATCACTGTAGTGTACATGGCAGTGTGTTTGTGCGTCTACCCACTTCGGTCAACTCATTCACGTCGACTAGCTGTCTTCCCCTGGAGGCTGTATGGTTTTCATGTCGTCCTTTTAGTTTTTTAATGTAGGACGCTGCTGTCGGCTTGATGTTTGAGTTGCTGATGGTGCTGCTAGGAAGTGGGCTCGTACAGACTGCAGCGCGTTCTGCTGTTTTTTTTTTTTTTTTTTTTTTTTTGGAGAAGCTGACACATGATTCACAGCCTTACTAATTGGGTGCTGACGAGAAGAACATCTATTTTGGAAGCATTGTCAGCTAACCAAACACATAATGAAGATGTGAGTGACGATAAAAACAAGGCCCCGGCTCATTAGAGGAACAAAGGACGGCGGGTAGTGACGACGCAGCGTTACGAAGTGTCGGGTTTTCATGACGGTCTAAAAATATAAGAGAAAAGTCCACGCAGAGATAGAAAGTGAGACTTTAACAGCATTTTTTTTTTTTTTTTTTTGTGGGGGGGTCAAACTAATACGTCCAAGGTCACAAACCAGTGCCCGCAGCCAGCTTTAAAAGCTTTTCAAACTCACAAGTCGTGACGATTTCACATTAACCGTTTTAACACTTGGGAGGAGATGAGCCATTTGTGACTCACGGATAGTGAAAGAGTTTTCTATGAGAAATAAAGTGGAGTCAACTCGCAGTCATCGGACGCATTAATGGCTACATTTGGAAAAAAACAAAAAACAAAAAAAAACTCCACGGGCTTAGGATGCTTTTAACTTCTCACACTGGTGGAACAACTTGTTTTGATCCCAGCAAGTCACTTACAAAATAAAACCAACCTACCTTTTTTGTTTTAATTTGTTTGCAGTATTCCTGCTTTAACTACTCGTATTAAATGTAATCAAATCACACTTTCTATTTGGACCTTAACACAACCGACATGTGCCTTTTTTGTTATGATGGAAATCAAAAGAGGGATTAACAGTCTTCCTGGGTAATGTTGGAGAATAAGAGACTACAACACTATGAGTAGTGATACAACTCCACCATACTCTCAAAAAATCTAAAAAATTAAATAGGCACACTGTAAATAATTAGCTTCATTGGATAAATACAATAAAAACTCCAAAAATCAACACATACTATCTCACTATTTGTGTATTTCCGGTGTCAATTTGTGGGATTTTATGTATTTGGAGCCATATTTGTGCATTTTCTTTGTGTATTTGTAATTTTTTTTTGGTTGTTTTGGATTTTTTCCTGCTATTTGTATGTATTTGTCATTTTTTTTTGTCCATTTGTTTGATTTTATGTATTTGGAGCTGTATTTGTGTATTTTTGTCAGGTGTTTTTTCTTTTTCTTTCATTTTGTGCTTTTTATGGCTAGTTGCATGTATGTGTTGTTTTTTTGTGTATTTTTGGAGTCATTTTGTGTGATTTTGTGTTTTCTGAGCAATACTATTTTTTCTCTAATTTTTTGCTTTTTTGGTAATTGTTTTGGATTATGTTTTGCTATTTGTATGAATGTATGTTTTTTTTTGTGTATTTCTGGTGTCAATTTGTGGATTTCTGGAGTCCATTTGTTTGGTTTTATGTATTTGGAGCCGTATTTGTGTATTTTAGTTGTATTTGCATTTTTCTCTCATTTTGTGCTTTTTTTTGGATTATTTCCTGCTCTTTGAGTGTATTTGTCATTTTTCATCTATTTCTGGAGTCAATTTGTGCGATATTGCTCATTTAGAGTCATATTTGTATATTTTCGTTGCGCATATGCATTTTTCTTTCATATTGTGTTTTTGTTGTCGTCGTTTTGGATTATTTCCTGCTCTTTGTGTGCATTTATGTTTTTTTGTGTGTGTGTGTGTGTATTTGGAGTCATATTTGTGCATTTTCTTTGTGAATTTGTATTTTTCTCTCATTTTGTGTTCTTTTTGTGGTCGTTTTGGATTATTTCCTCCTCTTTGTGTGTATTTATGTCATTTTTGTGTTTAAGTTACCATCATTTGAAGGAAAAAAAAAAAAAAAAATCGACTTTTAAATGCTGTTTGATGGCTTTTAAAAACGACATTACCAATAATCCTGCTTTCAATACTAAATCTACATCACACTTGAAATTTGCACCTTAACACGCGTTTTTTTTTTTTTTTTTTTTTTTATCTGATGGAAATCAGGAAAAAGCACACGCGAGATGGAAGAAAAAGGGAAGACGTCGGCAAATAAATGAAGGTATAGTAAATACTCGGGCTGAGTGAAGGAAAGCTGTGCAAAGTGAAGGGAGGAGATGAGAGGAAAGCGAGTGTGAAATGGATAAGAGGATGAACACACACATCACACTGGGCTGGATAAAGCAGCGAGCACGGAAAAGTGTCCACACCACTTCATCCTGTAAAGAAACACAGTGATTAATCTCAGTAGTTGAATCACATGGGGCTCTATTCTTCTTCTTTTTCAGTTTTTTTTTTTTTTTTTTTTTTTTTTTTTATTGGTGCATTTTTGGAGTGTGGTGAAGTGTTGGTCATGGCCAGCTGGCGGATTTTAAACTACTTAAGGAATTAGCTGCTGATATAATTGGACACAAACTGGATTAGGTTTTTTAAGATTTTAAGCCTAAAAATCCACATGCTTCAACAAAATAATAATAAATACTGATTCCACCAGGAAGGAAAACCCACTGTACCATGATCCAGCATAAATATTAGCGCAAATGGGGCTAAAGGTGCTTTCAAGGGTGTGGTTAATATGATAATAAACGAGTTGCGCTTATTTCCCCCCTATTTTTTTTTTGTTTCCTTATCCTTTATAAGGTTTGTCCTTACGCGTCCGCACCACAGAGGAGTCCAAAGACAAGGTCTTGATGCTACATATCATTTGTGTTCATTACTGCCACCATTAGCGTCTGTGTCACAGTCCCACACCAGCCCCAAAGCTCCCAGTATAATGACCTTCACTAATACGAGCTTGTTCTGTGCAACGAAACGCTATCAGTAAAACGCTTTCAGAAAAACGGATTAGAATTGAACGCAAAAGTTGATTTTGTGGAAGAAAATGTGTTGAGATGTGTTCCAGACATGTGGTCTAGTTTTGGGTGGCCCAGAAATTGAATGCACACAGTGATTCCAACTACACACAAAATTACAGAAAAATATGTAAGACGACAAAAATATGCAAAAATGGCTACAAAAAAACACAAAAGGTCACATTAATAGGAAAATTTACTCCCAAAAACCTAAAATGACACCAAAAACACACCACATGACTGAGAGAAATAACAAAGGATGTCAAAAATGACTACAAAAACAGAAAAGGACACATTGATAAGACAAATTACTCAAAAAACCCAAAACGACAACACAAATGTCGCCAAAAACACACAAAATGACAGAAAAGCATAGCAAAGGAAAACAAAAATGCACAAACATGACCACAAAATGAGGAAATAACATGCAAGATGAGAAAAAGAGGCAAAAGGACACATTAATATAGGAAAAATGACTCCAAAAACCCAGTATGACAGAAAAATATGTAAGACGACAAAATTACTCAAAAATGACAACAAAAACGCACAAAAGGTCACATTAATAGGAACATTTACTCCCAAGGATGTCAAAAATGACTACAAAAACAGAAAAAGACACATTCATAGGAAAAATGACTCCAAAAACCAAAAACAACAATATAAACACCAAAAAACACACAAAATGACAGAAAAATAAATCAAAGGAAGACAGAAATAGACAAAATGCACTACAAACACACACAAAAGGACACATTGATAGAACAAATTACTCAAAATGACAACACAAATGACACCAAAAACACACAAAATGACAGAAAAATAAACCACAGGAAGATAAAAAATACACAAAAAAAAGACTAAAAAACATCCTAAAGGTGACAAAAGACAAAAATTACTACAAAAACACACAAACGGACCCATTGATAGGACAAATTACTCAAAAAACCCAAAACGACAAAAACCCAGAATGACACCAAAAACACACAAAATGACAGAAAAATATAGGAAAGGAAGACAAAAATGACTACAAAAACAGGACACAATAATAGGAAAAATGACTTCAAAAACCCAAAGCAACGATAAAAACGACACCAAAAACACACAAAATGACAGAAAAATAAACCAAAGGAAGACAAAAATACACAAATAAGACACCAAAAAAATACCAAAGGTGACAATAATAAGACAAAAGTTTCGACAAAAACACAAAAATGGACAATAGGAAAAATTACTCAAAAAAACCACCAAAACCACACAATATCGCAGAGACATAAAGCAAAGGAAGATGAAAACACAAAAATAACCACAAAAATGAGACTAAAATTCACAAAAACCTGCACAAATCCCCCCAAATTACTACAAAAATACACAATATACATACAGGTGCAACATGGATCCCAACAAATACAACAATTTACAAAATGAGAGAAAAGTATTTACAAAAATACACACAACAAATGCACAAACCCTTCTTTATCAGATTAATATTGTGTTTTTATTGAGGCTTAAGATTCCCCATTTTTTTTTTATATACACTTTACTTATAATGCTGCTTAAGAAATCCATTAAACATCCTGGGCTGATGAATTTAATTAACCACCCGGTATATGTGGATGAATTCATTATTGATGGTTTCAGTGTAAGCACATTTCTACAAAAGTTCTGACTGTGTTAGTTATGTTACCTCACAGTAGGGGGGCGGAGTTTGCCTCTGGGTGTGTTGTTTTATATATATATTTAATATATGGTGAGAATCTCCTGCTGATGTGATGTTGTATTACAAGCAATGATCACAAGAGCCTTCCTTGTGTATTTTTCTTACTGTATCGTATTAATTTCGTTTACTTACAGAATACAATCATTAGTTTAAAAAAAAAAAATAGCTTCTCTAATATAACGCAGGCAGTGCTGCATGTGCAAAAATATTGTCCATTTTTTTTTTCATTGTATTTTTCTCTTATTTAGTGTGTTTTTGCTTATGGATTCAAGAAAAGATGGACGGATAGAAAAAGGACAAAGGCAAAATGAATCATCATAAAAGTTTACATTATTTCTAAGTCAATCATTCGTTCCAACAATGCTGACTCAGCAGAAACGATGCAATTGCTCCCGTCTCTTGTTTTGTCTACGTCTCGCCTGCAGCCATCTGCGGGTAAAGCTGTGAACCTGAATGTACTTCAGCTGACCTTAAATCAAAGCGGAAACTACCATTATTTTTTGTTAAGTAAGAATTCCAGAAAAAACTTCCTGTTTTTAAAACAATAAAACAACTATTTAGTTGTAAAGTCATGGACGCTGAAATAAACAGTCAATGTTTGCAACATTTCGCAACAATGCGAAAATCAACAGCAACTTATTGCAACATTTAGCAACAAACCACGTTAGAAAAAAAATTGTGAATTTTTTCTACAATATACTTTTGACGAGATCTACAGCAATATTTGGGAAATTTGTGATATTTATTTTATCGTAAAAATATAGTGTCAATGTAAATGTAAAATCTTAATCTAAATGGTAAATATAAATCTAAAATTTAAATCTAAATTTCAAGGGGGGAACATTTTTTTTTTAGCTAAAATTTCAAATTCACAGGAATGAGCTTTTAATTTGGTACTCCTGGTGAATTTGCATATTAGCTAAATATTTAGTTCCACCTGTGATATTTAGATTTAAATTTTAATTTTACATTTACATTTAACATTTAGATTCAACATTTAACATTTATATTTAACATTGACTTTTAACATTTACTTTTAACATTTACCCTTTATATTTAAAATGTACTTTTAACATTTGGATTTAGATTCAACATTTATAATTAATATTTAACATTTACATTTAACATTTACTTTTAACATTTAGATTTAGATGTACCATTTAGATTTAATATTTAACATTTAGATTTAGATGTACCATTTAGATTTAATATTTAACATTTAGATTTACCATTGACATATTTTTACAAAGAATAAATATCACAAATGAACAAATATTGCTTACTGTAACAAAATGTTTGCTGCTGGATCTCAGGGATGAAGAATTATTAAATTACTAAACTAAATTACCAATATCATGACTTGATCAGAAGCCTGCATGAATGTAAAATACATTGTATATTACTGTATATATAGGACCACAAAAGCACACAGGAGGACTACAGACATGTACTAAATGACTCCAAACACAATGAAAACTGAAATAAACACAATATGACACTAAATTATCAATTTAATTTCTTTTAAAAAAATTGGTATGTTATAGAAAAAAAGACTTACTTGTTTACATTATATACATATATGATATGTGTGTTCTGGGGCTCTACTTTTAAGAACTTATAAGACATTTACAGATTGTGTTTATTATAAAATAACAAATAATGTTCAAACGCTAAAATAAAAGCTTTTCCAAAAGGCGTTTAAAAAAAAATACTTCTCTCTTTGGGATCAATGTATATTTACTGTACTAAAGGCAAGACTAGAAGTAAAACATAGATGTATGTCTGTTCTTTGGGGTAAAATTATAGAGATCTAGAGGTAGAGCTAGAGATAGATTGCTTTGATTTGGACACAGGGATCATAAAATCCATACAAAACAAACAAAACAAAACAAAGGCAAAAACACGTATAAAAATGTCTAATAGTCAAATTTCAAAAGGCACCTTTACAATACACATGTTTAAAAAATTTAATAAAATGATTGACAACATTTATTTTCAAAAAGAAAACGTCACAATTTGAGAAAGTTACGCAAAGCAGTATGAAGTGTGCTTTGTTAAATGTTTGTATTTGTTGAATGCATGCATATTTTTTATTTTTTTTTTATCTAAAAAAACAAAGGTAAACTGAATGTAATGATTTATGTTGGACATATAAGCATTTGTCGGTATTGTGATTTATGTTTCAAGGCTTTTGTTAGACTCTTCTATGTTGTAATAACACTCAGACTGGTCATTATTGGAAATGTTGACATAAATGTCAAAAATATGGCCCTGAATCACTGTTTTTATGATTAAAGTTGCCCGTCTCTTGCCATTAAAGTGTTGCTAGTTTACAGTTTGTGTTGGGCTTTGATCTAAATTGCTTGAAATTGCATGAGGTGAATGTAAGGACAGGGTTTTTGTGGGTTTTTTTTTTTTTTGTTGGTATCTCTGTCACTCGTTACAGGACTGATCATAGGAATTATTTTTATTTTTATTTACGTACTTCAGACGAGACTTTTTGTTTTAAAGTTTAACGCATTCGGAGCCCACGAGAGTCTGACTTCTTCATGAATTATTCTCTTTTCAAGGATGCAACTTGCAGCCGAAGCCAAGGGCTCGGGGACAATGGAGCTGGTGAAGGCGTGTGTATCTGTGTCATGTTATGTGAGGACAAGAGGAATAATAATAAAAAAAAAAAAAAAAAAAACACACTCATTGCCACTAGCTTGGGCTGCTGAGCCAAGGAATGCTGGGAGAAGAGAAATGGGGACAGAGAAATCACATACTGTAATAGTCCTGATTGATTGCAACAGTTGCAACTTCTTGGGGGGAAAAAAAAATAAAAATTGGGGGTTATTTTTCTGTTGCGTTGACACACAAAATGACACAATAGGAAAAAATGACTCCAAAAATCAAAGAGGACAGCTAAAATGAGTCCAAAAACCCATGATGACAGCAAAAATGACACCAAAAACCCACGATGAGAGCAAAAATAACACCAAAAACACACGCAACGACAGAAAAATATAACAAAGGGACACAAAAATACACAAAAACAGCTACAAAAACACACAAAAAAAAAAAACCAAAAACAACAACAAAAAGACACCACAAACACACAAAATGACAGGAAAATTTAGCAGAGGAAGACAAAAAAATATATAATTAATATGACAAATTAATAGGAAATATTACTCCAAAAACCACAATAAAAACGACACCAAAATCAAACATTACAGACAAATACAGCAAAGCGAGACAAAAATACTTAAAAATGACTACAATAACACAAACTGACACAATACCAGGAAAAATTACTCCAAAAACCAACGACGACAACAAACGGACGCCAAAAACACAAAATGGCAGAAAAATATAAAAAAGGAAGACAAAAATACACACACTGACTCTGAAAACCCAAAACAACACCAAAAGCAGAGATTGACAAAAATACACAAAAATGATTAAAAAAAAACATAGAAATGGACACAGTAATATGAAAAAATACAGCAAAAATACTAGACAACAAAAACACAACAAAAAGAAAAAAAATATAACAAAGGAAGACAAAAATACACTAAAAAATTACTACAAAAACACAAAAAAGGACATAATAAAAAAAATTACTCAAAAACTAAAAAACACAACTAAAATGACTAAAATGGCTTCAATGATGCACAAAAGGACTCAATAATAAAAAAAAAAAAAATGACTCCAAACACACAAAAGGAAACAATAGTAGGAAAAATGACCAAAAATCCACAACAGCAGCAAAAATTACACCAAAAACACACAAAATAACAGAAACATATAACAAAGGAAGACAAAAATACACAAGAATAACAATAAAAACACACAAAAGGACACATTATTGGGAAACATGGCTCAGAAAATCAAAAATGACAACAAAAAGACCAAAAACACACAAAATGACAGAAAAAATATAACAAAGGAAGACAAAGATACACAAAAATGACTACAAAAGACACAGAATAACGCAAAAATAGGAAAAATTACTCCAAAAACTGAAATGACAGCGAAAGCACACAATGACAGAACAATTGCACAAAGAATGGCAAAAATGACAACAAAATGAGAAAAATACATTAAAGTCTTCATAACAAATTGATTTTTTTTTTTTCCTTTAGGCTATAAAATGTTCTAAAATCTGAGTCTTCCTCTTTGTGACACGTCATGTTTCTCAAACGGATCCAAGGAGAACAGTGTTGTTATCATTAGCGTCTAGACAGCACTTTACATTCTTACCCAACATGCATTGCAAAATCAGGAAGTATCAAGGTTAAAATGCTGAGGATGTCGGAGAAATCACAGTAAAAACAAATAAAAAAATGAATAAAGTGGTGTCTTTAAACAACCTGCTGCCATTGGCTCCATCTCAGATCGCTTGACTCACGTTGCCATGGAAACAGGAATTAAGCAAATGCTCAGTAATAATAAGAGGACGGAGGACAAGAAGGGGATAGAAAGTGCAGTAAACAAAGCAAAGTTAATGACTTATTTTATGTTATATATATATATATATATATACTGTGTGTATATATATATACACACACAGTATATAAATAAATTATTTTCAATTACATTTTCAATTATATCGTGAAGACAATCCTTAGCAAGACATTTATATTTGTTTATTTATGGTGTTTGTTTGCTATATTTGCAAAATTGTATTTTGGTATATGTTGTGAATTTGTGTTTTTGTAAATCATTTGTAAGGTGAAATGAAGAGTTTGTTGTTAATTATTTTAGTGAGAAACTAGTTAGTTACCAAAAAAATGTATTTATGGATAAGGGGTGGGAATAAATTTCGAATCAAGTTGAAAGCTGTTATTTTCTATATATTTCTAAAGGTAAGTATATATCAAGGTTTCATTTAAAAGCCATGCGAAGCAAATTCAGCCATTTTAATTATTTTCCTTAAAACATGTAAAAAGCCATTCAACCATTTCTAATTTAAAAAGTGGAGCTGAGCTTCACAAACTGTGTTTTAAATTTCTGTGTTCAGGATTTAATGGGCGGGTCAGAAATCATCAGTGTTGGGAACGTTACTTTAAGAAAGTAATTAGTTATAGTTACTCACTACTTGTTCCAAAAAGTAACTGAGTTAGTAACTGAATTGCTCTATAATAAAAGTGTGTGTGTGCTGGCACATGTGTAAAAACAATGGCTCTGATTGGCTACCATGTTTATCATTAGCATAAAACCGACCCTGCTGCTAAAGCACACCAAACTTCCGCGACTTCCAGCGGGCGCAATTCGACCCCGAGCCCAAAACAAATCACATCATAATCGTTCTCTTGGGGAATACAACGCATCCACTGGTGCCACATTTTCCATAAAATGAGCACTTTTTTTTGCACCGCGATTGTGTGTTTCGGACTCGGGTGGAGCAGACCTTTCCGATTGACACCTCGTTTGGCCCGATCTGAGCACTTTTGGAAAACCAATGGGAGAAGCACTATCGACGCTGGAGCTGCTTTCGCCCTGCCCTCCCCCGTTGACACGGCGCCCTTCCCGCGGGTGGGCGTGGTTCCAGCGTCTCTAACTGACACGCCCCCAGACCTAATTTTATACACTTTGAGATTTTTTTTTTTCATTTTTCAAATTTGGCTCAATGACGCATTCTTCTGTGGTGTGACAAACTCATAACACATTTATCTCTGCTTTACACAGACTTTAATTATGTATTTATTAATCAAACAATGCGTTTATATAATTTTTATTTTAGTTTTTTTTTTAAATAAAAAGAAAGAACGGCTTTTCAACTTACTTCGTCGTGTGTACTTCCTGTTCCTTTCAAACAAAACGCTGTGTCGTGTTTTAGTCTGATGACTTATTTTGAAGCCTGAAGCCGCTTCTTTTGATTGAGTCATGACTCTGCTTGTTCTGATAAATGACACCCGATACCTCACTGCGAGAACTGAGGATGTGCCAAAACGTATACACACCATGTTGGAGGATGTTTTAAATGCATTTATATCCTTTTTTTTTTTTTTTTATTGTAATTAATTTAGATTCAGCATTTTCTTTTTTTGATGGATACAACGTTATTCAGATTTTACTGACATGCCTTAAACACATCGTCTATAAAACTATTTTACGAGTCAAGGTAATTAAAAAAAAAAAACAACAGCCGTTGAGCAGAATCGAATGTGCAAACCTGAACCTGAAAAAACATCTTCATTTGCATTCATAAAGGCCCACGTTTCCTGTTTTATGGTGCGTTCAGAGACATTCCCTTCGACATTCCCTCCGCAGCCAGGCACTTTTTAAATGGTGAACTAGTCTGAGCAGCCATCAGAGGTCATCAATTGCACCCCGCACCCCCGCCCACTAGTGCAGCCCTTGCCGCCTGCATAGATTGCTTGTAATCACTTTGTAGTTTTTGTGTGGAAGGGCCTTGATTGTATTGAAAGACATCTTCAGTATTCCTTTCAGCACTCAGCGCTGTCACACTTGTTACAAAGTCCTTGATTTTGTTCCATTCCACATTCTCCACGAGTACACATACAAGCCAATTGCCGGTGACACGTTTTCGTAACCGTTATTGACGTTATCACTGTCCAAGCTCCCACGTTAGCAGGAATAGTTTTTCGATCCATCTTTTTATATGAAATAATCTGTCAGGAGCAGGTTGGCTGCATTCCTTTTTCTTTTCCTTCCGCTGCTGCTTATCAGCACTCTGAGGCAACTTCTTAAGTGGGAACCAGAGATAAGATGAGTCCCAGGAATGCGATACCAGCGACTAAACTGGAGATTTAAAGTCATGATGGAATAGCGAAACGTAAAGGCGTGATGTTGAGCAGGTCACACTTTAGGAGGTATGAGCCTCCACCTGTTCAAACATTACAAATTTCCAGGACATTCTCAAAAAAAAGTTTTGGAGTTTTTACCAATTTTTTTGGAAACAATTCAATAGGCGCTCTGCATATTTTTAGTTCAAATGGATGAATGCTTTGATAAAAACATAATTGTTACATACTCAAAAAAAAAAATCTAAATCATAATATTCAGAGGTGAAAGTAACAAACTAAAAGTACTGTAATGGAGTTGCTTTTATGGGTACTTGTACTTTTTTGAGTATATTTAAATGTAACTATGTTTTAAAAATAAGTCATTTGTTACATTTCTACACCCAACCGTTACTGAGTAAACAATATTTTTAGCTTTAAAATGATCAACAGACATTTTGAAAAAAATGAAATGACCAGACAACACTCAATCATTGCCCCGCCCCCCCAGTTGGGGGGCGGGGGGGGCACAATTCTTAATAAAATGTACATAATATACACATTTTTAAGTGCCATAAAACACTGTGACTGTACAAGATGTATATGCATTCATTTGTTGTTCTTTTAAAAATACTAGTACAGGTTTTCAGTGAAACGGTGCCAAACTTTTGAGCCTTTAGGTTGGTTCTTCTGTTGGTTTTTGGGCAAGTATGTTTTAAAAGAAGTAATTTGTTACATTTCTAAACCCAACCATGACTGAGTAAATATATATATTTTTTTTGTTTTAAAATGATCAAAGAAATTTGGTGAACTAAAAAAAAATGAAATGACCAGACAACAATTGAATGCATCACATCTTAGCCGAACAATCATATTAAACGTAATGCATCCAACGTGCCAAAACAGCATTAAGTGCTGGTTATTTTCTCCATTTAGAGTTAATAAATGTAGCTATCCTTTTTTTATTATTTTGAATTTAATTATTTTATATAACAAAATATTTTTACATTATGACAAACCTATTTTATAAACAGCAGATGCTTTTGTGGAAAATAAAGATTTAGTCTCGTCCTTTTTAGGATTATACATGAGATGTTTACTCTATGCAAGGCAACCGTGGCAAGATTTTTCAAAAATAAGCTTATAAGTAACTAGTAACTATACTGAAAAATCAGCAGCAAAAATTCAGCACACGCTCCTGAGGAAGACTGGCAGTTGACAGTCAAAACATTTCAGGAGATCAAAGTATACTCCATGAATAAAAAGTTGACTGAATAAATGGAACCTTGAAAAATATTGCTGAAATGATTATGCTGAAGTCATGGACACATCAAAGCAATCAGCAGACACTTCTAAGGAAGACTGGCAGTTTACAGTCAAAACAGTCTGAATAAATGAAACCTTATTAGTTTACAATAAATTAACGCACTATTCCCATCCCAGTTTGTGTCGACCTCGAAAAACAGTTTCAGCCATACGAGACAACTGTGTGGTTTTCCTCCTCCTCTATGGTCCAGAAAAGTCAACCATAAGCTAAGGCCTAAAAACCAATAGACACACTTTAAACTCACTCTAACGCGCTAAACTACAGTAGCTAGAAGCTAATCCGAGCTAGACCCTAGGCAGTCACCGATATGCCATTTTTTCTGGCCAATAGCGTCCCTCGTAAAGGTACGTTAACACCAAACGCAACCCTGGCGACTAGATTACATTCAAAATGTATGTGATAATTGATGGGACGTCAGGCAACTTTCTATCAAGCGATGCGACTTGCGCGATTTTGGCGACTCAATTGCGCGAGTCGCCGGAATTCTGTCAAAGTTGAAAATTTTTGAACTTTTCAAGCAACTTCATGTGAAGCTGTGTTGCGACATCCATTTGGCAATGACTTTCTCAACACGTCACTCCAGTTGGACTCATAATGGGCAATTTAAGCAACTATAGTCACTGAGATCGCGTTGAGTGTGAATGCGCCGTGAGAGCACAATCCGCGACTTTTCGCTTCTCAGCTAGTACAACACTTAAATATAGAATTCGAGAACTACGAGAGTAGATTCTGCTAATAATGCAGACAAAAAAATGTACATCAACAACGTATCCTGAGCTGCAGAAAAGTTAAACCTCAATACGCAAATCTACAACAATCCGACACGTGGAATAGGTTATGCAACCTATGGGTCGGCTTGGTCAGGGATCCGTTACGATTATGGTTGGAAAACATCAGAAAACTCATCTTTTTTTTATATATATATATATATATAACCTCCATCAACCACCTTTCATTGATTTGAATGTTTGCTTGGGTAATGGAAAACTATTTTCCTTCGCCGTCTCTAAAGACTTGTCATTCTTGCCAAAATTATTCAGCGTGAGCTTGTCTTTAAAAAAAAAAAAAAAAAAAAAAAAAAAAAACTGAGCTGCTCTGATCAAAAGACGATAAAAATAGAAGCGAGATAAAGGCGGCAGAACGGATGCGCTGCTGTATTATACATCACAAAGGAGACGCAGTGCACCCTTTACCACCTCCTTTGCGTGTTATATTCCAACATGGAGGTATATATACATCCTCAATGAGACCCATATGTGCTTTATTATGAACTGGATAGATACACGGCCAGGGAGAATGTTTAGCATCTGCTTTGATGGACTGAAAAACAAAGATGAAATTAACAAGGATGTTTTGCCTCAATGGGGAGAAAAATAATAGTCAATAGATTTTCAGACGTGAATTCAGCTTTTTGCATTACACAACCCTGATACCCATGAGTCCTACACTTTCTTCTTCTTCTCCATTAAAAGCCATTCGAGCAATAATGTGATATTTGTGATATCAAACATTATTAAGCTACTGGTGCTCAAGTAGATTTTACCAGTGACGTTAGCATCATATGCTCATAAAGGGGCAGGGGAAGCAAATTCAGATTTGCCAATGGCTTTCGACCAATCAGAGAGCTGGATTTGGTTCCAATCCCTCCTACTTCATTTACATTAGGTCTACTTGCACTACTAGTTATAATTTTGGCTTTACTATTACTACTAGTAGACTAAAGAAATTGACCCCAAGGGTAAAATGTGATGGTAATATGAGGATAATAGGGGGGTTAAGTAACTTGGGTGCAAAATATTCATTAATAAATTACACAATAAGGTGTTTTATTCTGAAGGGTCAATTTTGGCTATCAGGCCTCAAGTTTGTCATGTGATTTGGTTTTCAACCTTGGGGTCGCCAGATGCCTTCAAAAAACTAAGTTTTTTTTTTTTTTTTTTAACAATTTGAGCCCATTTTTGTTTATTTATACCCTTTTCCTGCAACTACACTAATCGTACCATAGTTTAACCTACTTTCATCACTTTTTTTGGCATATTTTTGCGAATTGTAATGCATATTTGCTACATTATCCCCATTTCTGCCAATTCTCCATCAAATTTTAGTGCCTTTTCTGGACATTTTTTTTTCCACTTTAAAACATTTTTAGCACTTTTCCACCTAATGTCACATATGTTGACCCATTATTGTCACTTTTAACCTTTTTTCACCCCTATTTTTGCCAATTTAACAACATTTACGATCTTTCATGCCCATTATTTGCTAGTTCAAACAGTCTGTTTTTGACCACTCTAATTTGCAACTTTTAATCAATTTCTGTGGTTTTTAAAATCCAATTTCACCATCTTTTCCACCATTTTTTGTCACATTTAACCCATTTTATTTCTGATTAAAACAAAGATTTACATCTTTGAGATGACTATATACGATGGTGCAAATAATTATACAATTCCTGGATAACAGTGGATATTCTTCAGACGAATAAAAGTGGTTATCATAGAATCATAGGACAATGGACCATCATTTTGCTTACTTTATTTTGGGGGTCGCGGGCTGAAAAGGTTGAGAACCACTGACTTAATTTGACTATTCAACTTCACTGCAAGAAGAAGAAAAAAAAAAAAAGTTTTCCTTGAAATAAACTTTAGTTATAGACGCTCTTTAGGAGTAAACAACATCCCAGGAAGATGAAGCACGGCGACTATCTTTGCCGCGCGAATGCAGCGATTTGCATTTTATTTTGATGCATCTCTGCATTTAGCAAACAGCTGCAACTTCAGCACGGGAACAATGTCAAACAAGTATCTGGGATGTTACGCGGAGAAATCCCATTTCAGGGTTCATCGGCTCTCCTGAAGCTGATCATCCGAGAAGGCGTGAAATATACGCTCGTCTCTTCTATCAATTTCCCCACATTTTCAATTACTGACATCATCACGGCGGGCGTTCCACTGTTTTCCTGCACAAAATGTTCTCAACAAGTTTGGCTTCGATCAAAGGCGAGGACAATTAGGGCGGATGCATCCAGACTAATGCGATTACATGGAAGTACATCACTCTTCCAGCAGCTTTTGTTTGGGATCCCTTTTTATTTCAGATGCTGTTTTTTTTTTTTTTTTTTTGCAGCTTGAAACATTACGACCTTCAACGCTGCAAAGTTACGCACCAAATGCTTATTCCGCCACACTCAGAAATAATGTGTTTGTTATCTTTGCTTAAACCTCAAAGTTCACCTGATAATAAAAGAAAAAAAAGCCTGTCACCTTGCTGGAATTCCACCAAGGTTGGAAAGTTAAAAAATACAAAAATAAATAAATACATAAAACACCAGCGTTCAAGGAAGAACAGATCTGTGAGAAGGAAATTGTAATTTTATTTCTCATGCCTGTTTTTATTCCCAATTTATTGATTTATTTATGCTTTTTTTATTGAATTGAAGTTTTTTTCTAAAGTAAATGCTTTAATGTTTTAATAAGTTAATATATATATTAAATTTGTACATATGAGTCTGGTTTTTAAAATGCAAAATAAATAAATTAATAAATGTATGTTTAAAAAACATATCTAAAAATGTCAAATCAAATATTCAAATACATATTTAGAAAAATAAATATTTAATCAATCTTAAAAAAACAGTTACACATTTTGAAAAAAAATTAAAATACGTAAATATTAAAAATGTTTAAAATAATGTTTTGAAACGGAACATTTAAAAATATATAAATATTAAAAATGTTTAAAATAATATTTAGAAAATATTTTTAAATTTTTCAAAAATGTTATATTTTAAAAGATTATTATTAAAAACATTTTTAGAAAAGTATCTAAAAATATATAAATATCTAAATTATTTAAAAACATACATATTTTAAAAGATTATTTGAAAAAAATAAGTTTTTGAAATTGCAAAGAAAAAAACTTGGAATAAGTAAATAAAAAACATTTGCATTGTAGGTTAAAAATTAAAATTCTGTATGGACATCTGTCTACTATTGGTCCTTTAAAGCCATATAATTAAGTGTTTGCTTTACTACATATTTTAAAATCCACTTACGTATCAGTGAGTGTTTTCACACCTTCCTACTAGATGGTGACAAAAGAACTTCAAAACAGGAATACGTTTATATTTATTTTTGGTGAGAAATACAATTATAGCCTCATCATTGTCCATTCAAACGACACTGTGTTAACATCATAATCTATTATGTGCTGATTACGGCACTGTGTGAGTGTTTGTGTGTGTGTGTGTGTGTGTGTGTGTGAGAGAGAGAATAATGACAGGCGGCCATCTGGACCACCAGCAGAGCTCTTGCACCATAAGTCACCCTGGTCCCTTTGAAAACCTGTTCCCACCCCCTCCTCCTCCTCCCCCTCCTCCTCATGATGATGATGATGATGACGACGACGAGTTTCATCAACCCAGCATTAAATACTTCCGTGGAGTCCATGAGTCGGACCAAACCAACGCTGGGAATGCAGCTCTGAGCCACTAGGATGCATCCAGTCACATGTGTTGACCACATGTATCAAACTCGAGGCCCGGGGGCCAAATCTGGCCCTTTAAATTAGACATGGGCAACCGGCTAATTTTGTGCGCCCCCCAAAAACAAATCCCGAAAAATGATATCTCAAGAAGTCGGAAGGCATGTAAAGCCTGACATAATGCACAAAATTACCCCCATAAAACACAAATCAACAGCAAAATACAAAAAAAGATAACAAAAATACACAAAAAACAGAACAAAAGACAAGAAAAAGACTAATAACACACAGAAAAAATACAACAATGGACAACATTGCTCTAAAAACATACAAAAGTACAAAGAAAACCACCAAAAAATGCACAAAGGGACAACAAAATACACAAAATAACTCCCAAAACACAAAAATCGACAGCAAAATGCACAAAGTACAAAAAAACTCCAAAATACACAAAAAAGGACAAAAAAAAAAAAAAAAAAAACAATTACTAATGCACAAAACTGCTCTAAAAACGCACAAATTTGCAAAGAAAACCACACAAAAAACTCAAAAAATACACAAAATGACTACAAAGACAGGCACAACAACCACTTTAACAAACAAAATGACAACAAAAAACACCAAAAAACAACAACACATTGCAGAACAGCTCCAAAAAAGCACAGACTGTCAATAAAATTCCACAAAATGACAGCAAAATACAGAAAACAACCAAAAAAAAAAAAAAATGTACAAAAAGTTACCTTAAAAAAGTACAAATTGGACAACAAACATGCAGAAAATGGACAGAAATATACAGAACATTACAACAGGAACACACAAAATAATAAACCACATATAATGAATCCAAAACCACACAAAAAGACCAAAAAATAAAAAAATAAAATATCTAATCTAAAAATCTAAAATGCTAAGATGAATATTGATTATGTGACCCTTGGATCAGATACAATTGCATTTTTGTGGGATGCAGGAGAAAGTAAAAATGACCAAAAAAAAAAAAAACATGTATCATTGTGTAAATTCCAAAAAAAATCAGTTATAGCTATCTCAACAACCTCCACATGCACATGGATACAAATCTACACATTTCTATTGCTTATATCACATGATAGCAGTCATTTCTTAATCTCAAATTGATGAAAAAAAGATGAATTTCTTTCAAAATCCTGGATATTTCTTCAAATTACTCCACTAAATTAAAATAATTGCTCATAATATCAAGGAAATTTAAGATTAAGGTCACTTAATGCTTCTTTTATATACTTTATATGTAATTTATACCTTTAAGTGCAAACTAGAGCACAGTAATGTTGAAATTGCTAATTTTGCAGTTATTTTGCAGTTATTTGCCTTGACGAAAAGACGACAGTTGTGGTAAAATATAAAATACACACATTTAGGAGTACGTCAGATCTTTGTCAGATGATACAGAAACTGAAACACTCAATCTTTACTTAACGTAGAAACATATGATCAAGAAAACGCCAGAAGCAACAGATGTGGCGTGAAAAAAAAATTAAAAAAAATTAAAAAACAAGACAAACTCATCTGCACTTATCAATTTACCTTCTTCACATGCTTATCTTCAACCAATCCCAGCGGACTCGTAGCTCCAGGCAGGTTAAACGTTTGGAATTGTGGAAATCTGTTGCAAAGATGACAAACGGAGACAGACGATTAAACGTTTGCTCGCTGCATTTATAATAGACAAGGTTGTTGACATCGCTGTCGCATGCTGCATTGTCACGGCAACTAAAAATATGTGCATTAAAACTGGCAGAGGGATGTGAACTTACAATGAGTTCAAGGCAGTGTTAAAGGAAACGGGGGAAAAGTCAGCATTTAGATATCGGGGGACTACTGAGTATTTACGTTAGTGTCATTAAGATGCTTTTATGGCTACTTGTACTTTTGAGTATATTTCTAAATCATCAGTCTTTTTACTTGTACTTAAGTGAGTTGTAAAATAAGTGAAGTGATTTGTTACATTTCTACACCCAACCGTTACTGATTCAATTATGTATATTTTTATTTTGGTTTTAAAATGATCAACAGACATTGTGAAATGACAAAAACCCGAAATAATCAGACAACAATCAAAGAGATCAAAGAGCAAACAGTTCCCAGGGAGCATAAGATCAAAGGCATGAGGTGGTGAACAGTAACGGGACGCAAGCTCATGTTTGACCACCCTGTAGCTGGCCACCATTGATGAGGGCGTCTCCTGTTAAAAGGGCCGAAACACCGCCAGATTCAAATAAACACTACTGATGGTGCTTCCCAAAATGTACATCCTTTCCGTATCTTTTCCCATTCTACCTAAAGGTGGTTCAACATTGAAGAACAGTCATGTGGAGACAGGGTCATCTATAAAGATCCATAAATAAATCCATAAAGTCAGCAAAATGATAATTGTATTTATTTATTCATGTATCTGAATAATTGCCACTATTGTCCAGGATGTTTACTATAGCCCCATAGTATATAGTCAACTTAAAGACGTAAATCATTTTTTTTTAATCAGGAATAAAACGGGTTAAAAGTGACCAAAAATGGTGGAAAAGGTGGTAAAATGGGATTTGAAAAACCACAGAAATTGGTTAAAAGTTGTAAATTTGAGTGGCCAAAATTGGACAGAAAAGTGGTAAAAAGGGTTCAAAGTTAGTTTAAACTGACAAATACTGACATGGCAAATCGTGGTTAAATCGCCAAAAAAAAGCATGAAATATGGTGAAAAGACGATAAAATAATGGCAATAATGGGTCAATATATGTGACATTAGGTGGAAAAAGGGGTGGGAAGGGTTTAAAAGTGAAAAAAAAATATGCAGAAAAGGCATTGAAATGTGAGGGAAAAGTGGCAGAAATGGGAGTAATGTAGCAAAAATGCATTAAAAGGAGCACAAATATGGCAAGAAAAAGTGATACAAATAAGTTAACTGCAAAAAAGTGGAAAAATAGGCAAAGATGGGCTAAAATTGCCACTGTAAAAGGATAAACCTCATGTTACTACCATCTTTTGGCACAAGGCTGTGTTAAAAAAAAAAAACATTCCCAAGGCTTTAATATCAACTTCTTAAAGCTTTAAAACTCAGAATATCATTTTTTTCTTTACGTGGTCGTCCATCATTCAGAGTTTAGTTTGTAAAACTGGATGGTAGAGCAGAGCTTGTTTTAATGGGGTGTTTTATAATCCAGCAGTGCACCCAGCTGTTCCATCCACACCCTCCCCCTGTCGATAACAGCATACTTTAGTGTGCCGCGCCTCCAATCCAATCTACCCCCCCTCTAAGAAGTCGCTGCCAGGCTGGAGGAAGACATATGCACTGTCACTCTCAAATCTAATCAAGTCCGGGGACCGCGGCATGCATATATATACATATATATATATATATATATATGTGTGTATATGTGTGTACTTGTTATGGTTGCTGCTGCTGCTGCTATTGCGAGAGCCCATAATGGCGCCGTCACTGCTGTTTGCGTGTCACTGTTAGAACCCTTAATGTGTGTGATATTCACGGCCCAGCCTGTGCTTGGTTTTTTTTTTTTTTTTATTTTTCCCCACACGGTGAACGATCGATATGTCGTGTCACTGCTTTGCATTCCTTCAGCGTTTTCCTTTTTTTTTTTTTTTTTTTTCTGGAGAACCGCTCAATCCGAGCCCCGCGGTTGCCAACTTCCTATAATGTCTGCTTAACATTCCACCCTCCTCCCTTTAATAAAAAAAACGATTTAAATCAGTGTTTTAGCCAGCGTAACATTATCTAAAAAGTGCAGCCACTGTGTAAAAAAAAAGTGATGCCTTCTACTGTGCTTATGAGGCAGAGAATAGGGCACCATCTTTAGATATATTTCATATTCTTTTGTGCGTGTGTAAGGGAAGCGCAGTGGACCAAAAGTAATGGTGTTGAGCGTCACAGAGAGCGACTGGACACTTCCTGATATTTCTACTTCCTAAACCTTTGATCAAACTCTCGTCGTTTCGGCTTTGTTCACATCCCGTCGTGGCTTCTTGATCTCACAAAAAGCACAAAATCATCTAAAAGCTTCGATGTACGCTTGGTTTTTCTTCGTGACTCAGCAAAAAAAAGGCAAAGCAAGAAAGCGCTGAGAGAGCATGAAAGTTTGGAATTGTGCACCTCACGAATAAGTGTCAGAAAGAACTCATAAGGACACATCAAAAGCGGTCAGCAGAGGCCTCTGACGAAGCCTGGCAGTTGACAGTCAAAACTTGTCAGATCAAAGTAAACGTTCTGAAAAAAGGTTATCTGAATAAATTAAATTTTAAAGTTGCTATCCGGAGTTTCGGACATACGTCTCAATGTTCTGCCCGAAACAGCCTAACTTCCTCCCTCTGCCTCTCCCAATCTACCAGAAGCCACGCCTCTATTTGTCAGCACGCGCTTTGCGAAACATAAGGTCACATTGAAATAGGTCTATGGGTCAGGTAAGAGGCAAAAGTATATTTACCTGTTTGCTGTTGTGACGCGCGACCTTGTTTCCGTGCACAGTTCACTTAAATTAACACATTAATGTAAATGAAGGACACTTCAAGGCGACCAGCAGAGGCCTATGAGGAAGACTGGCAATTGACAGCCAAAACCAGATCAAAGTAAACCTCCCGAAAAAAAATCACCTGAATAAATTAAACCTCGACATATTGTCCTAAGAAGTTGCTCTTTACAGGTGATGTTGCGTTATTACGTTAAAGTCACTGATACGTGACGGAATCCACCGAAGATGCTTTTCATTTTGACGAGCGTGTCCGACACTGGCCGCAGAAAAAAAGAGAGAGCAAGAAAGGACACATCAAAGCGACCAGACAGGCAGTTGAAACTTTAGAGATAAATGTAAACTGCCCCCCCAAAAAAGTCACCTGAATAAATTTTACCTCAAAATATTATGCAAAGAAGTTGCTAACGTTACTATGTCAAAGTCACTTATATGTGACGGAATCCATTGAGGATGTCGTTCATTTTGACGAGCATGTCGGACACTTGGCACAGAGAAAAAGAGCATCAAAGCGATCAGCAGAGGCCTCTGAGGAAGACTGGCAGTTGACAGTCAAAACTTGTCAGATCAAAGTAAACTTCCTGAAAGAAAGTCGCCTGAATAAATTAAACTTCAACATAAGATGCTTAGAAGTTGTTCTTTACAGGTAATGTTGCGTAATTACGTTAAAGTCGCACATACGTGACGGAATCCTTTGAAGAGTGCGTTCATTTTGACGAGCATGTCCGACACTGGCCGCAGAGAAAAAGAGAGCAACAGAAAGAAAGTTAAAGAGTAACTAACTGTTTGGTTTTTGCATTAACAAAATACTTGATTATGGGTGGAGCAGTTAAGCCACGCCCAGTCTATCCAATAAAATCTCCAGAGCACAATCTATTAATCTATGCTATGCTAACTAGCTACTCAATACTCACTATTCCTCTCGGTTCAGAATTATCAGACCAACGTAGGGCTAAACAATTTTGGAAAATAACCAAATTGCAATTTTTTTAACCTCAATATTGCGATTGGAATTTAATATTTTTTTCCAAGGCCCTCTTGTGTATTTTTCAATGAACACACGCAATAAATTAATATGTTTCATAATGAACAACTTCAGATTTTTTTAAACTTTAAATAAATATAAAATATACAATTTAAAACAGATTACAATTATAAAGCAAACAAATCTGTGGCTTTACCTCTTCAACATATCTAACAAACTTCACGTTTCATGAAACATGCAAACATGTGGACTGCACTTTTTAAACACACTCTGAACTTAACAGGACAGTACAAGACAGGACAAAAAAAATAAAAATAAAATAATATAATATTGCAAATGCAATTAATGGTTCGGCCTTAGTCCAACCTACTCACCACAGATCACGTCACAGAATCTCGTGAAATTTAATGTCGCGATTAAAGACGAAATTACGAAACTGAAAAGTTGAAGGTTTACTAATAAGCAAATCTACGGAAGGTGTTTTGTGTATTTTTGTGCGTTTTTCTGTAGTTTTGTTCTCCTTTTTCTGCCTTTCGAGTCTTTTTTTTTTGTGCACATTTGTCATCATTGTGTGTTTTTAGTGTTGCCTTTATGGGTTTTTGGAGTATTTTTTTGTATTATTGCTGTCCATGTACTGTATGTGTCTTTTGGAGTTGTATTGGGTTATTTTGCATGTTTTTGTTATTTCCATAGGGAGCTTGCATTATCCCCCTCCCCCCTCAATCATTTTTGCATCAGTGGTTTGGTCAATGATTGAAAAAATGGCTCCAAACTTTCATTTTCAAAAACGTCCGCCACCCCCTTCCTCAAAGTAATTCACACATACTTCATGCCACCCTTGCCGAGCGCTCAGGAGACACTGGAAAGAAAGAAAGACATGCACACACACACTTGTCATCTCATATTTCAGTGACACTTTTAACAATCACTCTCCTCTCTGGAGTAATCCATATTCTCCACATCCGTATCGGCAAGACGTGAAACATCAATTATTGTGTTGGGTTTTGTTCAGGAGCCAAGGTTGACAAGCGGCGCATACAGATGAGATGCTCACATGCGTGTGTGCACGCTGACATACGTATGCACGGGACGCCGTGCAAACCCAACATTGCCACAGGCGCTTGAGAAATCAGCCTCGAGTAGGGGGCGAAGGGGGGGCGCGCGCCCGCTATAGCTAACGCACAGAATGAAAAGTGCAAGCTCTGTCATTTTCTGCAGATAAAAGTGTTCTGATGAGAGCCGGAGACAATAGCGGCGCATTAATCTCCTTGACGTGCAGAGCTTTTGGCTTTAAAACACTCACTTTTCCCCCTCATTCAAAGGCTCTCCATCTGAAGCTATATACGCTCTCAAAAGTGCATTATGTCTGCACACACACACACACACGCACACGCACGGGAACAAAATGCCCTTTTGAATGGATTTCCAGCATGTGTTGTACACCAGGGGTTCTCAACCTTGGGGTCAGGTACCTTCAAGAAACAAAAAAAATACAACAATTTTATTTTACCCCTTTTCTGCAACTACACCAAACGTGCCATCACTTTTTCTTGCCATATTTTTGCTCCTTTTAATGCGTTTTTGCGACATTACTCACATTTTTCCCAATTTCAAACCCCTTTCCACCACTTTTCCCACCTAATGTCGCATGTGTTGACCCATTAGTGTCACTTTTAACCTTTTTTTTTGCCATAATTCATGCTTTTTTTGCTAATTTACCACATTCACAATTTGTCATGCCCATTATTTGCCACTTTATACTAATTATTCCGACTAGTTGTTCAAATATTGACACTGGTTACCACTTTTACTGTCCGTTTTGCAACTTTTAACCAATTTCTGTGATTTTTTTAAATCCCATTTCACTACTTTTGCTTCTTTTAATGCATTTTTGCTACATTACTCCCATTTCTGCCACTTATGAACCTCTTTCCAGCACTTTGTCCACCAAATGTCACATATATTGACCCATTAGTGTCATTTTTAACCTCTTTTCACCATATTTCATGCTTATTTTTGTTAATTTACCACATTCACAATTTGTCATGCCCATTATTTGCCAGTTTATGCTAAATATTCCTACTAATTGCTCAAATATTGACACTTTTTCTGTCTGTTTTGAAACTTTTGACTAATTTCAGTGGTTTTTTTAAAATCCCATTTCACCATTTATTCACCTTTTAATGCATTTTTGCGATATGTTACTCCCATTTCTGGGAGTAATGTATAGCTCTTTCCAACACTTTTCCAACCATGTCACATATATTGACCCACTCGTGTCACTTTTAACTTTTTTTTTAACCATAACTCCTGCTTATTTTTGCTAATTTACCACATTCATGATTTGTCATGCCCATTATTTGCCAGTTTATACTAATTATTCCTACTTGTTCAAATACTGACACTGAAGATACCACTTTGTTGGTCCGTTTTGCAACTTTTAACCAATTTCTGTTTTTTAAAATGCCATTTCACCACTTTTGCTTCTTTTAATGCATTTTTGCTACATTACTCCCACTTTTCCCACCTAATGTTGCATATATTGACCCATTAGTGTCACTTTTTACCTCTTTTTACCACATTTCATGCCTATGACTACATACTTTGGCTAAACTTTCTGGATAACAGTGAATATTATTCAGATAAATGTGTTTATTTACAAAAATACAGTTTCCTAATAGATTTGCAGGTGCAATTACAATCTCCGTAATGGCTTTCTGTCGTCAAGAGTAAAAAGCACAAGTATCTAAAGGTTATAACTGACTGTCATTGCAATGGTGAGGGTATTTATGATGTGTAACTGATCAATTCATTCCCCGTGACACGAGGTGAGCAGCTTTGGTTTGACCTTCACGCCGGCGGAACGGCCGCCGTTTGCTACGAGCTAAACAACGAGCCTGAGAGCGGTTCCTCCTTTACGCTACATTTGTGATGAAAAAATTCAGCTCAATGACATTTGATTTGCTGCCTTTTTACTGCAGGTGTCATTTTTCTCCCCCCACGCAATTGGAAATCATCTCTCGTATTGTCTCAGAAATGAAGGCGTCCACTTGTGTTGCTCACTCATGTGCAACTGGCTGCGAGTATTGAGATTGAAGAATTCAAGTTGCAGTGGTACAGAGAGTGGTCACATTATTACATTCATGTTACAAGCATTTATATGGGAAAAAAACAAAGGGTTTAGTCTGTTTTTTGCATTTTTGTCATCATTTTGTCGAGGTTTATTCCTCTTATGTACCTTTTCAGTCTTTTTTTGCATATTTTCCTGTATTTTTGTTTTTTGAGCCATAATGTACGTATATTTTGTGTATGGTTTGACAATTTCTGGAAGCATTTTGAGTATTTTTCTTGTCATTTTCTACCTTTTGAGTCTTTTTTTTATATTTGTCATCAGGTTGTGTTTTTAGAGTTACCTTTTGGGTTTTTTAAAAAAATTTTCTGTGTTTTCCTTCTCCATTTATGTGTTTTTGGAGTCGTATTGTGCTATTTTGCATGATTTGGTTATTTTCTGATTTTTGGAGTCATTTCAGATGTCCTTTTGTGTATTTTTGGAGTCGTATTGGGTCATTTTGCACATTTTTGTTATTTTCTCTCTTTTTTGAGGCATTTTTGTTGACCTTTTGTGTCTTTTTGTTACCTTTGTGTGTTTTTGGAGTCGTATTGGGTCATTTTGCACATTTTTGTTATTTTCTCTCTATTTTGAGGCATTTTTGTTGTCCTTTTGTGTCTTTTTGTAATCTTTATGTATGTTTTTGGAGTCTTATTGTTAAATTTTGCATGTTTTAGTTATTTTAATAATCATTTTGTGTATTTTTGTTGTCCTTTTGTGTATTTTTGGAGTCATATTGGGTCATTTTGCAAATTTTTGTTATTTTCTCTTCATTTTTAGGCATTTTAATTGTCCTTTGTGTGTGTCTTTGGAGTTGTGTTATATTTTGCATGTTTTTGTCATTTTAGTGGTCATTTTCTGTATTTATGCTGCCCTCCTATGTGGTTTTGAGTCACCGCGTGCATTTACTAGTTCAATTCTCTAAAGTATGAATAATTAGTTTGCTTTCAGGCAAATTCCCCACTGCCTAAATCATTGCGTTCTTTCCGAGAAAAGTTAATCAACACATTAGTTTGGGAGCTCATATTATTCGGCGTGTTTTTAATGTCTCATAAATAAAGCAGTCTCCCTATAGCCGTCCCCGACCTTCATAGATACAATCCTTCAGTAAGACGAGTGGAGTCGACCCGTTTCCCCGTTTCACAGTGACCTGCAGAGACAAAGAGTAGCTCATAAGGAAGCTCCTAATGTGGGCCCTGACATGTGCCTCCAACCTCGCTAACGATGACAGAGGAACTTCCCAACCAATCAGCCACTGCATCCGTCTCCTGAGGAGCAAGACACGCGGAAAGAAAAAGGGCCGGAGGTGCAGAGTGTGTGTGTAACGCTGGAATGTGGGGTCACTGACAACGTTTGGACATTTATTTGGCAATGTCAGCCACTTTAAGCTAGAATTTCTATTTTTACTCTAAAGTACAAACTCCCACTGGTGTTTAAAATAATGTACAGTTTATATCAGGAGTCGAAAAATTTTAGATACAGTAATTATAAGCATTTCTTTGTAATTGTTAGGGAATATATAAACTGTATATATAAACTTGTATTTCTTGAGCACAAACTAGTATTTCCTAAAACAAACAATAACATTCTCAGCCCACAAACTAGTTTTTCCTGGCCACAAACATGCTTTTCATGGCCACAAACTAGTATTTCCTGGTCACAAACTAGTATTTAGTAGCCACTAAGTAGTATTTTGTGGTCAAACTCACATTTCTTGGCCACAAATTGCATTTTATGGTCACAAACTAGTATTTCCTGGCCACAAACTAGTATTTCCTGCTCACAAACTAGTATTTCCTGGCCCACAAACTAGTATTTCCTGCCCACAAACTAGTATTTCATGGCCACAAACTAGTATTTTATGGCCACAAACTAGTGTTTCCTGGTCAAACTAGTATTTCCTGCTCACAAACTAGTATTTCCTGCTCACAAACTAGTGTTTCCTGCTCACAAACTAGTATTTCCTGCTCACAAACTAGTATTTCCTGCTCACAAACTAGTATTTCCTGCTCACAAACTAGTGTTTCCTGGCCAAAAAGTAGAATTTCCTGCCCACAAACTTGCATTTCCTGGCCACAAACTTGCATTTCCTGGCCACAAACTTGCATTTCCTGGCCACAAACTTGCATTTCCTGGCCACAAACTAGTATTTTATGGCCACAAGCTAGTATTCTATGGCCACAAACTAGTATTTCCTGGTCACAAACTGGTATTTAGTAGCCACTAAGTAGTATTTTGTGGTCAAACTCCCATTTCTTGGCCACAAATTGCATTTCATGGCCACAAATTGCATTTAATGGCCACAAATTGCATTTCCTGGCCACAAACTAGTATTTCCTGATCACAAACCAGTATTTCCTGGCCACAAGCTAGTATTTTGTGGCTACAAACTTGCATTTAGTGGCCACAAACTAGTATTTCCTGTCCAAAAACTAGTATTTATCAGCCACAAACTAGTATTTCTTGGCCACAAACTTGCATTTAGTGGCCAAAAACTAGTATTTTCTGGCCAAAAACTAGTACTTTGTGGTAACAAACTAGTATTTCTTGGCCACTAACTCACATTTCCTGGCCACAAATTAGTATTTTGTGGTCATAAACTACAATTTCCTGGCCACAAATTAGTATTTTGTGGTCATAAACTACATTTTCCTGGCCACAAACTATAATTTCCTGGCCACTAACTAGTATTTCTTGGCCACAAACTTAAACTCACATTTAGTAGCGAAAAACTTGCATTTCATGGCCATAAACTTCCTTTAAATAAAACATTTAATCACATGAATGAAGTTTTGGAGTTAAAAATTAAATCATATGATGAAAGTAAGTGAAATACGGGTCAAACATCCAACAACAAACCAGTTTTTCCCTTGACATTTCTCAAAGAGCCTTTGTTTGTCTGGACAAAAAGACTTTTTGAGCCACGAGGCTCCTTCAGTTTGCATGCCAGTGAATAATTCGCCTGCCAGCGTCTGACGACTGTACGCTACACAATCAGAGTTTGTTTTCAGACGTCGGTTCACATTCTGCAGTGGATCTGAGATGTTGCCGTTTCATAACGGACTCGTCTTTGCTTCGTCAGAACCCTTAGTCGTCGTCTTCCTCTGTTCCACGCTCCCTTTATCCACTCCCTCTCATTTGGTCTTGTTTTTTTTTTTTTTTTACTTTGATTCCGTCACACTCCTCTCGTTCTGTGCAACGCTACACTCTCTCTCGAGGCTCCCTCTGATCGTGATGTCAGCGAGCATCTCCATATCAAGTATTGGCGTAAACATCTTTGCCAAAGTCGCGCCGCAAGAGATTCTATTAGGAAAACAAATCCGCCGTCGGCTCGATTGCATGACAAATAGGTGCGACCGCCACATGCGCACGCTCCGGTCGTGATGGAGGACTGACGTGTGTGTAGAGATTGTGATCTGGTGGCAGCACCACTGGATGTCTTAGTCTACCCTGGGGACGGAGTCAGGCGACAGAGACGGAACGTAGAGGCCGTGGCACGTGATGGGATGGAACATGTGTCTGTGTGTGTTAATCTCGCTCTGGAACCTGCTGCAAATGTCAAATGGGAATTCTGGGACTTTCTGGTCAGCTGACGACATGCTTCCAGCCTCGCTTCGGATCGTTTGACACGCGTTTACGCTCGTCTTTTAACAATTCAACGTATCCTTCATTTCTCACCCGTTAAAGGCAAGGACAGTGTTCATTATGTTACATTGTTACATTACATTCAAGGAACAACGGATTTTGTCAGTTTTTGTGTCTTTTTGTCATTATTTTGTTTGTAAAGTCACATTTCTGGGTTTTTGGAGTTTTTTTTCCCGTATTTTTGTTGTCTTTGTGTGTTTTCTGTGTTGTAATTTATGTTTTTTGTGTATTTTGGACTGGTTGTCATACTGCATTTGTCATCATTGTGGGTTTTTGGAGTGTTTTTGTTTCTGTTCAGTGTGTTTTTGGAGTCATATTGTGTCATATTTTCTGGTTCATTTTAGTTTTAATTTTGTGTATTTTTTTTGTGTTTTTGGAATCATATTGCGTTATTTTGCACGTTTTTCTAATTTTCGGGTTCATTTAAGTTGTAATTTTGTGTATTTTAGTTTTTGCTTAGTTTGTTTTTGGAGTAGTATTGTGTTAATTTGCATGCTTTTCTTATTTTCTGGCTCATTTTAGTTGTCATTTTGTGCATTTTTTTGTTTTGTGTGCTTTTGGAATCATTGTTATTTTGCACGTTTTTGTTTTTTTCTGGTTCTTTTTAGTTGTCATTTTGTGTTTTTTTGTTGTTGTTGTTTTGTGTGTTTTTGGACTCGTGTTATTTTGCACATTTATTTTCTGGTTCTTTTTAGTTGTCATTTTGTGTTTTTTTGTTGTTTTGTGTGTTTTCGGAGTCGTATTGTGATTTTTTTGCATGTTTTTCTTGTTTTCTGGTTCATTTTAGTTGTCATTTTGTGTATTTTTATTGTTGTTTTGTGTGTTTTTTGAAGTCGTATTGTGTTATTTTGCACATTTTTTATTTTTTTAGTTAATTTTAGTTGTAATTTTGTCGTTTAGTGTGTTTTTTAGTCTTATTGTGTATTTTTGCACATTTTTCTTATTTTCTGGTTCATTTTTGTTGTCATTTTGTGTATTTTTTTGTCATTTATAGGCAGTTCATCTTCTTCATTTCTCAGTCGTTAAAGGCAGGGACACCATCGCCATGTCTGATCTGATGGCATTGTGACCACGTCATTAGGATAGTTTGAAGTCTTTTCATTTCGGAACACTTTGCCATGTGGTGCTGGTGATGTCTAGGCTTTCCTGCTTTTCCATTAAAGTCGATAACACAAAGGTTCTCAGACTTTTCCAGGTCAGAGGCTCCTTGGAGATAGAGGTTTGGTTTGGTCCACCGATTAACGATGACAGCACAGCACATCATTAATATAACATAGTGTAGCAGCTCGAGACCCACGGGGTGGTTCCTGCTTACATTCCTGATGCGCTACAGTATTACAGAAATATGTGTTTTTCAAAGCTAACGTCCAATTGTTGGAATATTCTTTTAATTTTTTTAGCTTTTAAATTCCTCAGTGGTACGTTTTATCCTTTATTTTTGTTGTCCTTCCTTTTGTGTGTTTTTGGACTCGTATTGTCATTTTTTTCTTGTTTTGGAAACATTTTGTTGTCATTTTGTGTATTTTTGTTGTCCTTTCATGTGTCTGAGTGTTTCTCTGTATTTTTCTCGTCTGTTTTGAGTTGTAATGCATTATTTTGTTCATGTTTTGATTGTTTTTGGAGCCATTTTGTGTGATATTTCATAAAATGGGCATCATCGGGCAATACATCATTTTAGTTGTCATTTTGTTGTCCTTTTGTGTGTTTTAGTGTTTTTTTTTTTTTTTTCTGTTTTTTGGTTTTCTGTTTTGAGTTGTAATGCATTATTTTGTTCATGTTTTGCCATTTTGTGTATTTTTATTGTAATTTTGTACCTTTTTTTTTGTATATTTGTCAACATTTCATGTATATTTTTTGTTGTTTTTGAAGCCATTTTGCATGCTATTTCAAAAAAAGAGCGTAATCAGGCAAGGTTGGCATGAATATTATGATGTAAATAAAAATAGAAATAATTTGAAATCGTATGCAGGACTATAATAGAACCAAAATATGGCAGAAAATTTATTTGTAATTTTAAAGATTTTTTTGGAATCATATTATGTCGCTCTTTCTTCTTTTGGAAACATTTTAGTTGTCATTTTGTGTATTTTTATTGTCCCTTTTGAGTCATAATGCATTTGTTTTTTCATGTTTTGACTGTTTTTGAGCCATTTTGTGTATTTTTGTCATTTTGCACTGGTTGAGCCTTTTTTGTATATTTGTCATATTTTTGGGTATGTTTTTCTTGTTTTTGAAGCCATTTTGCATGCTATTTCATAAAATGGGCATCATCGGGCAAGATTTGCATGAAAATTATGATTATGAAAACTTATAGAGGACTATATTAGAACCAAAATAGAGCAGAAAATTAATTTGAATAGATTTAGTCATTTTAAAGTAGTCAGGGCCAGACTATACAGATTTTTATTCTTGTTTTTAAATCAAAGTCAGTGCATATATACTCATTTACTACATACATATTTTTATGGATTTTAACCTTTTTTAAACTAAAATAAATGCAGTTAGACAGAATATTTGGAATACAATTTGGAGATTACGACAAACACTTGAACATATCTGATTAAATAAATCAGAGTTGGTGTTATGAACCTACTGGTGACCTTTGTTTCTTGTGATCAACTTGGTATTAAAACGTGGAAAAAAACATTGTTTTTCTTGCCCCTTGCGAGGGGGCGTCTTCGCACTTCTCTAATCTCGAGGCTCTCGGGTGTCAGCCGTCATTTCAACCTCTCGCTTTATATTTCTTCATCACCAGTTTTTTCCCAACTGGCATTTGGTACCATTACCGACAACAAACGAAGAGGGATGCTCGAGGGAGCCTGAGGCCGCCCCACTGTCCTTGTTGGCTTTAGTGAATGAGAGCAATTCTCAAAGAAATTGACTTCTTGCCCCATTTGAGCTGGGGATACATAAATGTAAATACACCCAGCAGAATTCAAACATATCGGAAGAAGAATGTGAACATTACTGAATATTTAAATATAGATTAAACAAAGGCCATTACATACAAAGATTTGAAATAACGTTGGCTGCAAAATGTGTTATCATCAAGTAACAGAAGAGTTCACATCTGCTGTCACAGAACAACGGCTCTCTAATAAACATGGAGTTGAATGTTGCAGTTTTGACTCCCCGTGGTGTGAACAGTGTTTCACACATGGCAACCAACCTCAAGGCTAGAAATGAAGGAAGGAGGGAGAACTTCAAAGGAAAGCAACTGTCGGAATGGATTGAATTCTTTTGGCTCCGATGATAAAATGTAGCAAAGCGTCCACGAACCAATATCGAAAAGGGAAATAACAGAGGAAAATGAGAATATAGCACCAAGTTTTAAAAAAAAATGTTAAGGTTTCATTCAGACAAACCTTTTTCAGAACATTTTCCTTTGATCTCCTGACAAGTTTCGACTGTCAACTGTCAGTCTTCCTTGTTATTATGTGCCATTGTCCTCATTTTAATTCTATGCGTCTGTGTGTGTGGGTTTTTGTGATGATGTTGGGGTTTCGGTACTGTCAGAGTGGCCCCGCCCCCTGTTTCCTGTGTTTTTTTTTGTTAAGTTTGGCAGAAAAGAAATGCAAATTCCTCAAATGAGAGAAAATGTGATGAATTATCTTTTTTATGACATCAAAGTCACTGAGAAATGCCAGAAAACACTATTGCATAATAATACCTAATAATCACTACAACACTGTTCACCATTATTCACAACCCAGGTTAAAGGGTCAAAAGAGACCAAAAATGGTGGAAAAGGTGGTGAAATGACATTTTAAAAACCACAGAAATTGGTTGTATTGGTGTCATCATTAATAGTTTAAAAGTGACAAATGGGCATGACCGATCGTGAATGTGGTTAAATTGGGAAAAATAAGCATGAGATATAGTGCAAAGAGGTTAAAAGTGACAATAATGGGTCAACGTATGTGACATTCGGTGGAAAAGTGGCGGAAATGGTTTTACAAGTGCCGAAAATGTCTTTAAAGTTGAAAAAAAATTGGGGTGATGTAGTAAAAATGCATTAAAAAGGAACAACAATGGCAATAGTTTAATACACTATACAACAATTGTTCTCAAAGATTGAAACTATAGTCTAGAGCGTGCTGTGAAGTGATGCATGATGGGAAAGAAGTTCAAGAAACGGAAACTTCTAGAACTTTTCTACACTGTCAATGTCTGAAAGGATGCGTCTTCGTTTCTCAATGAATTAGAGTATAGTGGTGTAAAAGTATTAAAATTGGACTGCTTAATTAATAGGGCAGAATTGAACTATTATCCAGTTTAAAGGCAGCAGCTCAAAGACTGTGATTTTCTATCCCCTCATTCATCTTTATCAGTAATGGCAGCAGACGAGGCCAACCCGTCCTCCTCTTGAGCCTTGTGCTCCCGTTCCATCTAACTGATAATTGTGCACGTAATTCTCACGTAATTATAGTTGTAATTGTATTGTGTCGCTGTTTTAATCATTGATTTCTAATTGAGTTCAGATAATTTACTTTTTCGCATGATGGCAGTCATTTTTAATGTTAAACTGTTGAAAAAACTAAATTCTCACAAAATCCTTCCATTTTCCTCAAATTATTAGATAATATTTCCCTTAATTAAGTAGAAATTGATCACAAATTTTCGGTAAATTAACGTGAAGGTCCAGTTGGGACTGATGTCTATCACGTATTGCTTGGATAATGTCGCTTTCTTACATATTTACTAATTTTTGTATACGTAGAAGTGCAAACTTTGGCACATTAATGTTAAAATTATCAATTTTCCCGCGTAAAATCAGTGGCGCACTTGGATATTAAACTGCTCCGTATTTGGCCCTTGAACTAAAATGAGTTTGACGCCCCAATCTACTCATCTCCACTCTTTTTCAAATTAAATCATAGTCATAAACAACCGTCTTCTGTACTTTTACTTTGTTAATAATAATAAAATGCAGTTAAATAAATATTTCTCAAAAGGGGGTACGAGATCACACTACAAGGGGTACTTGAGGGGGAGAGAAAGTGGAAAATTAACAAATAAAGTGACAGTTTTGGTTCCACCCTAGGTGTGAGACGACATAATAAATGTATTCAGGAGCCACTAAAGCAGTGTTTTTCAATCTTGGGGTCATGAGCCCATGTAGGGTAGCCTAATATGTAAACACGTTTTTGAAATGTTTTAATTATGATTATTTTTTAGATTAAAACAGACAATCTTAACTATTTATATACTTTTACTTTGTGATATATAAATCTAGTTCAAACTAAAATGCAGTCAAAAATAAAAACAAAATGATCTGAGCTCAAACATGATCAAAAACTAATTGTCTTTGGGGTCGCCAGAAATTCTTGATCACAAAACGGGGTCAGATTGGGAACCACTGCACTAAATACTGCTTATTTTCACTTATTTACAAAAGTAGATTCATTAAAATGCGTGTTATCAATTGTTTATCCCATCATTTTGCTCTATGGTTGGTTTAAAACAGTTTTCTGAGCTAAATGTTGTAGATGGACAAAGGGGGTACTTGAGCTTAAAAAGGTTGAGAACCACTGTAGTAGACAGTATATACTCATTGGCCACATTACAGCTTTAATTCCTCTTTAAAGCGGAATTAAAGTTAATTCCTCTTTAACCTGACCTTGTAAACACTTAATTCCTAATGCTAATTTAATTCAGAATTAAAGTGAATTCCGAATTAGGTGCTGTTTTATTGCGTTTTTAATTCCGAATGAAATAATTCTTCTTTCTTGTAAACAATTAACAACACTAAAAGCCGCTTTAAGTTAATTCCAGTCGTTTTACGCATGCACAACTCGCGGCAATGACGCGTTTGGTGACTACATAATCCAACATGGCCGCCCGGACTAAGCCGACATAATGGTAATAGCCTTAAAACACATGGACCTGTTGAAAAGAGTGGATGGACAGAGGCATAAACGTGCGGAAATTAACACACATGGAGATCAGCAAACGGAACGGCTTCTTCGAATGGGTGATACTAAAACACGGAGACGGCGGAAGTGCGTCCCCGTGCTGCTGCACAGGCTGTAATATCACCAAGTTTATTATTTACTAACGCGGAATTATCTAAAGCCGAATAAACCAGTTTTCCATGTACAGATCAGTTCGGGAATTACTATTTCTACATAAACACAAAGCAGAACACTAATTCCAAAGGATTTTATTCAAAATAACTAATTCAAAAAAAAAAAAAAAAAAAAAAAAAAATCACGTAAACGTGGTAATCGAGTTTGACATTTCAAACACAGACCATTGAATTTCTTTTTATTCATAAATCATTATTTCAGGGGTCCGTCCCACTTAAAATCAAAGTGGACTTAATGGAAGTAAAAGGAGCCAATGGAAGTTGAAATTTCTAAGTGTAAAACCGTTGCCACTAAAACATGTAATTACACTCGGCAGGAGCTTTTTCTTCACAAATTCCCTCTTTTTTAACAAAGCTCTAAACAGACTCTCCATGATATAAAAAAAAAGAAAAAAAAAAATAACTACACATTCTCCATTTTGTAAAATAGCAGGTTGACACGGGTTGTAAAACTCACACACACAAACACACACACGTGTAAAGAAAGGAAGCTTTGTAACGCTCCTTTTTGCCCCCCCCGAGCGTAACGTATATGCAGTCAATGCGGTTTAGAAACCCAGGCTGCCAATCCTGATGTTTATGACCCAGAATCATTACTCCTTTAATTATGAGCTGAAGCAAATTGTGCACACGCACACTCAGCTCACAGTATGCAGCCTTTAGTAATAAGTTTAATACCGGCGCCTTCACTCCTGGGTAATCTATCTGTAATTCATCATTATTTATCAGGCACAGAAGACGACCCTGAGGAGCTCCTGCTCAGCCACACTATTTATACACACACACACCTACACAGCAGCCACCCTGAAGGTGTCTCTGTCCACATAGAGGTATTATGGGATTGTAGCGGAGAGGTAATTATACCAGCACAGAGAGGAGAGTGACAGACAAACAAAGGACACGATTTTCTTCTCGAGCTTTCAGAAGTCCTGTGAGTGAAGATCACGATGAAACATTAGGATCCTATTTAATCCTGTAAGGTTTAGCGTTGGTTTTTATTCATTTAATGTGGGCGACGGTACAAATAAGAGGAATTAGAGTGGCCAAAAACGGACAGAAAAAGTGGTGAAAATGGTTTTAAAAAAGTGTCAATATTGGCTTAAAAGTGGCAGAAAAAAGAAGGAGCAATTAGTTTGTGAATTTGGTTACTTTATGCTGCATGAAAAATGGTGGAAAGAGGTTAAAAGTGATAATGGGTCAACATATGTAACATTAGGTGAAAAAAGTGGCAAAAAAGGTTTTTTGTGTGTGGGAAATCTAAAGAAGGTGGCAAAAATGTGCAGAAAAGGCATTGAAATTTGATTGGGAAGTGGCAGAAAAGGAAAATGCATTAAAAAGAGCAGAAATATGGCAAGAAAAAGTGATAAAAAAATAGGTTAAAATATGGCAAGTTTGGTGTAGTTGCAGAAAAATTGTAAAAATGAGCAAAAATTATGGAAAAGTTTGTAAAACTGGACTTTAAAAAAACACAGAAATTGGTTAAAAGTTGCAAATTAGAGTGGTCAAAAAACAATATAGTAGTATAAAGGATTCATATTGTCAATATTGGCTGAAAAGTGGCAGAAATAAGAACAATTAACTTGAACTGGAAAATGAGCATGACAAATCGTGAATGTTGTTAAATTGGCAAAAATAACCATGAAATATGCTGAAAAGAGTTTAAAAGTGACAATAATGGGTCAAAACATGCAACAATAGGTGGGAAATGTGGTGAAAGGGGTTTATAAGTCCTGAAAATGTAGGAGATGTAGAAGGTGGAAAAAAAGTGCAGAAAAGGCTTTGAAATTTGATGGAAAGGGGGAAAAATAATCAAAAATGGGCTTGAATTTGTTTTTTAAAGGCATCTGGTGACCCCCTACCATTGCCCCAAATGGGGTCCTGTGGGGTTGCAAAGGGGTGAAAAATATCTGACAAATTTCCATTGGAACCTAAGCTTGGGAAGTTTGGCAATACTAAAACAAATTTAAATTTTTAATGGAAATTTATTGAAATTAACCAGAAATTGGGAGCAGTTTTTAATCACTGTATCATATCCAAAGATATATACAGGCATCCATGCAAAGTGACACATATTAAGGTTTAATTCATTCAGACACCTTTGTTTCAAGAAATTGTCTTTGAAATGTACTTTTATCTTGTGACATGTTTCGACCATCAATTGCCAGTCTTCCAAGTTAAAAAAACAAATATGGTGCATAATAATAATACTCTAATCTATAATGCAAGAAAGGTCTGTATGCCCGTGTGTGTGTGTGTATCTCCCCGACGCGGTATCTGTTCGACCTGAAACTTTGTCAACGGCTTCCAAATACCACAAGTGTGCGCATTCGTTATTTTGGAGTAATTTTTGTCATTTCAAAATGTTTATTTTCACGTTTGTTTGACCGTTCGCTGATTGGACAGGACAGACAGGCCCCGGAAGTTATTGGCGGGCAATGGCCGCGACTGTGTTGAAAGCGAACAGACAGCGAAAGAGTTCCCAGAAGTTTCAAATAGTTTCAGCGGGTCTGCTTTTTTTTTTTTTTTTTAAACAAGCATTTCAACAACCTGTGACTTAGTATGTGCCTGCGTGCAGCTGATGCGCGTGCGCATGTGAGAGAAAATACACAAAACTAAATATTTATACAGAAATTGACAAAAATGTACAAAACTACATCAAAAAAGACAAAACTACACAACATGACTGCAGAATCACACTACAATGGCAACTAAAAAACAATAATTAACCAAAAAAAGCACAGAAAGACACCATAAATATACAAAAATACACATAATGACTCCAAAACACATACATTAAAGAAAAATACACCAAAAAAAAAATATATATATATATGTATATATATATATATATACATATATGAGTTAAAAAAAACATTTATCATGTGCATGTCCTATAGAATTAAAACATGGAAATTGCACATGCTATTTCACTTTACATCCACAAATAAACCCCTTTATAACGCGACAGAGTACAGAGTATATACACCTCTTTGTATATCCAACCTTAAAACACATACTCATTTGGCCATAATTGACAACTCTACTTAAGCTCCTCCCACTATATGAATACATGTTTCCAACGGGCACTGTACTAGTAATAATACTACATTAAGTTGTAGAATGTAAAGTGCCACAGCAACGTGAAAGGTGAGCTCAGTTTTTCTGTGGACTAACATATATATTTCTGGGGAAGAAAACAAAAAAAAAAAAAAAAAAATGTCCTGAAGGCAAATGAAAAAAAAAGAAAAAAAAAAAAAAAAAAGAACACCTGCTGCATGAACCCCCCACTACGTGCCCTCCACCTCCAATCATCATCTATCAAACTCCAGATGAAGACTTTGTGGAGATGCATTGTTTTCCTGCCAGCTGTTGTCAACAAGCCTCCTCGCTCAAACTCTGTAGTCGAGGAAAAAAAAAAAAAAAAAAAAAAAATCAATTTTTCATGATTTTTTTTCATGTCACCTGAAAAACTCACTTTCTGCTTTTTTTTTTTTTTTTTTTTTTTTCCCCTTTAAATGAAATCACCTAGTGTTCCATGCTTTTCATTATTTTTTCCTTGACACCAGGTTCTAAGAGTGTACGGAACACCTTGAGGATGAGCTGAGGTTTAGTTATTCAGGTCTGCACATGCTCAGAGCGACCCGGGCTTCATTAGGCTTTCAGCAAACACCACCTGTGCGGAACGATGGGTGTCAATGAGCAGCGTTGCATTCGTTTGCCTCACGATGCCAGAGAGAGGGAGGGTGAGGATGGTGGTGGGGGGGGGGGGGGGGGGGGGGGGGGGTTGGGGGTGGTGGGGATTGGCAGGCCAAACACCTGACTAATTTCATGTCGTTGCTCAAGTGACTGTGAAATTTGTCTCTTCCGTTACATTATTCTCCCTGTGGAGGAACAGGTCAACGCAAACGAGGTGCAGACGTGTCAGCATAGACAGTCGGCTCCAAATAATGTAGATAGTGGATAAAGTATGCGATATCAGGGTGTTCACTTATTGACGAGAACTAAAGGTGTAGCATCATCCATTGAAGCAGTGTTTCTCAAATGGGGGTACGCGATGGCATTACATAGGGTACATGAGAGAGAGAGGGGAAAATTAACAAATTAAAGCATTACAAAAATGGGGCTTTATGTTTATTTTTAAGTTTAAAATGATAATCATATACTGAATATTAACAGCAACTCACAAAAACACAAACATATATGAAAAAAAATATTTACCAAATAATAAAAAACAGACAAAATACACAAAATGATACCAAAAACACACAAAAAATGAGAGAACAAGTTTGAATGAACTAAGACCGGGCCCGCGGAACGTCTCCGGGCAGAATAGCTCGTCCCACATTCCCGGAAATTCAGTCAAATGACTCGGTTCCACGGAGTTCAAAAAAGGTCTCCGAGAGGCTCTTATATCCATGTCAAATTACAGCCCGATTCAACAAGCATTGACGGACTTGTAGGGCCCCCTGGCACCCCCGTGGCATATACTTAATAATGGGCCCCATTCATATATTGGTATGTGTCACTGATTCGGTACTCACAAATAAATGAGAAAACGACTTTAATGGAAATTGCCGAAAAAAAGTGGGTGGGAATTAAATTGTGCGAGGCATAATCATAATCTATGTTAAATTACCTTTGAAACAACATATCACACGACTAGGTTCCCATGAATTTGGAAATTACCGGAAACAGGGGTTGGGCCCCTGGGCACCATTTCCATAAAAAGGGCTCCGAGCATCTCGTCGTATTCATTCATATTGTATTCATACAAATCGAAAACCGAAAGTCGATTTTTTTTTGCAAAAATTAATTTTCCGGTAGTGCACATGTGCGCGCATGCACATATATGCACATATACAATCTCAGTACATGGCTTCAAGCTAAAAAAAAAAAAAAAAAAAAAATCAAACATCCCCTTTTCAAAATAAAAGCATCTCTGCATGTTATCCATTAGTTTTTCAAAGCTTTTGTAAATAGGGCTTTTGTTTTGAAGTTAACAGGAAGTTTAGTCAGTGACACAATAGAGGGTCTCCAAAAATGTTCTAAATGTTGGCATAAAATGCGTTTCCATGAGTTTTATGGATCCATTGAGCACATGTTGATACTCTAGCAAACATAAAATAAAAATACATAAAAAAAATCTACGTAACAAAGCTGCAAACCTTTCTGTAAAACTAAAGTATTCGCCCATCCTTGTTGCAGTTCACTATTGAAGTGCAACAACTAAAGCAAAAGAAGATCGAACACTAAATAATCTCCAGATCATTGATGAACTGGGGTCAATATTGCACCACTGCATTGCTCGGACACCGCGAGTGTCTCCTCTTTACAGAAGTATCGGAGGAACACGTCAGCTTGAGGTAATTGCTCTTATTGAACAAATCCTACAATGGTAAACAAACGCCGATCAAGTTTGTTATTGGTGTCTGAGAATTTAATTAGAAAGTAATTTATCCCCTAAAGAGTTTGGTTGTTTGGATGAGATGAAGAAATTAAATCAAAGTGGGAAAGGAAGGAAGAGACAGACTCACCCTGTTCCTGAAAACGAACTAACTACCTGTTCGGTATGCAGCGTGGGAAAGCTTGGCAGGAAAGGAATTAAAAACAAGCATTATTATTATTATTTTTTTTTTTTCCATTTCTCAGCAGCCTAAAAACTTGGATCCTGAGGGTAAACAACCCTGGATATAAGCGTGTGCGTGTGTGTGTGTGTGTTTTCAATGAGCTACGCGGGGTTTCCTGTATTCGAGGTGAAGAAAAATGAGATGCAATTTAGATACCTCAAATGCAAATCCCCATGACATTTAGATACAGGTTTGTTTGAGGGTTTTTTTTTTTTTTTTTTTTTGCGATAAAGGAGAAATACAAAGCAATTATTATTATTATTATTATTTTTTTTTTTAAATTAAGACCATAACTACTCTATAAAAATGTATTCAAATTAGTATGAGAGCTTGGACTTTCACACATTAATTGTGGTTAATTAATTACAGAAAAACAACACTAAAAAAAAACAGTTAATCACTTTTTTTGCACTTCAAACACCGTGGAACCGTTCTCATTTCACAAGTTCCCGGTATGCCCATAATACTGATGCACAGACCACAACACAAGAAACAGGAGAACCCGAGGTGAAGTCGTTGCTGTGTTTCGTGGGCGTTAATTTTGGTTTAAATAAAAATAAAAACAGTTGAAAAAACACAAAAGCCCAGTTGTGTGCAAATAGTTCAAGAAAAAAAAAAAAAAAAAAAAAAAAAAAAAAAAAAAACAATATTCTTTATTCAAATTGTGCATAATGTTAGTAGTCGTTGAGAAAAGAGAAAAAAAAAAAAAAAAACATTTTTTGTTGTTTAAGCTCATGTATCATTTTCATTGATTCAGTCATAAACCAGAATCCATTTAAATCAGAAAAAAAAATTGTTTACGGTGTCAATTATTGTTACGCGATTTGTTTAGAATAATTATTTACGAGTCAAATTATACAACTACAAGAATTACATATTTTATCATTTTTTAATAACAATGACAGGAGTAAAGTGTGTTTTTATTCCACCTTTTCTTTGAATAGTTTGTGTTCATTTACATTTTATTTGCTTAAAAACTACATTTTTTTGACAATTCTTCAAAATAAGAGTTCAGCAGTTGACTAAAATGTTGATTTAATTAATAAAAAATGTGCACAAATGTGATGGGGGAGTGTCAGAAATGGGCGTAATGGTGCAAAAATGCATCAAAAGGGGCAAAAATATGGTAAGAAAAAGTGATGAAATTAGGTTAAAATATGGCAAGTTTGGTGTAGTTGCAGAAAAAGGGTAAAAGTAAGCAAAAAGGGGCTTCAATTGTTCAAAGCAATATTAATTGTTTCTTGAAAGCATCTGGCAAGCCCCTGGAAGTGTCTTGAGAACCCCTGCAATCATAGGAATAATTGTCCACTTTTTTTAAAAAATAACTTGTGTTCATTTTAGTACATTTTCTGAAATAAATTGAGCATAAAAACTGCATTTTTCTGACAATGCTTCCAAAACACAGAAGTACATTCGACTTTTTATGATATTTAATGATTTAAGCACGAGCATGAGTGAATAAAAGACCTGTGTAATAGTCATAATGTATAATAATAGAGCTGTAGACTACTAAATATCAGATCTATTATAGATAACACTAAATCTCAGAGAGGTTCAGAAATGACTGTTGCTATCACAGCAGACTTGTCAGATGTAAGTGCAGTAGTTTGACCTTCTGTCCTCCCAAATAAGCGGCATCGCTGCAAATTGTGTTATTGGGAACAGCATTAAAAAAAATGAGGGGTTCACTTACTCATCTCGTCCTTTCTTCTGCCCCCTCCCCCCGCCCAACGACAGGAGAATACATCATCAGAGGAGGTACAAAGACAGCCGGCTCTCCACGTTCATTTCACCATCTCCCTTTTCTCCCCCCCTGTGGAAAAATAATTCATTTACTTGTTATTCAATGCAGGTGACGTTGGACTTTTTTCTTATACTCGATGTGGCAGCCGCACACACACACATATATATATATATACACACACACACACGTATACACACAACCGCACAATGTCAGGGACAATGGCTTTGACCAGGCACAGGGCCAAGGGCTGTGGAAGAACTGTAATTTCATCCTATTGCTTAGCTCGCTCACCTTTTACTTGACCTACACAAGGCAGCGCGAGTGTGTGTGTGTGTGTGTGTGTGTGTGTGCGCGCGTGCAACACAGCGATGTAACCACAGACACTTTAATTGGAAACGTGGACAGAGGTGGAAGCACTTTGGAAACTTTATAAGTTTATCATAGAAAAAGAATGCCCTCGTTTTTTTTGTTGTTGTTGTATTTTGTTTTTGTTTTTTTCACCACGTGAGAATGACCGTGCACTAATTTGGGATTTATGAAACTTGATAAAGTCGATATTTAAAGCTGCTACCCTGGTAATTCATTACCGAAATAATTTTGGAGTACAAGTACTCAATTTATGTTTACTCGTGCGTGAGTAGACTTTACTAGTCAAGCAAAAATGTCACGATTTAACATCCTATGCTAATAAGGGGGGCGGGAAAAAGCAAATTCAGGCTCGTCATTGGCAGTAAAAAGTATCACAAATACATACTTGCAGTAAAATGTACAGTTCCCTTGCATACAGTAAACATCTCATGTATAATTCTAAAAAAGAAGTGTCTCCTAGTACAGTGGTTCTCAACTGGTCTCACCCTGCGATTCAATTTTGCCACGGTCATTAAATCGCGACCCACTTTTTTTTTTTTTTTTTTTTTAAGAATTCAACCAACCAAATTTTATCTTATTAATCCAAATAATCTTTTTTTTTTTTTAAAACAAATCTTTATATTTGCCTGTGCAACAAGCATTTCACAACAGGCCTGTCAAAAGACAAGTTTCTTTCAAAATAAAAGACAAGTCCAACACAACATGAGGGACATTAAGTATTTATTTATTTTTGACCAGCTGTCCGTGACCCACGCAGTACAACTTTTGGGTCCCGACCCACCAGTTGAGAATCACTGTCCTCGTACATAATATGTATTCATATACCGGCATTCTATCCGTATTTAAATAATTAATACAAATGGAAGTACACGTGCGTAGCATCTCATTGGCAAGTTTAGGTATTACGCATTGACTGCCACTGCCATTTAAAAATAAGAGACAAGATCTTGCACAATTGGAACTCAATTTATTTTCCACAAAGGCATCTGTATAAAATAAAAAGTTTGTCAAAATGTACAATTATTTTTTAAATAAAATAACACCAATGAAATCAATTAAGAAAAAAAGGGTTAGGGTATGATTTCATGTTTTAAGTATAAATACATCCATGAACTCTAAAAGAGTGCCATGCCAAATGTGATAAGTGGGTAGCAACATACAGTAACCGGTAAAAACCACAACCTGAACCCAATAAAGTGGTAAAATAACCTTCATGTAACACCATTTTGGCGCCATGCATTAAGTTTAATCTCATTGGTCGACTATGATGCGATGTATTTGACTATATTTTGTAGTTTTACAATGTCCGTTGATCATTTTAAAACAAAAAATAAAAAATAAATTACGTTTTGGAGTAAGTCATGTTGAGTCATTGATATGATTTTAAATGCACTTCATTTGCTCCATTTTTTTTTAAATTATACTTGGCATTTATTAACCTCTGTCCTTGGTTGACACTCAAGAAACACAGTCTATCAATATTTAAATCAAAAGCATTTTTAATACTCAGAATAACAACGTTTTTAAGCAGATTATTGAAGTTCTCGAGGATGACTAAAGGCATGTTTATTATATTTAACTTAAAAAGTCTGAAAACAACAAAGATAACCAGCAAATCTCGGTGGACTTACACAGAAAGGCAAACAGTAACTCCTTCAGTCGAGTAGCCATCTGTGATTAACGTGCAGGAGGAACTCATTACTTAATTACACACATGTGGGTAGTGAGGCTTTCTGATTCAATGGACCAACAGGAAGCAGACAAATAAGAGTTTACAAAATAAAATACAGCAACATCTGCACTATTTATAAACACTTTACTCTAAATACACAAAAAAAGGTATTCTATTTATTTTGACAATTTGACAAAAAATAAAAAAAAAATTAAAAAAAAGTTCTACTCCAGTTTGTACCTCTGATATTTTTTCATGAAAATTAAAGCCTTTTCAGTGACTTTTGGCATAAAACTGTCACAAAAATGTAATTTTTTTGTGCGAGCAAAACAATTTCCTCGTATTTTTCATGCTGCAGGGACAATTTTTAAAGTACCGTGCCATGTTTTCTCAGAGTGAAGTGGTCATGTGATGTGTAATTGTGAAAAAGTGTTTCTATTGTGCTTTTGTGAAACATTTCAATAGCAAATCGTCCGAAAAACTTTCTTGTGAAAGCGTAAAAGCTTTTTAGCAAAATTTGATAAGTTTGTTTTTTTTTTTTTTTTTTCAAAATCCAGGTGTTTCCATGACATTTTTATTCAGATTTTGCTCATTTCCAAGGGTAATGGAAACATTCCCCCATGAAATCTTGCTGCTATGTTAAATAGATCCACAGATCTACAAAACAATATTTTAAAAAATATAATCACCATCTGAAAAACCTCCTCATGAAAGCGTCAAAACTTTTTTGCGGTAATTGAGTGTTTTTTTTTTTTTACAAAATTCAGGTGTTTCCATGACTAGTTTTTATTGCGCTATTTAGATTTTGGGCATTTCTAAGGATAATGAAAACACAACTAGTGATGAAAATGTGACAATAATGACTTGATGTGGTTTTTTTGTGCTAGTAACACAATTTACTTGTATTTTTTGTGCTGCAGGGAACAATATTTTCAAGTACCGCTTGCGCTTTTGTGAGACATTTCAATATTGAAAGCGAAATATCTTGAAAGCCTAAAAAGCATTTTACCAAAATTTGACATTTTTTTTTTTTTTAAATTCATGTGTTTCCATTATGTTTTTATTCAGATTTTGCTAATTTCCAAGGGTAATGGAAACATTCCCTGTGAAATTGTGCTGCAATGTTAAATAGATCCACAACACAATGTTTTAAAAGAATATAATCACCATCTGAAAAAACTCCCCATGAGGTATTTGAGCATTTTTTACGAATTTCAGGTGTTTCCATGACCAGTTTTTATTTATTTATTTATTTATTTATTTACTTGTCTGCATATGCTGTCAAAGGTCAACACCACAAGAAGTGCAATCATTATGAGACAGCAATGCATGTTTTGTTATTGCAATACAATAAGTTGATTTACTTTATTGCTTAATTGTGACCATCACCAGCCCTCCCTAAGGAAGGGTAAGAAATCTTTCATTATAGGGAGGATATAAAAAGGGAGAGCAGTGTCACACCTAGGTGTGTATTGTTATGTTGTGCAATCAAGCTATTTAGATTTAGCACATTTACAAGGGTAATGGAAACTCAACTACTGATGAAACTGTCAAAAAAATGACTTGATGTAATTTTCTTGTATTTTTATGCTGCAAAAAACAATATTTTTGAGTACCGCGCCATGTTTTCTCAGAGAGAAGTGGTCATTTCCAATATGTTTATATGCAGATTTTGCGCATTTCCAAAGGTAATGGAAACACTTCCCAGCGAAATTGTGCTGTGATGTTAAATAGATCCACAGATATACAAGAAAAACATTTTTAAAGATTATTTAAAGGTACGCAATCACCTCATGTAATTACACAATGCATTTGCATCATATTCCCACTAAAACATGAACGTCTCATTGTTACTCACGTGAATAGAGCCCTGCACAGGGAGATTTTTACATAATCATCAAGTCCCACTTCAAACACGGAGGAGCGCTTTTATGAGCACTTTAAGATAAATGACACTGAAGAAATGTCACGCTTAAAACGCTGTACATGTAGTCCGTTTTATGGCTCCAATCATGTGTGTTCAAACCACGTTTTCACACATGACGCCAGCTTTCTGTGGATCAAACCCAGCGAATGTAAGTCACGTTCGAAACTGGAGAACGACAATTGTATAAATAAAAGAAGAAACCGACTGTACACTGAACAAAGATTGAACAAAGCAGCGCCAACGACTGGAGACGTTTTTTTTATCCTTTATTGTTCACTTTTGTCAAACTACCCCATTTATCTTTTGTCTATAGGAAAGAGTCCGTGGGGACTGCGAGCCAAGGCAAATATTTCAGCAAGCCAAGCCAGAAAATCCTTGATTTTTCAGCCAAAAACTGCACATTCAGCAACAGCAACCGTCCAGCCCAGAGAAATCACAGCAATAAAACCTATAGCAGAGGGAGTGCAGCACTTTGATTTGATCAGTGAGACAGAATACGTCTTTGGGAGCAATAATTTTGGTTAAAAAACAAACGACCACATCGATGACAGCCACGATTGGAGAAGTTAGGTGTGAACTTAAGCTTTTAAAGGTTTGCACGCTTCATTTCTGTTGACATCTTAGTGTAGAAGATACACAGCAAGAACACAAATACCTGTTTCTCATCATTTCAGAGAACAAAAACAAGTTTTAATCTGTACTGTTTCTGCAACACAGATATGGAAACTATAGCAAGTTAGGAAGTAAGTAAATAGTCTTTCTCAGAGGCATCTGCTGATCGCTTTGATGTGTCCTTGTGAGATCAAAGTACATTTTTTGAAAAAACTTGTCTGAATAAATGAAACCTGAGCATATGTTTCAAAAAGAAGAGAAAATCAACCTGCTGGAATTACTACACAGAATTCAAGGACACCAATGAAGAAGATTTGCAGTCGACAGTCAAAACATGTCAGGAAATCAAAGTACATTTTCTGAAAAAAAGTCTGAATAAATGAAACATTGACATATTATTTCAAAAAAGATGACAAAAATGAACTTGCTGGAATTAATACGTGGAAGTCAAGGACACATCAAAGCGATCAGCAGATGTCTCTGAAGAAGACTCACAGTTGACAGTAGAAAAATGTCTGGAGATCAAAGTAAGTTCCCTGAAAAAAAGTCTGAATAAATGAAACTTCGACATTTTATTTAAAAAAGAGGACAAAATGAATTTGCTGAAATTACTACACAGAATTCAAGGACACATCAAAGCGATCAGCAGACGCATATGAAGAACACTGGCAGTTGACAGTTGAAACATGTCAGGAGATCAAAGTAAATTTTCTGAAAAAAGTCTGAATAAATGAAACCTTGACATATTATTTCAAAAAGAAGAAAAAAAATGAACCGGCTGGAATTACTACACGGAATTCAAGGACACATCAAAGCGATCAGCAGACACCTATGAAGAAGACTGGCAGTTGACAGTTGAAACATGTCAGGAGATCAAAATAAATTTGCTGAAACAAGTTCGAATAAATGAAACTTTGACATATTATTTAAAAAAATAAGACAAAATTAACCTGCTGGAAGTACTACACAGAAGTCAAGGACACATCAAAGCAATCAGCAAACGCCTATGAAGAAGACTGGCAATTTGAGAGTCGAAACTTGTCGGGAGATCAAAGTGAATTTGCTGAAAAAAGTCAGAATAAATGAAACATTGACATATATTTCAAAAAAAGATGATAAAAATGAACTTGCTGGAATTAATACGTGGAAGTCAAGGACACATCAAAGCGATCAGCAGATGTCTCTGAAGAAGACTCACAGTTGACAGTAGAAACATGTCTGGAGATCAAAGTAAGTTCCCTGAAAAAAGATGTATTATTTCAAAAAGAAGAAATAAATAAACTTTCTGGAAGTAAATACTGAGCTCAGAGCTGGAAGTATGATGAACTTTTGGCACTCCAAGCATTCATTCCAAAAACTTTAAGCCTGCTGAAGGATTTACACATGAAAAAAATAAAAAAAAGACAAGAAAATGTAACAAAAACCCAAATCATCTTGTACATCTAAAGAGTCTTTTAGGCTGGTGATGAGATTCTTTGCCCCTTCACTGCCTCTAAAATTACCATTAGCTTGCAAACACTTGGGTACACTCCCAGAACGTGAACACTTAGCATCAAGCAAAGGCACTTTGCTCACGGCTATCCTTAAGGGAGCAAAAAAAAGCTGCAAGAAAAGTTTGCCATAAAAAAAGCAGTGAGGAGCTGCAAAAAGAGAAGAGAAGAGATAAGCCCCGGGACAAAAGATTGTGTAACCATAGGAGGGGTGGGTGTGGGGAAGGGTTCGTTTTGCTTTTAGGTGCACGCTGCCACTTTAAACTGCCTTTAAATTACCCTTGTCTTGCTGTCATGGCAACAGTTTTGGCTTTTTCTTTTTTGCACAAAGGGTGTGATGATGATAGCCTTGATGACGTCTGTAATACTTAGTTTCCCTCTGTGAATCACAATGATCTATTTGTTATTTGGACCATTTTTAATCAGTGCATTGTTGTGCTGCTGAATTCATAATCAAGAGTGTCACAAAAATCTTGATCCTGATTGATGTGATGACGCCAGCGCTAATATTCACTCGCACTTCCCTGAATAGTTACAAAGACATTTCAAAGTTAGACTCACACAACTGGATAAATAAAAGGGGAACAAGGTCTAGTTGTTCCAAAAACTTCAAGCTTTAAATTTGATTTCAGAGATGATTTTTGAGACTAAGAAGAAAACCCTAAATGTAGGATTGTATTCAAATAAATAAATATGTATTAGTTTCATAGGAAAAAAACAGATTTTTGTGTATAAAACATAATTACATTCAAAGTCCATGCAAAAAATTTACAAAATTTGCTTATTTGTACCCTTTTTTTCCGCAACTGCACCAAACCTGCCTTATGCCTTATGTTTGCTCCATTTACTGCAGTTTTGCAACAATACTCCCATTTCTCCCACTTCTCCATCAAATTTCAATGACTTTTATGCACATTTTTTCCACTTTCAAGACATTTTCAGCACATATAAACCCTTTCCACCACTGTTCCCATCTAATGTTGCATATGTTGACCCATTATTGTCACTTTTAACCCATTTTCACATAGTGCATGTTCCTTTTAATGCATTTTTTGCTACATTACTCCCATTTCTCTCACTTTTCCATAAAATTTCAATAACTTTTCTGCACATTTCTTCTACTTTCAAGACATTCTCAGCACATATAAACCCTTTCCACTACTTTTCCCACCCATTGTTGTCACTTTTAACCTCTTTTCACCATATTTCATGCTTATTTTTGTCAACTTAACCACATTCACAATTTGTCATGCCCATTATTTGCCAGTTTAAACTACCCATTCCTACTTTTTACACATAAAATCGTTTTTAATACTTTTTTTTACGTAAAATCCCATTTCATCACCTTTTCCACCACATTTGGATACTTTTAACCCATTTCTTTTTTTTCTGATCAAAACAACAATTTGCATCTTTAAGAAAGAAAAATAAAAGACTGAGAATACGTAAATGATTATTTCAGTTGTAGATATCAACTCCAGAATATTTGCAAGGTTTAAGATTTTTGTCATGCTTATATCACATGATGGCAGTCATTTTTACCCTCAAATTATTCCACAAAATGTGCTCAAAATAAACAAAAAGGGGTCACAAAATCAAAGAAATGTAAAGTGGGCTGATTTTTGTCATATTTGTCTTGGATATTGTTGGTGCCTTACATAATGTATATATCAGTTTGAGGTGGAAGTGCAAAATAAGGCTCATTAATGTTGAAAAATTTCACCAATGATGAAAATTAGGATTTTTTTTTTTTTTTTTTTTTTTCAATTGTTGAAAGTGATCTAGAATCTCATGGTACATGGTCTATATTTGGTTAAAAGTAAATATATATATATATATATATATATATATATATATATATATATAAATTTTTGATATTCTCACTAACAGACCAACATAGATCTAAACGGCTAAAGTGAATAGAGCGATTCAGTCTGGAATCAGTTGCTCCTACCACAAACTAACACATAAAGTGACATGGACTCCATTACTGATGCTCTCAGCATGAAGCCAAAGAGACAATTCCATTGTTCACGCTCACACAGTGAAGGTCATGTGAGGAAAAAAGCAGTAAGACCTAAACTGGAGAACCACTTATTCCTTTGGAGAAAACTCTGAACAGAAAATAATGTATGTGTTAGCCCTAAAAGCAGCAATTTGTTCCTTTTTTTTTTTGGTCTTTTCACTAAAGTCAAGAGCAGAAACTGAACAAGATCACAGTAGGAAGAATACATGGTAGTGGCCTCAAGGGAACCAAGAACCTAGAATTTTTCTGTTAGGGCAAATTGAAGCACATCTGCTGACAATTCTATCAAATTTTATGAACTGTAAGACTTTTTTTCTGTGAGTAATACACTTTTTTTTTTAATGTTTTACCAATTCTTTAGCAGCTTTAAAGGGATCCGCCCCTGTTTTTACAGATGTGGTCTAAAACTTTTGAAATGCACTTATTAGTCGATCTATGTCTCACAAAACACATTATTATGCACCATATTTGTTTTATTAACTTTCAAAAATGGGACGACTTTACAGTTTTAGAGCCTGTGTTCCACCATCTTGAAATTATGTGATTGATGATGTCACAAGGCCCCACTGCCTGTAAACATTCCATTGTTTTCTATTGGAGTGAAGCATTCAGCCTGGTTTTTAGATCATTTAGCATCTTTTTCAGATAATTTAGCAGCTTTTTAGATCAATTAGCAGCTTCTTCAGTCAAAAATTACAACTTGTGCTGCTTTTGGTTGCTCTAAAACAGAGGTTCTCAACTGGTCGCACCCTCGGACCCACATTTTGCAATGGATATTAAATCGCGACTTTTTTTTTTTTTTTTTTTTTTTTTTTTTAGAATTCAACCAACAAAATTTAGTTTTTCAAAAATAGCTTTTGAAAACACTCATATAAATAAACATAAATCTATATTTTTTCCTGTGCAACATGCATTTCACAGCATGCCTCTCAAAAGAAATGTTTCTTTCAAATCAGTCCAACATAAAAGACATTAAGCATTTATTTATTTTTTGACTAGCTGTCCGCGACCCACTAGTTGAGAATTGCTGCTTTAAAAAACCAGGACAAGTTAAAAATGCAAACGTATTATAATACATCAATTCTATATAGCTCTTTTCTGGGTACTCAAAGTCACTTTACATTGAACGGCCTTGCTCAAGGGCACCTCAGCGGTACTCAAAACATGTGTCTACGGACTGAGCCACTGCCGCCCTAGGTGTAGACGTCTGTTGTTTACAACAAGATAATAAAAACAGTAGAAGAGCTCTCCCAGAGGACCTTTACTCCCCCTTAAACAGTTTGCGCCTATCCCTTAGAGAGCTCTTCTTCTCTGCTACATTGTCTACTACCAAACCACAGAGTTGGAACTTCGGTCACAGATTTCTTTTTGGGTAATAACTGTTTTTTATCCACTTTCGGTAAACAAAAGAGGGTTCCATTGGCATCTTTAATTATTCCTGTTTTTTTAGAGCAGTGTTTTTCAAACGCGGGGGCGTTTGTAAGGAATTAAATCGAAGTCGCCTGAAATGTCTAGTAAAAAACATTACTGATTCCAATTATATTTTTTAGTTTTAATATTTATTTTTAACTTAACACATCACACACAATGAATATCAAACAACTGTATTTTTTTTTCTCAAATATGAATCTAGTTCAAATAAAATGTAGCATACAAATATTGTCATTGTGCACTAATTCTCGCTACTCTGCATTTGTAACACACTTTAGTAAACGTGATCAAAAACTAGAAAGAAAGAAGAAAAAAAAGACCCTGGGGTTGCCACAAATTTGTGATATCAAAATGGGGTCAGGACCCGATAAAGGTCAGGATCCACTAATTTAGAGCAACCAAAAGCAGCACAAGTTGTCATTTTTGGCTGAAAGAAGCAGCTAAATGATCTAAAAAGCTGCTAAATGATCTAAAAAGCAGTTAAATGATATAAAAAACAGGCTGAATTTTTCACTCCAATAGAAAACAATGGGGTGTTTACAGGCAGTGGGGCCTTGTGACATCATCAATCACATGATTTCAAGATGGAGGAACACAGGCTCTAAAATTGTGAAGTAGTCCTATTCTTATAAGTAAATAAAACAAATATGGTGCACAATAATGCATTTTGTTTGGAATATATCTTCCAATAAGTACAGTCCAAAGGTTTTAGGCCATATTTGTAAAAAAAAAACAGAAGATGATGATGCATCTGCTCTTCAACCAACAGTTGAATTACACTGAAATTATTTGTTGTGGTTGCACTTTCCCCCCTGGCATCAAGAGTTATTGTTTGCATTAATTGCATTATTTTATCATTTTTCAGTCAGTGTGATCATCATCATAATCACATTTGTGCCTCAGTTTAAAACTATTCATCTGTAATGAATTTGGTTCAAAAACAAGTAAAGAATGGCTTTAATCTTTTCCTGTCCTTATGAAAGTGCAACATTCTTTTCACCACATGTGCGTCTAATTTCCCTCTGGACCATAAATCTTTAAAATTTCCAAAGATCAGTTGGTAATACTGGTCCACTAATGAAAAAAATGACATTCACTGAAGTGTTGTGAGTGACATTTTGATATCAGCAGGACCAATCTACACCTGGATTATGGTACACATCCAGAAGGAAAGGGGGTCTCCTGCAAGGTGACTGTCTTTCCTTTCGTTTTTTCATTATGAAAGTATATTCTCATTAAAACAGAATGATAGCTGGGTGATGAATATAAGTATCAAATGTCAAACAGTATCCAGGAATAACCCGGCAGTTGCAAATTAACCAACGGGGGATTGCTTCACAGATTGAAGACTTGGAGACCTTTTGGATGTGCTGTCAAAAACAATTAATCACCAGACGGATTAGCGGCAGCCAATGATACACGGGGAACGGATGTAACGGTAAATGCGAGGTGGATTGTGTGCAATTATCAGGTATTCAGGCTTCACAATGAGGCAAAACGACTTCAAATGGAAACATCCTAATAGATTTTGGCTGTCGTTATTAAATTTGCTTAATGAACCGGTTGCGTATTTGTGGTGCATCTCAAAAAACGGGTCACTTTTCTTTTTTTTTACTCATGTTGCTAAATTTGTTACAAGTCGTGTGCAAACAACTTACCGCGATTGCTGTAGATACAGTCAAATGTGGATGAAATAGCAAGTTCCTATAACACGTTGTCATTAACCCTCGAACACTCGCGCTAAAAAAATAACAATACCATCGCTAACCTGATTTTTACCCGACATATTACATCGGTATCAGTACACTTCAAAGTTTCCCAAGATGCATTTGGAATGATAAAAACCTGAAGCACATTAAAAATAAAGAAATATCACCCTTAATTCTCCACCTTTGAAAGTTCTGTGCTTTTATTTTGAAAAGGGGATGTCCCATTTTACATTCCGCTCACAATGCATTATGGGACGGTTGAGTATGACCAGTGTACTTAATAAGCATACTTAAAAAATGTCCCCATATACTATACATTATGGTATTTCTCACTCTAAGAGTAGTACGTTAGTATGCAAATGCATCTTGGGGAAATTAGAAGTATACTTCATTGGGAATGCTCAGCATCCTAATCATACTTATAGTAAATAGTAGACAGTATACTCATTGAGTTTGTAGTCTATAGTAAGAAGTGTGACATTTTACAGTATATAGTGGGCATGTCCCACCCATAATCAAGGTATTTATATAGTATTATACTATATATTCAGACGTAGTATGAGCAGTACATTAGTATACATTTCAAACTAAGCCAGGTGAAAATCACCTACAGATAGTGTTCTATAGTTAATAAGAATCTCACAGAAATATGTATTGATAAACCCAACATCATCATAAGTAAATATAGGTTTCCTTCTTTAAATGAAGCTGACGTGAACCAGCACGTCAGTTTAAATTCTTATTCTGAGCCGTTGTACACAAGCCCTAATAATAATCATAATAATAACAATAAAAAAAAAAAGCCGTTCCACTCTGACGCTGAACCAAATTAACCGAGGTCTTGAACTCCACTCTGGGTAACGTGTTAATGCTGCCTGGCTCCATCAGCGTTCCCTTAGATTGTGATGTTATAATCAGCTAGAGCAGCAGTGTTTAGCACCAGGTTTTTAGAACACTCAGAGAACAGTGTGTTGTATGCCCACTCACTCAAAAATCGTGCACACACATTTTTAACCCACTTTTTCCATCCACTGTGAGATCTTTGAAATAGAGTAATTCAATGAAATCCCACTGAGACGAGGGATGAATCAATTTCACTTTTCCCTCAAGCTTTTATGTCGTCTTCAGTGTCTTTGGAAAGATAATTGACCTCGCAATTAAAACAAAAGTGTAAAAAGTACAGATATATCTTACTCAAGTCGAAGTACTATTACTTGTACTCAAGTACAAGTAAGTCTTACTTAAGATACTCAAGTACAAGTAAAAAGTAGCTCAATTAAATGGTGCTCAAAGTAAAAGTTACAAGTTACTCAATTCAATGAGGTTGTTGTTTAGATTATTTCTCCTCTCATAATGGCAATGGCCTTTCAGCGCTTTTGTTTCCCAGGCTGTCAGCTTTCTGAGCCGAGCTGTGAATGGCTGAGAGGACCTGCCAAAGGCTCTTTGCTAGTCTGTCACTTACAATGTCTCAAGGTGCCCAACGAGAAACAAAAGCTTGCCCACTGCTCTTTGATTCCATCGCCGCATCCGGGCAGCGGTTCACATTCTTGACAAAAGACGATACGAGGTTGTCGTCTCAGCGTCCGACCGACAAAAAGGGAACTTGCCGTTGGATATAATGTGGAGGTTGCTTTGGCTCCACGTGACAGACGTTTTTTGTAACTGAAGGTTGTAATGATTGACGGCAGGAGGGTCTTTTGAATGGACTGGAAGTCTTTTGGTCGATGGTGAGAGGAAGTTGACAAAGAACGAGGTCATGGCTAATCCGGTTCCTCTGTCCTTTTGTCTTACTTTCTGGTGTTGTTCCATGTGACGGCTCTCAACCACAACATAAACGAGTTTGGAAAATAAAGAGAGATACATTCAAACGTTTAACAAAAGCTTAATCTGACAAAGTTTTTAAGCACAGAAGCAGAATGTCTCAAAAATCTTAGGGTGGAAAATAGATCATTGCCGTGACCAAGAAAAAAAAAAGGAATATTAAGGACATACAATTACCAACATAGCCACATACCTGCCAACTACCCAGAGACACTTCAAAATACAACTGGACACTTAGACACTTGACTATTACTAACTCTTGTCTTGCATATTGTTAAATGTCTCAGAATAGTTCTTGAAATAGTTCCTTAATAGATAGTAGTTTATCGTTCTTCTATTCTTACAGTAATTTCTTGATGAGAAGGACAGTGATTGTTCTAGTGGTTCCCAATATTTCCCGTGATATCAACTCACTCCGCCAGATATGCCATTTCGGCCAGATTTGGATCTTTCGACGTAAACCCCAAAATAGACACTAGCAATTGTTTTGTCGTAACTAAATAAATGCACAAAAAAACATTGAGTACAGAGGCTTTTTTTTCTATTTTGATCACTACTGCTGAACCGAAACAAACATAGAAATATGAAAGTGTCTATGTGTACGGTTGCTTTACGGACAACCCTCGGTGCTATTGGTACGGTTACCAAAGTACAAGTACGTAGCGTCTTAGGGTTACGGTTGGGTTATAACCCAATATCACAACAATTTTTAGGGTTAGGGTTTGGGTAAGGTTTAGCCTTATTCATGCGACCTAAACCTAAACTAACCAATGACTGACCTATCACGTGACCTAAACTGGCCAAATAAGGTCGCTGCGTACGGATAGAATGTCGGTACATTGATACGGCAACCAAACGGATAGCCACTGCTTAGAAATATAGAAACCTGAATCGAGTATCTCTCAACAATGTTTTTGTTTCAACTACTGTATATAGTTTATACATACATTTTATCATTGTGAACAATGAACACACTCAGCATCCAAGCTCTCGGATTACTCAGCAAGACGTTACGGAGTAGTTAGACATCCAGTTGAAATCTGGTGTCAGATTGACATAAAAAATAAAAATAAAAAAAAAACACTGTAGGACTCCACATCCCACAATGCAATGCATGAAATGACAATCAATGAAGCAATGAATTGACAAAGTCTATTAATGGGTTTCTTTTACCTCTCACAATTTTGTACCTGTAATAATGTTGTGACTATGATGTTTCTTCTTCCTTTGATCTTTTTCTGTTTAGTTCCAAGACTTAGAAACACATTGTTCTCCCACTGCTTGGTTTCCCAACTTCCAATCACAGAGGTCTTTGGTAAGGTGATACCTAATGTACCCATGTGTCCCTTGCCTTTTTCTCAAACCCTTGCCCTTCTTCCATTTCACCATCACCCCCGTCTTTTCTATCCGTTCTCACCGCCTGCCCTTGCCCGATTGTGTTCTGCTGACTCCTGTATGGTTTGCATGACCGGAAACGCCGATACGTGGCACCAACTTGATGAAAATCTATCGATTGCATGAGTGAAACTCGTCTATCGAAGTTACAAGCTCTGAATTTGGGATCGTGAACTGAAGTTCATCAACATGGAGTATGAGGAAGACATTCTTTGAGCTTGACGTGCAATCACACAGAAAGACTTTGTTTAGCCATTGTAGCATTCAGATAAGGAGTTTTTTTTTTTTTTTTTTTTTTTTTTTTTTTTTTTTATTGACTTCTGCCTTGAAATGACATCTGTAAGTGTCACCATTAATTTTGAGGCTTTTAAGAGAGAAATCCAAACAAAATGACTGCCTGTCAAGATGCTCTTGATTATAGTATTTATTGCAGACGTACTATGAGTTTCCCTTTTAGGAATGTTAAAATGCTATCAGCATCAACTAAATATGCACCAGAAATCAAACATTATGAAATTATCTTAGAAAGTACACATTCCTTAATGAAATACAGTCAACCAACTTACATTCATCAAAACATTAAAAGGGCTGGCAAAGTGCTAAAGCCAGCGGCATTTCAGATTTGGGAGAGTGTTTCACTGAGAGATCCTCTCATTGTGCTCAATCTAATTACGACACTTAATAAAAACATGGAATTTTTACAGTCAAAGAAGATTTTCAGAGTACGACTTAGCAGCTCCTTTTCTTTGACAAGTACACAACATATACAACACGTAGTGCATTGATGAATGCATGAATAAAGATGCAATAAATTATATGTGTAATTTAACTGTGTATCATCATATAATAGCTAAACTGTAATTAGTTCATAGCCCATTATGCTATGCTATAATTAGCAAATCAAAAAAAAAACACAAAATGACAGAAAAATACAAAAAAATAACTGCAAAAATACACAAAATTACCCCTGCAATCACAAAGAGCAGCAAGAGGGTCTACATAAATACACAAAATGACACAAAACAACTACAAACGGAGTCCAAAAGAAGACAAAAATACAATAAACACACACAATGGGCAAAATATACACAAACCAACATGAAAAAAATAAAGTACAACCACCGCAAGAGAGTCGGAAAATGGATGGACGGACTACATCAAAACACACATTACAACCACAAAAAATACACAAAACAACTCTAAAGCAACACAAAATGAGAAAGTAATTTACAAAATTACAAAATATTATGAAAAATAACTACAAAATGAGAGAAAAATCTACAAAGCGTAAACAAAAACCTACATAAACCTTTAGTTCTGTTCTATATTAATGTTCAGATCGCTCAATAATCCAAACGCTGACATGAATGTTGATAATGTGACCCTCAGATCACATACAATCACATTTGTGTGGCCCACGTTGTGATAAAACTTTCCCATCTCTGTAATAAAGGAATAGTCAGTGGTGTGGGGGTGTTTAATAAAAGCAAAGTTGCCTCGTGTGACTAAGCGTATAATGACTTTTATTCCTATTGTCATCTATTTTGAACATGGTTGTACTGTGTCTGCTTTTATTAATTATCTAAAAATGTTTCCTATCCTCGCTTGTACTCAATGAATGTCGTTTGACTTCTAAACCGGCGACCCACGAACCACTGCTTTTAGCTGGATGAACTATCAGTATGCATCTCGTTCTCCACCTGTCCCCATGTTGTTGTTAGACGTGATTGATGTACTGCGCTTCAGCTACGCTAACAGTGATAGCTCTGCAGATGCCAAAGCTGACCTGTCAGTCCCTTTTCTCTTCCCTCCTTTTATTTAATGTGAAATATCGCCACGAGTCTTCCATGCGTTGCCAAGTACTATTCCGTAGAAGGACTTTTCGTAGGAGGACATTTAACATATTCAATGGTACCTAACATTAAATATGTTACAAATTAACACAATTTGTGCACATGAATATTGTAAAAGTACATGTTTAAAATAGGTTTTTGTTGAACTATGGACAACACAAGGATGTGTTTTGGAGCTACTTTGATCTGATTTTCAGATACTAAGAATTTAGCTGTTGTTGTTTATTTATTTATTTATTTATTTGAGCAACATAAGAAAAACATTTTTTTGTACAATACATAACACGTATTTAAAGGAGAATGTGCTCAAAAGGAGTAGGCAGAAGTTAAACGTATAGGTGCCTACCCCTCCTTCACAAAATGACATTTTAAACTTCACATTTGATTTTTTATTATGTAAGAATAATATACAAACATATACAGTGCATTTACGTTTTTTAAGATTTTTTTTAATTATTGTTTATGTTTGTTTGTAACAAAATTAATGGAAAATAACCCAGAATATTTTCATTTTTATTGTTTTTGTTAGCTTGAAACAAAAAGCAATGAAAAAAATAAACCAGAATATTTGTTTTTGTTTATTGTTTATTGTTGTTTATTGTTTATGTTTGTTTGTAACAAAAGTAATGTAAAAATGAACCAGAATATTTACTTTTTTAACATTTATTTTTCTTTGTAACAAAAGAAATGGAAAAAATAAACCAGAATATATATATATATATATATATATATATATATATATATATATATATATATATATATATATATATATATATATATATATATATATTTTTTTTTTTTTTTTTTTTTTTTTTATTGTTTATGTTTGTTTGTAACAAAAGAAATGGAAAAAAAAAAACAACAGAATTTTTAGTGTTTTGTTGTTTAGACACATTTGTCAAGATTAGAATTAATTTATCTTGAAGAGTTTTCATCCAAATCTGACGACATTAATGACCCTATTGGAAAAAAAAAAAAAAAAAAAAAAAACAAAAATTTTCATTTAAATCTTTTGAAATCAACTCAAAAGTATCAACTTTGCACCTGCAGGTGTGGAGACATACACGTTTTACACAGCTAAAACAGCTCTTCCGCTGGTGCCCCATTTGTCATTTGTCATTTGCGGGACAAATAACCGGGCTTTTTAAAACCCAAATAATAAAGCTAATGATAACATAATTTTACAACATACACATGCCCTCAACAGCGACGCTTACACGCTTCAGAACCACGGAGAGAGACTGTCATTTTGAAGTCCTTTAAACGGACATGAACTAAAACAAAACAAGAGAACAAAAAATAAATAAATGAATAAACATTCGGCTACATGGTCACTAACAACAAAACAACACAAATTCAAAGCATCTCAGCACCACGGATAGCGACCGTATTATTTTGACACCCACTTTAACCATTTCAACTCAGTATAAAGTTTAGTAAAACTGGCACAGTGGCCCACATGTTCACAAATACTATTTCAATATGAAGTACTATTGACCAACTCACTGAAGCCTTGTGCTCCGTGAACTCGTCCACGATGCTCTGTATGTTCATTTTCTTTGCTTTCTCATTCTCTATGGACAACATCCACTCAGTCTCTCCCGTCCCACTGTGCTACTCAACTGGTTTTTAATGAGTTTTAACTTAGAGAATGAGCGGGACAACCTATAGACTCATTTCCTCCTATCCTACCTCCTATCCGGGCCCCTTTGGGGCTTGGGCCAGGAGCGTGCCACCCTCCCAGCCCCCCGAAGCCTCTTAAGGGCCACAAAATGCTAGTTTATCGCCAAAAACTGTATTAATAGGCCATGAATGCTAGTTTATGGCCAAAAAAGCAAGTTTAGGCTAAAAAATGCTACTTTGTGGCTGCAAAATGCAAATTTGTTAATCACAAAATGCTAGTTTATGGCCAAAATATGCTAGTTTAGGCCAAAAAATGCTACTTCATGGCTGCAAAATGCAATTTTGTTAATCAAAAACTGCTAGTTTATGGCCAAAAAATGCTAGTTTAGGCCAAAAAAATGCTACTTTGTGGCTGCAAAATGCTACTTTGTTAATCACAAAATGCTAGTTTATGGCCAAAAAATGCTAGTTTAGGCCAAAAAAATGCTACTTTGTGGCTGCAAAATGCTACTTTGTTAATCACAAAATGCTAGTTTATGGCCAAAATATGCTAGTTTAGGCCAAAAAATGCTACTTCATGGCTGCAAAATGCAAATTTGTTAATCACAAAATGCTAGTTTATGGCCAAAAAATGCTAGTTTAGGCCAAAAAATGCTACTTCATGGCTGCGAAATGCAATTTTGTAAATCAAAAAATGCTAGTTTATGGCCAAAAAATGCTAGTTTAGGCCAAAAAAATGCTACTTTGTGGCTGCAAAATGCTACTTTGTTAATCACAAAATGCTAGTTTATGGCCAAAATATGCTAGTTTAGGCCAAAAAATACTACTTCATGGCTGCAAAATGCAAATTTGTTAATCACAAAATGCTAGTTTATGGCCAAAAAATGCTAGTTTAGGCCAAAAAATGCTACTTCATGGCTGCAAAATGCAAATTTGTTAATCACAAAATGCTAGTTTATGGCCAAAAAATGCTAGTTTAGGCCAAAAAATGCTACTTCATGGCTGCGAAATGCAATTTTGTTAATCAAAAAATGCTAGTTTATGGCCAAAAAATGCTAGTTTAGGCCAAAAAATGCTACTTCATGGCTGTAAAATGCAAATTTGTTAATCACAAAATGCTAGTTTATGGCCAAAAAATGCTAGTTTAGGCCAAAAAATGCTACTTCATGGCTGCAAAATGCAAATTTGTTAATCACAAAATGCTAGTTTATGGCCAAAAAATGCTAGTTTAGGCCAAAAAATGCTACTTCGTGGCTGCGAAATGCAATTTTGTTAATCAAAAAATGCTAGTTTATGGCCAAAAAATGCTAGTTTAGGCCAAAAAATGCTACTTCGTGGCTGCGAAATGCAATTTTGTTAATCAAAAAATGCTAGTTTATGGCCAAAAAATGCTAGTTTAGGCCAAAAAATGCTACTTCATGGCTGCAAAATGCAAATTTGTTAATCACAAAATGCTAGTTTATGGCCAAAAAATGCTAGTTTAGGCCAAAAAATGCTACTTCATGGCTGTAAAATGCAAATTTGTTAATCACAAAATGCTAGTTTATGGCCAAAAAATGCTAGTTTAGGCCAAAAAATGCTACTTCATGGCTGCAAAATGCAAATTTGTTAATCACAAAATGCTAGTTTATGGCCAAAAAATGCTAGTTTAGGCCAAAAAATGCTACTTCATGGCTGTGAAATGCAAATTTGTTAATCACAAAATGCTAGTTTATGGCCAAAAAATGCTAGTTTAGGCCAAAAAATGCTACTTCATGGCTGCGAAATGCAATTTTGTTAATCAAAAAATGCTAGTTTATGGCCAAAAAATGCTAGTTTAGGCCAAAAAATGCTACTTCGTGGCTGCGAAATGCAATTTTGTTAATCAAAAAATGCTAGTTTATGGCCAAAAAATGCTAGTTTAGGCCAAAAAATGCTACTTCATGGCTGCGAAATGCAATTTTGTTAATCAAAAAATGCTAGTTTATGGCCAAAAAATGCTAGTTTAGGCCAAAAAAATGCTACTTTGTGGCTGCAAAATGCTACTTTGTTAATCACAAAATGCTAGTTTATGGCCAAAATATGCTAGTTTAGGCCAAAAAATGCTACTTTGTGGCTGAAAAATGCTACTTTGTTAATCACAAAATGCTAGTTTATGGCCAAATTTAGGAAAAGTCATGGAAACTATAATTTTTCATATGATAAACTTTGAATAGGGTCAAATTGACCCCAGAGATAGTAGGAGGGTTAAAAGAAAAACTAAAATCAAAGCGAGATAATGCCTTTTCATGGTTTCTAAAATGTATTTTCATGGTCTCGGTCGAGGATCTCAGTAGACTTTTGATCTCGAGTTTCCAGTAAGGTGCAACATTTATCTAACCTTGAACCTCAAGCATAGGAACATGCAAACTCCACATAGAGGGAAAAAAGCCCCAGAACCAGTGCAACACAAGCTGTACTCCATCATCCTCCATCCACCCTGTGTTGCTCTCCCGTTGGCCGGGGCCTCTAGTCTCCTCCTCTCTCACATCTTCAGCTGCTTTAATGCAAAAATCGCCGATGCTGCACAGAAGCACACTTTTTTTTGGAGCTGCCGGACTTTGTCTCCAGAGGGATTTTAGCTGAGGTCCCCCTTCTTATCAGGCGCGTTCTGATTCCGCCTGGCTCCCTCCAAAGGGTGTGTGTCGTGGTGTGTTAATCTGTGAGTGAACTGATTCTGAACTCTTTATCAACAAAGAGGGAGGCTGTGTTTGCTCGTTAGAGAGAAAAAGAAAATTAAAAAGGCACTTTTATCACTTTTTCTTGGCATTTTTTTTTTTTGCTCCTTTTAACACATTTTTGCTTCATTACTCCTATTTTTTTTATTATTTTCATTCTCATCACTTATAAACCCTTTCCACCACTTTCTCCCACCTAATGTCACACATATTGACCCATGTCATGCTTATTTTGTCAATCCCATCATTTGCCAATTTAAACAAATTGTTCCAACTTTTTAAATTACATAACCCCAAATTTTAAGCCAATATTGACAGTCAAAACACTTTTTCTATCCATTTTTGGCCACCCTAATTTGCAACTTTTGACCAATTTCACCACATTTTGCTACTTTTAATGCATTGTTGCCACATAACTGCAATTTTTTGCCACTTTTCTATCAAATTTTGATGCCTTTTCTGCATATTTTTCCACTTTCAAGACAATTTCGGCATTTATAAACCCTTTCCACCACTTTTCCCACCTAACGTCACATATGTTGACCCATTATTGTCACTTTTAACCTCTTCGCCATATCTGATGCTCACTTTTTGCCGATTGAACCACATTCACAATTTGTCATGCTCATTATTTGCCAATTTTCTGTTCATTTCCACCATTTTTGGTCACTTTATACCCATTTTATTTCAGCTTAAAACAAGGATTTACATCTTTAAAATGACTATTTATTATGGCGCAAATAATAATAAACTTCCTGGATAACAGTAGATATAATTCAGATGAATAAATAAATGTGGTTATCACAGATTCATAGAACAATGGACCATCATTTTTACTGACTCTATAGATGGACCCCAAAAAAAGAGTTGATGTTTTGATTGACTGATCTCCACAAACATTGTACGTCTTGCATCTGATACCAACGGTGCCAAATTAATAAGAGTGATTTCCACTCTGGCTTTTTGCCACCTCGTTTCGGTTTCCCGCATAGTTGTCCTTCAAAGAAAAGAAAAAACAAAAAACCAGTGCCTCACAAACTGATTTTTGGTCGTCAGCTGCCAAGTTTGCTTTGGCGACGTGTCTCTTAAAAGCCTCCTTTTCCATGTCGATGAAGGAGGAGTGCGAGGCTGGGAGAGTTCTGTGGTAACCTAAATAATTACACGCCCCGTTCTCCCAGAGTGATTAATTATATCTGCGGAAAGGGATTTCTTATTTTAGAGTTCTCCACAGAATAGGGCTGGAAGGGAGAAGAAGAGAAAAAAAAGAAGACAAAATACAAAGAGGCTCTTATCAAACCATTGGTGACAGATTTAGGGTGTATGCAAGACTTGCAGACTAATGTCTTTTCCTCTTTTATTTATCCGGTCAGAACATGAAGGATTTGATTTGATGCAAAAATTTGTTGTCCAATGTGTTTTTGTTATTGTTTGCGTGTTTTTAAAGTCATTTTGTGTATTTTCCTGCCAATCTGTGATTTTTAGTTGGGTTTTTTTGTGTGTGTGTTATGAGTCATTTTGTAGTGTTTTTGAAGTAATTTTTGCGTAATTTTGTGCAATTTTGTGTAAGTTTGTGAAATTTTGTGCTTTTTTTGTGCATTTTTCACTCTTTTTGTGTATTTCAGTTGTTGTCCTGTGTGTTTTTGTTATCCTTTGTGTGATTTTGAAGTCATTTTGTGTATTTTCCTGTCAATCAGGGTTTTTTAGTTGTTTTTTGTGTTCTGAGTCATTTTGTAGTGTTTTGGAAGTCATTTTAGTGTAATGTTGTGCAATTTTGTGTTATATTTGTGTAATTTTGTGTATATTTGTGTAATTTTGTGCTTGTTTTTTGCATTTTTCACTCATTTTGTGCATTTCAGTTATTGTGCTTTGTATTTTTGTTATTGTTTGTGTGTTTTTAAAGTCATTTTGAGTATTTTCCTGTCAATCTGGGTTTTTTTAGTTGTTTTTTTTGTCTCATAAGTCATTTTGTAGTGTTTTTTAAGTCATTTTTGCGTAACTTTGTGTAATTTTGTGTAAGTTTGTGAAATTTTGTGCTTGTTTTGTGCATTTTTCACTCATTTTGTCCATTTCAGTTGTTGTGCTATGTGTTTTTGTTATCCTTTGTGTGTTTTTGAAGTCATTTTGTGTATTTTCCTGTCAATCAGGGTTTATTAGTTGTTGTTTTTTTGTGTTCTGAGTCATTTTGTAGTCATATTGGTTTTCGGAGTGATTTGTTTGGAGAATATTTTTGTCATTGTGTGCTTGTTTTGTGTATTTTTGTTGTCTTCTTCTTTTGTGGTGGTTTTTTGTGTTATGAGTCATTATATAGTGTTTTTTGGAGTCATTTTGTATAACATTGTTGTCATGTTGTGTAACTTAGTTGTCATTTTGTAAATTTTTCAATACATTTTTAATTTTGTATATTTGGGCCTCGTAAATTTTTACAAAAAACGTTTTTTTCACAATATTTAAATATAAATAGGGTTTGGTGTGGATGATAAAGGGTTAAAACCATTGTTAAGGATGCAAAAACATAAGGATTAACATTTCTGTTGGCAATTACTTCCTCTAACTTCTTCATGCTCCTTATCTGTATGCACCAGGGTGAGTGTTTCTCAACATACATGTTTGGTTTGGCCGCGGAGAAGGGGATTCCCCTCTGGATGACTGTCACATCGGGGGAATAGCATTTGAATTGGTTATGATGCAGCTTAGCATGGCGCTAAGATGGAGCTCGGGGTGGGAGGTCACAGAGAGATGAGAAGGATGGAGGGAATCCCATCAGACTCAATCCTTTCCTCGCTTCCTATGGTTTCCATATGGGGAACGCAGATCTGGATGCGAGCCATTAGGACGTGTCAAATGTGTCCATCCGATTACACGCAGATGCCCTCTTTTTTTATTTATTCTAATTTACTAAACTGAACCTGCTGCTTATGTGGCAGTGAGACCGGTACTACCGTTACCATGGTAACAGCCTTTGATCTTTTAAGATCAAAGACTAAGTTGAAATTATAGCTATTTTTACTTGACAATTGTAAGCTAAAACAGAAATGTCACATGTAGCGAATTCACTAATTGACTAATCTGTCCACCTGTGTGCAAGACAGCAGCTGTTAGCGTTTAAAGTTAGATGTTAAATGGGCCCCTTTAAGACAAAAACTCAAACAGCAATGAGACAGCATGGATATGTTGTTCATTTGTTTTTAACAATGATGTACTGGCTCCATAAGTGAAAACTGACAATTTTCGCATTGACTCCAATTGTTTGCAGTATAGCGAAATTCAAAATTCTGATATTTTCCAAACATCATCACGACTTTAACATTTTTTTTAATGAACATTAAAGATGTACGGAGCGCCTAAAGGGACACAGGTATTTATTTATTTATTTTTTAGGTGAAAGTTACACGTCAGCACGTGATGCTAGTATTGCATAAGCAAGCATGTAGCAGAGCATGCAGCCTGATTACTGATGTTTATAAAACTATTACGTGCTCCCTTAGAACTACTTTTACGCGCACACGTAGTAGTTTCACGCACTCACGTGAAGGTTCCACGTGCCTTTACGTGAGCATGCAATAAAAAAAATAAAAAATATATATATATATTTATATATATATATATGTATATATACATATTTGTGTCCCTTTAGGGGCTCAGTAAAGATGTGTGTCTATATGTATCCATTACTGTTAACGTAAAAAATCTGCGTGGATTGTTTGGGGTGGACAATCTGAATGTGGTGTCAATTATTTTGGTCAATTAGTTTGAGGAGATTAGTGCTTTAGAGCAGTGTTTCCCAACCTTTTTTGTCTCATGTACCCCCTGGTCCCTCTCTTCAGATTAGGGGAACCCCTTCGTTACTCCAATTTAGTAACCTTTCTTGTTTCAATTACATGTTGTTAATAGCTTCCCTGCACCCTGCTCCCTTCCCCCTCCACCTCGGTGTAACACTGCTCTCCCTTTTTATATCCTCCCTATAATGAAAGATTTCTTACCCTTCCTTAGGGAGGGCTGGTGATGGTCACAATCAAGCAATAAAATAAATCAATTTATTTCATTGCAATAACAAAACATGCATTGCTGTCTCATAATCATTGCACTTCTTGTAGTGTTGACAGCATGAGCAGACAAGTGAAAAAAAAAAAGAAAAGAAAATGTCAGCCTGTTTGTTTAACGCACACTAAAAATCAATTTTGTGCATTACAATTATTGTATAGCAGAGATTGTATTTACCTCAATTTTGAGTGATGTGCCTAACATGTTAGGAAGATTCATTAATGCAGTTTATTGCCAACAGGTGGAAAAGCTGTTTGATGAGCATGTACATGTGTCTGAAATAGGCTTAAAAATGACTCAGTATGTTGGAAATAGATTCATCAATGTTTCCAAGTACCCCCTACAATGTGTTCAAGTAACCCTAGGGGTACACGTACCCCTGGTTGGGAATCAATGCTTTAGAGGCTTGCTGTAGCGCTACCTTTAGGACTATTGGCCTGTTTTGGCAGCTGAGGCAATCTGGCGTGGCATCGGACTTTTGCGCAAAATTTGGTGATTGTTCGCTCTTGGGAAGAAGGTAGGAATTCCTCAGAAGAAGAAAATCAATCAGATAACAAGGGTTTTCTGCATTTTCAGCTGCCTGGTCCCTAATTAATCCAATGGTTATTATTGGTAGGATGAACAAAACATTGCATTATTATTCGTAAAAAAGTTTCCCCTTCTTTATTTTTTTAAATGTCCAATACTTTAATTAAAGGTATAGTGTCAAAAGCAAGTCAAAGTCTTGTTTGCTGTTACTTCTCAAAGTGAGAGTAAGGAAGTAAAAGCCAATGAGTGCAGATTAGTGCTCGCTGACACCGGCACTGATCTCTATCCAGATCCTCGGGGCTAATTGTCCTGGCCGAGGCAAATTTAGCATCATCTCCTCCTCAGCTTCCCTAACTGGCACTGAATCGCTGAGATACTATTGACCTACGCTGACATACAGCCCGTCTGTCAATCTATAACAACGTCCTCAACGCCAGGACGACGGAGGAGAAAATTGGCATCCGCGTACAACAACAACAGAACTCTGGCTGCCCAATGGGCTCTTCTGGCTCAAAGAAGGCTTACTCGACTCTTTTACTTGTGCATCGGTGCTGTGGGGCTGAGAGGTCTAAGTTTGCTGAGTGTGCAGCGGAGCCATAAAGCAATTTTCTTCTTTGAAAGATCAGAGCTTTAATGTGCGAGTCGTATGGATTTCTTGCATCTTTTACTGGAAAGTGCTCTATCACCTGAGCGAGTTGCTCATTATCGTATGTTGATAATGACCGGAGTTTCTCAGCAAGTCTCTCCACGCCAGAAAAAAAAAAAAAAAAAAAAAAGGAAAAGTAGAACAATGGAGTCTTTACTTTCTAACGATTGCTTTCTTTAAAGGGTAACTACGGTACTTCTAAACTTATTCTGTGAGAAAAGTACATTTTTTTACTTGCTGCGTTTCCATCACCCTCGGAAATGCACAAAAATTTATATAGCACAATAAAAACTGGTAATGGAAACACCCGAATTTCATAAAAACACTCAAATATCACGAATATCGCTTTCATGACGAGGAATTTCAGACGTTTCCATATTGAAATGTGTCGCAAAAAGCGCTATTGAAACACTTGTTTCCGCAAATACTCATCACAGGACGTGGCATACCTGGTAACAGGACGTGGCGTACCTGGTCACATGACCACTGCTCTCCGTGTAAACATGACGCGATACGTGTAAACAGCGTTAAGCTTATTATTAGTGCCACATTAAACGTGAAACAACAAAGATATATGGCGTGTTATAAGAAGGTCCTGAGCGTCCTTCTTCCTGCGCCAGTCTCGCGGGATGAGATTTCACGGGACTTACGAGGCTCCATCCCAAAACATGTACAAAGCGCAATTATGCTTTGTCGACATTAAGAAATATTGTTTTTATTTTGCAAAAATCTGTAATTCATCAGTATTCAGCTGCAAAAATGAAGTGAATTTACTTTTTTTATACCCAATGTACACAAAGCTAATAAAGGGTTAGCCAATCTTGCAGTTGTATTTTTCCTTCACTTTTTTTATCCACCTTCCCATGATGCAACACTTTTTATGGTCAAACTGTGGTAAATTACAGTACAGTGCTGCCATAGTGCAATATATTGTATAGTTAACAGTTAAATACTATTCAAATTGCAATCCAATTTTAGGGCAAAGACTTACAGTGTTGGGTTCATTGTGGCCCTGTAGGTTTAGCATTTAGCAGTGACGCTAGGTAAGTGATGCATTGTGGGGTAACAGCTGTTGTTCCAGAAGGTCTTCCAATGGTTTGAACTCAAGCTTCATTTTCCAACCCTCCCTGCAGGCCACCATGAGACATCATCACCTTCTAAAGTAGAAAATCATTCAATTGTCTTGCATGTTGAAGCGGTTGATTACATACGATGAGAGTTGGTCCCCGTGGGATTAAAAAGGGTTAATTTCAAAGTGGAAAAAGTGAGAAGAGAAGGCCTTTCTTCCTCCCAGAGGTAATTACATATCGATCGGGGCATTGGTGATCTAAACAGTGACAGTGCGTTTAGTTTTAGCTTAAAAGAAGCTTGTCTGCGTTTTTATCTTTTCGACCCTTTAAATTTCCACTGTGGGCGAGAGAGGGGAGACATGATATTCAGCTAATTACCTTTTTCATGCAGCCATCCCTCTTCCCTTTCTCTGCTGCTTTCAGGTCTCCATTATGGACTTTACTATTACTTGCTAATTAAATGTTGGAGGTCTCGCTGCTAACTCCGTCATTCGTTCTTTTTGAATGACCAAGTCACTCCTTTGCTCCGCCTCTCGGCTCTCAATCTGTCTTTGAGACGTCAGATGTCCGTCCAATGATCCGGAACAAGACTTCGGAGTCTCTCCTTTGCTGATGAATTAAACGTGTTGGATGTGGTGGAGGATTTGATGGCAGGAGGCATTGGAAGAAATAATTAACTTTTAGGAAAGGGGAGTAGGGAGGTTTCTTTATAAGGTTCACCTTTCCTTTGTAAGGTGGACTGAAATGCTAGTTTATGGCCACAGAATGCTACTTTGTGGCTGCGAAATGTTTCTTTGTTGATCACGAAAAGCGAGTCCATGGCCAAAAAATTTCACTTAATGGCCACAAAATGCTAGTTTATAGGCAAAAAAACTCTTCTTATAGGCCATGAAATGCTAGTTTATTGCCAAAAAATGCTACTTCGTGGCTGCGAAATGGTACTTTGTTGATCACAAAATGCTAGTTTATGGCCAAAAAAGTCCACTTAATGGCCAAAAAATGCTGCTTTGTTGATCATGAAATGGCAGTTTATGACCAAAATTGTACTTTATGGCCAAGAAATGCTACTTTATGGCCACAAAATGCTAGTTTATGGTCAATAAACTCTACTTAAAGGCCATGAAATGCTACTTTATGGCCACAAAATGCTAGTTTATGGTCAATAAACTCTACTTAAAGGCCATGAAATGCTAGTTTATGGCCACAGAATGCTGCCTTGTGGCTGCGAATTTCTACTTTGTTGATCACAAAAAGCGAGTTCATGGCCAAAAAATTCGACTTAATGGCCACAAAATGCTAGTTTGTGGCCATGAAATGCTAGTTTATGCCAACAAATTGCTAGCTTATGGGCAAAATTCTACTTTGTCACCAAGAAATGCTACTTTATGGCCACAAAATGCTAGTTTATGGTCAATAAACTCTACTTAAAGGCCATGAAATACTACTTTATGGCCACAAAATGCTAGTTTATGGTCAATAAACTCTACTTAAAGGCCATGAAATGCTAGTTTATGACCACAGAATGCTGCCTTGTGGCTGCGAATTGCTACTTTGTTGATCACAAAAAGCGAGTTCATGGCCAAAAAATTCCACTTAATGGCCACAAAATGCTAGTTTGTGGCCATGAAATGCTAGTTTATGCCAACCAATTGCTAGTCTATGGGCAAAATTCTACTTTGTGGCCAACAAACTCTACTTATAGGCCATGAAATGCTAGTTTACTTCCAAAAAATGCTACTTTGTGGCTGCGAAATGGTACTTTGTTAATCACAAAATGCTAGTTTATGGCCAAAAAATTCCACTTAATGGCCAAAAAATGCTGTTTTGTTGATCATGAAATGGCAGTTTATGGCCAAAATTCTATTTTATGGCCAAGAAAGGCTAGTTTATGGTCAATAAACTCTACTTAAAGGCCATGAAATGCGAGTTTATGGCCACAAAATGTTAGTTTATGGTCAATAAACTCTACTTAAAGGCCATGAAATGTTAGTTTATGGCCAAAAAATGCTATTTTGTTGTTCACGAAACGGTAGTTTATGGCCAAAATTCTACTTTGTGGCCACAAAATGATAGTGTTTGGCAACAAAATGATAGATTAGCGCCAAAAAATTATAGTTTATGGCCACAGTTCTATTTTGTGGCCAAAATTATAGTTTTTGGCAACAAAATGATAGATTAGGGCCAAAAAATGATAGTTTATGGCCAAAAATTGCTATACAGTAAGTGTGTCAGTTTTTCTTCTACCAACTGTTGTTGACTGTTGTTCTCTGTAATATCACTTAATCAAGCCATTCCACAGAACAAAATAAGTTATAAGTGTGTATGATTCCTGCTGATAATCCACTGCTTCTACTGATGTAATATGAGTGAAATGAGTTTATAGGATTTAAAAAAGATTGTCTGAGGAGGTAAAATGCCGTAAAAGGAAGTTTCTCTACAACTAAGATGTAAAAAGTCAGATGGGGAGAGATTGGTTCGCCTGAGAGCATTTGATCCTTCTTCAAAAGAAAAGAAAATTCATATCAGAATTTCTTGATTTTATTTTTTTTTTTTTTTGGCCCAGCCAGGGATTGAGATCAATAACATTTTCTCCTTGTTGATTTTTCCTCCCGAGGAATACTTTTCTTCTTCACACTGCTTGATCCCAGTGAAGGGTCGTTGAAAACCGTGAAGTCTTTATTTTTTTTTCTGAAACTTTGAGCTCCTGAGACTTCACACAAAGAAAACTGCTTCAGGTAAACCCACCGTCACATCCCCAACAACTTGTACACTTTGATGTGTCAATTGTCACAAATCCTTTTAAAAGCCGTTAAAAACAGGTTGTTGGAAATAAATAGTAGACAGTCGACTTAACATCCAGGTTTTCAACTAAAACGTAGTGATATTTACCTGCTGGTTTAAGATAAGACAACTTTGGAGTCTGGTGATACTACTTTGTGGTTGTTTTTGGCGACGAAATGCTAATTTGTGGCTAAAAACTACTAGTTTCTGGCCACAAAATGCTACTTAGTTTGTGGCGACTAAATGTTATACTTTGTGGCCACGAAATACTAGATTTTGGCTACCAAGTACTACTTTGTGGCCAAAATAGTTGTGGCCCGGAAATGCAACTTTGTGGCCTAGAAATATTAGTTTGTGGCAATGAAATGCTACTGTTTGGTCACAAATTACTAGTTTGTGGCCACAAAATACTACTTTGTGGAAAAGAAATACTAGTTGTGGCTACAATATACTAGTTTTTGGCCGGTAAAGGCTACTTTGTGGCCAATAAATATTAGTTGTGTCCTTGAAATGCTACTTTTTGGTACAAAAAAATACTAGTTTGGGGCCACAAAATGCTACTTTGTGGCCATGATCTACTACTTTGCCACCACGAAACATTACTTTGTGAAACACTAGTTTGTGGCCACAAAATATAACTTTGTAGCCAAGAAATACTAGTTGTGGCCACATTATACTAGTTTGCGGCTGGAAAATGGTACTTTTTGGCTAAGAAATACTAGTTTGTGGCCATGAAATGCAACTTTGTGGCCAAGAAATACTAGTTTTTGGCTGGAAAATGGTACTTTGTGGCCAAGACATACTAGTTTATGGCAATGAAATGCAACTTTGTGGCCAAGAAATACTAGTTGTGGCCACATTATACTAGTTCGTGGCTGGGAAATTTTATTTTTTGGCCAAGAAATACTAGTTGTGGCCAAGAAATACTAGTTTGTGGCTGGAAAATGGTACTTTTTGGTCAAGAAATGCTGGTTTGTGGCAATGAAATGCAACTTTGTGGCCAAGAAATACTAGTTGCAGTGACATTATACTAGTTCGTGGCTGGAAAATGGCACTTTGTGGCCAAGAACTACTAGTTTGTGGCCACGAAATGCTAGTTCCTGGTCACAAAATGCTACTTACTTTGTGGCTAGGAATACTAGATAGTGGCCACCAAATACTAATTCCGTGGCTTACTTCGTGGCCACCAAATACAACTTTGTAGACAAGTAATACTAGTTGTGACCATGATATACTAGTTTGTGGCCGGAAAATGCTACTTTGTCGCCAAAAACTACTAGTTTGTGGTCACAAAATCCTACTTTTAAAATATGAGTTGTGGTCACGGTATAGTAGTTTGTGGCCAAGAAATGATACTCTGTGGCCAAGAAATATCAGTTTGTGGCCATGAAAGGCCACTTTGTGACCAAGATATACTGGTTTGTGGCCACAAAATACTACTTTGTGGACAATAAATAATAGTTGTGGCCACAGTATAGTAGTTTGTGGCCAAGAAATTTGAGTTTGTGGCAAAGAAATATCAGCTTGGCCATGAAATGCCACTTTGTGACCAAGATATACTGGTTTGTGGTCACAAAATACTACTTTGTGGACAATAAATACTAGTTGTGGCCACGGTATAGTAGTTTGTGGCCGAGAAATGATTCTCTGTGGCCAAGAAATATCAGTTTGTGGCCATGAAAGGCCACTTTGTGACCAAGATATACTGGTTTGTGGCCACACAATACTTCTTTGTGGACAATAAATAATAGTTGTGGCCACAGTATAGTAGTTTGTGGCCGAGAAATTTGAGTTTGTGGCAAAGAAATATCAGCTTGGCCATGAAATGCCACTTTGTGACCAAGATATACTGGTTTGTGGTCACAAAATACTACTTTGTGGACAATAAATACTAGTTGTGGCCACGGTATAGTAGTTTGTGGCCGAGAAATGATTCTCTGTGGCCAAGAAATATCAGTTTGTGGCCATGAAAGGCTACTTTGTGACCAAGATATACTGGTTTGTGGCCACAAAATACTTCTTTGTGGACAATAAATAATAGTTGTGGCCACAGTATAGTAGTTTGTGGCCGAGAAATTTGAGTTTGTGGCAAAGAAATATCAGCTTGGCCATGAAATGCCCCTTTGTGACCAAGATATACTGGTTTGTGGTCACAAAATACTACTTTGTGGACAATAAATACTAGTTGTGGCCACGGTATAGTAGTTTGTGGCCGAGAAATGATTCTCTGTGGCCAAGAAATATCAGTTTGTGGCCATGAAAGGCCACTTTGTGACCAAGATATACTGGTTTGTGGCCACAAAATACTACTTTGTGGACAATAAATAATAGTTGTGGCCACAGTATAGTAGTTTGTGGCCGAGAAATTTGAGTTTGTGGCAAAGAAATATCAGCTTGGCCATGAAATGCCCCTTTGTGACCAAGATATACTGGTTTGTGGTCACAAAATACTACTTTGTGGACAATAAATACTAGTTGTGGCCACGGTATAGTAGTTTGTGGCCGAGAAATGATTCTCTGTGGCCAAGAAATATCAGTTTGTGGCCATGAAAGGCCACTTTGTGACCAAGATATACTGGTTTGTGGCCACAAAATACTACTTTGTGGACAATAAATAATAGTTGTGGCCACAGTATAGTAGTTTGTGGCCAAGAAATGTGAGTTTGTGGCAAAGAAATATCAGTTTGGCCATGAAATGCCCCTTTGTGACCAAGATATACTGGTTTGTGGTTACAAAATACTACTTTTTGGACAATAAATACTAGTTGTGGCCACGGTATAGTAGTTTGTGGCCGAGAAATGATTCTGTGTGGCCAAGAAATATCAGTTTGTGGCCATGAAAGGCCACTTTGTGACCAAGATATACTGGTTTGTGGCCACAAAATGCTACTTTTTGGTCACAAAATACTACTTTGTGGACAATAAACACTAGTTTTTGGTCAAAAAATGCTACTTTGTTTGTGGCCACTAAATGCAACTTGCAAATGCTCTTTTTTCCCCGACACATGCTCTAAAAATGATCTCATTTTGAATGTCCTTGCATGAAGTGCATTTCCCCTGAGCCATGTGGTTTCCAAAGAGCGATCCATGTGTCACTGTGTTCCTCCGTCTCAGTCTGACCATTGTGTGTGTGTGACATCAAATAGCCACAAAAGCCCCTGTTTCTTGGAACGTCATAACAGAACTGCCCTCCACCACCTAGCTTCCAGAAAGAAACAGCTGCTCTGGCCCGATTGTGTCCCGTCAGCTGGGACTGAATGCGTTCCACTCCGTCTTTAGTGTTTCCAGGACAATCTTCATCAGGGCATACGCTGTTTATTTTATTGTGCTAAAGACGGAGCTGAAAGCCACACAAATGAGGTCGTTTAGGCACGAATGGATATTCCGGGAGCCGGAGAGAAAATTAGTTCATGCTCAAGAATGGGAATAAAGATTTTAATCTGTTTTTGGAACCAAATGAGAATCAAATCTTGATTGTCTTCATTGTGTATTTTGTTGTGGACAAGAGATTCAGTTAATTGTCTGTGTTTCGTTATGTTCTTGTGTTGTGTTTTTTTTTTTCTTGTACTTTCAAATTATTTGATGAATACAAATGATTTTCTTGTTTGGTGTCCGTTATGTGTCCGTGTGGACCACAGACCAACAGATTGTTGAGAATCAATTTCTACCTGGACAGTCATTTTTTTTTTCCAAATCCCCAGCACACACAGTCCCAAAGAACAGAGGTGGGTGCAAACCCGGTGGGATTAATGAGTCTGATTTTCAGCTAACATGGCAATAATTAATTTAGTTTAACATTTGCTTTCACTAGTGAATTAATAATGGACTTTCTGCATAAGAAAACACAAAAAAAATCTTCCATCCTGATGTCTTCGTGGAATATTCTGTTGGTTTTAAACCAGGTGTGTTGAGTAAATTAAATTTGATTAAAATTTCAGTTGTCGGATGTTTAAGATCTCTGAATACACACATTTAATGAAATTCCACAATATTGGGAGGATTCACGTTTTTTTCAGGCGTTTTTTTTTTTTTTTTTTTTTTCACGACTGCAGTCATTTTAAATCTCAAATTGTTCAAAGAACAACATCTTCCTAAAATGATTTCCCCAAGTTAAATAATTATTGGTCACAAAATTGATAAAACAAAATATAATGTGACGTATTGTCGAGATATTGTTGGCGCCTTACAGTATACTGTACATTTTTTTGTATGATTTCTATGTATCTTGTGTAAGTTACAAACTTTCATGTTGAAATTGCTAATTTTTTGCCTGAAATTACGATCAAACTACTTCTACCACTTCTACCATCTAATGTCACGTATGTAAACCCATTATTGTCACTTTTGACCTCTTTTCACCATATTTCATGCTTATTTTTGCCAATTTAACCACATTCACCATTGGTCATGCCCATTATTTGCCAATGTTTCTACTTATTGTTCCAATATTGACACTTTGAAGCCTTTTTTTTTAACCACTTTTTCTGTCAGTTTTTGGCAACTTTTAACCAATTTCTGTGATTTTCACCACCTTTAACACCATTTTTGGTCACTTTTAACCCATTTTATTATTGATTTAAACACAGATTTATAGATGACTATCTGCACAAATCATACTAAACTTCTTGGATACCAGTGAATGTCATACAGATAAATGAATAAATGTGGTTTTTAATGATTAAAAATCATCAACAGTAGAGATTAATGGACTTTTTTGGAGAAACGGACTTAGTTTTCCCTCTATAACGACCTAAAAAAAATAGCTGCAAACAGTATTAACTCACAGGCGTACTTATTGGTTGCGAGGCATTGCTGCGTATAATTTATTTTTCTAGGCCACGGGTGTCTTCCTTTCATTTGTGCACTTCATCTAGGCCACCACGCAGTCCTTCAGGGGCCACAAAAATTCAAATTCGACATCACACACACACACACACACACACACACACACACACACACATATAAGCAATCACGCAGAAATATAGAAATACAAGCTTGTTTCCTGTAGCCTACAAGTTGCTCTTTGGGTGCACCTTGGGGGATAGATTCACTCACACCAACCCCACTAAAAAATAAAAAAAATAAATCCACTGACTGATCCAGTGCCTGCGCTCTTCTGCCATGGCCAATCACTGGATACAGAAAAGCACAAGAGTGGGAGAAAAAAAGGGATAGTTCACAGAAAACATCAAAGATCTGAGGCATAGAAGACTGACAGAGACGTATTTGACAGAATATCAAGCTGTTTAATCATTAGAGCGCAGGGAAAACCAGGTTGGAACCCGAGGCGTCTTCAGATTCACTAAGAAAGAAGGAAAAAAAAAAAACAACAGGTCTTTTGTTGTTGGAATCAAGCTACGACGTTATGTAAAAAAAAAAAAAAAAGGTTAATTATTCGATGATATTGTTTTTGAGCTTGAGGTAAACCTCGTAAACGTGTGAAGAAAAGAAGGTGAAGCAAAGAGGGATCCGAACCAAAGACCTCTGCGTCACCATAAAGGAAGTGTTTTGTTTTTTTTAAAAAAAAAAAAAAAAAGTTGTTGTGATTATCTTGGCAACTCCAGGAGCAAATGGAATTTTGAGTCACTTGTGGATCAATTATTGGCTCCCGATATTTCACTCATTAAACTCATGAAAAATTGTGTTAATAGCAAATTAAATAATTCACATTATATTAATTTCCCGTTTCCTGTATTTAAAAATAAATAGAAAATAAAAAAAATAAAAAATGTGAATTTGAGTTTACTATTACTATTATTTATTTTTTTTTTTGTAATATATTTTCTCTTTGAGAAATCAAAAATGTAATTGACTTAAATCTTTTTAATTAAATTTCCAATTTAATTCAATTTTAAATATGAAAAGATCATTTTTAATAGAATTTTCCTCGTTGCTTGTTTCTAAATACCAGTTCACGAATAAAACATGAATAAATTGTGGATTTGAATTGACTTTACTTTTATTATATATATATATAATATAATATATTTTTTATATACATATAAAAATATAAATTGTCATCTAATTTTAAATATGAATAGAAGACAATTTTTTATAGAAATCATTGCTTGTTTCTAGATACCAAATACCAGTTAATGTATAAAAAAATGAATGCATTGTGAATTTATTTTTACGCATCTTTTACTTTTATTTTTTTTGTTTTTCAATTACAATTTTGAACTTACTTTAACATTTTTGATTGAATTGAACATATTCATTTAATTTTAGACATTAAAAAATATGTTTTTAATTGATTTCGCCTTTCTTCCTGTTTTTAAATAAGTTATATGTATATATAAAAAAAATAAAAAATAAAAAAAAAATAAAAAATTGTGTATTTGAATTTACTTCTTATGTTTTTTTTTATATATATATTTAAAAAAATACATTTTTAAATGAATTTGTCAACTTATGTAAATCTTTATTTTTATCTTGATTACAGAGGATAAATTATTAGGATTATATTTACATCTACATATCTCATGTCTCCTTCCTCTGTGCAAAATTAACAAATTATTTGTCAAAATAGTTTTATTGCTGCCTTTTTTTGTTTTGTTTATATCCATTTATTAGAGTTTTTTTTTTTTTTTTTTTTTTTTAACCACATTTGCAAAAGTGTAAATAATGTTCTATTTTATATTGTTTAATATACTAAATAGATTTTTTTTTGTCTTCTACACATTCTTTATTTTTCAACCTGTCATGGAGGCACCAGATAGACTGCAGCTAAATAAATATGGCGGTGTCCTAAAAGCGCACACGGGAATGTTAGCTTAGTTAGCTCATGACGTGACAGAATGATTCATTAACCCTTCGTCATGGTTTTTTTTTGCCAGTGCGTCAAACCACTGACTTACACTCGTCGCCTTAAAAGCCCTGGTGTGTTTTCTGCTGACTCATGTTCAAACCAACTGACTGGACTCACGTGCACAGCTTTGATACAGTGGAGATCTGCACTTATCGCATTGTCAGCAACTCATTTCATTATTAGAGGTGTTGGTTAAGTCGTCCTTGCGTGCCTCGCTCGTTGCTTAAGGCTACGCCTAAAAAAAAAAAAAAAAGAGAGAGAGAACAGGGATCCTTGTGCTGTTAGACCATCAATCATAGCTGTCAGTGATGCAGCTGAGAAATATCATCAGGCTTTAGCTCCACTGCTTTTCATTAGACAATCTGTATTGACAGATGTGGAAAAAGTAAAAAAAAAAAAAAAAAATGGGTATCACCTGTTGCACCTGGATACCTTTCCTGTCTTATTTTGAAAATCAGCGTTCCTTAAATGACAATACATTTTTAACCATTTCTGCTGTTGTTTTTGGTGATTTAACATTTTTTTTTTTCAATTATTTTGTCCATTTTTGTTGTTGTTTTTGGTTCGTTAACTGTTTTTTATTATTATTTTGACTGTTTTTCTTTTTTTTTTTTTGTGTGTGTGTGTTTTTTGGAGTAATTTTGACTATTTCTGTTGTCGCTTTGTTGTTCTTTCCATAATTTGCGAAACAAACTGACTGCACTCATGTGATAAAAGCAAACCACGAGCCTATTCAAATGTTGCGGCATTCCATTGCAACTCAATTATTGGTCATTTACACAAAATTCCATGTTTACTGTCTTCTTTGGGCCGAATTGGATGCTCTAAAGGACCAAATTTGGCCCCTGGACCTTGAGTTTGACACTTGTGCAAAATGATCACATGTTCACAGGCTGTGGGGCCATGTGACATCATCAATCATGTGGTTTCATTTTGTATTTTGTCTCTTTTTACGCTCATTTTATGGTTTTTTTTTGTGTTTTTGGCATAACTTTGAGTTTTTGTTGTTGTTTTGTGTGTTTTTTGTTTTAATTTTGTGTGTTTTTTATTGTTTTTGGTTCATTTAATATTGTTTCAATTATTTTGAGTGTTTATGTCGTAATTTTGTGCCTTTTTACTCATTTTATGTTTTTGGTGTGTTTTTGGTGTAATTTTGGTTCATTTAGTAATTTTTCAATTATTTTAAGTGTTTTTGTTGTCATTTTGTGTCTTTTTACTCTCAGTTTATATGTTTTCTTTGTGTTTTTGGTGTAACTTTGCATTATTGTTGTTGTTTTGTGTGTTTTTGGTGTATTTTTGGGTGTTTTTTTTAATTGTTTTTGGTTCATTTACTACTGTTTCATTTATTTTGAGCGTTGATGTCGTAATTGTGTGTCTTTCTACTCTCATTTTATGCTTTTGGTGTAATTCTGTGTGTGTTTGGTGTAATTTCGGTTCATTTAGTAATTTTTCAATTATTTTAAGTGTTTTTGTTGTCATTTTGTGTCTTTTTACTTTCATTTCATTTGTTTTCTTTGTGTTTTTGGTAAAACTTTGCATTTTTTTTTGTTGTTGTTGTTTTGTTTGTTTTTAGTGTAATTTTGTGTGTTTTTGTTATTGTTTTTTGTTCATTTACTATTGTTTCAATTATTTTGAGCGTTTATGTTGTCATTTTGTGTTTTTTTACTCTCGTTATGTGTTTTTTTTTTGTTTTGGCAGCACAAAGTGATGTAAAACAAACGTTTGTTGAAAACATGAAGTAGCAGCTCCTGGAATGAGGTGGATTATTGCCATTGAAATGATCATTTTAAGAAGAAGAAGAAAAAAAAAAAAGCTGCCTTGCAGAATTAAAATTGCATGAATGTGCTTTTATTTCACGACCGACTGTCCTCATTTCATATCTCAATAAACGTTAAACAGTGACACTCACTTTCCTGACGGCAGCAGTTATGACGACACTGATTTACAGTAAGTCTCCGTTTTATCACATGTGACACTAATATTGCATCACATAAACACAGAGCTGGAAATCTGTTGAGTTTATGTGAGTTTTGGACAAATTGCAGCATTTGATTCATTAAAATTTATGACAAATTTCCTCACTGAACCAAGAAAAATATTATAGTTAAATGGAATTACTGAACAATATGCTCCAAATATGCTATTGTTAGAAAACAACAACAACCACCACCACTGGCAGCTCCTTGTATTGTACGTCCCGAGTGAGACATTTGATTATTATTTCTTCCTGCCCACCATGTTTGGCCTCGAGCCTGAAAACCAGAAACTGAATCCCAGCTTGAATATTAATAAAAAAACATCACAACTATTTACATCAGCATAATATGTTTAAAGAAATGCAACAGCTTCACGCTCGCTGTGTGTCGGGCATTATTATATTTTATTTTTATTTTATTTTTTAAATTCAGGATAGAAAAAGTTCAGCCAACATTATTAATACAGGAAATAATAAATGATTTGTTGCTGTTTGGTGTGTTTTCAGGATATTTTTGGTGTTTTTTGTGTATTTATTGTTGTTGTTTTGTGTTTTTTGAGTCATTTATGTGTAATATTTTTACCATTACATGTATTTTTGGTGTTGTTTTGTGTATTTTTCTGTCATTTTTGTGTATACTTCTAGTCATCTTGTGTCTTTTTGAAGTAAAATTATTTTTTTGTCCTTTTTAGGAATGTTTCATTTTTATTTTTTTATTTCATTTTTTTTTATTTTTTGCCATTTTGTGCATTGTTGTTGTTTGTATTTCATGTATTTTTCAGTCATTTTGTGTCAGTTTGTAGTCATCTTGTGTATTTTTTTAGTAAATTTGTGTATTTATTTTGTCTTTTTAAGCATTTTTGTGTGTCTTTTTATGTTTTTGAAGTCATTCTGTGTATCTTTACTGTTGTTTTGTGTATTTTTCCATCAATTTGAGCATTTTTCTGTGATTTTTTTAAGTTTTATGGAGCCATTTTGTGTATTTTTGCTGTTTTGTAGTTTTCAGGGTAAATTTTGACTTTTTTTGTCATTGTCGTTGTTTATCAGTGTCTTTTTGTATTATTTTGAGTGTTGTTGGAGTAATGTATTTGTATTTTGTTGATATGTTATGTAGTTTTTGTGTTTTTTGTCATTTTCATGCATTTTCAATGATTTTTTGAGCTATTTTGTGTATGTTTCTTGTTGTTTTGTGTAATTTTCAATCATTTTTGTGTATATTTGTAGTCATCTTCTGTCCTTTTTTTTTAGTAAATGTGTGTATTTTTTGTCTTTTTGAGCATTTGTAATTTGTAATTTGTTAATATTTTATGTAGTTTTTGTGTGTGTTTTTTTTGTCATTTTTGTGCATTTTTAATGATTTTTTTGAAGCCATTTTTGTGTATTTTTCAGTAATTTTTTTTGCATATTTTGTGTCTTTTTTTTAGTAAATTTCTGCATTTTTTGTCTTTTAGAACATTTGTCATTTTGTGTATCTTGTGTATTTTTCCATCAATTTGAGCATTTTTCTGTGATTTTTAATGTTTTAGGGAGCCATTTTATGTGTTTTTGCCGTTTTGTTGTTTTGAGAATAATTTTGGACATTTTTTGCCATTTTTGTTGGTCTTTGCTGTCTTTTTCCATCATTTTGAGCATTTTTGGAGTAATGCATTTGTATTTTGTTAATATTTTATGCCGTTTTTGTCATTTTCAGGTATTTTAAATGATTTTTTTAAACCATGTTTTTGTGTATTTTTCTTGTTGTTATGTGTATTTTTCAGTCATTTTTGTGTATATTTGTCATCATCCTGTGTTTTTTTTTTAATAAATGATATATAATATATATTTTTTGTCTTTTTGAGCATTTTTGTTTGACTTTTTATGTTTTTTGAATTCATTCTGTGTATTTTTGCTGTTGTTTTGGGTATTTTTTCATCATTTTGAGTTTTTTGGGGTCATTTTGTGTGTTTACTTTTGTGGCTACGCAATACTGAGCCAAGAAGTACATGTAATGTCTGCTCTATATAATTAATTGAAAAAAAAAAAAAAATATGGGCCATATTCTCCCTTATAGAAACACTTTAACATTGGATAGGAAGCAGAAGAGAAAAGTTACATTTTATTATATTTTACGTCGTCTACTCAGAAAAGCTGATAATGATAATGATAATAAGTCATTGTGATTGTCAGAGGTTTAATGTGCGTTCACGACCTGGTGAAAATACGTCAACTTGAGTTCATTTTAAACTCACCAAAGCATTTCATTTGCATGCAATAACTGTTATTATTGGTCCCCGTCCTGCCTGATTAGAATGTGTCTGATGTGGTATCGACTTTCATGTTTTTGTGAACTCATTAGCCTCTGTGGGACACGAGCCTTTGATATATGGCACAAATAAGATGTTTCCACTGCAATACAATAATGTGTGTTTTTACTCTCATTTATTGTTTTAGCTGTTGTTTTTGGTGTTTTTACTCTCATTTTACATGATTTGTTGTTTTGTGGTGCATGTTTGTCCATTTGTTTTCGTTGTTTTTGGTTCATTTAGTATCTATTGAATTATTGCCAGTGTGTTTGTTGCCATTTTGTGTGTTTTACTTACATTTTGCATGATTTTGTTGTTGTTTTGGGTAATTTTGTCCATTTTTTTTTTTTGTTGTTTTAGAGTCATTTAGTATTTGTTGAATTATTTTGAGTGATTTTGTTGTCATTTTGTGTTTTTACTCTCATTTGAATTGTTCTTGTTGTCATTTTGTGTTTTTACTCTCATTTTAAGTGTTTTTGTTGTCATTTTGTGTTTTTATTCTCATCATAATTGTTTTTGTTGTCATTTTGTGTTTTTATTCTCATCATAATTGTTTTTGTTGTCATTTTGTGTTTTTATTCTCATACTTGTTTTTGTTGTCATTTTGTGTGTTTTTACTCTTATTTTAAGTGTTTTTGTTGTCATTTTGTGTTTTTATTCTCATCATAATTGTTTTTGTTGTCATTTTGTGTGTTTTTACTCTTATTGTAAGTGTTTTTGTAATTTTGTGTTTTTATTCTCATTTTAAGTGTTTTTGTTGTCATTTTGTGTTTTTACTCTCATTTTAAGTGTTTTTGTTGTAATTTTGTGTTTTTATTCTCATCAATATTGTTTTTGTTGTCATTTTGTGTTTTTATTCTCATACTTGTTTTTGTTGTCATTTTGTGTGTTTTTACTCTTATTGTAAGTGTTTTTCTTGTCTTTTTGTTTTTAACTGTAATTTTAAGTGTTTTTGTTGTCATTTTGTGTGTTTGTATTCTCTTTTTATTTGTTTTTTGTTGCTGTCTTGGTGTAATTTTTTCTCTTTCTGTTGTTTTGTGTGTTTTTGGTGTCATTTTGTCCAATAGTATTGATGCTTTTGGTTAATTTAGTATTTTTTCAGTTATTTTGAGGGTTTTTATTGTCATTTTGTGACTTTTTACTCTCATTTTGTGTGTTTTTTGTGTAATTTTCTTCATATTTCCTGTTTGTTTTGGTTCATGAAGTATTTTTTTTCAATTATTTTGAGTATTTTTGTTGTCATTTTGTCCAGTTTTGTTGGTTTTTGTTTTTTTTTAGTTCATTTGCAATTTTTCAGGCTTTTTTTTTGGAGTGTTTTGTTTTTGAGCCACAAAGTTTTATCTGTAAAACTCACGCAGCAGCAGCAGCAGCAGCAGCAGCAGAACTAGCACTTTATCAGGGATATCTCCCTCCTTCATCAGCTCTACACAAAGTCATTTAAGGCCAGAAATGATTTAGTAGAGCTACAGCACACATTCGTACCCCGGCTTCTCCTCTCGGGGGACTCGGCCATGCTTCCTGCAGGCGGAGAGGGAGGAGACACCCTCTCCGTTTGTCCGTCCCCACAGGGAAAACCACTCTTAATACGATTAGCCAGCCTCAGATTTTAGAATCACTCAAAGCATCTCCGGCCGAGGCTAATTTTGCAAAAAGAGGCACAGATGCCACATCCGCTTATTGTCGCCTCGCACACGATAACGAAAGCATGAGAGTTGACTTATTACCACACAATGTGACTAAGTAGGAAATCTCTTTGGACATGGCGGCCCACCATATGCTACGTTTAATTCCATTTTCTGTTCAGGCTTTGGTTAAAAGCCTCCAAAGTTTGTTGTACAGCAGTGAGAGGACGGCAGATAAGCTGATATCAGACACTAAAGTGGATTCAAAATCACTTCTGCTGCTCATGCACATTTCTGGGTTGTTGTGTTTGTACTCAGAGACGTTTTGTATGTATTTTTTTTCCATTATTTTTTGTGCTTTTTAATTTTTTCGCAATTTTTTTTATGCTTTTTGGAGTATTTTTTGTGTTTTTTCAGGGTTGTTTTTTGTATCGTTAGAGTATGATAAACTCGCACATTTGTGTGTCATTTTTTTAAGTAACTTTGTGTATTTTTGTCATCATTTTATGTATTCTTCCATTATTTTGGGCATTTTTGCAGTCATTTATGTGTATTTTCCTAAAATGTTATGTATTGTTTGTTTTTTAGTAATTTTTTGTATTTTTTTTAATGTTGTTTAGAGCCATTTTGTGCAATTTTCTATCATTTTGAGCATTTTTGGAGTCATTTATGTGTATTTTGTTACAATTTTATGTATTTTTTGTGCTTTTTAGTATTTTTGTGTATTTATGAATGTTTTTTGGAGCTATTTTGTGTATTATTCCAATATTTTGAGCGTTTTTGGAGTCATTTATGTGTATTTTGTTACAATTTTATGTATTTTTTGTACTTTTTAGTATTTTTGTGTATTTATGAATGTTTTTTGGAGCTATTTTGTGTATTGTTCCATTATTTTGAGCATTTTTGAAGTAGTTTATGTGCATTTTGTTACTGTTTCATGTACTTTTTGTGCTTTTTAGTAATTTTGTGTATTTTTTAATGTTTTTCGGAGCAATTTTGTGTATTCATTCATAATTTAGAGCGTTTTGGGAGTAATTTATGTCTTTTACTCCAATTTTATGCATTTTGGTGTATTTATTTACGTTTTTTGGAGCCATTTTGTGTATTTATTCATCATTTTGAGCATTTTTGGAGTCATTTATGTGTATTTTGTCACATTTTTCTGTACATTTGTGTATTTTTTGTGCTTTTTAGCATTTTTGTGTAATTTTAATGTTTGTTGGAGCCACTTTTTCTAATTTCAGTCTCGTTTTGTGTATTTCTCAGTCATTTTTGTGCACACTTATAGTCATTTTGTGTCTTTTTGAAGTTAATCTGTTTTTTTTTTTATCTTTTGAGCATTTTTTTTTTTTCATGATTTCTTTTATGTTTTTTGGAACCATTTTGTGTATTTTTTTTTTTGTCACAGTTCTGTCTATTTTTCCATCCATTTGAGCATTTTTTTTTAGTGATTTCTGTGTATACTGGTAGCCACTTTGTGTCTTTTTGAAGTAAATTAGTTTTTGTTTTTGTCACTTTTGAACATATTTTGAATGATTTTCTGAAGTTTTTTGAGGATCCATTTTGTGTAATTCTCCTCATCACAGAAACACTCCGACATCTGAATGAACGCCTTTAGAGAAACGTGGCAGCTGAAAGATGATCATTTACACATACTAAAGCATAACATTACTTATTTTCCGCACGTTCTTGACCAAAAAAGAAAATGCATTTAATCATAGGAAAACATTGAGCTTTTTTTGTTAAATTGTGAAATAAACTATCACTAAATTAATTTCGGGGGACGTGTGAGTTTGTATGAAAAGGCGAGACATGATGGAAACTCAGAGATAAATTCCACCTGGAGCTGTATTTTTTTAATTTTTTTTTTTTTCCTCTCCCCGGGTGACGGGAGGATAATAGCGTCTGATTAATATCTATACAAGTCATTTTCATCTGTTGTAAATCCTTCCCAGTTAAGTTGATGGAAACTGAAACCAACGCCGATTGCTACATTAAAAACTTTGCTGTCAGAATTAACAACGGCGTGCCAGACGATGCTAAACCACATAATGCATTATTGGTGTTTGTAATCATTTGTAAAAACAAACAAAATGAAACCATTTGTTCCAAATTCATTTTTTTTTTTTTTTTTATTTCATTCAGATAATGAAGAGGTATCGTGTGTGTGTGTGTGTGTGTGTGTGTGTGTGTGTGTGTGTCGGAGAATTAACATCTGCTTCCAGCTCGTCCTCAAAGGAAATCAACAGAATAATGAGAGGAAATGAGATATTTTCGTGACGAAAACTTGATTTTTGTGCAGCAAAAACCAAAGGTGTGTGTTTCCAGTTTGATTTTGTGCATTTTTTTGTGATTTATTTTGTATTTTTCAATCATTTGTAGCATTTTTGGAGTCGTTCATTTGTATTTTCTTATAGTTTTATGTCATTTTGTGTAGTTTCAGTGTTGTTTTGTGTATTATAAGTCATTTTTGTGTATAATATAGTCATTTTGTGCTCTTTTAGAGTACATTCGTATATTTTTTTGCGCTTTTGGACAATTTTTGTGTGATTTTTTTTTTTTTTTTAGCCAATACGTGTATTTGTGTTATGTTGTGTAATTTTCCAAAATTTTCACTGTTTTTGGAGTCATTTATTTGTATTTTGTTATAATTTTATGTATTTTCAGTGTTGTTTCATGTATTTTAAAGTCATTTTTGTGTATATTTGTAGTAGTCTTGTGTCTTTTCAGGGTAAATGTGTGTCTTTTTTGTCATTTTGTTGTTCTGTGTATTTTTCGAGCATTTTGAGCAATTTTGGAGTCATTCATTTGTATTTTCTTATAATCTTACGTATTTTTGTGTATTTTCAGTGTTGTTTTGTGTATTCTAAGTCATTTTTCTGTATTGTAGTTGTTTTTTGTCCTTATCAAATACATACTTGTATAATGTTTGACATTTTGGCCATTTCTGTGTGATATTCTTTAGCCAATTTGTGTATTTGTGTTGTTCTTTTGTGTATTTTTCTATCATTTTCAGTTTTTGGAGTAATTTATTTGTATTTTGTTAAAATTTGATGTATTTTCAGTGTTGTTTTGCGTATTTTAAAGTTATTTTTGTGTATATTTGTCGTAGTCTTGTGTCTTTTAAGGGTAAATGTGTGTCTTTTTTTATCCTTTTGAGCATTTTTTGTGTGTATTTTTGTATACTTTTCCCTCATTTTAAGCATTTTTGGAGTCATTCATTTGTATTTTGTTATAATCTTGTGTATTTTCAGTGTTGTTTTATGTATTTTCAGTGTTGTTTTGTGTATTTTAGTCATTTTTGTGTATATTTGTCGTAGTCTTGTGTCTTTTAAGGGTGAATGTGTGTCTTTTTTGTCCTTTTGAGCATTTTTTTTGCATTTTTGTAAATTTTTCCAGCATTTTGTGCATTTTTGGAGACATTCATTTGAATTTTGTTATAATCTTGTGTATTTTTGTGTATTTTCAGTGTCTTTTAGTGTATTCTAAGTCATTTTTGTATATACTGTAGTCATTTTGTGTCCTTATAGAGTACATTTGTATATGTTATGTCCATTTAGCCATTTCTGTGTGATTTTTTTTTGCCAATTTGAGTATTATTCAATGTTTTTTTTTTTTCTTTTATGTATTTTCAGCCTTGCTTTTTGTAATTTAAAGTAATTTTTAATGTATGTTTGTAGTAGTCTTGTGTGTTTTTTGTCCTTTTGAACATTTTTAGTCATTTATTTGTATTTTGTTATCATTTTATGTATTTTCAGTGTTGTTTGGTGTATTTTTTCTGTCATTTTTGTGTATACTTCTTGTCATTTTGTGTCTTTTTAGAGTACATTTGTATATTTTTTGCAAGTTTGACTATTTCTTTGATTTTTTTTAGCCAATTTGTGTATTTGTGTTGTTGTGTATATTTTTCTATTATTTTCAGTGTTTTTGGAGTCATTTATTTGTATTTTGTCATAATTTTATGTATTTTCAGTGTTATTTTGTGTATTTTTAAGTCATTTTTGTGTATATTTGCAGTCATCTTGAGTATATGTGTGTATTTTTTTGTCCTTTTGAGCATTTTTGGATGTGTTTTGGAGTCATTTTGTATATTTTTGTTGTTGTTTTGTGCATTTTTTCATTTTCTTTTAGCTCATCTATGCTAACGCACGCAACAAAGCCAGTGACAGCACTCACCAGTTCCTCTATTGACGCTGCATCTGATGGTAGCACCCGCTGATGGTAGCACCCGCTGATGGTAGCACCCGCTGATGGAGCGCTCGTACATTCTAAAGGTTAAAAATAAGGTGCAATGTTTACAGTGTGACATACAGTAAGGGATTGGGTATTTAGATTTTGTTTGGAGACCAACCTGCTTAGGACTGTTGGAAGCTTCCTCCCCACACAGGAAGTTGCAGGTAAAATGGCTGCTCTGATGTTCCCATTGGCTGAGCATGGTCACATGACCATTTCTACCTAACAGAGCTCAAAGAGGTCCCTCCTATCTCCTTTCCCATCCACTTTTCTGTAACCCCGTGGATGGCATCACGGGGTTAAGGAAAGGTGTTAGGAGAGGAGTTAGGAAAAAGGCGGTCATGGTTTTTTTTTTTTTTTTTGTAACAATCAGACGCAAAAATGTCTCTGATCCCTTTTTTCTAGAACCACAGACTGTCTGTTTTATGTCAGTTATAATCTGATCATATGTCTTACATATAATAAAATATGGGTTTTAGATTATTTAAAGGCATATTATTGCATTGGTTACTCACAAGATCTCCTTCCCTTGTTTCCGCAAACACTCGGGTGTGCGTGTCCCTTTAAATGTTGTTGCTGCGAGGACTTGAGGGTCAGCGTTATTTCATCTACTTTAGTAAAGAATGCATCAGTGTTTCTTAGGCTAAAGGAGGTTATAAAGGAAGCATTGAGCCTCTTTTCCTCAGCTTAAAAAGAACTCGGACGCTCTTTATCATGGCCACCACTTAAACACTTGTAACACTTCCGGGGGTGAAGGAACAGTGGATAGGAAAGGAGATAGGAGGGACTATTTGGACGCAGCATATGTGTTGATGCATGAGGAATGTTGAGGGCAGTATATATATAATTTATTATATATATATATATATATATATATATATATATATATATATATATATATATATATATATATATATATATATATTAATGAATATTATAGTTTATAAATATATACATAGGTATATTTTACCTGGGTTAGATCTCTTTTGTTATTTTAAGATTTTTCAGTGTTGTTTTGTGCAATTTTAAGTCATTTTTATGTATACATGTATAGTCATTTTGTGTCTTTTTAGAGTAAACGTGTGTATTTTTTGTCCTTTTGAGCAATTTTGTGTATTTTTGTGGTTGTTTTGTATGTTTCCCCATCATTTTGGTGTCATTTATTTATATTCTATTATCATTATATATGTTTTGTTTTTTTTTGAGCATTTCTTTTGTTGTTTTGTGTATTTTTTTTTTTTTTTTCCTTCATTTGTTTTATTCAATCTTGTGTATTTTCAGTGTCGTTTGGTGTATTTTGAAGTCAATTCCATGCATATTGCAGTCATTCTGTCTTGTCAGAGTAAATCTGGACATTTGTCGTCCTTTTGAGCATTTTTGTGGTTGTTTTGTGCGTTTTTTGGAGTCCTTTATTTGTATTTTGTTATCATTTTATGTATTTTCAGTTTTTTTTTTTTTTTTTGTGTGTGTATTTTCAGTCATTTTTGTGTATTTTTAAGTCATTTTCTTGCATATTTGTTGTCGTCTTGAATCTTGTCAGAGTAAATGTACGTGTTTTTTTTTGTTCTTATGAGCTTTTTTTTTTTTTTTGTGTAAAACGAAGGCAAGAATCGAGACATTTTCCCGACAAAAACTTGTTTTTTGTCCAGTTGTGACTTTGGCAAATCAAATGTCTGTTGCTGATGAGTGACAATATGTAAATATAAATATATCAAATAAATAATGCAAGGCTGCCAGGATCCCTTTTTCATCATTGTGCTGCCCTCTACGGGTCTTCTCCCTCCCATCCTCCCCCCTCCCTCTTCCTACATCATCATCATCCTTCCTCCTGCCCCCTCCACATTACCATACACCCTTAAAGACTATTGTACGCATTAAATTGCTTTTCATTCCGTGCGCTGTCACTGCTGAGAATGGGGGATTTGTGCACTATATTTTTCAACCATCATATGATAATTATTTCATAACACATCCGTCGCCTTTGGGTATATATGTGCGCTGCTGCTTTTTATATATTTTTTTTTTATTTTTTTATTTTTTGTGCACCAACCGAGAACAAGTTCCACTAGTTGAAACGTTTTGGTTTGAAGGTAAAACGCTTGGATAATGTGAGACTGATGCAGATCCAGAGGAAGGGGATCCGAGGATGGAACCTGGACCGATGATCGCCAACTAAAAAAAGAGACATTTGGAGGCATCAGCATCATCAGCAGCAGCAGCAGATGTGCACATAAACTGGCACCACTGGCGGCAGACACGCCGGGATCCGAGCGTCTGTCGTGCGGCAAGTCTTGTCCGATGATGGATTTACCCGTTTATCCTCTGCTCTGCACATAACTTTGTTTTTTTTTTTTTTTTTTTTTTTTTCTTTCTTTCTTTCTTTTCTTTTTCCCCACCACCGCCTCCTCCAGAGATGACACTGCTAAAATCCGTCGTGGTTGGAAGAAGAAGAAGAAGGCAGGAGCCTGGTGTGTTTTTTTCGTCATCGGCGTGAATGAGAGCGCGTGCGTGTGCGGCTCGATTCCATTGCTGTATATGGAGCTAAAATTTAACACCAAGGAGACTGGACTTCTTTAGTTTTTTCTTTTTTTTTTTTTTTTTTTTTTTTTTTTGGAAGGACGGACGTTGAATTTTGCTGAATGTTTGATTGTTTTCACCGAGGGCAGGGTGGTGAGAAGAGACGGTGAATTTCGGGATGCTTTGGCTTCGGCGTGCACGGTAAGAGTGATTTTTTTATTTATTTTTTTTTGGTTTTGAATTTGCGCATCTAACGCTTCCCCGTTTAACGGAGCTATCCGTGGTGCTGTAATCTGCTTTAACGAAATGTGGCATCCAGGGCTGCGTTTTTACGCATCACTGCTGTATCCCCCCCTAAAAAATCCACCCCCCCCCCCCCCCCCCCCTTCCCCCACTCCATCCACACATCCCCACTTCCTTGTATCCTGTAACTGTGCGCATTTTTAATTTTTTTTTTTTTTTGGGGGGGGGGTTGTTGAGATCGTGCGCAAATTAAGATAAAAGTGTGACAAATCCGTTTAATGCGCAACCGTGACGCACGTCCATGTGTGCAGACATGACGAGGAAGAAAATGAAGAGATTTACAGGTTGGATGTGTGGGCTTTTTGTGTTTTCTTTTTAAGTCAACGCACACAAGAGCAGCTGTGTCAGTGTGTGCGTGCACGTGTACCCGTGCACGCTCACGCGTCTGTGACGGTGAGAAAGGAGAGGATTGAGAGGGAGAGAGAGAGAGAGAGAGAGAGAGAGAGAGAGAGAGAGAGAGAGAGAGAGAGAAGGAATATCTGCAACGTCCTTTATGGCAGCTTCCATCCCCCCCAAAAATGCTTTTTTTTTTTTTTTTTTGCAGATTTAAATCAACTATTGATGCATTTTTGGACTAAATTTGAGTAAAACTGAGTTTATTCTCTTGGATTGCTGGATTTCAGTCTTTTTTTTAATTTTTTTTTTTTTTTTGCCTTCAGCCGTGGGCAGAAGAAGGGCTGCGACTTCTTTCGCCTTCCAGGCTGTATTCATACTTTGACTATTGCAGGTGGGATTCGAACACGGAGTATTCTCTTGTCTTTTTAATCACATTAAAGGAATGCAGTCTGGTTTTCAAGCTGCGGATCCTACAGTTGCTCAAATGTTGCAATATGTTTGCAGGGTGTGTAAAAAAAAAAAAGAGAAAAAAAAGAAAGAAAGTTAAAAGGAAATTAGTTGATGTTGGTGAAAAATGATGTATGTTATTCGGCGTCTGCATATTGTGCACCCGTATTCCAATAAATAACCAGATTACTGTGTGTTTGTAGTGCTGTGAATGCTCGTTTTCACTTCCTTTCGAAGAGGGTTTTAGGATTCAAGTGAGGTGTCAGTAATTCACAGTTGTTGTGTTATCAGTTTAAATTTATTTTTGAAAAAAACATGAAATGCGTTCCAATTACCAGAAAATCCCCCCATTTGGTTCGTTAGCAAACGCTAGCAGGCCTCCGTTAACTGAAAACCAAAATGTGTCTGAAAATCTTCTTTTAGCTTCATGTGAGAAGTCTGGACTGTACATTTATATATTTTTCATGCATT